>NC_058088.1:10510027-11710027 GCF_014858855.1 Bufo gargarizans
GAAAGAAAGTCACCTTTTCAATATACCTGAAGATCTGGAAACAGTTCTGCTCGTGGTCAGGTTCGCCCTCGCCAAATACCTCAGCTCCAAACATCCAAATGATTCTGGACTTCTTACAAAAAGGATTTGACATGGGATTGAGACCATCCACACTAAAGGTACAGGTATCAGCCCTCAGTTGCTTTTACGACACCGAACTGGCGAACCATAGATGGATAAGGCGATTCATGAAGGCAATAACGAGGTTACGTCCGACTCTAAGGTCTCAGGTCCCTACCTGGGATTTAAACATGGTCCTTAGGGGACTATCACATCCTCCATTTGAGCCTCTGAGTGACTGCTCTTTGAAACTAAAATCCTACAAAACTGCATTCCTGGTTGCCATCACCTCAGCCAGAAGAATCAGTGAGCTACAAGCACTATCAATTAGAGAGCCCTACCTACAGGTCCTGGACAAGTGGCTTGTATTAACATTATTTACATAATGAATGCTATGTGCTGAAGTGAGAGGCGGGCTTGGTCAGGATTTGGGGGGTCTCATGTCTCTTTATGTAGAGTACAGTTTAGGCACGTTTATAATGGTGTACTACTGGTTAGGATTCTGTAAGTGCACTGGGGTAACATGGTTTAGCACTGGGGCGGTGTGCTGGGGGGACGTAGAGGATGATGGCTTTTTTTTTTTTTTTTGGGCCCTTATAAAAGGTATATGGAAAGCTTGTAACAGTGTGGGTGTAGTCTGGAGGTACATGGGGGACCAGAAGTCTTACAGTATATTGCTGCTCCGCTGTAGCTGATTAGAAATCACTGAAATGGGCCAGATTACTTTACTTATCGGGGCTGAATTGCTTTTTTTTTTTTTTTATTAATTTGGCAGAAAAGAGATATGCCTTCTTTTTATAGGAAATCATTTTTATTAATTTAACATGTACGGCACTGGTGCGGTTTATAAACATGGGCCCTGTTCCCGGCGCTATAGCTGATGGATCTATGCTGTTTTGAACAGCAGGGGCCCGCAGCAAATTTCTGCAACTGGCAATAATGCAGATTGTGGACATTACAGCCTTTAGATGCTGGTATCAAGTGTGATCACGGCATCTAAAGGGTGAAAAACAGAAGCGTGGGCTTTCTGGTTAAGACCGGAATCCCTGTGCGGCAATCAGAGGTGCAGGTCATTAATTTTAATAGGCTGGGTCTTTCTGAAGAGACCTAGCGTATTAGAGCTGCAGTTCCTATGTTTGCCAGCAGGTGTCAGGCCAACATAGGATATCAGCAATCCATGATAAAAAAAACTAAGTAGTGGACATTTTAACCTCCTAGAGGGGCTACAGATTTAGTTTTTTTTTAAAGTTAAATTTAAATCCACCACTTTTCCTTAGAATTAAAAATACATAAATAATAATAAAAAAAAATATATAAACAACATGGGCATCACCACAGATAAAACTGCCTGTACTATTAAAATATAAAAATATTTTTCTTAAAATGGCGTAACAGAAAAAAGTATCAAAATAGCCGATTCACCTTTTTTCATCGCTTCTTACCCCCCAGAAAAACTAATAAAATGTTATAGTGAAAGTCACACACACTCCAAAATGGTAAGAATATATACTACAGATTGTCCCGCAAAAAGTGAGCCCCAACACAGTTCAGTAGACAGTACAAAAAAAAAAAGTTATTGGGGTCAGAAAATGGTGATCAGTGATGGCCAGTTCGCATTGTTCGCCAGCGAACACATGCGAGCTGCCATCTTTTCTCACAAGTCCGGCGAGGCATAGGTAAGCCCTTACCTGTGCCTGTGCACGAGCTGGTCTGAAATCAAATGCGGTCAGCTGGAGCAGGCAGTTCCGAGAACAGCTCGATGAAGGCCGCCGGCGGCTGTTCTCGGAACTGCCTGCTCCCGGTGACCGCATTTGTTTCAGACTGGCTCGCGCACAGGCACCGGTAAGGGCCTCGCCAGACTTGTGAGAAAAGATGGCAGCTCGCATGTGTTCGTGGGCGAACTGGCCATCACTGATGGTGATGTCCCAATTTTTTATTTAATTTTTTAATTTATTTAGTGTTTAACCCCTTAAGGACACAGCCTTATTTCACCTTAAGGACCAGGCCATTTTTTGCAAATCTGACCAGTGTCACTTTAAGTGGTGATAACTTTAAAATGCTTTGACTTATCCAGGCCAGTCTGAGATATTATTATTATTTTTTTTTAAAACAATTTTTATTTCGGAAAAATAGGCAGTATACAAACAAATAAGTCACAATACATACTCATGCTCGCAGGCATGGATACACATTCTATTTTGCAGAAAAATATACATGATACTCAGCTGTCTAGCCTTTAAGTAGTATGTGCCATTTCCGAATTTTCCATTTTCTCCCCCCCTTAGTAAATAACTCCCTCCCTTCCCTCCCAACTGTTTCCCAACTCACAATGCCATGGCAATATCTCACATTGAAACCTCCGGGTAAAGTACCTCTCATTCATGTGTAGTAAAGATGTCACTCATTAATATTTTCCTACTCTAGACTACCTCTAATCCTCCTAATGTACCCTTCAATTTCCCTTCTAGATACCACCTAGTATGTACGAAAGGCTTAACAACCTCTGATACTTCTGCTGGTGTCAATGAATGTACAATAAATTTTCCCCTCACCCATGACGGCACCCCATGCGACCAGGGACCTCCCATCCGGGACAGGAAACTTGAGAAGATAAAAGGTTCACACCCCCACCAAGCACCAGTTCAGGTTTCCTGTCCTCCGGATAGGAAGTCCCTGGGAAGCTTCACGTCGGTTCTCACCTGCAGCCGGGAGGAGGCCCAGGTTCTTATCCGGTGGGTGGCCTCCCACAGGTGGCGTTATGCTCTCCGGGGCTGCTGCCTATAGTCTGGGCTTCTTCCCCCACATCCAGGCGCTGGCCTGAGAGAGCCGCTGTGGCCGTGTTCAGGCGGCTTCCCTCCTTACTCCCGGGTTGCCCGTCTTCCTGTCGGCGTCGGAGGGGGCGTCTGCGCATGCGCGCGCCCCGACGCGGGGGGGCGGGGCTTGACCCGGAAGTCGGGTTACGCGCCGATGTGTGCCCTGGCGCGTCTTTTAAAATATAAATGGGGCAGAGGGGGGGAACCCAGCCGGCTGATGTGGCACACAGTGTGGTGCTGAAGAGGCTCTTGGTTTCCAGCAAAGATGTCAGAGCCTGCAGACGGACGCGCCGAACCCCTAGAACCCTCAAGGCCCGCGAGTCCGGTACCAGTCCTGAGGAGTGGGGGCTAAAAGAAAAGGATCTTTGGTGAGATGTACCTTTTTCTTACTAATGGGGTGTTATCTGCTTGATTTGTGTAGGTGGCAAAGACCCCCCAAAAAGCGGCCTCTAAGACGAAGCATAAGGAGTGTGCAGGATGTAAGGCCCCCCTAGCTTCCTCCTATTCTAAGCCGTTATGCACCCCATGTATCGATAAATTGATGGTGGAGGAATCCCAGAGCCTTTCTAAGAATATGCGGTCTTTAATAAGATCTGAGGTGAAAGCCTCCTTAAAATCCTTGAGTAAAAATCGCCCGCGGTCTCCGGAAAAATCTCCGGATATTAGGGATTCGGGTATAGACCATTCTGACGTGGAGGAAAGAGAAGCAGGCCAGTTACTCTCTAATGACGCTACTTCGTCAGCAGAGGAAGAAACAGGGGGTTCCTATTTCTCGCCCGAAGATACCCAAAACCTCCTTAAAGCAGTCAGAGCAACTATGCAGTTAGAAGAGGTGAAACAGGCTAAGTCGACAGCAGATATTGCCTTTCAGGGGTTAGGTCCCAGAAAGCAGAGGGTTTTCACCATTCACGAGAATGTTCAGGCATTAATTAAAAAGGAATGGAAGAATCCTGATAGGAAGTTTTTTATTCCAAGCTCCGTTAAAAGGAAATATCCCTTTGATGAGAAAGTAGCAGCCTGTTGGGACAAGGCCCCTACTGTTGACGCTCCGGTGGCGAAGATTGCCAAGAAGTCTGCTCTACCGTTTGATGATCTGGGTAGCCTGTCTGATCCTCTGGATAAAAAAGCGGACTTTTATTTAAAGAAGGCCTGGGAATCATCCTCTACCTGCTTGAGACCGGCAGTTGCAGCGTCATGGGTCTCTAGGTCACTGCATATCTGGCTGGAACAGTTAGAACAGCATCTCAGTGAGAAGAAGCCAAGAGAAGAGGTTTTGGCCTCCCTTCCCACCTTTTTTAAGGCCGTCGATTTTTTTAGCCGATGCCTCCACGGATATAGTTAGGTTCTCAGCCAGATCATCCGCCATGTCCAATGCGGCTAGAAGAGCTATTTGGCTGAAGTCCTGTAAAGCGGATCAGGGTTCTAAGGCTAGGTTATGCTCTATCCCCTGTGAGGGTTACAGGCTCTTTGGATCTTCCCTCGATGATATACTTGAAAAAGCCTCAGACAAAAAGAAGGGTTTTCCAGCTCCTCAACGCCCCCCCCCCCTTTTTTCGTAGATACCAAGGTAAAAGGCAAAAGGGTAGGCAGTATGATAGAAGGGAAAAGGATAAATTTCCTAAGACATTTGGAGGTTTCCTTTTTAAATCCCAAGATCAAAGACCCAAAGATAAGCAATGATGCCGAACTCCAGGTAGGGGGAAGATTGTCTCTCTTTCTCCCAGCCTGGAAAAACATAACCAAGAACGGCTGGATCCTGGGAGGGATTGGAGAGGGGTTCCGGCTGGAGCTTCTGACCCATCCCCGGGATTCGTTCATACTGACAGATTACCCCAAGGATCTAGTCAAGAGACAGGCCTTAGAGTCAGAGGTCCTGCTGCTTCTGCGAAAAAGGGTGGTTGTCCCGGTTCCGCAGGCAGAGAGAGGCAGGGGTTTTTACTCCCCTCTTTTTTTAGTAAAAAAACCCAATGGCTCCTTCTGGGTAATCCTAAACCTGAAGAAATTAAACAGATTCCTCAGCTACAAGAAATTTCGCATGGAGACCATAAGGTCGGCCATAGATCTCCTATCAAAGGATTGCTGGATGGCAACTGTGGACTTAGAGGACGCGTACTACCACGTGCCAATTCATGTGTCCTCCCAAAAATATTTGAGGACAGCAGTCTGGGTTCAGGGGGAATGTCTGCACCTGCAATACAGAGCCCTGCCTTTTGGGGTTTCTCAAGCCCCCAGAATCTTCACAAAAGTGATTGCGGAAGTAGCCTCCTTTCTAAGGTTGTCAGGGGTTCCGTTGCTGCCATATTTAGACGACTTCCTGTTTATTTCCCAGACCAAGGAAGGCTTGATTCAAAACAGTCGAGTTTCCTGCGCCCTGTTAAAGAACCTTGGGCTGGAAAATAAATTGGGAGAAGTCTTGCCTAACACCATATGTATTTTTAGGCATCCTTTTAGACTCCCGAGTAGAAAAGTCCTTCCTCCCGTCCACCAAGATATTCTCCATCAGGGAGCATGTTTGGGTTCTTTTCAGATCCTACCTCTGCTCGTTCAGGAGGGCAATGGCAGTGCTGGGCCACCTGACAGCAACCTTTCCAGCGGTCCTATATGCGCAGGCCCACACAAGGAAGCTACAATCATGCATCCTGCGCCAATGGGACGGCCGCAAGCAGTCGTTGGACCGGATTTTCCACTTATCCGCAGAGGCGAGAGTGTCTCTCCTTTGGTGGACTGTGACAGAGAATCTCTCAGCTGGAGTACCATGGTCCTTTCAGGATCCGTTAGTATTAACAACGGACGCCAGCCCGTGGGGTTGGGGAGCACACTCGGAGAACAAAGGTTGGCAAGGGAGGTGGGATTTGAATACCAGGAAAGCCACCTCAAACGTCAAAGAACTAAAAGCAGTAGAAATGGCCTTAAAAGCGATAGCTCCGGACATATCCTTCAGGAACATAATTCTATACTCGGACAACTTGACTACAGTGGCATACATCAACCATCAAGGTGGAACAAGGGTACCTTCTCTGGCAACACTCTGTCACCAGATCTTTCAGTTTGCGGAACAGAAACATCTATCCCTGTCGGCAGTCCACATAAAAGGGAAAGAGAACATAGTAGCCGATTTTCTGAGTCGCACCCAGCTAAAACAGGGAGACTGGTGCCTAAACCCAGAGGTCTTCTCCCAGTTAACGCAGAAATTCGGCCTCCCCACGGTCGACCTATTTGCCTCCAGAAAGAACAGGAAAGTGGAAAGGTTCTTCTCCATAAATCGTCTGGACGATCCAACAGCTTTAGACGGATTAGCACAGAGCTGGTCTCAGGAGGAGGGTTACGCCTTCCCTCCTTTTTTCCTAATTCCGCAGGTCCTGAAAAAAGTCCAGAGGGAGAAAGCGACAATTACCCTAGTGGCCCCAGTGTGGCCGAAAAGGTCCTGGTACTCCTGCCTCCTAGACCTAGCAATAGCCCCCCCTTGGATACTGCCCCCTCGGGAGGATCTATTATATCAAGGCCCGATCCTGCATCCCAATCCAGAAATTTTGCATCTGGCAGCATGGAGGCTGAGAGGGAGATTTGGTTAGGTCGGGGTCTGTCCCAATCTGTAGTATCCACCATGTTGGGAAGTAGGAAAGCCACCACAGCCAGAAAATATAATAAAATCTGGGAAGTCTTTTCCTCCTTTTTAGGGATCAATCCTGACCCCCTTCTCTCCTCCAAATGTCTCTAGGGTCCTAGACTTTTTACAAGCTGGCTTGGATAAGGGGCTTAGGGCTTCCACCCTAAGAGTACATGTGGCAGCCTTGAGTTACTTCTTCGATTCCCAGCGGGCCCTGCACCCTTGGGTTAAAAGGTTTATGTCAGCAGCCTCCAGGATCCGCCCTTCGATAAGACCCTTGTCCCCTCCTTGGGACCTAAACACGGTCTTGACGGCCCTGTCACAGAAACCTTTTGAGCCCTTGTCAGACATACCCATAGACATGCTCTCCTTTAAGATGTCCTTTTTACTGGCCATTACTTCAGCTAGGAGGATCTCAGAGATACAAGCTTTCTCGGCCTTTCCTCCTTATACCCAGGTCTTGGACGACAAGGTTATTATTAGGCCTCTCCCGTCCTTCCAACCAAAGGTGGTTTCGGATTTCCATAGAACTCAGGATGTTGTCCTTCCATCCTTTTGTCCTAATCCCTCTAATAGTTTAGAAAGGGAGTATCATTGCCTGGAACTCAAAAGATGTCTGCTTGCTTATTTGGAGTCTACCTCGGCTTGGAGGTTGGAAGAAAACCTCCTTATTCAGTTTTGGGGTAGGAATAAGGGGCGGAAAGTGTCCACGGCAGTTATTGCTAGATGGGTTAAAAGGGCCATTTCCGAAGCCTATTTAGCGCAGGGTCTCTCGCCCCTTTCAGGGTTTGGCCCAAATTTGTAGAGCAGCAACTTCGAGCTCTCAACATACTTTTTTAAAGCATTACAGGCTCCAACTTCAAAAGGATTCCGCCTTTGGTAGGAAGGTGCTTCAGGCGGTTGCCCCCCCCCCCTAGTTTCTCATTAATAGTCTATCTCGCATGGGGTGCCGTCATGGGTGAGGGGGAAAACAACATTGCTTACCGGTAATTGTTTTTCTCGATACCCATGACGGCACCCCCAAAATTTTCCCTTCCCCAAAAAAACAAACAAAAAAAAACTAATAGGCTTTAGTTACCCTTTATTAGGTTATATGCGGAGTAGCCCGCTACTTCCTTATAGGTATATAAGTATACCTGAGTATTGAGTATTGAAGAGATATAATGTACCGTATTGGATCTCTCTCTCTCTCTCTCTTTCTTACGTGTATTCATCTCCGGAGTACTGTTTATTACTATCACTGGTGCTTGGTGGGGGTGTGAACCTTTTATCTTCTCAGGTTTCCTGTCCCGGATGGGAGGTCCCTGGTCGCATGGGGTGCCGTCATGGGTATCGAGAAAAACAATTACCGGTAAGCAATGTTGTTTTTTCCAAGTATGAAAAAATTGCTTTGCAGACTTCTCTTTGCTACGTTCTACATCTAGCCTGTCCAGATACATGATATACTTCATAGTCCCCAATGCTTCTTGAAAAGTAGGAACTGTGGGGTAAATCCAGTGTCTGAGTATGGTCTTTACCACTGCCAAAAGGAACAAGTGTATCCCTTTAATATGAGTAGAATGGGATATTTCTCCTTTATCGTCCAGTGGTATATAATGAAAAATGCAGTGCAAAGGTGACATTTGTGGTTTTATTCCCCATACTTGCTGGATATACTCGACAGATTCCTCCCACAGAGACTTCAAGTTAGGACAATGCCAAAGCCCATGCAATAAGTTAGCTTTTTGCTGTGAACACTTAGGGCACCACCTCAGATAATGCGCGGGCGCGTCTCGAAAAAGATAAATCAAAGGCATATTAGCCTTATGAAGGATCCTAAAATGCATCTCCCTCCATGTTTCGCTTGTAATCGCCTGTCACACTTTCTCCATCCCTTCCTTTAATTTAGGAGTGACTGCACCCTCTCCCAGTTCTTCTTCCCACCCCTTGTATACTTTATCTCCTAATGAGGTAGAAAGAATGTTCTGCATCCTTCTATAGAGGTCAGATAAAGAGTACTCCTGGGCTCCCACCAGGGCCCCAAACCAGGTCAATCTCTCAGGGTCTCCCAGTTTCACTGATTGAGCCACGCAGTATGAGTGTATCTGCTTATATGAAAGAAAATGGGAAGCTGGGATCTGAAATTTGGATTGAACCTCAAGCCATATTAAAAGCCCAGTACCCCCCTCGCTCAATAATTGTTGCAATATAAGAATCCCTTTACCCTTCCACAGTCTGAAAAGACCGGATTGCCTGCCTTCCGGAAATGCTGGGAGATTCCACTATGGCATATAGGGAGTAATATACATGGGCAGTTTATATAATTTACGTATGTTCCGCCATGCAGCCAGAGTGTCCCTCAGAACTACATAGTCTTTGAACGGCTTAGGGAGATCTCCTACTCTAGTATGTAATAAGGCAACTAAATCCCAAGGTGCTACCAATTCGCTTTCCAGGGGGGTATTTGAGAAATACGAGGTGGCTTTCAGCCAATCCCTAGCATGTCTAAATAATGAGGCCAAGTTATATCTTCTGATGGACGGCATCTGAAGTCCTCCCTCCCACTTAGTGAGACAAAGTTTATCATATGCTATTCTAGGACGTTTTCCCTGCCAAAGGAACCTTACAAACGCTCTTTGGATCCTGTTGACATCAATGTGTGTCAACAGGAGGGGTATAGTTTGAATTGGGTAGAGCAGTCTCGCAAAACTTACCATTTTAAGAGATAGGCCCTCCCAAAAAGCGAAAGCGGCAATTTAGTCCACCTGTCTAGCTCCATTTCTATTTTCCTAATTAGGGGATCATAATTTAACTTATACAGCGAGGATGGGTGTCGCCCTACCTTAATACCTAAATAGGTCAGATACTGTGGTACCACTTCAACGTTGCAAAAGTTACGTTCCAGCTGGACTTGAGAACCTCCTTTATCCAAGAATAACAATCGGCTCTTGGTAACATTTATTTTGTACCCAGTGGTTCCCCCAAAATACTCAAATGTATCTAGTATTTTTTGAAGGTAAAGGTGTGGGGAGTCTATGAATAGCAAGATATCATCTGCAAAGCAGACTAGTTTAATCGCTTTCTTACCTATCTGAATCCCTTTAAAAATATCTGATTGGATCAGATGTTGTACAAGTGGCTCCAGAGCCAAATTGAACAGGAGGGGAGATAAGGGGCAGCCCTGCCTTGTACCTCTGCCGAGCTGGAAAGGAGCCGACAAAAAGCCAGGTATACTAACCTGAGCTTGCGGGCTCTGGTAGATGTTTTCAACTAATGATTTGAAAGATCCCTCTACTCCAAAAGCAGTCATGGATCTCCACAACCAGTTCCAGTTTACAGTGTCGAAAGCTTTCTCCGCATCGACAGACAACAAGGCAGGGCTCCCTCCCACACAACCAGGTCCATGGTGAATATAGTCCTGCGCCACCAAAACCGATCTGATGTTAGTCACCGCCGCTCTATTTTTTATAAATCCTACCTGGTGCGACCCTATAAGATGCGGCATATGTTGCGCCAGTCTATTAGTTAACAGTTTGGTCAGTATTTTAAGGTCTTGGTTAATTAAAGAGATTGGTCGGTATGAGGCGGGCCTCGCCATATCCTTGCCTGGCTTGGGGATGAGTTTGATATGCGCCATGTTCCCAGATTGCATAATACCCTGACCTTCCAGGCAACTATTGAACAATGATGTTAAAAAAGGGGTAATTTCCTCTTTGAGTCCTTTATAAAAGTCCGCTCCAAATCCATCAGGGCCCGGGGCTTTCCCATTTACAAGGGATTTAATGGTATTTTTTACCTCATCTTCCGTGATCTGAGCATTAAGATGGGTACGCATTTCCACTGTAAGCCGTGGTAGCGAGACCTTAGATATAAGTTCCTCTGCTAATTTAGCGTCATATTCTGCCTGACCATATAGTGCAGCATAGAATTGCCCAAAGCAGTCTACTATTCCTTTTGGGTCTGTGACCCAGTGTCCTAACGCATTTATTATGCTTTTGATATTAGTGTTAGGCACGTAAGGTTTGGCTAGATTAGACAGCATCCTCCCTGCCTTATTTCCATATTTGAATAGATGTGACTTCTTATAATATCCGGACAGTTTTGTATTCTGCTCGACATAAAAATCATAACTGTGTTTAGCCGTGACCCATTGGGTTTTATTAATATCAGTTGGATTATTTAGGAAGGCCGTGTATGCACGTCTTACCTCTTCTGTCGCTGCGTTCAATTTTTGGGCCAGCTTCCTCTTTTTAGCTGCGGCGTGTGAAATTATTCGCCCCCTAATAACTGCCTTTGCCGTGTCCCAGAATAGGGTATAGTTATCTCGGTGTTCCCTGTTAGTGTCTGCAAATTCACACCACCACCCTTTCAGTTGTAGGAGAAATTCCTCATCTGTAGCCAGATAGCTAGGCATGCGCCATATATAATCTGTACCTCTGGGTGTATTTTCCAAAAGGGATAGGGATACTGGGGCATGATCCGATATTAGAATATCTAGTATCTCTGCTCCCTTCACCTTCCCCATCAGTCCTGGTGAGACAAGTGCATAGTCTATTCTAGACCAAGACTGATGGACAGGCGAGAAATGAGTAAACTCACGCTCCGTCGGGTTTAGGTGTCTCCATATATCTGTCAGGGCAGTAGATTGTAAAAAGGAGTCAAGTGTCATTCTCTGAACAGTTGTTCCTCGTCTCCGTATATCTGCTGCCTCCACTCTCCTACAGTCTTCCTGAGTGTTATGAACTACATTAAGGTCACCCATCACTATCATACTACCACGACTCTCCTGCACAACCTTCAGCTCTAACTCTGAAAAAAAAACTAGCTTGCATAGCATTGGGCCCATATACATTAAACAGTGTTAGCCTGCCTACATCTGTATCTAGGTCAAGCTTCAGTAATCTACCTTTATCATCTCCATCTGTTGATAATACCTCACATCTGAGCTTCTTATGGATTAATATCATCACACCTGCTCTTCTTCCATCCGAGGGAGAGCCGTATATTTGTCCCACCCACATGCGCCGCATCCGCCAAAAGTCAGCCTCCCAAGGTGCGTCTCCTGGATCAATGCTATATCGGTTTGTAATCTCTTTAGATGGCGTAGAACCATTAGTCTTTTATGCGGGGACCTCAGCCCTCTTACATTCCAGGAAACTAATTTAATCATTTGAGCTGGGTAGATGGTATTGGTGAAATAGATGCACCTTTGAGAGGCCGATTCCCGGCGAACAACCCTCCACAAATCCCGTTAGACATATTGCAAACATGACATCAGATGGCATAACAAATATAATCCCCCCTCCCAACGTATTCCCGGTAAACCTATAGACCCACTCTTCCCTGAGAAACTGGAGAGTGTTCAAACAAAACAGCAAATCTTCTATAGACTCCTCTTTTTTCGCACCGACCTGGGCTAGATCGCTGCATACTCTTAGCCCAGAGTCCATTTCCTAAAACCACTTCTTTCTTCACCGACCTCCCCTCCCCGGACAAAATGTAGACATGGTAAAAAAAACTTGTATACTAACTTCCCCTCCACTAAACATATTCAGAGCATGATAAGCGAAAACCCATACATTCCTTACTGAGTTCTTTACAAGCATGGGTCACCCTCCTCAGCATAGATTCGCGACTTCCCGCTATCCAAATGATATATAGCGCGGTTATCCCCACTCTGGGCTGGAAGCAGGATCCCTCCTTCGTCTCGGAGATACTCCAGGTGATGCAGTTGACCGCACATTTCTTGTATGTCCAAAGCGCCCCCCTCTTGGCGAAGCCGCTCCGCTGTTAGGTGATCTTGCGTCTAGGTCCCTTGGTAGATTGCCGTCCTCCAGGGCATCTGCAGCATCCGAAGGCGTAAGGTAAGTGTCCACTCCACCGTCTTTCCTGAATACTCTCAGTATAGCCGGATAAATTAGGGCAAATTTTACTTTCTTGTGTACTAGCTCGGTACATATTCGAGAGAAGGCTCTCCTTTTCTTGGATACCTCCATGGAATAGTCCCCAAAAATCAGGATCTGATGGCCACGTAATTTGAGCGGCTGCTTAAGCCTTCTATACTTGAACAAGATGGCCTCCTTATCCGCGTACTTCAGGAACTTTACTATGGTTGTTCTGGGTCTCCTCTGTGGTTCGGCCTCCAAGTTATCTTGTGGCGGGCCGATTCTATGCGCTCTCTCGACCGTTGCTGGGGCCTGAAGTCCCAATGCTTGTGGCAACTCGTCTGAGCAAATTCGGGATAGCTGGTGCGCTGGAATGTTTTCCGGTAAACCGAGAATACGCAGATTACTTCTGCGGGACCTGTTTTCCAAGTCTTCAACTTTATCTCGGAGCGCCTGATTAGACTGTGTAACGTCCCTGAGCTGGGTATGAACTCTCTCCAGCTCGTCCTCCACAATGCCCATTCTCTGCTCAAGCTCCTGCACTTGCTCCATGTGCTGGTTCACCATGGCCTGCAGCTGCTGTAAGGAAGTTGAAATTGTTGCTTCCAGAGTGGCTTTTATATCTGGCACCAATAATTTAGCTACCGCTATGGCCATTTCTTTGCAGGAGGATTCCAGATCGCCTGTCTGTTGAGCCCCTTCCAGCTGTGTGAGTATCAACTCCTCCGTCTCTTGCGGCTGAGAATTTTGTGAGGACGAGCGAGTCATCCTCTTCCCAGCGTCCGCCATCTTGCTCTTCTGAAGTTCAGCTAAGTCGCGCGGCGGGAGAGGCGAGCTGACCCGCCACTGCGCACTACAAACTTCTCCATCTACCTCCTTATGTGTTGGGGAGATATTTAGTCGGGGTAATGAAGCCCCGGGTCTCGGCTACGCCCGCTGTTAGTGTCCGGGGAGACGGAGCTCTCTCTGCACACCTCCTTACATGTGCGCGCCGGAACCGGAAGTCTCGAGATATCATATTAGATCATATGATATATGATCATATGATCATATTTATTTATAAAAAATACCAAATTTACCAAAAATTTGAAAAAAATTGCAAAATTTCCAAGTTTCAATTTCTCTACTTCTATAATACATAGTAATACCTACAAAAATAGTTATTACTTTACATTCTCCATATGTCTACTTCATGTTTGGATCAATTTGGGAATGATATTTTATTTTGGGGGGATGTTACAAGGCTTAGAAGTTTAGAAGCAAATCTTGAAATTTTTCAGAAATTTACAAAAACCCACTTTTTAGGGACCAGTTCAGATCTGAAGTCACTTTGTGAGGCTTACATAATAGAAACCATCCCAAAATGACCCCATTCTAGAAACTAAACCCCTCAAGGTATTCAAAATCGATTTTACAAACATCGTTAACCCTTTAGGTGTTCCACAAAAATTAAAGGAAAATGGAGATGAAATTTCAGAATTTCACTTTTTGGGCAGATTTTCCATTTTAATCCATTTTTTCCAGTAACAAAGCAAGGGTTAACAGCCAAACAAAATGCTATATTTATTGCCACCATTCTGTAGTTTGCAGAAACACCCCATATGTGGCTGTAAACTACTGTACGGGCACACAGTAGGGCGTAGAGGAAAAGGTGCGCCGTATGGTTTTTTGGAAGGCAGATTTTGCTGGACTGTTTTTTTTTTTACACCATGTCCCATTTGAAGCCCCCTGATGCACCCCTAGAGTAGAAACGCCATAAAATTGACCCCATCTAAGAAACTACACCCCTCAAGGTATTCAAAACTGATTTTACAAACCTTGTTAAACCTTTAGGTGTTGCACAAGATTTAATGGAAAATAGACATACAATTTTTCACTTTTTTGGCAGATTTTCCATATTTTTTTTCCAGTTACAAAGAAAGGGTTAA
Organism: Bufo gargarizans; assembly: GCF_014858855.1. Lineage (NCBI taxonomy): Eukaryota > Metazoa > Chordata > Amphibia > Anura > Bufonidae > Bufo > Bufo gargarizans. The sequence continues at coordinate 10,524,339 of NC_058088.1, forward strand.
CAGCCAAACAAAACTCATTACTTATGGCCCTGATTCTGTAGTTTACAGAAACACCCCATATGTGGTCGTAAACTGCTGTACGGGCACATGGCAGGGCGCAGAAGGAATGGAATGCAATATGGTTTTTGGAAGGCAGATTTTGCTGGACTGTTTTTTTTTTTTTACACCATGTCCCATTTGAAGCCCCCCTGATGCACCCCTAGAGTAGAAACTCCAAAAAAGTGACCCCATTTTAGAAACTACGGGATAGGGTGGCAGTTTTGTTGGTACTAGTTTTGGGTACATATGATTTTTGGTTGCTCTATATTACACTTTTTGTGAGGCAAGGTAAAAAGAAATAGCTTTTTTGGCACCGTTTTTTTGTAGGTCATGTGGTATTTTTATAGAGCAGGTTGTCACGGACGCGGCGATACCTAATATGTATACATTTTTTTTATTTATGTAAGTTTTACACAATGATTTAATTTTTGAAACAAAAAAATCATGTTTTAGTGTCTCCATAGTCTGAGAGTCATCGTTTTTTCAGTTTTTAGGCGATTATCTTAGGTAGGGTCTCATTTTTTGTGGGATGAGATGACGGTTTGATTGGCACTATTTTGGGGTGCATATGAATTTTTGATCGCTTGCTATTACACTTTTTGTGATGTAAGATGACCAAAAAATAGCTTTTTTTACAACGTTTTTATTTTCATTTTTTTTACGCTGGTCATCTGAGGGGTTAGGTCATGTGATATTTTTATAGAGCCGGTCGATACTGACGCAGCGATACCTAATATGTATACTTTTTCTTATTTATGTAAGTTTTACACAATGATTTCATTTTTTTAACAAAAAAAATCATGTTTTAGTGTTTCCATAGTCTGAGAGTCATCGTTTTTTCAGTTTTTGGGCCATTATCTTGGGTAGGGTATGATTTTTGCGGGATGAGATGACAATTTGATTGGTACTATTTTGGCGTACATGCGACTTTTTCATCACTTTTATTACCTTTTTTGGGAAGTAAGGTAGGCAAAATTTCTATTTCCTCATAGTTTTTATTTTTGTATTTTTATGGCATTCACTGTGCGGGGAAAGTAACATGACCGTTTTATAGATCAGGTCGTTACGGACGCGGCGATACCTAAAATGTGTAGTGTATTTTTTTATTCAGTGATAAATGTGTTTTTTAAATCTTTTTTCACATTTTTTTACTTTTTTGGGGGTCTGATATCTGTATAATACAGTACACTATATAGTACAGTATTTCACTTACACTTTGTCTGAACAGATCTATGCCTTTAGCACAGATCTGTTCAGCACCATGGACAGCAGGATGCCTGAGAAGGCGTCCTGTTGCCATGGGAACCTTCCCTGTCTGCCACAACTGAGCAGACGGGGAAGAAGGGGGGCTAGCCTCCCTCTGTGACACCATCCTATCTGGGGGCTGCTGTGCACAGCAGCCCCCCGATGGGAGAGGGAGGGAGCTCCCTGACTGTTAACCTTTTCCATACAGCGGACCGTACGGACCGCGGTATGGAAAGGGTTAAACGGCTGACATCACAGCACAGATGTCAGCCATTTATACCAGAGTTGCTGAAACTCTGGTATAACCACTGAACGCCAATGAATATTCAAGAGGAGGCGGGCGGGGGATCGCTATCCCGCCTCCCGCACCGCCCGCAACCCCCCCCCTTCCCCACCTGCCGGCATAAAATCATTCAGGGGTGCAGGGGGGGGGGGTGAAAAATCTTTACTTTGGGCATTTTAAAGTTTCTGATTCCGGATCAGAAACTGCAGAAAGCGCAGCAAACTGCAGGTCTGAAATGACTCAGGTTAGGGACCGCACTTACTCAGGTTAGGGACCGTCACCCAGTTGCGCTCCGTTACCTAGGACGAGTAAGTGCAAGTAGGTAGGAACAGAGGTATCGGTGGAGTCAGTAGTGTTCCCGTCCCCACCCTTTCTTTGTGACAGAGAAGATGATCGCTCAGCCATCTGATCACCCTGTGCATCTAATTAGGGCGTTTTATTGATGCCATGACCTTTACCAGCATCCGGATCACACCGTCAGATTAGTCCCACCAGACATGGAAACCCCAGTAAAGTTTCCATTTTCCACTGTCCGTACTGGATCCTTAGGGAACAGCCACACAGTCAGGTTTCTGCAGGTGTTTTAGAAACCAGAACCAGGAGTGGATTTTTTAAAAATAGACGTGGTATCCATCCTTTATACTTTCTCTGTTTTTATGATTCATTCCTGATTTCAGCTTCCAGAACTGTATCAGGTATCCTGACCGCGTGGACGTACCTTTAGTGTAATACCCGCGGAGTGTTTCTTTAGTGGTACCCATTACACACTGCAGTAATAGTGATAAGACCTCATTCATTTACACCATTTTATTTTTAAAACAACAGGGATGTTTTTTTTAAAATGCTGCACAACACAAAATATGATTGAACCAATGGTGTCAAATAGGTTTTCCGAGACTTATATACTGATGACATGTCCTCTAGGTAGTCCATCAGTATCTGATCGGTGGAGGTTCGACACCCGGGACCACCACCGATCAGCTGTTTGAGAAGGCACCAGGCTCCTGTGACCACCGTGGCATTCTCCGTACTCACCAAGCACAGCGCCGTACATTGCATGGTGTCTGTGCTTGGTATTATGTTCAGTCCCATTCACTTCTATGGGAATAGGGTGCTCCTAGACCGCGTTACCGATGTCACTGGCCTAGGAAAAGCTGTGAGAAGGTTGAGATGTTCACAGGAGCACTGGTGGTTTCTTAAACAGCTGATCGGCAAGGGTGTCGGACCCACAGCGATTACATACTGATGACCTATCCTGAGGCCATCAGTAAAAAAAAAAAAAAAAGAAGACCCCTTTAAATTACGCCCCTAAATCCACATTCCATTTTCATCTTTGTAAGTTTGGCCTCTATTTTTTGGTAGGAAGGGTGGCAACCCTACATCCACTTCCGTTTCTGCACAGGATCCCATTTTCTCCATCGCTTCATTTACTTATCACTGGCCCTGAATATATACACTACTCACAAAAAGTTAGGGATATTTAGCTTGTGGGTGAAATTTCAGGATGAGCCTAAAATGCACTCTAACCTTTACAGGTGAACTTAATGTGACCTTCTCTAAACTTCTGAATGCACATGTCCAACTGTTTAATATTTCAGTACTTTTTGCACAACTTGCTGTTCTCTAACAAGGAGCTTAACGGAAAAATTAACAACAGGTGTTTGATCCATGAATCTTCCCAATAAATTTCCTGGTTCAATTAGAATTGGTATTTAAACAGTCCTCCTCATCATGCTGTTCACATTTTGACATCATGAGACCAAGACGACACCTAACAATTGATCAACGGTACCTTGTCATTGCGATGCTTCAAGCAAGATTTTCTCAGACAGAAGTGGCCACTGAGCTTAGAGTGTCACAAAGTGCCATCAGCAGGTTGCAACAGAGATACAAAGAGACTGGAGTAGTCACATAAAGGCATAGAAGTGGACATCCTTTGGCCACATCCCAAACTAATGACCTCTTCATTGTGAACAATGCCCTGCAGAAACGCATCATGAATGCCACCCAACTCTAGGCACATTTAATAGAGGTGAGAGGCAACCAAGTGTCACTTCAGATCATTCAAAACCATTTACATCAGCATGGTCTGCGTGCTAGACGACCTGCAAAGGTAGCTGACCACAGGCGTCATCTTCTTGCATGGGCCAGGTAGCATCTACGCTGGATGAGGGACCAGTGGGCCTTAGTGCTGTTCACTGATGGAAGTCGATTCAAGCTGAGCAGAAATGATGGCTGCAAACGATGTTGGAGACGTAAAGGAGAATGCTATGCATCAGCTGCTGTTGTCACCGGACGAGCCTTTGGTGGTGGTGGTGGTGTTACAGTGTGGGCAGGTGTGTCTAGTCAATACAGAACTGCCCTACACTTTGTGAATGGTACAGTGACAAGCCCATACTACTTGAATAGCATCATTAACCCAGTCTTTGTTCCTCTGCATGAACAACACAGGCCTAATTTCATCTGCATGGAGGACAATGCGCCAGCTCATATAGGTTGCATCATTAGGGAACAGCTGCTGAAGACTGGGGGACCTCAGATGGAGTGGCCTGCCTTTTTCCATACCTGAATTCCCATTGAAAACCTATGGGATCAGCTGACTCGCCATGTAGTGGCTCGTAACTCTGTATACCAGAACCTCAATGACCTGAGGGCCGCCCTTCAAGATGAGTGGGATGGCATGCCTCAGCAGACAATAAGGCCACTTGTGAACAGCATCAGACATCGTTGTCAAGCTGTAATTGATGCTCAAGGCCACATGACAAGTTATTTAGACTGACATTTTTGTGGGGGTATACCGAGCACTGGTGTTTGCTTTTGTTTCAATAAATTGTTTAAGATGCGGAAATCACCATTGCTGCTTCTACGTAAATGGCCTACTTTCATGACCTAATATCACTGTAGAGTAAACTTTTTACGTTTTTCATACATTTCACCCGAAATCCAAATATCCCTAACTTTTTGTGAGTGGTGTATATGATCATCCAGAGGGAAGCCAGTCCATCAGCTGTTCTGTTCCCCTGGAACAGCACACTGCTACCCTGATGAGCTGCAGCTTCTATAGATAGCTGGCCATTGGTGCATCTACCAGAAATCTCTGACCCCCCCTCTCTCTATCATGAGGCATGCCCCACTACCACACATGGGGTGTAGAGATGTAGAGAGAACTCAGTGTACTCACACAGGTTTTATTTCAGGTGTGCTCCAGTGTGCTGCCATCTCAGGCATGACCACTGGGTGGCGCTGCTCAATGTAGAATGACTAACAGCAATGTTAGTAAAGGAGGGTGCATGAGAAAATGCGTACGAGGACTTTTTTTTTTTTTGTCGGACAAGTTATACTTTTTAATAGCACCATTTAATATATTCTATAAAAAATGCAATTCCACCATAGTTTTATAGGTTTTATTTTTTTACATAAAAGTGAAAAAATATATATTTTAAATGTAACGTGTTTGTGTGGGTTTCCTCTGGGTTCTCCGGTTTCTCCCACACTCCAAATACATACTGATATGGACCTTAGATTGTGAGCCCCATTGGGGACAGCGTGATGCTAATGTCTATAAAGCGCTGCGGAATATGTCTATAAGTGCATAAAATAAATGAACAAAAAAAATTTATCTATATATCATCTTCATCACCATATTCTGAAAACCATAACTTTTTTTTAATTTCCCGCTTTGGGGGGGGGGGGGGGGGGGGTGAAGGTTCCTTTAATGCGGGTACATATAATGAATTTTATAACTTTTGATTTATTTGCGTGTTGTTCACCGTATGGTTTAGATACTGTTATTGTGATTTTTTAATTCTTTATCTTTTTTTTCTTGCCCTTCCCCCCCCCAACAGGCATGAATGTGCAGTTCTCAGATAATTTCTACCATAGACTGCAATGTTTTACCATTGCAGTCTATAGGAAAATCACAGTGAAGACTGTGTCAAAGATGCAAGGTATTTGCTTTGCACTTATTTACAATTAGCCATTGGCTACGAGCTACCGCTTTTTACATTTCTCATATATATGTTGTTCATTAACCGCTTCATTACCAGACTGCTTATTCCATTTATTTACCAGGCCAGTTTTTTATTTTTAGGAATCAGTAAATCTGACTGCGTATAACTTTCATTTCTTTGCCAACCTACATGTATTTGATATTATTTTTCACAGGAAACAATAGATCTTTCTTTTGTGCTATTAGAGGAAAGATATAATATTTAAAAATATATAAGGAAAAACTGCAAAAATGATGAAAAAATTTATCTTTTTCCTTTCTTACCAGTTTTATTTCTGTTACATCTGTTCTAAAACCATAACTATATGTTTGTACTGTGAAAATGGTTGCCACTTGTGTCATTTATCTACTGTCTGGGCCCACTGCAAGACTTCAAAGGGCTGGAGCACATTTTGGCGGCCTATTTGTCTATTGACGGTTCTTTGGCACCGTACTGCCAGAACAGGTGTTTTACAGTGCCAAAACATTAGAAACTCCTTCAAAGCGACTATTTTTTTCATTTTGACCCCCTGTAGTATTTAAGGAATTTAATGAGGAAGCAGAAAAAAACGCTAGCAGTTTTTTTATGTGCTTTTAAAGGCGCTTCCACCACCAAAAACGCTTCTAAATTATATATAAGCCTATGGCTGGATAAGAAAAACCCTTGCAAAACCTCTTCTAAAAACTCCTTCAAATCCTCAACCAAATACTCTTCTAAAAAGCTTGTAAAAATACTCCTCCAAATCTGCCACCAAATTAGAAATCGGTTAGCTAGTGCCATTTTATTATTATTATTATTATTTATTATTATTAAAGCACCATTCATTCCATAGCGCTGTACATATGAAAAGGGGTATACATACATAATACAGAAAATCGCACTAATCATAAACAAGTGCGGTATGACTCCAGCCAGGAAACCACAGAAGATATAAGCCAAGTGACCACACCCAGTCAGGGAGTTAACCCTTACAGCACCAGACAGAGGGAGGCTACAACTTAAAGGGGAAGTGCACACACAAGCATACTAAACACGTAACCACCGGCAACAGCATGCGTAGCAACCATGTCACGGCAATCACCCAGAAGGCCGAGACACTGCCATGCATGCTCTCACAGCAACACATAGCCGCGGGCAACCGCAAGTGTGGCAACAGTGTCACAGCGTACACCATAGGCCGTGACATCTGCAATTGCATAGCAGGGAGTCGATGAGCTGAGAGAGGTAGACCCCTCCACCTGCAAACCCCTTAGGTGCGGCAATCAGCATTGACCATTGCATCCAGGGGATTCATCTGCCGGTAGTTAGTAACAGCCGGGCCCCTGCCACTGATCTGGGAAGTGCAGTTCTAGGGAATGCCGAGGTAGCAGTCGCTACCGGGCCCAGGAGCCTGAAGCAGCCCAAAGACTCTTGTGCCGCATAAGAAGACACTGTTATTATAGAAAGTGCATGCTGGTTAAGTTACACCTCTGGCTGGAGGGAAGGGGTTAGGTCAAGAATTTGCCATAGGGAGGGGGGGTGCCATTTTGCCTCAGGCAGCACGAAAGCTTTGTGCTTCCCTGCTCCTGACCACAAAGAACTGAGGAAGCGGAGCCCAAGCTGAACTGTAGATCCAGGGCCCATGAGCCTTAAGCTACGCCTGTAACGGTCACGCACACACACAGGGGGGAGGATAGTGACCACTGCGCTCCACCCTCACCCCTGGCCCTGCCTACTTGCCTCACGAGTCCTGATGACAGGGGACAACTGGACGACAGTCCCTTACTTAGGATATGTGCAGGGAAGACAGACAAGACAAAATACGGAACGTGAACGGACCGGGTCAGAACCAAGAGAGCTGCGCAGTACAAAGGGTTAAGCAAAGAATGGCCAGGAGAAGCCGGGGTCAAATACCAGGAGAGTAGAGAAGTACCAGAAGAGTCCGCAAAGAGTAGTCAGGTGGGAGCCGAGGTCACAATACCAGGACGGATGCGCAGTACAGGAGGAGCAGGCAAAGGATCGTCAGGGAACAGGATCAGGTGAGTATTCAGTAGTCCAACAAATAGCCAGGAACTTAGACATTAACAGGCAACCTGTGGCCAGCAGGCTGCCTGTATTTATAGTGGGGAATGAGGGTCATGTGACGTGGCCAGCTTCACATGACCGACAGACCAACCAGTCGAGCACCGAGTGATCAGCTCGGCGCTCAAGGCAGACCTAGGAGCAGGGAGCCTCCCAGCTAGCAAAGCCGCCCTGGGAACGAGGTCAAACACAGATCCTCGCTCCCGAAGCTAAGCAGCAGGTCTGCGGCTGATGGGAGACCCAGTGCGCCTTCGGCACCCCGTTACAACGCCCCTGATTGTGGCCGCTGGGGATTGTGAAGATCTAAAAAATAAGTGCAAACCACATATGATTGTTGGCAAGCAATACTTCATATATTGTTTATAGGGAAAGTGCTTTTATTATTCTTATCTGAAAAGGTCTTAAACAGAAGTGCATATGAGAACATTTTAATTCTATGTGAGCCACATCTAAAAAATCAGTTATGGCACAACTAGGTTTTCTTAAGAGAGGAAGAGTTGAACAAATTTGATGGGCCCATACATAATTTCCTAATGTTGGTGGTCACTTAGATGGTATTCTGCAACTATGTAGTAATATGGTTTCTCATCTGTCGCCTCCTAATAACAAAGGTAAGTGTGATGTTGGCAGTTGATGTCCTCCAGCTTCTCCTCTGTCCCCGTGGACACCATTGTTGGAGTACTCGCCCTCCACACTGCAAGCTGCTCATGGGCTTCCTTACCTTCTTCCTGACGCTTGCTCCATTTTGGTGCGCTCACTCCGTTCACAGACAGTATGTGCATTAGGGTTGCATCGATTCGATACCAGGATTTGCCTTTTACCGATACTAGGCTGTGCTACTGCGCAGCCTAGTATCACAGAACATGGCACACGCTGGAAGCAGTCTCCCCCTCCCCCTGTGCCGCTGCTACCAATTAGAGGAGAGAGAGGGGCGAAGGAGGGGAGGGGCTGTGGCCACTGCGCCACCAATAAAGATAATTAACGTTTAATACAGATACAGGTGGCGGGTGCCGGCGGCAGAATCAGATAGCCGACACCTGGCCTCTATGACATGGTGCCACACCGAAGGGGCCGGTGCTGGCTATGTGATTCTGCCACCAGCACCCGCCTCCTGTATCTGTATTAAATGTTAATTACCTTCATTGGTGGCGCAGTGCGCTCTCCCCCTCCCCCAGTATTATAATCATTGGTGGCAGTGGCCACAGGGCCCCCTCCGCCCTCTTCATTGGTGGTGCAGTGGCAGTTCTGTTCGGAGCCCCAGCAGTGAAGTCGTGCGGCTCCGATCGGTTACCATGGCAGCCAGGACGCTACTGAAGCCCTGGCTGCCATGGTAAGCTCCCTGTGCTGTGTGCACAAATCCCAGGGCAACAGGGAGAGTGTAAAGTCCTATTCACCCAGGTTCTAGCCCCTAAGGGGGGAAATAGTTATTAAAGAAAAATAAAAAAGCAAGTTAAAAAAAAAATATATATATATTAAGTATGAATCACCTCCTTTTCCAATTTTATGTATAAAATATATAATAAAAAAAAAAACATATTACATATCGCCATGTCCGAAACATTGAAAAAAATCTCCTATGCGGTGAACGCTGTAACAGAAAAAATAAATACTGCGCAATTCACAATTTTTTTTTTAGTCGCCTTGTTCCCCAAAAAAATCGGATACGACTGTTCGATTATGGGCCGGACATTCCCTAAAATGCGGAATGCATGCGGCCTTTTTGGTGTTTTTTTTTTTCTTTCGCGTGGTATCGGATGGTATCAAGTTTCGCAATACTTTTTTATGGTATCGAAATCAAATCAAAATTTTGTTATCGTGACAACCCTAAACTGTGCATAGGCTAATCTGTCCCCAGACAGTGAACGCGTTCCCAGGTGTATACCAGCCACCCTGCCTGAGCAACAAGTTCTAGCTTGTTTCGTTCTGCAAAGGTGTGATATTGCATTATTCCAAACTTTATCTGCTTATCGTTTTGCAACTCTGCCTTTCCTCACCTCAGCTTGCCTTCTAACTACACTTTTGTCTGTCCCTTTGGCATATTGGTGTCTCTTGACCCACCTGGATGTCTGAACAGAGACTACTCTTTGATATACTTGCCTGCAGCAAAGTCCAGATCCCCATAAAGGGGCGAAAGGGTGAAACCCAGGGGTCCACCTTGACAAGGCCGTCAGGAGTAGCCCCAAGTCAAATCTATTAAGTGGCGCAGTGGGTCTACAACTGCTATGTTACATGTTTCTACTCTGTCTTCCATTTTCTAAAATTGGGGAATATAGTGTAGTACCAATGTAGATGTGGATCTGTTGTGCTATTAGAACAGATTTGACTTGGGTCTACTCCAAAGGGCATTATCAAAGTGCCCCTCTCCCCTGGTATTCACCCTTAAAACCCTATAACCCCTATACAGGGATCTGAACTTTGCTGCTACCTCTTGCCAAAGAATCAGTCAAAACTGTAGTCAGGGACAGGCAGAGTACCAGCAATACGATAAACAGTCTGAAGTCGGGGCAGGCAGCTCAGGGTCTGTACAAAAATCAGGCAAAGGAAAGGTCAGTGAGTGAAGGGTCAAATGTGGTAAACAGGCAGAGGTCAGTACACAGACAGGCAAACGAATAACAGAACACCTTTGCAGGACACTAGCAGACTAGAGCCTATTGCTCAGGCACCTTCCCACAGGCCTTAAAGGGGTTATCCGAGAATAACAAATGCTCCCCCATATGCCGGGCCCCTCACACTGAATCTACTTACCTGAGGGGGGGGAGCAGCCAATGACAGGCGGTGATGCAACGAGCCTCCATAGCATCGCGTGTGACGCTAGGGAGGCTTGTCCCAGTCACCGCTTGCCATTGGCTGCTCCGCCTAGACACCGGATGTTTTTATCCGCGCACAGAGATAAGCAGCTGCGGCTGTGCGGGAACCAGGAGCCACGCGTGGAGCCAGGTAAGTAGATTCAGTGTGAGGGGCCCAGGCATATGTGGGTGCATGTGTTAGTTTCAGATAACCCCTTTAAGTACCCCAAGGTGGCCAGCCATTGGCTGGCGAAGATTGAGGTGCGTGCACCCTATGGGTAAAGAGAGAGTGGCCAAGTAGGCTGCAGTCAGTGTGGGGGGAGTAGTTTTATCCTTTATTGGTAGCTGTGTTCCTATAGATCATAACATGTTTTAAAATCAACCAGATTTCATGCTTTTTTTTTTTCAAGGGGTTGTACCAAGTTTAGAAGTTATCCCTTATCCATAGAATAGGGAATAACTAACTGATTGCTTGGATTTTGACCACTGGGACCTCCACCAATCCCCAGAATGGGGTTTCTGTTCACCCGACATGATGGATCGGCAGATTGGAGTGACAGGGAGCATGCCCATTCATTCTTTATGGGAACACGGAGTTCAGCGCTCAGCTAATTCTGGTGCTCCCATAGAGAATAAATGGCGCGCCAGAGCGCATGCCCGACCTGCTCCTCCTTCAGATTGGGGAAACAGGACCCTTATTCTCACGATCATGAGGTTTCCAGCGCTCAGGCCCCCAGTGATTAATTAGTTATTCCCTATCCTGTGGATAGAAAATAACTTCTAAAATTTATAATTACATAAAGTGGGGGATGCTAACAACACAAAACAATTTTTATTTATTGAGAATTAACTAAAATGAAAATAGGTGACTAAAACACAATTATTCGCTAATACGTTAACTCAAACTAGGGATTAGTTTATTCTCAGTCCAGAGGTGAAGAGATTAATGAATGACCCTCCAAGCAACTGATCCTCCAATTGAATGAACAGAGGATATTACAATAATATTGGCAGAAGGACGTAAAGTCCTTTAAAGGGTATAATTTCCACCCCAGCGTCCAAAACCAATATTAGGCAAAAGAAACTATTTCAATGGAGACTGCTGTTGTTCCTTTGTGCTCAGTTATCTCTTGTTAATAAGCAGAGCAACAGGCTAATTTGTCGCTCACGCTGCAGTCCGCACAGCTGGCAAATAGCCGCAGCAACCCACAGTGTAACGTTACTATTTAATGTAATAATTTGCCCTAGTTACTTTAAAAGGCTGCACATCTGCCATTCCCTACGGCTCAACGCGTTTCTACATCTAATCGATGCCTCCTCAGGAGCCTAAGATGTGACCTATTGTCATAAGCCAATTGTGAACATAAACAGGCAAAAGCAATGCGCCACCCCTCTCACATAGGGGAGCGCCCCGGTGCTATCATGGCCGTGAAGCGGCCGCCGAAAATCCGGCTTTTTAAATGAGTTTGCTCCACCTATGTATAGGATATTGGGTGTTAGATAGGGGCGCTCCCACTAGCAATTTGGAAAACAATAGAGAATATGAGGGAGCTTAAAATATAACTTTTACTAATATACCTAGTAAGAGAAATAGCGCCACGTACAGATAATTAGGATATGGCTTAAAAAGTATGGAACAGTCTTACCATTCCGACGCAACCCTGCTAGGGATCAGCCGAGCGCGGTGGAAGAAATACACCACGTCTGGGCCGGTTATTAGATGTGGTCGTTGTTTTTTTGAAGATGTAGACCGTGCAGGGAACCAATATCCCTAGTAATCCCTGATTGGGGATGGGGGCATTGCTATTGTTCACCTGCCTGTCTATACAGAGTTCCTACCCCGCAAGGGGCTGCCCTATCCGGATACCTTACCCTAGAATAGGGAGGTATCCCTATTATGCCCTATAGGATAGTTCCCGACGGGTCACGTTTAAAGTGGTCTATTATCAGGGGAAAAATCCAAAGTATGCAAAAGGCAATCCTGCAGGAAGAATATAGTCAACATGAGGATCTAGACAACATAAGAAGAGGTTCACATGAACTGAGAACTATGAAAAGACAAAACAGGGACATACCTTAGATCAGTGGATCTTTAGGGTGTAAAGGAGTGAGACAACGATGATCCTATTAGGTGGAAGACCCCACAGGTTGTTGGGGGGCACCTCTGGGGCAGCTGGAATTATGTCTTCAGCTGCACGCCATATAGCCGTATGAACGCTGTATTTAACAGCAAAAAGCGCGCCCTGCATGTCCCGACCGTCTCCTGGAGTCACGTGGTCCGGTCACGTGACCAAGACATCTCGCTCCACCAGCGGGTGCAGCCACCGCATGTAACGCAGCGCACCAGTCAGTTGAGCGCAGCGTCCGGTCACGAGGGGCGGCTGAGAGGCAGGGAAGAGCAATGCGCTCGTTGCTAACCAGCTGGGTGATGCCGGTGAGTGCTCTGACGTCAGGTGCCTGCTGCAACATAGCGGGCAAAATAGCCAGCGCTCTTATGAACATTTAGAAAGTATTTCATGCAGGCAGGCAGGGTAAGAGGCATAAATGCTCTTATATTAGCAGGCCAAAGAGCAATATATTCATGAACATGAACAAAAGAGTGGCGAACATTGATAGATAATGGGGGGGCTATAGGCAAGATTCCCTCAATAGGTACTTAAGATGTTTAGGGTAAAAAAAAATTTATGCCCTATTAATCCCCCTGGTAGGTCGGGGTGTCTAGTGTTATTGATTGATGACGAGACTATAGAGGTCAATGGGAAGGTTGCCCATTACAAAAAACAGCCAAAATTTAACTGCTCGTTAAGACCTGAGGGGGCCATGGTCTTGAGATCATATATCCATCTGGCCTCCCTTTGTAATATAATTTTATCCCAATCACCACCCCTTGATGGTGGATTTACTTTGTCAATGGCCATGAAAGAAAGACGTCCATAGCCATTGTGAGAGTTGTGGATGTGTTTTGCCACAGGAGTGTCCTTGAATTTGGCCACATCATTGAGGTGTTCCCCATCTCTCCTACGAAGGTTTGCTCCACCTACTAATGCGTCAGAGACGGGCTGCCCACCAGTCACTCGGCTTTATGACAACACAGGCACCGAACAAATTGCGTGCCTCACATGAAAGCCCCGTGCTGTCCAATGAAGGGAGGGGTCCTTATGAAGGCAGTGCTCCAAGAATCACATAGGAGCAAACAGCGGCTATTAATCAGAAACACTTGTGGAGGATCTTTTGTAAATATGGAATAGTATATATTAAATATTACAAGACTCCCATCTTGAATGCATAAAGCAACCTATGGTCAGTATAATAGAGGTCAAAAACACTATCCCATTATTGAATGAAAGTGTATAATCCCCCAAAAAATGATGTGAAATGTGATAAAAAAAACAAACGGGGAAAGTTCCTATGCAAATGGTTATAAAGGATACTTGGAAAGATCTGTCAGTTGTCATATGTGCCGATTATGGTAAAAGGAAGCCCGATTACAAAAAAACAACAACAGATATCTCCCTTTGTATTCATACTTGGTAAGATGTCAGATACTTACAGACAAGAAGGGATTGATCTACAGGACGCACAAATATGATATATGATCGTTAAGGACATTCGGACGAATAGTTAGCCAGAAGGTCCATTGAGCCTCCTTCTGTAGTACACGTTTGTAAAAATCCCCCCCCCCCCCTTGGAGAGGGTTGGATAACCTCAATCCCCTGAAAACGGATAACCTTGGGGTCATTCCGCCACATGTCGTGCCACTGTGGAATCCGCCTCTTTTTTTCTATCATTGAGATGTTCCCCAATGCGCCTACTCAACTCCCTTACAGTCTTGCCCACATACTGTAACCCACATTCACATGTAATTAGATACACCAGACCCATAGAACGACAATTTATAAAGGATCTGAAGTAATAATCGTGGCCAGTTGTGGTACTTAGAAAAGTTTTCCCTTTCTTGATGGATCCAAACGCAATGCATCCCCCACATTTGAAGGTCCCCACAAGCTGGTCCATAAAGGGGTTGCTGGATTGAACACTGAGGGCATGAAAACTATGGACGAGTCGGTCCTTAATGTTTCTGCCTTTCCTATACGTAATAGAGGGAGTCTTGCCCACAAGAAGCCCTACATCGGGGTCTGCCTGTAGAATCCCCCAAAATTGTGACAAAATTTGCCTAACGGGTCCGTGGGCTTCATCATAATCAGCCATGATCCGAATTTGATCAGATCCATCTGCCCGTGTGCCGGGGTTCAACAGAGCTTCTCTATTACTACTCAGGGCATGATGGTAGGCCTGATTTAGAACCTGTTCAGGATACCCTTCATTTTTTTATCGCAATCTCAGGTCACCAGCAGCTACTAGAAAATCCTGCATGTTTGAACAATTTCGGCGAATGGCGCAGATACTGTCCCTTCGGGATCCCCTGTTTAAGAGACCCTAGGTGACAGCTAGGCCAATTGAGTAAACTGTTGGTTGCTGTCTTTTTCCTGAAGAGGCGTGTGCCTATATTGCCATTGGGATCTTTGAAAATGGTAAGATCTAAAAATGAGGGATGCACCTCTAATGTGAAATATAACCCCCAACTGTTAACATTAAGGTGTTAAACAAATGCCGCAAACGTATCCTGATTGCCCTTCCACAAAATCAGTATATCATCGATATACCTCAGCCAAAGGACTATCGATAATGTGAAGTCATTCATGTCCTCCCTAACACAACTTCCCTTTCCCAGTCCCCCAAATAAAGATTTGCATACGTTGGGGCACACAGGCTCCCCATCGCAACTCCTTTAGTTCGGTGGTAAACCTTGTTGTTAAAGAGGAAGGAGTTGTGCTCCAGGATAAATCTCAGCAATTTTAACACAAATACATTATGAAGCCAAAAGGTGAGTATCCCTCTCTTCTAAGAATGTGGCCACTACCTCACATCCCTTGTTATGGGGTATGGAGTTGTAGAGGGCTTTCACATCCAAACTTGCTAGCAAGACATCTTGCCCAACATGGAAGCCATCCACCCTCTTGATGACCTCAATGGATTTACGAACATAAGAGGGGAGAGAAATAACCTGTCTCAAAATTAGGTCAACATAAGTGCTGATTGGGTGCATCAAGCTGTCAGTCTCTGACACAATGGACCTGCCTTTTAAAGGGTCCAAGCCCTTATGGACCTTAGGAAGGTAAGAGAAGCAAGCCATTTGTGAAAATAATGGTAAAAGAAACCTGAATTCAGAATCACTGATACGTTTGTGCTGGAGGGCTTCAGTCAATAAACCACTGCGATCTATTAAAAACAGATTTTTAGGAAGGATGTCATGACGATGTCGTTCAGAATCCGAAGACACATCTCAGTGTATTGATCATAGTCCAAAATAACTATGTTGCTCCCCTTAAGCCTAACTTACAAAAGATCCTCCACAAGTGGTTCCGATTAATGTCCGCCATTTGTCCCTGTGTGATTCTTGGAGCGGTGCCTCCATAAGGACACCCCCGCCCTTCAATGGACAGCACAAGGCTTTTATGTGAGGCACGCGATTTGTTCACTGCCTGTGTTGTCATAAGGCCGAGTGATAGGGGGGCGGCCTGTCTCTGACGCATGAGTAAGGTGGAGCCAACTCATTTAAAAAGCTGGATTTTCGGCGGCCACTTCACGGCCATCATAGCGCCGGAGTGCACCCCTGTGCGCATTGCTTTTGCCTGTTTATGTTCACAATTGGCTTATGATATTAGATCACATCTTAGGCTTCGATTAGATGTAGAAATGCGTTGAGCCGCAGGGAATGGCAGATGTGCAGCCTTTTAAAGTAACTAGGGCAAATTATTACATTAAATAGTAACGTTACACTGTGGGTTGCTGCGGCTATTTGCCAGCTGTACAAACTGCAGCGTGAGCGACAAATTAGCCTGCTTATTAACAAGAGATAACTGAGCACAAAAGGAACAGCAGTCTCCATTGAAATAGTTTATTTTTGCCTAATATTGGTTTTGGACGCTGGGGTGGAAATGATACCCTTTAAAGCACTTTACGTCCTTCTACCAATATTATTGTAATATCCTCTGTTCATTCAATTGGAGGATCAGTTGCTTGGAGGGTCATTCATTAATCTCTTCACCTCTGGGCTGAGAATAAACTAATCCCTAGTTTAAATTAACATATGAGCGAATAATTGGGTTTTATTCACCTATTTTCATTTTGGTTATGGTAAGTCTCAATAAATAAATAAATAAATTGTTTTGTGTTTTTAGCATCCCCTACTTTATGTAATTATAATTGAAGCATTAAGGGGTTGCAAACCTGTTTTGCTCCTAAAGTATATGTGAGCCTTAACTTCTAAACTTGCCACAACTGCTAAAACATCCAATAATTCAATTTCCTCAGACAGACACTTGTATCCATGGCATCCTTGTGACACGCTTCTTTGTGATATAGACAGCATGGTGACTTAGTGGTTAGCACTGGTGCCTTGCAGCGCTGGGGTCCTAGGTTCAAATTTGACCAAGGACAACATCTGCATGGAGTTTGTATGTTCTCCCCAAATTTGTGTGGATTTCCTCCCAAACTCCAAAAACATACTGATAGGGAACTTAGATTGTGAGCTCCACTGGGAAAAGTGAGTAATGATAATGTCTGTAAAGCGATGTGGAATATGTCGGCGCTGTATAAGTGAGCGCTGGGAGAAGGAGAAACACGGCGGCACTGCCCCCACTGTTAAGGCTGCTTCTGATAGGTGTCAGAGTCGGCGTTCGTGCGGTCTGAAAATGATCCAATGCGTGGTGCTCAGCAAAGTTAGGAGTCAGGCTGGAGTTCACAATGTAGAGAGAGAAAATGATAGATTTGCGGCACTCACCAGGATGTAGGCAGGTATCTTTATTCAAACTTCATGTGAAGTCGATACAATGTGGGTTCAGGGGCGGACACAGTGTTGCAGGCGGCGACGGCCGTTTCGCGCGTGAGATCGCGCTTCCTCAGGCCGCTGGATACGTCATGACGCAGGTACGCGTTTTAAAGGGGCGGACAGGGAACGGCCGACGCCGTCAGCCACAGCTGTGCGCCCTAAGGTAAATGACATACAGGTCCTTCTAAAAAAATTAGCATATTGTGATAAAGTTCATTATTTTCTGTAATGTACTGATAAACATTAGACTTTCATATATTTTAGATTCATTACACACCAACTGAAGTAGTTCAAGCCTTTTATTGTTTTAATATTGATGATTTTGGCATACAGCTCATGAAAACCCCAAATTCCTATCTAAAAAAATTAGCATATCATGAAAAGGTTCTCTAAACGAGCTATTAACCTAATCATCTGAATCAACTAATTAACTCTAAACACCTGCAAAAGATTCCTGAGGCTTTTAAAAACTCCCAGCCTGGTTCATTACTCCAAACCGCAATCATGGGTAAGACTGCCGACCTGACTGCTGTCCAGAAGGCCATCATTGACACCCTCAAGCAAGAGGGTAAGACACAGAAAGAAATTTCTGAACGAATAGGCTGTTCCCAGAGTGTTGTATCAAGGCGCCTCAGTGGAAAGTCTGTGGGAAGGAAAAAGTGTGGCAGAAAACGCTGCACAACGAGAAGAGGTGACCGGACCCTGAGGAAGATTATGGAGAAGGACCGATTCCAGACCTTGGGGGACCTGCGGAAGCAGTGGACAGAGCCACCGTGTACAGGCGTGTGCAGGAAATGGGCTACAGGTGCCGCATTCCCCAGGTCAAGCCACTTTTGAACCAGAAACAGCGGCAGAAGCGCCTGACCTGGGCTACAGAGGAGCAGCACTGGACTGTTGCTCAGTGGTCCAAAGTACTTTTTTCGGATGAAAGCAAATTTTGCATGTTATTCAGAAATCAAGGTGCCAGAGTCTGGAGGAAGACTGGGGAGAGGGAAATGCCAAAATGCCTGAAGTCCAGTGTCAAGTACCCACAGTCAGTGATGGTCTGGGGTGCCATGCCAGCTGCTGGTGTTGGTCCACTGTGTTTTATCAAGGGCAGGGTCAATGCAGCTAGCTATCAGGAGATTTTGGAGCACTTCATGCTTCCATCTGCTGAAAAGCTTTATGGAGATGAAGATTTCATTTTTCAGCACGACCTGGCACCTGCTCACAGTGCCAAAACCACTGGTAAATGGTTTACTGACCATGGTATTACTGTGCTCAATTGGCCTGCCAACTCTCCTGACCTGAACCCCATAGAGAATCTGTGGGATATTGGGAAGAGAAAGTTGAGAGACGCAAGACCCAACACTCTGGATGAGCTTAAGGCCGCTATCGAAGCATCCTGGGCCTCCATAACACCTCAGAAGTGCCACAGGCTGATTGCCTCCATGCCACGCCGCATTGAAGCAGTCATTTCTGCAAAAGGATTCCCGACCAAGTATTGAGTGCAGAACTGAACATAATTATTTGAAGGTTGACTTTTTTTGTATTAAAAACACTTTTCTTTTATTGGTCGGATGAAATATGCTAATTTTTTTAGATAGGAATTTGGGGTTTTCATGAGCTGTATGCCAAAATCATCAATATTAAAACAATAAAAGGCTTGAACTACTTCAGTTGTGTGTAATGAATCTAAAATATATGAAAGTCTAATGTTTATCAGTACATTACAGAAAATAATGAACTTTATCACAATATGCTAATTTTTTTAGAAGGACCTGTATATTAAAAACATGCAACCAGCAGTAATAAAGCAGTAAACATTTGCCAACCTGTACCTGGCGGTATTCGAAGAGACCTACATCTTTTCGACGGATAACCCCTATCTACGCCATATTCATCTGCTACTGAGGTATGTGAATGACATTTTTCTGGTCTGGCGGGGGAGTGAGGAGTTGTGCCATGCTTTTGTTGATCATTTAAACGAGCACAACCAGATGAATATGAGGTTCACCATCAATTTTGGTGGTGAGTCTTTAGACTACTTGGATGTGCACGTCACTGTAAAAGATGGTTTATTACATACCGGTGGTTACCGTAAACCTACAGCAACCAACTCCCTCCTCCACCAGACCAGCTTTCATCCACCCTCAGTCAAACGTGCTGTCCCTTATAGACAGTTTGTCCGTTTGCGTAGGATCAATGATACTGATGAAGGCTTTTTCAGGCAAGCCAGGGAGCTTCGTAATAGACTCCTGGATAGGGGTTATCCGTCGAGAGATGTCTCAGCGGCTCTTCATAGAGCAGCCAAATTGGATCGCATCTCCCTACTTAAGGAGAGAGGAACTAGTTCCACCAAATCTCGCTTTGCTTTTTCATTTCAATACAGTGCTGCCGCAGACACAGTTAAACGGGTGATAAATCAGAACTGGGACCTTTTGAGAGGGGATTCTTCTCTCAGTAGTGTGACGGACAAGCAACCTTTGATCGCATTTAGAAGATGCCCAACACTTAAAAATAAACTCGTGAGGAGTGTCTTCTCTACACCCAAGAGCGAGACCTGGCTTGGTAAGCCTAAGGGCAACTTTAAATGCGGTCATTGTTCGTTTTGCGCACTTAATGTATGCAGCAAATATCTACACATAGGGGGGATAACACACACAGTGCGGGAATTTATTAACTATTCGTCCTCTCTTTGAGCGTATTCGTGAGAATGTTGGCTCCATACGGTCGGGTAGAGGCTGCCCACGTCTTATTGATCACATCCGCACCACCCATGAGGCTGATCCACGTTGCCTCTCCTTTGCTGGAGTGGAGCATGTCCGTCCCATCCCTCGTGGGGGCGACCGGCATCGCCTACTCCTGCAGAGGGAGGCAAGGTGGATAATGCAGATGGGCGCTATGGGCCCAGCGGGCATGAATGACAGGAACAATATGTCTGTCTTTCTATAAGCTGTATGTGCTCAATAATTGTGGACACACGCCCACAAGTTTCAGTCCCTTGATACCCCACCAGCTCATATTCAGATTTTTATGATTTTTCTGTTCCCTATCTGGTGCGCTTTGCTCCTATCCTTTGCTCCATGTCATATGGCCACCTCTGACTGCGCTTACAGAATGCGCTTTCCCCATCCGTTACATTATTATATGTTCTGATTTCGCATTATATCCACGCCACTTGCTTATGACCCTGCACTTGTGTCCCAATTAGTATGGGCAGTAGCAAGTGAATTGTATTTGTTTTTGTGCTTATTTAAATGCACCTACATTTATTACTGCTGGTTGCATGTTTTTAATATATGTCATTTACCTTAGGGCGCACAGCTGTGGCTGACGGCGTCGGCCGTTCCCTGTCTGCCCCTTTAAAACGCGTACCGCGTCATGACGTATCCAGCGGCCTGAGGAAGCGCGATCTCACTCGCGAAACGGCCGTCGCCGCCTGCCACACTGTGTCCGCCCCTGAACCCACATTGTATCGACTTCACATGAAGTTTGAATAAAGATACCTGCCTACATCCTGGTGAGTGCCGCAAATCTATCATTTTCTCTCTCTACATTGTGAACTGTATAAGTGAGTACAAGAAATATGCTTCCTGGCCACTGTAGTCACATCTGTCTTTGACCAGTTCACCTACTGGGATGGATCGATGGTATATTTTGGGTGATTGCTCCTAGCATGAAGGATTGTATTCCCCACTCTGAGTTCTCAATACATCATATTGGAGATAACCCCTCCATCCTTGCCAGACAAGTATAGAAACTATATGTCACTAGAGATGGCCTTGTGGTTGACCCGGCAGTCGTTTTGTGGCGAACTTTGCTCGTTCGCGATTCACCGAACATATGGCGATGTTTTCATGCGCCATATTCTTTTGCATTGCGCCGAACTTTGACCCATGACACAGCCATCAGGTGGGACAGGACAGCCAATTGAGACGTTTCAGCACATGGACATTCCCCCACCCTATAACAGAACCCAATCTGGCAGCCATTTTACATTCTGTGTTTTGCCAATGTAGGGAGAGGTTGCTTTGCAGAGCAGGGACAGACTGTTAAGGACACCAAACGCTAGCTAATAGGGCCACAAAAGTCCTTTTAAGGACTGGTATAGTTGTGCTATCGATACGTGTGATATAATGAGGGGTGTGATATACTTATAATATACTTTCTAACATAGAAAGTATATTATAGTGCATTTGTATTGTGCAGCAGTCGTGTGCGGTTCTGCTGTGATACTGCAGCTATACAGAGGGACAAACGCTATTGGAATAACTAATTGCAACTGGTGTGATACACCTGTTGTCCCCAAAAATACAGATTGAGGGGTGCAATATACCTGCTTCCACAAAATACTGATTAAGGGGTTCTATATACCTGCTTCCACAAATAATGCTCTTCTCTAGGGACTTTGGCACAGGGTCATTTTGAAAATGACAGGCAGAGGAAGAGGCAGGCCATTCCGCAGTGGTGGTAAGGGGTCGGGCAGGTGCACCAGACCGGAGCCTAAGTGGGAAGTTGGAGAAGGTGCGTGCGATTACGTCAAAGAATGCACCAGAGTTGGTTGGGTGGCTCACTCAGCCTTTTGCTTCTGCACCCTCCTCACTCTCTGCTATGTACACCCCCAAAGACACCACCACCATAGACCCTCCACTCGAGTCAGAGCAATTATTTTCCCATCCATTCCCCCAGATCTTACCGATGCGCAGCCATTCATGGCATCGGATAAGGAAGAGGAGGTAGCAGCGGCTGCCACTCAGCAGTCTGACGACAGTACCCAGATCAGCCCAAGGAGGGTGGTCCCCGCTGTTGCTGCCTACGCCGAGATCTCTCATGTCAGTGGTGGTGAAGGTGACGATGATGACGTGTCGATGGATGTCACGTGGGTGGCCACAAGAGAGGAAGATGAGGGGAGTTCAGAGGGAGAGACGGAGCAGCAGATAGGGAGGAGAAGAAGGAAAGGCAGGCAGAACTCGCAGTGCACAGGAAGCAAAAAGCAGACTGCAAATGTATCTGGAGTGAGCCATCCACCATGCACGGTCACATCTTGCGCTCCTAGGACGCTGGCACATGGCTCCACAGTGTGGGCTTTTTTTTAACATGTCAGCTGCTGACAATAGTCTTGCCATCTGCAGCCTGTGCTGTCAACACATAAGTCGCAGTAAGCCCAACACTCACCTAGGGATGACCGCCTTAAGAAGGCACCTGTCCTCTTATCACCGAGCCCAGTGGGAGCAACACCGTCAGAATCCACACTACCGGCGCTCCACGTCCTGCCTCTTCTCCTTCTCCTCCCATTTGTCCTCCACTCCACCTTCCACCGTGCTGTTGTCGCGTTCATCTGGCAGAAGGCAGGCTTCCATGGCCCAAATGTTCGAACATATAAAGTTGAGGACGCCAGATAACCCTCTTGCCCAACGGCTGACCGCTGGCTTGTCAGAACTGCTAGCCCGCCAACTACTACCATATAAACTGGTGGACTCAGAGGCACACTGCAATGGAAGATCCCCAGAAGAAAATATTTCTCCCAGAGGGAATCCCAGAGCTTTATAGCCATGTTCCACGGCAAGTTAATATATATCTGGCACACAGTGTCGGTGCCAAGATACATCTGACCACAGACACGTGGTCTAGCAAACACGGTCAGGGAAGGTTCATAACTTTTACTGCCCACTGGGTGAACCTTCTGACGGCCGTCAAGCATGGAACCCGTGTGGATTTGGTGTTACCGCTACGGATTGCATGCAGGCCTGCCTCTTCTTCTCCTCCTCCTCCTTGGCTGACTCCTCCTTTTCCACTGCTATCGCCTCTTCCGCTGCACCCCCCAAGCTCCCCAGAACTTATTTGACGTGCCAGGTGAGACGTTGCCATGCTGTGCTGTGGCTGTTGTGCCTGGAAGCCAAAAGCCACACTGGTCCTGCACTGCTTTCAGCTCTGCGGTCACAGGCCGATCATCGGCTAACCCTACTCAATTTGACAGTTGGTAAAGTGGTGTGTGACAACGGTGCCAATCTGCTGAGCACGCTGAAACAGGGCAAAATGACACACGTGCCGTGCATGGCACACGTCCTGAACTTAGTCATGCAGCGATTCGTTGCCAAATACCCCGGGGTCCAGGATGTCTTGCGGCAGGCCGGGAAAATCTCTGGCCATTTTAGAAGATCTTACACGGCCATGGTTCGCCTTGCTGACATTCAGCGGTGACACAACCTGCCCATCAGACGTCTTTTTTGTGACTGCCCAACGTGATGGAACTCCACCTTGTATATGCTCGATAGGCTGCTCCAGGAGAAACGTGCAGTTAACAATTACCTGTACGAACTCTGCGGCAGGACAGGTTCTGGGGAGCTTGGTTTTTTTCACCACATCAGTGACTGCTCATGCGCGACGCATGCAGACTTCTGCGCCCATTTAATGAGATTACCAAACTGGTCAGTCGCAGCCAGGGCGCCATCAGTGACATCGTACCTTACGCCTTCTTTATGTAATGTGCATTGCGTTGTGTCATTGATCAAGCTGTCGAGGAGCAGGAGCTGGAAGATGAGGAAGTCGCAATGCTGGATGAATTCCCAGGGGGGGTCGGGGGCTACTCCATCTGAGAGAAGTCAGCAGGAGTCTGAAGAGGAGTCAGTAGAGGATGGTGCCCTGGGGGGGGGAGGAGGAGCAAGAAGAGCAGGCTTTAAACTTTTTGGGGATCCCTGGTGTTGTCCGTGGCTGGGGGGAGTAGACCGAGGATGACATTCTCCTGGGCGATGAGCAGAAGCCAGGACACTCCACCGCTTCCAATTTAGTGCAAATGGGGGCCTTCATGCCTTCATCCAGTGTTTAAAGAGGGACCCCAGTATAAAAAGCATAAAGGGCAAGGACCATTACTGGGTGGCAATGTACTCAGACCCCCAGTACAAACACAAAATGGCGGACATGTTACCAGCATCACAGAAGGCTGTCAAAATGCAGCATTTCCAGGCCTTGCTGCGAGAGATGCTGTATTCTGCTGTTGCGGGCGCTGGCAGAGGAATTTCCACCCACAGCGAAACAGGTGCAGGTACCAATCCTACCGCGCCTGCAAGAAGAGGGCGGTTTGAAGATGTGTTGGTCCCTTCGGATATGAAATCATTCTTGCAGCCAATCCAACGACAGCCGCCCTCCGGATCCAGCCTCAGGGAACGCCTACTGACAGGTGTCTTACTACATCGGGTTAACAGCCGATGTAGACGCTCTGAGAAGTGAGGAACCCCTGGACTACTGAGTGTAGAGGATTGACCTGTGGCCAGAGCTGGCACAATTTGCCATGGAACTCTTGGCTTGCCCCTCGTTGAGTGCCTTGTCTGAAAGGACGTTCAGCGCAGCAGGGGGGGGGGGATCATGACTGATAAGCGCACTCTCCTAGCTCACGACAGTGTAGACTACTTCACATTTCTAAAAATTAATGAGGCATGGATCTCGGAGGAATTCAGCACTTGTCACGACCACCTGTAATTGAATTTCCTCATGTCAGCCGACATATATCCGCCACCAACCAGAACCACGAATGGTCCTTGCTTTATGTATATATATATATTTATATATATACACACACATGAAAGGCCTTTTCTGTCAGGTGAATGCCTAATTTTTTGGGGCCCGTACTCCCGTAAAATAAATTTTCTCTAGGCTACAGCAGAGCACTTTTGTGAGAGCATAAAAATGGCTCATGAATAAAATGCATATTTTTTGTGGGAATTTTTGCCATTGATCCCCCTCTGGTATGTCACTGTCCATGTTGTGGGACTATTTGTGCACTTCTAGTAAGTATTTGGTGGCTACAAATATGACCTGAAGGTTTTTCAGGTTCGCCTGCCATTAAAGTGAATGGCACCCGCCGCGAATGCGCAGTTCGCAAACATTTGATCGCGAACGCGCGTTCGTGAAATGTCCCATCCATAACTAGTGCTCAACAAAAAAAATTAAATAAATAGCCCATATTGTTACTACACTTCAGTCCCCAGTTTAGGAAGATCAAACGCATATTGGAAACAAACATTACCATTACCACAAACATTACCGTTATTAGGAGAGGTCAGATGACAATACATATTGCTACATAGTTGCAGAACAGTATCTAGATGAAGAAATACTGTATGGTCCCATCAAGTTTGTTCATATCCTTCTCTTAGGAAAGCCCAGTTGCAGGGTCGGTGCAAGGATTTTTGTTAACACAAGCAAAGCTACATTTTGGCACCCCCCCACCAGAAATCGGTGGGGGTGATGTAAAAAGGAGGGGGTGATGTGACATGGAGGGGGAGAAAAGTGACATGGAGGGGGAGAAATATGACAAAGGGGGTGATGTGACATTTCTCCCTCCATGTCACATTTCACCCCCCCCATCCTCTATTAATGTTGTGTAAAAACCATTATGCTCACCTGGCCTTGGTCCCGTCTGCAGAAGCTCCCCTTCTCCTCTGTGTGGTCCTGGTATCTTCTCTCTGGGCTTCTGACAAGTTTGAGCACCTTTTCCACTCAGCCAATCAGTGGCCGCGGCTGTGTTACATGTCAGGCCAGTGATTGGCTCAGCGGGAAATCACTGACACGTGACACAGCTGTGGCCACTGATTGGCTGAGTGGGAAAGGTCCTCAAACTTGTCGGGAGCCCAGAGAGAAGATACCAGGACCACACAGAGGAGAACAGCCGCAGGCGGGCGGACGACAGCACGCTCTAAGGTAGCCACTTGGTCTGCCTTATTATAGTGCCGGACCTGCCCAGTTGTGCCATAATGCAGGGGCGGATTGGCAACATACGATACCAGGCAAAGTGGGCGACTGTGGGCCAATTACTGAGAACTTCCTACCCATTCCTTCTCTGCTTAATAGGCTGAGTTCACACGAGCGTGACAGATTTGGTCCGGATGCGTTCAGGGTGCGTTCAGTTAAACTCGCACCATTTTGCATGCAAGTTCAGTCAGTTTTGGCTGCAATTGCGTTTAGTTGTTCAGTTTTTTCCGCACGGGTGCAATGCGTTTTGATGCGTTTTTCACGCGCGTGATAAAAAACTGAAGGTTTACAAACAACATCTCCTAGCAACCATCAGTGAAAAACGCATTGCATCCGCACTTGCTTGCAGATGCAATGCGTTATTAACGCAGCCCCATTCACTTCTATGGAGCCAGGGCTGCGTGAAAAACGCAGAATATAGAACATGCTGCGATTTTAAAGCATTGCAGAACTGATGCATGAAAAAAAATGCTCATGTGCACAGCCCCATTGAAATGAATGGGTCAGGATTCAGTGCAGGTGCAATGCGTTCACCTAATGCATTGCACCCGTGCGGAAATCTCGCCCGTGTGAACTCAGCCTTAGGAGTCCCCTGCCTGACCCCCTATATTTGTGTCTCCTTGGGGTTATCCCCAAACACTGTTAGTATTCTGACACTTCACTATATTAATTTAGAATTATTGCTGTCTGTACTTTTAAACTGTTACTTGAGGGATTGAAAACTCAAAACTTCCTGCAAAACGTATCTGTTTTGCAACAGAGCACAGAGTATGAATGATAATGGACCGGTATCTACAGATTCATCTCTGTATACCAGGACATTGGGATAACAGAAAAAGTCTAATTTATTTAGCAATCACAAAAATGTAACAGAGCAAGAGAAATGATGAACACATTTTAGCCGTCTCTTAAAAAAAAAATATATAAGAAAAAACAAAAATGTATACACACAAAATAGGGGAGGATTATCAAACTGGTGTAAAGTAGAACTGGCTTACTTGCCCATAGCAACCAGATTCTACCTTTGAGTTTTTTTCAAAGCTCCTTTTGGAAAATGAAAGGTGGAATCTGATTGGTTGCTATGGGCAACTAAGCCAGTTCTACTTTACACCAGTGTAGAGATTTTATATATATTGCTGAGAAGTTCCTGGCTTTGCCCCCTTCCAGTTGGAATTGAAAAATGAATTTGGTACCATATGAAAGCTTGATATCTTGTTATGCAACTGTGCAAATATCAGAGGTCTATGATTGTTATAACTATTTTTAATTTCAGATACAACCTGAGATGGCAGAGACACAAGGAAGTTTCACGTCTGTGGAATTACGGGCCGTCGAGAAGTTGGTTTCTCCAGGGAAAGGACATTCACACCAATGACACTTCTCCCCTAGTGTTTGTGACATCTCAATGTGAATGTCCTTTCCCTGGAGAAACAAAAACTTTATGACAGCCTGTAACCCCACAGATGTGAAACTTCCTTGTGCCTCTGCCATCTGATCCAACTGGAAGGGGGTAAAGCCAAGAACTTCTTAGCATCTCCTTGTGTATATATATTTCCCCAGTTGTCTCCATGACAGCAGACACTGAGATTGACTTCCTCTGATAGGACAGGAAAAAACACAGAGGTTTAAAAACCCCACCTCTTCCCCTCATCGCCAGTGTTTCTTCTGGGTTCCTAGCCTATTTTATTTTTACCTGGATAATTTTTTTGAGTCTGCAGACCAGAGGTCGGCTCTGGCGGCCCGGCTAGTCCCTCCTCCTATGTGGTCTGCGCCAGGGCCCCTCTATGGTACGGTGGCCTCGGCAAAGCTCCCTCCTGCGGCGGTCCAGAAGGGCTTTATGCGGAGTGGAAAGGTGGCTGGAGCGACGCTAGGGCGCGCTTCCCTCCAGCTGCCGGGTGATGACGTCAGACGCCGAGGCTTAGCATCTTGACGTCACGCTGAGCACGGCCGACACTTGCCCAGTGTTTAAAGGGGGCAATGCCGGTCCCAACATGGCACCCAGCGTTGTCAACCTGCCGGTTGTCTCTGGCGTTTCTGTGGACGGGAACTGAAGTAATGAGTGCCCCCTCCACCACTGGATTTGGATCTGAGCCTCTCACTACTCTGGGTTCTGCTAGTAGCCTGTCTCAGGCACCCTCCTTATGTTTTACTTACCCTGTAGTGGTTGACCCTTCTCTCCCTTGTATATTGCAGGGAGAAAAGGAGTCTTCCTCTTCTGCCAAGGTTAAACCCAGGAAGTGTGGTCTCTGTTCAAAACATCTACCTTCCTCTGGGTCTAAACCTTTATGCAAGGAGTGTACCGCATCTGTTGTCAAGTCTGAATAATCTAGTCTGCTGGAGGAGATTAAATCCATGGTTAGAGTGGAAGCTCAATCTCCCCTGGCCGCCAGGGATCCTCACCCCTCCCCCAGACCCCCTCACTCCCCCCCCCCCCCATAGACCGGGTTCATCTAGAGTGGTTATGTACATGGGAAGGGATTCCGATTCTGTGAATCCTGAGCTCTCAGATCCCGAGATCTTGGAAAGATCTCAAGAATCCGATCAAGATAATGAAAATAAAAGATTCCATTTTAATGCTGAGGATATTGAGGAGCTAATCAAAGCCAAAAGAGCCACAATCAGAATGGAGATTCCCAGGAAACTCAGATCTGTTCAGGAGGAAAAAAAAATTGGGTTTGGGGAAGAGGAAGAGATCTGTATTCTCACTTCCGGATAACATACAGAAGATCATAAGAGCGGAAAGGGATAAACCTGAAAAAGGCTCTTTCATTCCCCATGGCATAAAAAGGCAGTATCCCTTTGATGAGGCAGATTGCACAGACAGAGTCCATTCCCAGAGTCGATGCCCCAGTGGCCAAAGTCGCAAAGGGCACGGTCCTTCCTTTTGAGGACGCTGCGCAGCTAAAAGACCCTATGGACGAAAAGGCAGAAAGCCTCCTTAAAAAACGCGGGAAGCTACAGCTGCTCTTTTAAAACCCGGAGTGGCGGCGACATGTGTAGCTCGTACCTTATCAGTGTGGCTGGAGCAATTAGAGCTCCACTTAATTAACAAGACTCCAAGAGAGCAAATCTTGGACAGCCTTCCCCTACTTAGAAAGGCCACTAATTTCCTGGCAGACGCCTCTGCTGAGTGTAAAACTTTCTGCCCGTACAGCAGTACTCTGTAACACCATCAGAAGAGTCCTGTGGTTGAAGGCCTGGTCCAGTGATATGACATCTAAAAACAAATTGATATCCCTACCGTTCCATGGGCAGTATGTGTTCGGACCCAGATCTGGATAAAATCTTAGAAAATGCTACAGACCACAAAAAAGGTTTTCCTGAAGACAGATCCAGAAATAGAAGGCAGTTTTTTCGCAAACAGCAAGATACCAGATCAGATAGGGGAAAATCGGGAAGGTGGAGCCATGCCAAGTGTGGTAAAGGAAGGAATTTTCTTTTTAACCCCAATAAGGAAGAGCCTTCCTCCTGGTCTTCCAAACAGTGATGCCAATCGTCTTGGGGGAAAACTCAGCTCCTTTATAAATTCCTGGGAGCAGGTCATCGTAGACCCGGATATAATCAGTATTGTAAAAAACGGTTATGCTATAGAGTTGGATTCTCTTCCCCTCACAAAAATTCATGATAACCCAACCCCCCTGGCCTCAGAGGTCCTCTCTGTCCGAAGGCATGAGGATTTGCAGTGAAGCTGAAAGAGAAGATTCATCACTTTCAATTCAACTGTCTCCCTTTTGGAATATCTTCTGCTCCTCGCATCTTCTCCAAGGTTATGGCAGAAGTAGTGGCCTCCCTAAGCCAAAAGGGAATATTAATTATTCCATATCTGGACGATCTGTTAGTTATAGCAGAAACGTCGGATCTCCTACAGGCTCATCTTCAGGTGGTCCTCACCTTCAGAACCTGGGCTGGATAGTCAACTGTGAGAAATCCAATCTTATCCCAAACCATTCAAGAAAAATGTCATGGAAAGGGCTAAAGGGCTGCAAATGCCAGAAAAATGTGGTTAAGAGCATGACAAGGGGATAGGGAAATGACTATAAATAACATAAAATACATAAAAATACAAGATAATAATCGTGATCTAGGAGGATGAGGTCCATATGGAGTATGAGGTTGAGGAGACGTTGGATGTGGCGGTGTAGGTGGAAGCGGAAGAGGTAGCCTACACAGTTTTTTTGGTTTTAAATTATTTTTTATTTTTTTTTTAATTAGGGTACACCCCAAAACATTGGGAAATATAACCTGTGATAACCCAACCCAGTCGTGCTAAACACACGTTCAGACAATACACTGGCTGCAGAGCAGGCCAGCACCTCCAAGGCATAAACGGCAAGCTCAGTCCATGTGCCCAATTTGGAGACCTAGAAGTTGTAGGGGGCAGACCAGTCATTCAGTACGTGTAGGCGTGTGCACACATACTGCTCCACCATGTTGGTGAAATGCTGCCTCCTGCTAAGACGTTCCATATCAGCTGGTGGTGCTGGTTGTTGTGGTGTGCTGACAAAGCTTTTCCACATTTCGGCCATGCTAACCCTGCCTTCTGAGGTGCTGGCGGTGCCCCAGCTGCGTTGGCGACCTCTTCCTCGTCCTCTGCCTTCGCCTTGTGCTTCCACTGTGCCCTTGCTGTCAGGTGGGAATGCCATCTGCAGCGCGTCTACCAGCATGCGCTTGTACTCGCGCATCTTACAATCACGCTCCAGTGAGTGAATTAAGGACGGTACATTGTCCTTGTAATGGGGATCCAGCAGCGTGGCCACCCAGTAATCAGCACTGGTTGGAATGTGGGCAACTCGGCGGTCGTTGCGGAGACACTGCAGCATGTAATTGCTCATGTGTGCCAAGCTTCCCAGAGGCAACGAAAAGCTGTCCTCTGTGGGAGGTGTATTGTCTGTGTCCTCTGTATCCCCCCATCCATGCACCAGTGATGGCCATGAGCTGGTCCGGGTGCCACCCTGCTGTGAACATGGTTCCTCCTCCTCCACCTCGTCATCCTCCAGAACTGTGCCCTGGCTGGACAATTGTGTACCTGGCGTTTGTGGGTGCAGGAACCCACCCTCGGAGCCACTTGTGCATGACTGGCCGGAAACCCTACGAAATGATCCCTCTTCCTCCTCCTCCTGGGCCACATCCTCTTCCATCATCGCCAGCAGCGATTTTTCAAGGAGGCATAGAAGTGGGATA
Organism: Bufo gargarizans; assembly: GCF_014858855.1. Classification (NCBI taxonomy): domain Eukaryota; kingdom Metazoa; phylum Chordata; class Amphibia; order Anura; family Bufonidae; genus Bufo; species Bufo gargarizans. Next base: position 10,555,545 of record NC_058088.1, read on the forward strand.
GTTACGCTGAGAACGGCGTTATCGGCACTGGCCATGTTGGCGGAGTACTAGAAAAAGTGCAACAAGGAACACAGGTCTCGCATGGAGGCCCAGTCATCGGCGGAAAAGCACCACTTCACTACCAAGCGACTCACCCGTGCGTGCTACAGCTGAAACTCCACTATGGCCTGCTGCTGCTCGCACAGTCTGGCCAGCATGTGCAAGGTGGAGATCCATCTTGTGGGCACGTCGCATATGAGGCGGTGAGCGGGAAGGCCAAAGTTACGCTGCAGTGCTGACAGGCGAGCAGCAGCAGGGTGAGAACGCCAAAAGTGCGCACAGACAGCCTGCACTTTATGCAGCAGCTCTGACATATCGGGGTAATTTTTAAGGAATCTTTGCACCACCAAATTCAGCACATGTGCCAGGCAAGGGTTGTGCGTCAAACCGGCTAGTCCCAGAGCTGCTACGAGATTTCGCCCATTATCGCACACCACCAGGCCGGGCTTGAGGCTCACTGGCACCAACCACTCATCGGTCTGTTGTTCAAGGCAAAAATTGTGTATTTTGCCAAAAAAGGGTGTTTTTAAAAACCCAGAAAATTATGGCTGTATTTCTAGCTTAAATTGCACACTGACTAATCCTGCGAATGCACCAGATGTTGTGTATTGCCAAAAAAGGGTGTATTTTTAAAAAAAAACAGATTATTACTGCAGTTTTTCAACCTTTGATTTGAATGTCACAAAAGCTCAGATGCTGTGCTGGTGCGCTGAGATTGCATAAAATGGCCGCCGCCGCTGCCCTCCTAACTAACAGGCGGATACAATTAATTTTTTTCTGTCACTGGGCTCAGGGCAGGGTAAAAAGATTGTGCCCTGCCCCCACACAACTAAATGTATGCAGATCGCTGAGTTAGATTTGAGTTCTGATCACAGATACTGTCCTATTCTCTCCCTGAAATCACCAGCAGCATCCTCTCCCTACACTAGTAACAGCAGAGTGACGTGCACCGCTACGTGACTCAAGCTTATATAGAGGCTGGGTCACATGCTGCACTGGCCAATCACAGCCATGCCATTGCTTCTAAGGTCAGACAGTTAAACGCTTGTTGATTGGCTGCTCTGCAGCCTTTCAAAAAGCGATAAGAAATCGCAGAACTTTTACTGAAATGTTCGGGTTCGGGTCCGGGGTCCAAAAATCCTAAAGTTTGGTACGAACCCGAACTCTACAGTTCGGGTTCGCTCAACCCTACTTCTCGCTTCTTCCAAGAGATCCCTGTGTGGCAGTAGACGCCTTCACTCAGGACTGGTTTATTCTTTTCCACCCAATCCCGATGATCCCAAAGGTTCTGCAGAAATTCCAATCCGAAAGTTGTGTCCTAATCCTGGTTGTCCCCTTTTGGCCCAGAAGGGGCTGGTTCAGTCTTTTAAAATCCCTCAGCCAGGAAGATCCGATCCTGTTCTCCCTGAGGAAAGCTCTTCTAATGCAGGGTCCAATCTCTCATCCGAACCCCAGTCTTCTCAAGCTGTCAGCCTGGTTACTGCGCAATCCATCCTCTTAGGTCTATCACAGAGGGTTGTAAATACCCTTTGGATCAGTAGAAAATCCAATACCTCTAAGGCAGGCATGTCCAAACTGCGGCCCTCCAGCTGTTCCAAAACTACAACTCCCAGCATGCCTGGATAGCTTACAGCTATTAGAGCATGCTGGGAGTTGTAGTTTTGTAACAGCTGGAGGGCCGCAGTTTGGACATGCCTGCTCTAAGGCATATCTTAAGGTTTGGAAAAAATTTGCAGCCTGATGTGGTGTTAGGTTTAACCAATCTAACCCTAATATCCCTCTTAGGCTACATGCACACAATGTTTTGTTTTTTACATCCACATCCGTTCCGTTTGTCCACAAATTTTGTAGGTTGTGTTTCCGTGTGTCTTCACTGTAATTCTTGAAATTTAATATATGCAGGTTTCCCAGCAACCATCCGCAAAAAAAAAGGATGCGGATGACATACGGATCCGCAAAACGTTTATTGCGGACAAGAATAGGACATGCAATACTTTTTTTGCGGACGGGAAACACGGACAGCGGACGTGGAAAAGAAATGGTTGACTACACCGCAATTTTAACGGCTCCATAGCAATGCATGGGTAACCATCCGATCGGCCCAAAAAGACGGAACGGACGCAGAGAAAAACAACTGTCGTGTGCATGTAGCCTTATCCTGGAATTTCTCCAGGACGGTTTGGATATTGGTCTCTCCCCGAATACCCTTAAGGTACAGGTTTCTGCATTAGGTGGGCCAGCGGTAAACAGTGAGAAAGCCACGGCGCTGCTATAGCGCCTCTGCCTTCTCAAACAGATGATCGGCGGGGGTCCCGGGTGTCGAGGATAGATCATCAGTTAAAACAAAGTGCAGAACCCCTTTAAGTAATTTACCCCCCACACTGCCTCACATTAAGTAATTTGCTCCCCACACTGCCCTCCATTATGTAATTTGCCCCCACACTGCCCTCCATTATGTAATTTGCCCCCCACACTGCCCTCCATTATGTAATTTGCCCCCCACACTGCCCTCCGTTATGTAATTTGCCCCCCACACTGCCCTCCGTTATGTAATTTGCCCCCCACACTGCCCTCCATTATGTAATTTGCGGCATTTCCACCTTCTGTTCAAGCTTTAACCTGGCTGGACCTGGAGGCCCCAACCCCCTTTAAATATAATAAATACTATAATGGGCTATTAAATTAAATCATCTAAATATAAAGTCAATATGCGCTCTCTGCGCTACTTACCACACCTCCTCCTCCCTCAGGCTCGGCAGTGGCAGGTCTGGCTGGCTGTGTGAGTCACGCGGAGCGGATGCGGACCCATTTTGCGGACGAGTGAATGGACCCTTAAGAGGGTGGGCTACTGTGGAGGTCCCATTATAAGGAGGCAGGGCAGAATGGGGGGGTTAGTGTTAATGGGTAGGGTGCTGTGGAGGTCACCGTTAAGGGGGCAGGGTGCTGTAGAGGTCACTGTTATGGGGGATACTGTCGATATCTTAACAGCACACACAAACATTAAATGAAATAGATGAAATATACTCGTGCGAAGCCGGTCCTTCTGCTAGTTACCACATAAAGTGACATGTCAGATTTGCACAAAAAGGCCACAAAGGTGAAAACTGGCCTGGGGTAGAAGCGGTTAATAACTAAACAATAAAAAATGTATGTGATTGTTGTGCACAAAATCCATGTACTATTAAAATATAAACGTATTTATTCCTTACGGTGAACTCCATAATGGAATTTTTTTTTTATCTAAATGGCGGATTCGCCTTTATTTTGTTGCCTCATCTCCGTAAAAAAAAAGGGATTAAAAAATTGATCAAAAAGGCATATTCCAAAATGGCATCAATAAAAACTAGCTATTGCCCCACAAACCCCCTGCCTACTTGGCTTGGTCACACCTTCTGCCAGTTTAGCCCTGCCTATGGGGCCAATTCTACAATTTTCTCCAGGGCCACTTTGAGTTCCCAATCCGCCCCCGCCATAATGGGCATGTTAGACATGGCTCACATAGATGTAAAATGTGCTCATAGGCCCTTCTGTGTAAGGCCCTCTCAGATGTGAGTAATAAAAGCACTTTACCTATACAACTGTATATAAATTACAACCCAGAATGATAGGGGCATGGCCTGAATGGGCTTTGCACCTCATGGTGCCATTGAAACATACGGTGGGTCTGTGGTATTTTCTATCCCCCCTTCTTCGTCTCCTATTATTTCTCCTCAGGTTAAAGTGAGCCGGTATGATGCTGGGCAGCTTCAGGATTGGTCAGTTGGCTCAAGGGTCAGCGTTACTATTGGTTAAATCTGTTGCTGTCTGGTTGCTGGGCTTCGTTTCTATTTTTAACTAGTGGCTGGATTGGTTAACAGCGGGGAGTGGCGGGAAACTCACCTATTTATTGAGGTGTGCAGTCGCCGTGTCAAGAACAGAAGAAGAAGCTTGTCCTGCCCGCCCTCCCTGCTATTTTGTTGCGGTCTTTGTTTTATTTTGGGGGGGTTAGTCGCTCAGAATTCTAGGTGGACTTAAATTATTTCAGTAATGGACTTTATTATTTATTCAGACGGGTATTTATATTGGATTTAAAGTTGGTTGATTTATGTAATCCCCAAGATTTTATTAAAGACCGCGGCCTTTTCATCCATATGAGGTTTGTGTTTATTATTTAGTATATAAGTATTTATTGTTGAATAGGGCACCATATGCAGTATATGCTATTATTATTGTGCTGCATACCAGAAATCATCTGAGGTTTGCACTTCAGAGAGACTGCGCTTCATGATATTTCTAATCCAAGCGGCCACGGTCTCTGTTGTGCGGCAATACATTTTATATCACATCGTGGCCCCCCAGGTTGATGCCTTTGGAGTTGAGAAAGTAAACAAAAACCCAGAGAGAGGGCGATTTAAAGCGCCATCTAATGGATGGAGGCACTCTGGATGTTCTACAGATCTAGACCTCCCAAACCTATGTCAGATGGACTTCTTTTGATGTAGAATGTAAAATCAAATGTTTATTGTGGTAGAAAGGCGCAAAAGCTTAACCTGAACGTCCTGGGCCCCGCAGCAAAATCTGTAACACCCCACCTACCATACGTTGTCTAATTTGGACTTCAGGACACCGCTTTCCCCCTCCTCATCTCCCCATTTCAAAAGTTATAACTTATAACCTTATCCTCCAGGTAGGTCATCAATATCCGATCGGTGGGGGCCTAACATGATCAGTTGTTCTCAGCTGCCGCCGGCACAGCGCGCTAGGTGGGGCCATTTATGGGACCATTCACGTGTCAGTAGGAAATGTGATACCATGAAAAAAAAAAAACATTACTTCCCTGTTAAAGGGTTTCTGTCACCAGAATTAACCCTATTAAACTGGCTGACATTAGCGATGTACTAATGTCAGCACACTCTATGGATGCCCCCGTTGCTGCACAATTTTAACTTTGATGATATGCAAATTAGCCTCTGTAAGGGGGGGGGGGGGTAGGCGTTGCTCCTGCTCCTAGAGGCTCTGTTCTCCCACCTCAAGTCACGCCCTGCCGTCGTTGATTGACAGGGCCAGCGTTCATCTTCTCCTGCCGGCCCTGTGCGCTGGATAAATCTCGCGCCTGTGTAGTCCCAGCACACAGGGCCGGCAGGAGGAGACAAACGCTGTCTGGTCCTGTCAATCAAGGACGGCAGGGCGTGACTTGAGGTGGGAGAATGGGGCCTCTAGGTCTAGGAGCAGGAGCAATGCCCCCCTCCTAGAGGCTAAAGTTAAAATTGTGCAGTAACCGGGACACCCATAAGCATAAAAATAGTACAGTTAGGGCCAGCTAATGTCAGCCAGTTTAATAGGATTAATTCTGGTGACAGAAACCCTTTAAGTCCCCTTCTGATACTACACCAATGGTCCAGTGGTCTCTCAGAATCTAAATTTACTGACCCTTGTGGAGGGGGTTGCTCTGGTAGACACTTGCTAGCTGTGCACAAAGCAGGGACACAGACAGGAAAAAGTCTAATTTAAGTGTTTTTATTTCACACTTACAGTAGATATTCAAACAGCATAGCCTTAAAGGGATTCTGTCACCAGATTTAACCCTATTAAGCTAGCTGACAGTAGCGATGTGCTGATGTCAGCTAAACCTAACTAGCCTATTCCTACTTTTATCTATGCCCCCGTTACGCCAGAAATCAAACTTTTATAATATGCTAATTAACGACCCATGTGACTCTCAGCTGTGGACTATGGAAACCCAGGACCGAAGCCCGGGTGGAGTGAGCGTCCCACTGCCAACCTCACTCACTCCATAATAAGCAGGTCCCAGTACATATGTTACAATCTGTCTATGTTAGCTATGGCTAACATAGACAAGGGACAGGAGAGAGAAAAAGAGGGGGTTAGTCACCTGGCTCTCAGAATGAAGGTCAGGAAACCTAACTCGCAGGGCGCCAAAGGTGTGGATCCCACAAAAAAAATATATGATTACAATTGCTTGGAATAATTAGTGGAAGCAAGTAGAATAAATTAATTAAATATATTAAGAAGGCTGCCAGTGAGATAAACTTGGCTAGGAAACGTTACCTAGGCAAGAATATGCAATTGGAGGAAAATATAAAAGGTTTTTATCTCATAGGGGGGCGCCACTCTTTCTTTAAATGATTAAAATATTTTACCAGAGTCTGACAAACTGGAAGGTTAGTTTTATAGTGTATAGTCGATTTATGCCAATATCATATAAAACCCCAAACCCTTCCTCCTGCGCCTGGTTCGCTTCTAGAATGTCAGGAAATAACGGCAGTCCTGCAGCTGGTACGTCTTGTCAATTCCTTTATTAAGAAATCCGGGTGGGGTGAGGAGAAGGAAATCCGGGTGGGGTGAGGAGAAGGAAATCGGGGTGGGGTGAGGGCCTTCTCCTCACCCCACCCAGATTTCTTAATAAAGGAATTGACAAGACGTACCAGCTGCAGGACTGCCGTTATTTCCTGACATTCTAGAAGCGAACCAGGCGCAGGAGGAAGGGTTTGGGGTTTTGTATGATATTGGCATAAATCGACTATACACTATAAAACTAACCTTCCAGTTTGTCAGACTCTGGTAAAATATTTAAAAAATATTTTAAATATTTTAATCATTTAAAGAAAGAGTGGCGCCCCCCTATGAGATAAAAACCTTTTATATTTCCCTCCAATAACATAGACAAAACAGGCTATCCACCCTGCTTATCCTGTGTCTGAGTTAACCTTTTAGTTACCAGCCACAATTTAACCATTTCAAAGGTAGATATTGGCTCTCCCAAACCATGCCCTTCTCACACCCTGCAGTGATAATGTCATGTATATTGTGATCTTGCACCATACATGCTAGCATCAGCGCTGAGGCCATTGATTGGCTGCAACAGTTATGAGAATGTACATGACATCATCACTGCAGGACAAGTAAACAAACTAAGATTGTCAGGGACCACCGGAGGGATGGCGCAGTATCGGCTGGAGATTTAACAGGTGAGCAACGATTATTTGCTCTATTTTTTACACTTGCTATAGCTATGCTATTTTTTTAAGCTCCTCTACAGATTTTGACCTCATGCACAGAACAGTGTGCATAATGTTCATGTTTAAGGGAGGTGGGCCCGTTCAAAAAATTGCTATGGGGCCCAGCCTTTTCTACTTATGACCCTTGTTGTATTGTTCTCATTGACTGACTGCAAGACAAGATCTTAAAGGGAGTCTGTCAGCAGTTTTGATTACTGCTAAGTATGGGCTGGGGTGAGCAGGACAAACATACCTTTTGGGGAGTTTTTGTCATAAGGAGTAGTGAGAATAGAAAGTTTTATTCTGCCAAACTTTTCTCTCTCAAGTGCCCAAGAGGCGGAGCTTCACCGTGAAGTGCTCTCTGCATCAAGTTGCTTCCCCTTTTGAGGAGACATGAAGTGAACTGAGAGGATGGACAGGACAGACTGATAATGTGGGGCTGTGGTAATGAAGACTTCATACAAGAGCTGCTGCTCATTAGTCCCATCCCCATCCTCCTCTCTGTACTTCATGTCTCCTCATGAACTCACGAAGTTCCGCTGTATTCAGGATCATAATCCATTAGAAACAGAGCAGAGAGGAGGCAGCACTATGGCTCCTTGTGGTGAAGTAACTTGTCCTCCTGTGTGATTAGGACAGGTTTTGTGTGTACTTATAGGACGGTAGCCATTTTATTTTTCCTAATGATTGCTCCCTGGACAAAACGAGCCATTATAAGTAATAAAAGGTATTTGGGAATATATTTATATTAAAGGGAACCTGTCACCTGGATTAGCCGCTAGCACATCCGCAATACCCAGTCCCCATAGCTCTGTGTGCTTTTATTGTGTAAAAAAAACTGATTTGATGCATATGCAAATTAATCTGAGATGAGTCAGAGCTTGAAAATATGACTCTTCTCTGGTCACAGAGATATGACTTTTATGTTAATTTTCATAAAAGGCGGGAAGTACGAAAATGCATAATACTTATTGAATTCGTCTGCAAATGAAATTAAAAGTGTAATTTATATGTTTAGGGTAACACAATGAACATTTAGAAACGCTCAGTGAGGGTAGCATAGTAGAGGTGACTGGTTCCCTTTAAAGTAATATTAAGGTATTTTCATTTTCCTAAGGGCTCATGCACACGACAGTATTTTGCGTTCAGTATACTGGCCGTTTTTTTTAGTTCAGTATGCGGTACATATACTGAACCATTCATTTCAATGGTTCAGCAAAAAAAAACTGGTGTCTCCGTGTGCATTCCGTTAGAACATGTCCTATTCTTGTCTGCAAATCACGGTGCTTGGCTCCATTCAAGTCAACGGGTCCGCAAAAAAAAAAAACGGAACACATACGGAAATGCATCCGTATGTCTTCCATATCCGTTCCATTTTTGCGGAACCATCTATTGAAAATGTTATTGCCAGCCCAATTTTTTCTATGTAATTACTGTATACTGTATATGGCATACAGAAAAACGGAACGGAAAAATGGAAAGGAAACAAAAAACGGAACAACGGATCTGTAAAAAACTGACCGCAAAACACTGAAAAAGCCATATGGTCGTGTGCATGAGCCCTAATTCCCGGAAAACCTCTTTAAGGTGCAAAATCCGGTAGAATAAAACTTCTTATTGCCACTAATTTTGATGGCGAAAGCTCCACAAAAGGTATGTTTGTACTGCTCTCCCCAGCCCCACCTAGTGCTGTCAGCAGTTTTGCATGGCTAGAACTGCTGCTGACAGAGTCCCTTTAAAGATGATGATGATGTGAAAAAAGTAAGTTAGAAATTTGATCAAAACTTTTAATTATACTTTAATTAAGCTTTAACAGATAAAACCAGAAAACACCCATAAATAGGAGAAGATAGTGATAGAAAAGAGGGGTAGACTCTTGTGGATATGATGCTTTACTAAATGGTGACTGTATAGCTCCAGCTGATGGGGTCATCTATCTGCTATATATGTAGAGCAATGTGTCTTCCAACTTAGATCCTCAGCCATGAACCATCCAGGTCAAGTAAAGGGGTAGTGACCCGAATTTGCCTTATGTTTTGTTCATAGAAGCCTCCAGAGAAATACAGATGTCTTCAAAATGTGAGATGGAATACACTGAGCAGTCCGATAACAGCGAGGTGAGGAGCTTGAGCTGTGAAACCTCCATTGCAAAAATTCGATATACAGCAAGTGGTGTTGGCGAAGATAGCTCTGAGGACTCCTGTACCTTGTAAGGTTTGATTGCAGTTTGCTGAATCAATGCATCCATATCTGGCAAAATTAAAGTTACCTCCTGTAGTGGGACAAAGAAAGATCATGAAATATTTGTCCATAGCAGCCAATTTAGAGACGCCCATCTGTAGACAGCTGTATTGGGGTTCTTGTCCCTCATCGGTACAGAGCATAGTATTGGCTGGTTGAGATGCCTTAGATGTAGCTTTGTACTGTTTCTCATTAAAGAGACACAGCAGTGTTTGGAGACTTATTTTTCAGGCAATGGCTTATGGGAAAAGGTATGTAAATTAGGCCATACCAGCCAAATTTGCCATTAAGGCAGCTCAGCCCCCCAGCCCGTATCATGTCTTGAGGAGCAAGAACACTGAAACAGTGCCGTCTATGACTGGTGACTCTGATTTTACTGGTATCCCGAGGATAAGCCATCAATAATTAGATATTGATGATATATCCTCAAGATAGGTTATTAGTATCTGATTTGTGGGGGTCCAACTCCTGGCACCCATGCTGATCAGCTGTTAAAAGGAGAGGTCGGGAGTTGATCCTGTAAATGTTTTTTAAAGGCTCAGAATTGAATAAGAAAAAATGTCTTACCTCAATGATCCTCCACACTCCTGTTCCAACATTTTCTAGGTCCCCCAACCCGTCTATACATTCTGCTCCCTCTTGCTACGGAAATGTTACCACTCAGCCAGTCACTGTCTGAAGCAAGTCACCATGGTGGCCAGTGACTGGTTGAGTGGTCAAACTTCCATTTTTGGGAGGGACCAGGAAGGAAAAAAAACGGAGGGGAACCCAAGAAGCGTCGGAATGGGAGTGGCAGAGAATCAGTGAGGTGAGTGCGACTATGACCTCCCTGCTGATCTTTGTTGATCTTCATGCAGAGGTGACACGCTTTGAACCTACATGACCACGGCAGCCAATCAGTGGCCTCAATGGTGATGCCGATATCTACCACACAAGGATATATCATATACATTGCTCTAGTGAAATGAATGACCTCAATTTTTGGGGTATATGCAGGGGCGTAGCTAAAGGCTCATGGGCCCTGGTGCAAGATTTCAGCTTGGGCCCCCCTTCCCTCGGTGCTTTGTGACCAGGGAGGCAAAAATTGAAACGGAACCCCCCTCATGCCAAATTCTATACCTAACCCCTTCCCTGCAGCCAGAGGTGTAACTTGACCAGCATGCACTTTCCATAATACCAGTGTCTTCTCATGTGGCACAAGGGTCTTTGGGCCCCCTCAGGCTCCTGGGCCCAGTAGCGACTGCTACCTCTGCACCCCCTATAGCTACGCCCCTGGGTATATGTGATACATGGCAGTGTAAGGTCAGATCATACAGGGATTTACTGGTAAAACATTATTATGAACTCACCTAAGGTGTAGTTAGTGACTCCGCAGTATGAATTTTCTTGACATTGAGCTGTATAAGACGTGGTTGAATAACAGGTGGATAAGAACTTAAATTGGCAGGCATAGCATTCTCTTATCACCTGAGCTTGACCTGAAAGAAAACATATTTATAAAAATGTGACATTATCATTTTCAGCACTGGTTGTAGTCATATCTCGGCCCTGGAAACTAAATTATTGAAGCCTGCTTCATTGAGTACAGAACAGGAAAGGCGAGTCTGGAGGACCACCTGGGCCCATAACTTGTTTTGTGGGAAGAGTTATATGAACTGCTAGGGCACATAAACGTCATTCAGAGGAGTCATTAGATCTCAGGAGCCCCTCTATGAACCAGAATGGAGAGCTTCTCTAAAAGAGCCATCCATTGACAGCCATTCACAGCCTACCAGCCTACCTGAGCAAGATGTATGAGGAACCAAGGTGTCTCCTATCTGAAAGAGGCTATTGGACTGAAAATACTTTTTAAAGGTCACATATCACTGGATTTCAGGAGCCAACCCATATGGGAGCGAGATGCTAGAATCTGGATGTGTTGCACCTTGGTGCTCCAAATGGCATGATACCAGGGCATCAACTAGTCAGTAGAGATGGCCTTGCCGTTCACCCAGCGGTCGTTTTGCTGTGAACTTTGCGTGTTCGCGATTCGCTGAACATATGGAGATATTCGCGCCCGCCATATTCTTTTACATTGTCAAGAACGTTGACCCATGACACATCCATCAGGTGGTGCAGGACAGCCAATTGAGACATTTCAGCACATGGACACACCCCTACCTTATAAATAAACCTGATCTGGGCGCCATTTTACATTCAGTGTTTTGCCAGTGTAGGGACAGGCTGTCAGGGACACCAAACTCTAGCTAATAGGGCCACAAAAGTCATTTTAAGGACTGGTATAGGTGTGCTATCGATAGGTGTGATACACAGAGGGGTGCGATATACTTATAATATACTTTTATAATGAGTCAAAAACACATAGATCTATATAGTGATCACCTGGATGTCAGGGGGCTAGGGGCTTACTAGGGCCATTTTTATATAGGGTAAGGTTCCGGACGGGGTCCCTCTTATCAGGGCGGCTGGTCTGTGGTTAGGCTATCAGGGCCAGAATAGCACCCCCCTGTAGGGCAATATCAAGGACAGTTCTTTGCCACCCTGTCCTTTAATACCACATCATCATCTAGCCCAGGGATAGATGTTTTTTGCTTTCCCTCCGGGATTCATGGATGTGCACTGGAACCCCCCGGATTGTGGGAGGACGTATGGCTTCTGATTTGGTGCCGCTGAGCACTTGTTATTGCCGACCACAGCTATGCTTTTTGCTTAACTTTAATAACTAAATTTATTTTCATTTTGAGGGATATCTTTTCCATTCACACGTCCGCAGAATGGGTCCGCATCCGTTCCGCAATTTTTCAGAACGGGTGCAGACCCATTCATTTTCAATGGGGCTGGAATGTGCTGTCCGCATTTGCGGATCCGCACTTCCGCATCCGTGCTTCTATTTCCGCAAAAAAATAGAACATGTCCTATTCTTGTCCGCAATTGCAGACAAGATTAGGCATTTTCTATTATAGTGACGGCGATCCGCAAATTGCAGAATGCACATTGCCGGTGTCCGTGTTTTGCGGATCAGCAAAACACTTACGGACGTGTGAATGGACCCTCATAGTAACATTATTAACGGTTACGTTTTATCTTCATGTATATTCTAAAGGATTGCCTTCCTTGTACAATGTTATAATATACTTTCTATGTTAGACAGTATATTATAGTGCATTTGTATGGTGCGGCAGTTGTGTGCGGTTCTGCTGCGATGCTGCAGGTATATAGAGGGACAAGCGTTATTGGAACAAATCATTTCTACTGGTGTGATATACCAGTCGCCCCTCCAAAAAACTGATTGAAGCGGGGTGTTATATACCAATATACTTTCTTTATAGTGCATTTGGGTACTGTATAGTGCATTTGCGTATGCGCGTACGCGAAAATTATATTGCTGATATTTCACATTAAAAAAATGATGACTGCAGATGCAAATTCGAATAATAAATCTGGTATGTCACTGTCCATGTTGTGGGACTATTTGTGCACTTCTAGTAATTATTTCTTGGCTGCAAATATGAGCTGAAGGTTTTTTCGGTTTGCCTGCCATTAAAATGAATGACACGCAGCGAACTTGCGGTTCGCGAACATTTAATCGCGTTCGCGAACCGTCCCGGCAGAAGTTCGTACATCACTACTAGTCAGATCAAGAAATGCTGTAGTTGATTCTTTTTTGAAAAACCACATATCTGAACACACCATATGAGACCTTGTAAATTTGCTGGAATCTTTGTCTCTATCTGTTGACCAAGTCTAAGATAGCAGTTACAAGTGAATAAAACAAGTGCTTATTCCCGAATTGGCGTTGGTTGCTGCAATCTATTCCCTAATTTCCAAACTCCATAGCATTGGTGTAGTAGTGGTGGAAATCCCTTTTTTGTTTTCCCATAACCAATTATTCCAACATCCATAAGTAACATAACATTGTGTCTTTGAGGGGTTAATGAGAGGTCACTTCCCCCCCATGCCCAACTTTCTAAATCTAGAGAACACTAAGTTACAGTACATGGGCCAGTTCTGGCTTAGTTGGTGCCAAAAAACGGACACACATGCCCTGCACCACTTTTAGTATGTTTTTAGATACATTTTGCACCTCTCTCTAAAGGGGTGGGGCTATGTTCAGAGGGGGCGTGGTTTATGATGCACCAATTTTCTTTCATTAATGCTACGACCCAAACATCAAGTTTTGTCACTTAAACCAGCCCCAGTCAAGAGAAAACATCTTTTAGCCTTTTGGCCAACTGAGTAGGTCACTCCATTACAGTGAATTTTCACCACTGAACTTTTTAATTTTTTTTCTTAATCCCTGAAATCTTGCACCAGCACTGTGAGTCAGAACATTGGCGCATGCGCAGTGCCCCTGGCCCTTCAGCCAACATCTCTACTGCCCCAATGGATTGTGCCCCAAAGAAAACCAACAACTGGCGCCTAACACAACCAAGACCATCCATTTATACCAGTATGAGTGCCAGGAGCTTCGGGAAGGACTTCCCAGTCATGGGAGCATAAATGGATGTTCTCCAGAAGCCCATTTTCTTTTTTGTGTAGCTCTCATGATGTCACTTTGTGGTGGCAGACACAACAGGATGCTTTGTTTTCTGACATTACAGCAGGTGCACTCTTGTGGTTTGTCACACATAGCGTGTCAAGACCTTACCACTAATGGTAGTCACACCCAACAGAAGACGGAAAAGATCAGGGCAGGCTTGTTTACTGAGGTTATGAATATGTCATTCTTTCCTTTAGGTCTTTTTTTTATTTATTTGGTGGTCAAAAGTGTTTTTGTAATTTTCCTCCAGCTTGAACTTATCATCTGCTCCTTATCTAACATGATATTGCAATAGAAGCCCCATATAACCCCAAACCTGAAAATAACGAAGATGCTTCTGTTTACCGGTGACTCTTGTTGCTATCCCTAACAGTTAGTTCACACAATGGGAACCAAGGGGCTAGGCTAGTTTCACACTTGCGGCAGGACGGATCCGACATGCTGTTCACCATGTCGGATCCGTCCTGCGGCTATTTCGCCGTGCCCGCGGACCGCCGCTCCGTCCCCATTGACTATAATGGGGACGGGGGCGGAGCTCCGGCGCAGCACGGCGGTGCACGGAGAAAGCCGCCGGACTAAAATTACTGCATGTCAGGCTTTTTAGTCCGGCGGCTTTCTCCGTGCACCGCCGTGCTGCGCCGGAGCTCCGCCCCCGTCCCTATTATAGTCAATGGGGACGGAGCGGCGGTCCGCGGGCACGGCGAAATAGCCGCAGGACGGATCCGACATTGTGAACAGCATGTCGGATCCGTCCTGCCGCAAGTGTGAAACTAGCCTAAGCCAACTGCAGAATCCATGCTGAGGAGGGACTTGACCTGCCTGTGCGGGGAAAAACGCAGCCATACTGTGTGAACGGCAGTGCGGATTCTCATTGAAAAACAATGGGAGGTGAAAATGATGCAGTGTGAACCTGACCTAAGAAAATATGTCTCAGACATTTATGGCATATGTAGAGCTTCCTCATTTTTGTACAACTGTGGGGGCCACATCATAAGGCAGTCTGTCTGTGATCATCTGAACCTGGTGGAGAAAGTGTCAAGGGACCCCTGCTTTTCCCAATAGTTATGTTTCCATTGCATCCCTAATCCTAAACTATAGCCTGTATTATACTTCAGAGCTGAATTCAGAATTCAGTTGGTTGTTAGGGGAAAGCTTGTCACAGCCCCCAGCAGCTTATACGAACTCCTATAATGAAGGGGGCACTTAGTTTTCCTGCATCATATTAGTGCAGAGTCCCTAGCATAAAGGCTAAGTAAATTTTGTGCAAATATTGAGAAAGCAGGAAATGCTGGAAGATTTCAGCTCTGAAGCCTGAAGAATTGTGAATGCAGCTCTGTTGTATAACACAAGCTGCAACACGTGCACATTGGTACACTGTGTCCACTCCTGAGCAACTAAGGCTGCAGATGGGCTGATTAATGTCCTTGAACTGTGTCACATTCATTAGTACCATCAACACTTTCCATCCCAGGTGCCAGCAGTCCACTTGACTATGAATATCCCTCATTCAGCATTTGGCGTCTGATAACTGGCTAAAAATATCAAATATGCTTTATATATGAGTATATAAGGAATCCTATATGCGTACATACCTGGAACTGATCCAAGGGCCAGAAGACACAGCAGCAAGTAGGGCACCATCCTCTTATATTGAAGTTGTCACAAGTCTTTGTGTTTGGAGGTAAGTTGTGTATGAAGGAGCCTTCTGTATAGTTGAGTGATTTTTCCTCTGGAGTGGGTGATATACTGTAGGGTTCGGATTATGTAGGGTGCATTATGTGGGGGTTTCCTTCACTCTGATAGTTTCAAGGTGGGGCTTTGGTTTCAGTGGTAAATGCAAGGAGTAGTAGGAAGAGAATCCAGGATGAACATATTTGTGGTGAGGTGTGGCCTGGTGTTTTCGTTAACTTGGTCAAGGATCATTAGTGACTATTACACAAGTACGAGGCATTCCTGTTTATTTTATTAGATGTTGCCTAGATAGACCTCTCACAGGACAGTAATTCCAAACCTCATGACTAGAGATGAGCGAATTTCTTAATAGTTCGATTCGGCTGATTTGCCGAATTTCACAAAAAAAATTAGCTTTGTGACAAATTACTTTGTCACGAAGCGCATTTTTTTGTAAGAAACAGGTGCAATGACAGGGAGCTGTGATAGCGCCGCCCCCCATCATTGTACCCCTCAGATGCCGCGTTCATACATGATGGCGGAATCTGAGTGTAAAATTAACAATTATAATAAAAAAAATAAGTAAATCAAACTAAACGCCTCCATTTGCTCCGACGGGCCGGCCGCCACCATCTTGCTTGAAGATCTCGGCCAAAATCCTGTGCAGCACGAGATTACGTCTTCACGATTTCGGCCGAGATCTTCAAGCAAGATGGAGGCTGGCAGCCCGTCACAAGCAAATGGAGGAGGTAAGTTTGAATTTTTCTTTGTTTTTTATACTATTTTCAGGTTAAATCGATAATTTGCCCTATTCCCAAGGAGCCCCTTCTCACCTCACAGAAGGTTGGTGTATTGTGCTTGAGATGTGTTGCCTGTTTTTCAAACCATCTTTGAGCAGTCGTGCATCCAGGGCTGTTCCATCCAAGACCCCATTCTTTAGAATTTTGGACTCCCCCATCAGATACCTTTCTCCTATTCTACAAATAGGCAATAGGGTTTTATGGTAGGACAACCAGGGGTTTTCTACCGTAATGTATATGTTGTATGGATGTTATAGAGGGAACCATCAATCGGGACACCCTTAAAGGCCACGATACCTATTGCCTATACTACAAATAGGTAACAGGTTCTTATGGTAGGACAACCCTTTTAAAAGGGTTTTCTATTTTAATCTATTTACCCTTTTAGAGCATATGGATTTTCTAGAGGGGTCCATCAGTCAGGACACCCCTAATGGCCACAGTGTGGGACTACTATGAACCACGGGTCCCCATCTGGAAGACCTGGCTCATCTGAACATTACATGAATGACAGGGGTGCATGATAAACTCATTGAGGTGGATATATCACTTTTTCTGTTTCCCACCTTTTTAAAGGAATTTTCCACCAAGCATTGAAAGAATTCCTTTTAATCTTTTTCCACGTCAGGGCCATTCTGATCTCTTAATATGTGACCTCTGGCACCCGCTCCTTTCTAAAGAATGGGGCCTGCCGTGAACGAAGAGTAAGCCTCGCATGCGTGGCACTCTCTTCATCCACTAGTATGGGACACTGCGCATAAAGTCCCATAGTAGTCAATGGATAAAGTGACGCATGCGCAGCTTGCTCTCCATTAACAGCAGGGTCCCAGAGGTGTCCAGACGCCAGTCTCATTTTTTTTCTTTTTTAGTACAGCAATTTTTTTTGTTTGGTTATTCAGATAATTTTATTGTGTCTTATTTTTGGCTTTATAATTTTGGGAAAAACCCTTTTACCTTTTTTTCCACTGTATACGATCTCAATGCTTAAGTCACCGGCGCCCAAGAGTTAATGTTTGTGTTGCCACGTATACATGAGTGCGTGACACAGTTGTTTTGTAACTAGGGACAATGGAACAAATGACAACACAGTTTTTGTTAGTTATGTTGGTTTTGTATGAAAGGTAATTAAGAAGGCGGGTTGCTAGAATTTGTATATTTTGGCAGCCATTTTAATTATGTTACTTAAACACTTTGTCCATAAATAGGAAATTGACTGGATCTTTTTGTGATGAATAATCACCACGGAGTTGGACGGGTCTTCTTCATAAAGATGGCGACGGGCAGAGCTGTATTTTCGGGACACAGCCTGGGATGAAGAGAATAAAGAACATTAGGGAGAAGGGTCTATGTGGGACGAAGGACACGTGTATGTTTAGGCCTCATCACTTAATCTGTCCAGTGGAGTTTCTTGGGGTGTTATGCACTTAATTGGTGGATCAGGGGTGAAGCCAACCAAACAGACACTGGAAGGTTTTCGGTAAAGTAAGGCCCCTTTCACACGGGCATCGCGGAAGAGGTCTGGATGCGTTGTGGGTGCATTGCGGGAAACCCGCGCAATTTCAGTCAGTTTTGTCTGCGACTCAATTGCATTGCTCAGTTTTTTTCCCACACGAGTACAAAGCGATTCAATGCGTTTTGCACGCGTGTGATAAGTGTTGGTACCCAGCCCCGAACCCGGACTTCTTCACTGAAGTTAGGGTTTGGGTTCGTGTTCTGAAGATTTTATTATTTTCCATTATAACATGGTTATAATGGAAAATAATAGCATTCTTTAATACAGAATGCTAAGTAAAATGACCATTGAGGGTTAAAAAATAATAAACAAAATGACTAACCTCATCCACTTGATCGCGCAGCCGTTAGCGTCATCTTTCTTCTTCTTGTAGGACCTGCAAAAGGACTTTCGATGACGTCATTGCGATAACCACGTGGTGAGCGCAGTGACATCAGCGCAGGTCCTGCTGAATGAAGCTAGAAGGTCCTTCTATCTTCATTCAGCAGGACCTGCGCTGACGTCAAGGCGCTCACCATCGAAGGTCCTTTTGCAGGTATTAAAGAAGTATTCTGTAGTAAAGAATGCTATTATTTTCCATTATAACCATGTTATAATGGAAAATAATAAAGAAAAATGAACTTTAATGGGGTCCCGGGGCTCATGCCTATTTATTCACATCGTCTCCTTTGACACCATCCGTGAAAATCGCACCGCATCCGCACTTGCTTGCAGATGCTTGCGATTTTCACGCAGCCCCATTCACTTCTATGGGGCCTGCGTTGCGTGAAAAACGCAGAATATAGAACTTGCTGCAATTTTCACGCAACGCACAAGTGGTGCGTGAAAAATATCGCTCATGTACACAGCCCCATTGAAATGAATGGGTCAGGATTCAGTGCGGGTGCAATGCGTTCACGTCACGCATTGCACCCGCGCGGAAAACTCGCCTGTGTGAAAGGGGCCTAAGAGAGGAGTGTTGCTCACCAGTGTGAGAACTGGCTACGTGACCCACTTGAGTGGAGTCCAGGGAATAAGTGTTGGTCAGCTGTGTGAACATGGCACAGAGTTAGTTCAGAATGTGTCTGTGTTATGTGCATATCCGCTTCCAAAAACCCAAAGCACCTGCACCCATCAGAGCGCCCCGCTCTTAGCCTGGGAGAAGGAGCTCAAGTTCTCGCGGGAGAAGCAGCTGCGATTCTCACGAGAACTTGAGTTCCTTCTCCCAGGATAAGAGCAGGGCGCTCTGATTGGATGCCGCAAAACGGACAAGAATAGGACATGTTATATTTTTTTTGCGGACCACGGAACGGTGCAACGGATGCGGACTCTTTTGCGGCCCCATTGAAGTGAATGGGTCTGCATCCAAGCCGCAAAAACTGCGGATCGGATGAGGACCAAAACAACGGCCGTGTGCATGAGGCCAAACAATGACGACGCGTTCATGCTTGGGGGAGGGGCCGGCTGATGTGTTGTGCTGAGCAGCGCCTGAGCATGCTTTCCTTTACATAATGGATCCTCCAAGATCCCTAAGGAAGAGTCAGTGCACATCCTGGAGACAAGGGACCCCTGCGAGTACTTGCTGTATGTGGAGGGGAGGCCTGTTTTTTTTTTTTCAACTGGACTGTAAGATGGAGAAGCTGAAGGGAGGCGGATTGTGTTTACATGAGGCTGTAATATGGAGAAAGATGGTATTTACATGGGACTGTAAATGGAGAATTTGGAGGGAGGGGGAATATGGTATTTACATGGGACTGTAAGATGCACGGAGATGGATAATATTTACATGGGACTGTAAGATTTTGGACATGGAGGGAAGGGGTACATGATATTTATATGGGACTGTATGATGGAGAAAGATGGTATTTACATGGGACTGTATGATGCACCGAGGAAGATATTTACATATTATTTTCTCCACATCTGGGGTTACTACATTTGTATATAGTTTGTATTCTTACATATTGTTATGCATTGTGATGTGTGTTATGGCAATATCTGCCAGCAAGGTTATGGATGGCAAGGGTTGGCAGGAACAGGGTTAACCACCCCGTTCCTCCCCTCCTGGTAGGTGTGGGTTTGTCCTGCTTCCTGCCAGGAGGGGGTGTTCCTCTTAAAGGGGTTTTCCCATCTCAGACAATGGAGGCATATCACTAGGATATGCCCCCATTGTCTGATAGGTGCGGGATGCGGGAAATGAATGGAGGGTGCACTGCGCATGCGCAGCCGCCCTCCATTCATTTCTATGAGGCCGCCGAAAAAAAAGCAGAGCGCTGGCTCGGCTAATGCCGTCTGCCCCATAGAAATTAATGGGAGCATAGGCCATTCACTTCTATGGGAGCAGCACTTGGTGGTGGACTGACCCCTGGGTCCTCCAGCCACAGCGCTCCCTGCTTCGTTCTCATTGTAGGTGCAGGTCACAGTGGTGGGACCCGCACCGATCAGACAATGGGGGCATATCCTAGCGATATGCCCCCATTGTCTGATATGGGAATACCCCTTTAAGCCTCAGTCTGGAGAGGAATCACAAGCGTGAGCAAAACGCGTATCCGCAAAGAACTGAAGCTGCCCGTGTGCCTTCCGCAATATGCGGAACGGAACGGGCGGCCCATTGTAGACATGCCTATTCTTGTCCGCAAAACGGACATGCTATTTTTTTTTTGCTGGGCCGCGGAACGGTGCAACGGATGCGGACAGCACACGGAAGTGAATGGGTCCGCATTGACGACGGCTCGGATGCGGACCCAAAACAACGGCCGTGTGCATGAAGCCTAACTCTGAGGGGGCACAGAGGGCATTACTACTGTGAAGAGGGCACTGGGGGCTTTACTACTTTGAAGGGGTTATTATATACAGGTTACAAAATGCACATAGACATACAAATAAAAAAAATATAAAATAAACATTTGTGTATATATATATATATATATATATCAACTGTGGACACAGATGTATGCACAGCATTGGGCCAGAGGACTTATTTTTCATCTCTGTTCCCGTTTTCTTTTTCCTCTACATATACACCTTGTTTTGCCTCCTCAGGTGTAGTCCATTTTTTTATCTGATGAATCATGTTCTCTCTTTTATATATGTAACTTATATTCAATAAAGATATTTATATTTTGATGATATACCCGTTTAGTCTCAGTTCATTTTCGGTATAGGTACTTTGAAGGGGGCACAGAGGGCATTACTATTTTGAAGGGGGCAAAGGGGTCATTACTCCTGTGAAGTGGCATAACTGTCATAGGGCACAGAGTGTGCATTACTACTGTGATTGGGGCAGAAGGCATTACTACTATGAAGGAGGCACAATGGACATTACTACTATGAAGGGGTCACATAGGGCATTTCTGCTTTGAAGGGGCATAACTGTTATGCGGACACAGAGAGGACATTACTACTGTGAAGGTAGCACAGAGGGCATCACTTCTGTGAAGGAGACAGATGGAATTACTGCTAAAAAGGGGGCACAATCGGCATTGCTACTGTTAAGGGAGGACAAAGGGCAGTACTCCTGGGAAGGGGGCACAGAGGGCATAACTACTCTGAAGGGGCACAGAGAGGACATAACTTCTCTGAATGGACACAGAGAGGGCATAAGTACTCGGAAGGGGCACAGAGAGGGCATAACTACTGTGAAGGGGGCACAAAGATGGCATTACTACTGTGAAAGGTGCACAGAGAGGGAATAACTACTGTGAGGAGGGCACAATGAGAGCGTGAATACTGTGAAGGGGGCAGAATAAAGGGATACGTACCTTGGGGGTACAATGTGGGCATAACTACTGTGAAGGTTGCACAATGAGGGTGTAAATACCATGAGGGGGCACAGTGTGGGCACATCTACCGTGAGGGGGCACAATGTGGAAACTATTAGGGGGCACATGTCTGGAAATAACTAATATGAATGTTGTACAATGAGTGCATTACTACTGTGAGGGGGCGCAATTTTTTAAAGTATTGGGGGGAGGGTGTCAGAGAATGGCACCCGGGCTGGGTCCCAAACACCTTAGGCACGTCACTGGGCATATAAACAACAGAAAAATAAATCATTAAATGGAATTTGCTTTATTGCATAGGCGCAGATAATACAGATATAAATGGCAGATATATCTTCCCTCGGTAAGGGAGATGCGGAGTATAATATAAGCCGGCCTTGTACTTCTCAGACGAGTGGTAAGGATTCAGTCAAAACCTGGAGACACACAGAGACACCAGGGCCAAGAAGCCGGCAAGGAACAGGGACATCTTGGTGGTAATGGCGGAGTTGCAGAGATTTGAATTACAGCAGTTTATGGTAAAGTCAACATTTGAGGGTACAAAAGGAGGACGTCCTTTACACAGTTCCTCTGCGATACAACCTTTTAATTTACGTTCAGTGTCACCTGCAATAGAGAGAATATAACATTGCCATACAAATCGTTGATTTATGGGATTTTTACAATTTATTGCATCCCTTTATTGGTTCTTGCCTGTTGAGCGTTTTACAGCGCGTAGGAACGCGCTGTAAAACGCTCAGGTCTGTACCCAGCCTTAGGAATTCTGTTTTTCTCACACAGAGCTCCAAATAAGTGCCATGGATAAGTGCCATCTAGTGGCGGCTACAGGTAAGGGCGGGTTAACATCACCGTTATGGATTCCATTTTTGTTTTCCGTTATAACATGGCTATAACGGAATCCATAAGACGGAAGTCAAAACGGAAGCCTTTAATAGGCATTCCGTTTTCCTTTCCGTCATAATAGAAGTCTATGGGAATCATAACGGATCCTCATGCTTCCCGTTATGCAGAACGGAAAAAAAAGTCCTGTCGACAGGACTTTGTTTTCCGTCTTGCATAATGGGAACCAGACGGATCCGTTATGAGTCTATGGGACCCATTCACTTCAATGGGGCCGCAAAAGATGCGTACAGCAGTCCGTGTGCTGTCCGCATCCGTTACTCCGTTCCGCGGCCCCGCAAAAAAATTATAACATGTCCTATTCTTGTCTGCAAAACGGACAAGAATAGGCAGTTATATCAATGGCCGCCCGTTCCGTTCCGCAAATTGCGGAAGGCACGCGGTCGGCTTACGTTTTTTGCGGATCCGCGGTTTGCGGACCGCAAAAAACGGCACGGTCGTTTGCATGTAGCCTTATAGAGAGGGGATGGAGCTTCACGTGGCCTGCCGTTTTTAATATAACTTTTGACAGAAGGTGGCAGAAGTTATAGCTGAAGTCTACGCCATGATGTAGCCGGCGTACAACTTCAATCTCTGGCGCACGGCAGGGCAGAGGTTCGCCTAATTTGCCTTTTAAAGGGGTTATCTGAGAATATATTTATGTGACTTAGGGTCCATTCACATGTCCGTAATTTCGTTCCGCATTTTGCGGAACGGAATTGCGGACCCATTCATTTCTATAGGGCAGCACGATGTACTGCCCGGACACGGAATTGCGGACCCGCACTTCCGGGTCCGCAATTCCGTTCCCCAAAAAAATAGAACATGTCCTATTCTTGTCCGCAATTGCGGACAAGAATAGGCATATTTTATTAGTGCCGGCAATGTGCGGTCCGCAAAATGCGGAACGCACATTGCCGTGTCCGTGTTTTGCGGATCCGTGGATTCGCAAAACACGTTACGGACGTGTGAATGGACCCTAATCCTCAGCATAGGTCATCAGTATCAGATCTGCAGGGTTGCGACCTCCTCTGATCAGCTGTTAGAAGAGGCCTTGAGCGCCCCAGCCTCTTCCTAGGTCAGTGACATCGCTGTACATCGGTCACATGGCCTAGTTGGCTAACCTTGGCACTCCAGCTGTGGTGAAACTACGACTCCCAGCATGCTCCATTTATTTCTATAGAGTTCTGAGAGCAACCAAGCAAGGGGGGCATCTTGGGAGTTGTAGTTTTACCACAGCTGGAGTGCCAAGGTTAGCCATCACTGGCCTAGTCAATGAGCCTGAGCTGCAATACCAAGCACTGCCACTATACTATGTCTGGCGCTGTCCTTGGAGAGCTTCGGTGAGTGCAGAGGCTCCCTGAAACAGCTGATCAGTGGGGGTGTCAGGACTTGGACCCCCGCTGAGGGTAAGTCATCATTATCTTTTCCAGGAAAACCCCTTTAATTAAATAGGCGCATCTCATGCAGTGCAGGGGGATCAAGACTGGCATAGTAGTACGCCAGTCTTGATAAAGAGCTGATTGCAATATAAAACACTATGATACAATCAGTTCAGGGAAAAGAAGCGGTCAGTCTAGGAATTCCAGCAGAAAACGGACCACGTTTCCCCAGGCCAATCACGGTCGTGTGCATGAGCCCTGAGGGCTCATGCACACAAATGTTTTTTCTATCCGTGCTCATTTTTTTTTTTGCGCACCGTATGCAAAACCATTAATTTCAATGGGTCCGCAAAAAAACGGAAATTACTCCGTGTGCATTCCCTTTCCGTATGTCCGTTCCGCAAAAAAAAGAACATGTCCTATTATTGTCCGCATTACGGACAAGGATAGTACTGTTCTATTAAGGGCCAGCTGTTCCGCAAAATCCGGAATCCGTATTTTTTGCGGATCCGTTTTTTGCAGACCGCAAACTATATACGGTTGTGTGCATGAGCCCTTGTACTACATGATGTCTGATTTAAATTTTCTACATAAATCATGGAGATAACCACATTTGCTGGGTCGCAGAGATGATGAAAGCACGGTGTAAAAACGCGTAGCCGTTTTTTTTTGTGATTTCTTATTTTTCGTTGAACCAATGGCAGATTTGTTCCCAATGTGCAGGTAGCGCTGTCTCAGAACAATAATCCTCATCTTTGACACATTGAACGCTTTAATTAAGGCATATCACCAGAGGATAACCTGATAGGAGAACTTGCCTTACGTGAAATGTTGTATGTACGTACCTATCTTAAAGAAGGCGGATGCGCATGTAGCTCCTGTGGACTGAGGACATTCCTCCTTCTTATAAGACTCACACTTCTCATTTTCACAGGAATAGCATCGCAGAGAATTCACTGCAAAAGACAGAACACCCCGTGTTACACCACAGTCCTATAAAATGTACACCAGGACGCCAGCCGAGCTTCTACCATCAGATACTGGAAGGACCCATGGTCTCAGAAGAGACCACGTCAGACATAGCGTTACTATGTGATATGTGGAATTGGGACAGGCGGGGATTGTCTCCGTGTTCTCATTGCTCAACATGCCGCAACTGTAGCCATCACACTGAAGGGTGTAAAGCAATGGATGAGTGATGCCTTCCTGCAGAC
Source organism: Bufo gargarizans (assembly GCF_014858855.1). Classification (NCBI taxonomy): domain Eukaryota; kingdom Metazoa; phylum Chordata; class Amphibia; order Anura; family Bufonidae; genus Bufo; species Bufo gargarizans. The sequence goes on from NC_058088.1 coordinate 10,580,583, forward strand.
AGGGGCGCACTATCAAGCAGGCAAAGTGAGCCGATTGTCTCAGGCGGTGCCAGGTAGGGACTAGTGGTGGGTCGCCGCGGCAGACCCTTGGGCAGTGATCGCTTTCATTGTGGAAGCGCTCACCTCTGGATATTCTCATATCCTCAGGATAGTGATGCAGGTGAATGCTGCAGCGGGGCATGGCATCAACGTCTCCCTACCCTGCCATTATCTCCACTAGTGTTGGGCGCGAATATTCGAATTGCGAATTTTTTTCTCGAATATCGCAATTTCGAGATTTAGAATATTTAGAATATCGTTCTATATATTCGCGAATTCGAATATTCTTTTTTTTTTTTTTTTTTTTTATAATTATATTTTTTTCTTTCCCACTTCTCTAAAGTTGTTCTTAGCTGTCCTTTGGATTCCTGGCTTCCTGGCTGCTCCAGTCAGTGGCGTTTTCAACTTACTGCTATATTCCATATTAGCTAAATTACAATCTAATCTATATGTGTATTTTACGAAATTTCGCAATAGTCGAAATTGCGATGCGAGTAATATAACACGAAATAATCGCATGAAGATTTCAATTTAGCACTGCTATATTCCATACTAGGCTAGAATATGGAATATAGCAGTGCTAAGTTGAAATCTTCATGCGATTATTTCGTGTTATATTACTCGCATCGCAATTTCGACTTTTGCAAATGTTCTTAATATTGCTCTAACTTCGTCTTTTAGAATATTACGAATATTCTAAAAGACGAAGTTAGAGCAATATTACGAAATTTCGTAAAATACACATAGATTGTATTTAAGCTAATATACTGCTATAGTAATATTTTTTAATAGTGTACATATTTTACAAAACTTAAGTTCAGAAGAGGCAAAAATAAATTAGAGGAAAAAAAAAGGGATTATAGCACTATATTAGCTAAATTACAATCTATATGTGTATTTTACGAAATTTCGTAATATTGCTCTAACTTCGTCTTTTAGAATATTCGTAATATTCTAAGAGACGAAGTTAGAGCAATATCACGAAATTTCGTAAAGTACACATATTAGCCTAGCCATTGTCAATTAGCATAGGAACGTTGCCTTATATTATCAAGATAAATAATCACAATACGCGAAAAATAAATCGCATATTTTTCGCGATAATTGGAATAATTACAAATATTCGATTTCGACGAATATAACACGAATATTCATTCGAATATTCGCGAAATCGAATATGGCACCTCCCGCTCATCACTAATCTCCACTATGGGGAAATTGGGGCCGTTAAAAAAGGGCATTTTTGTACTGGCATACGTTATAAGGTGTGGGGCACTATAACGATATTAATTCTACTGAGGGTACTAAAAGGGAGTATTTTTGTACTGGCACACAGAAGGGGGCATTTTTTGTACTGGCACACAGAAGGGGGCATTTTTTGTACTGGCACACGTTATAAGGGGGCACTATGCGGACAATGTTTCTAAAAAGGGGGCACTAAAAATAGGTATTTTTATACCGCACTTGTTATAAGGGTGCATTTTTTTGTACTGCGACAAATAAGGAGGTATTTTTTGTACTGGCACACATAAGGGGGAATTATTGTACTGGCACACATCATGAAGGTAATTTTTGTACTGATACATGTTATAAGGTGTATTTTTTATACTGACGCTTATTATAAGGAGGTATTTTTTGTACTGGCCCACATCATAAAGAGTTTTTTTTTTTAGTACTATCACACATTATAAGTGGCATTTTTGTACTGGCACACTGTAAGGGGATATTTTTTATACTGTCAACGTTAAAAGCAGTATTTCTTATACTGGCACACAATATTAGGGGGTATTTTTTGTACTAGAACATATTGTAAGGGGGGATTTTTTTACTGGCACACATTGTACTGACTTTTTTACTAGTACACATTGTATGGGGTATTTTTGTTCTGGCACACACTGTAAGGAGGTATTTTTTGTACTGGCACACATTATAATGGGATATTTTTTCTACTGGGACAAATAAGGAGGTATTTTTTCTACTGGGACACATAAGGAGGTGTTTTTTGTACTGGCACACATAAGGGGGAATTCTTATACTGGCACACATTCATAAAGGTCATTTTTGTACCGATACATGTTATAAGGTGTATTTTTTATACTGACGCTCATTATAAGGAGGTATTTTTTGTACTGGCCCACATCATAAAGAGTTTTTTTTTTTGTACTGTCACACATTATAAGTGGCATTTATGTACTGGCACACTGTAAGGGGATATTTCTTATACTGGCACACAATATTAGGGGGTATTTTTTTGTACTAGAACATATTGTAAGGGGGGGACTTTTTTACTGGCACACATTGTACTGAGTTTATTTTATTAGTACACATTGTAAGGGGGTATTTTTGTTCTGGCACACATAAAGGGGTATTTTTTGTACTGCCGCACATTATAATGGGATATTTTTTGTACTGGTGCACATTAGGGGCATTTTTCTACTGGCAAACGTTATAAAGGGAATTATTAATACGGGGAACATTATGGTGGGCCTTATTACTACTGTCAGGGACACTATTTGCTGGGCACAGTTAATTTTTAGGTCACTGTGTGCCAATAACTATTGAAGGGAGCATTATATGTGTGGTATTAGTATTTTCAGGGGGATTATCTGTTTCTGCAGTATAGTATTGGGGAGCACAGTACTGGGGGTACACAACATAGCATGTATACACAGCACAGTGCACACAGCAGTGTCATCTCCTCCTCACACTACTGCACCATGACATGTATACACAGCACAGTGCACACAGCAGTGTCATCTCCTCCTCACACTACTACACCATGACATGTATACACAGCACAGTGCACACAGCAGTGTCATCTCCCCCTGACACTACTACACCATGACATGTATACACAGCACAGCGCACACAGCAGTGTCATCTCCTCCTCACACTACTACACCATGACATGTATACACAGCACAGTGCACACAGCAGTGTCATCTCCTCCTCACATTACTACACCATGACATGTATACACAGCACAGTGCACACAGCAGTGTCATCTCCTCCTCACACTACTACACCATGACATGTATACACAGCACAGTGCACACAGCAGTGTCATCTCCCCCTGACACTACTACACCATGACATGTATACACAGCACAGTGCACACAGCAGTGTCATCTCCTCCTCACACTACTACACCATGACATGTATACACAGCACAGCGCACACAGCAGTGTCATCTCCTCCTCACACTACTACACCATGACATGTATACACAGCACAGTGCACACAGCAGTGTCATCTCCTCCTCACATTACTACACCATGACATGTATACACAGCACAGTGCACACAGCAGCGTCATCTCCTCCTCACACTACTACACCTTGACATGTATACACAGCACAGTGCACACAGCAGCGTCATCTCCTCCTCACACTACTACACCTTGACATGTATACACAGCACAGTGCACACAGCAGTGTCATCTCCTCCGTACACTACTACACCTTGACATGTATACACAGCACAGTGCACACAGCAGTGTCATCTCCTCCGTACACTACTACACCATGACATGTATACACAGCACAGTGCACACAGCAGTGTCATCTCCTCCTCACACTACTACACCATGACATGTATACACAGCACAGTGCACACAGCAGTGTCATCTCCTCCTCACACTACTACACCATGACATGTATACACAGCACAGTGCACACAGCAGTGTCATCTCCCCCTCACACTACTACACCATGACATGTATACACAGCACAGTGCACACAGCAGCGTCATCTCTTCTTGTATATTATCTAATTACAGCAGATACAAGCAGATTACTTACCAGTGTGAACACTGAAGATGAGAATGGAAAGGGATACAGGTTGTATGATCTGCATGGTGGGCTGACTGTCTGAATACGATCTCTGCTTCCTCTAAATCTGTCTGTCTCCCTTTCTCCTTTTATAAGTTGGTTGGTATTTTTGATTGCAAGATTTAGGAGCGGAAGGGGATTGTTTTTCCGATAAGTGGCAGATTTTATGGGGAAGTTCTAATGGTCTTAAAATTAAGAAACATTTCCCTAAAATTTATGAAACACTGAAAACTTTTTTTAAAATTTTGTTACATTTTTCTTGCTAGTTAAATTTTAGGGATGTCCTATTAGAAGGTGAAGGGACTTTCTGAAGACAAAGAGTGCATCATGCAAGGCCAGGAGAAGGCGTTTTGTTGCCCTAGGCAGATGAGGACAACTGCGCCCCATCTTCCCAAGTCACAAAGTAGTTCAAAATAACGGTGATTGGGTCATTATTAGAGAAGAGGTTACGGGGAACCTGTCAACAGAGTCATGCAACATGAAATATGAAATGGTAACAGGCTCCTTCATTACAAGCCTAGCTAGCCTTCGGCTAAGCTCACCCCAAAATTATAACAATCCAAACAGACCCAAAAATAAATAAGTACAAAAAAAACATAGATCATTGATCAGCTCACCACTCCTGGACGTTCCCTCGTGCACAGATCTAGACAAAGCGGGTCCAGCAGACAACGAGGAAAGCAAATCCAGAAACTGAGGGATGCAGTTTTATAAAATATCCTTTTATTGATAAATCCATAAAATAGTCTATAGACCAGGCAGTGCAAAATATACCCCCACGGGACAATCAACGCGTTTCGGACTAGATCTAATCTTTACTCATGACGTAGAAAACTATATAGAACATTCCCTCAATATTAGTAACATCACATGATCACAGCTAAGGAAATAACAAAAGTGTGGAACGGAATCATACCCTCCATATGTAGTAAACAATGCCGGGATAAGATGTTTTATCAAAAAATACATCACATCCTGACGCTTATTCAGACCCTTTGGGCACCTTGTCTGTAACACTAGGATCCAGTAGATCTCTCTATTCATGACTTTCCTAATACAATTACCACCTCTCAATATACAGGAGACTCGTTCTATTCCCTGAAATGTGAGACTCAAAAAACCTCCCTTCTCTTAAATGTTCGGTGAGAGGGAAACATTTCCCTTATTAGTCACATCAAAAATATGGCGTCTTATGTGCACCTTAACCACTTCAACCCCCCTAGCTGAAACCCCCTTAATGACCAGGCCACTTTTTACACTTCGGCACTACACTCCTTTCACAGTTTATTGCTCGGTCATGCAACTTACCACCTAAATGAATTTTACCTCCTTTTCTTCTCACTAATAGAGCTTTCATTTGGTGGTATTTCATTGCTGCTGACATTTTTACTTTTTTTGTTATTAATCAAAATTTAACGATTTTTTTGCAAAAAAAATGAAATTTCTCACTTTCAGCTGTAAAATTTTGCAAAAAAAACTACATCCATATATAAATTTTTCGCTAAATTTATTTTTCTACATGTCTGATAAAAAAAAATGTTTGGGAAAAAAAAAATTGTTTGGGTAAAAGTTAGAGTTTACAAACTATGGTACAAAAATGTGAATTTCCACTTTTTGAAGCAGCTCTGACTTTCTGAGCACCTGTCATGTTTCCTGAGGTTCTACAATGGCCAGACAGTACAAACACCCCACAAATTACCCCATTTCGGAAAGAAGAAACCCTAAGGTATTCGCTGATGGGCATAGTGAGTTCATAGAACTTTATTTTTTGTCACAAGTTAGAGGAAAATTATGCTTTTTTTTTTTTCCTTACAAAGTCTCATATTCCACTAACTTGTGCCAAAAAATAAAAACTTCCATGAACTCACTATGCCCATCATGAAATACCTTGGGGTGTCTTCTTTCCAAAATGGGGTCACTTGTGGGGTAGTTATACTGCCCTGGCATTTTAGGGGCCCATATGCATGAGAAGCAGTTTGAAATCAAAATCTGTAAAAAATGCCCTGTGAAATCCGAAAGGTGCTCTTTGGAATGTGTGCCCCTTTGCCCACCTAGGCGGCAAAAAAGTGTCACACGTGTGGTATCACCGTACTCAGGAGAAGTTGGGGAATGTGTTTTGGGGTGTCATTTTACATATACCCATGCTAGGTGAGATAAATATCTCGGCAAAAGACAACTTTTCCCTTTTTTTTATACAACGTTGGCATTTGACCAAGATATTTATCTCACCCAGCATGGGTATATGTAAAATGACACCCCAAAACACATTCCCCAACTTCTCCTGAGTACGGCGATACCACATGTGTGACACTTTTTTGCAGCCTAGATGCACAAAGGTGCCCAAATTCCTTTTAGGAGGGCATTTTTAGACATTTGGATCCCAGACTTCTTCTCACACTTTAGGGCCCCTAAAAAGCCAGGGCAGTATAAATACCTCACATGTGACCCCATTTTGGAAAGAAGACACCCCAAGGTATTCAATGAGGGGCCTGGCGAGTTCATTGAAAAAAAAAAATTTGGGCATAAGTTAGCGGAAATTGATTTTTTTTTTTTTTCTCACAAAGTCTCAATTTCCGCTAACTTGGGACAAAAATTTCAATCTTTCATGGACTCAATATGCCCCTCTGCGAATACCTTGGGGTGTCTTCTTTCCAAAATGGTGTCATTTGTGGGGTGTTTGTACTGCCCTGGCATTTGAGGGTCTTCGCAATCATTACATGTATGGCCAGCATTAGGAGTTTCTGCTATTCTACTTATATTGAGCATACAGGTAATGAGATTTTTTTTTTCCATTCAGCCTCTGGGCTGAAAGAAAAAAAAATGGACGGCACAGATTTCTTCATTCGCATCGATCAATGTGGATGAAAAAATCTCTGCCCAAAAAAAAAAAAAGGAGGGGAAAGGCGTCTGCCAGGACATAGGAGCTCCGCCCAACATCCATACCCACTTAGCTCGTATGCCCTGGCAAACCCGATTTCTCCATTCACATCAATCGATGTGGATGAATAAATCATTGCCAGAATTTTTTTTTTTTATATATACAAAGTGTTTGCCAAAGCATATGAACACCGCCACCTCCTCAGCTCATATGCCTCGGCAAACGTATCTTTTACTGCAGAGGAGAAATCTCGTCATGCAGCGCCGCATACACCGACTTGTGTGTAATCTGACAGCAGCGCAATGCTTCTGTCAGAATGCACATCAGTGCTGCAGCTAGTCGATCGGTTGGTCCACCTGGAAGGTAAAAAAAAAAAAAAAAAAAAAAAAAAAAAAAACAGGCCGCAACGCAATAAATTTTATTAACTTTATAATAACTTTAGAACAGAACATATAAACTTTATTTAACTTTTGAAACTGAACGTTAACTGTTTTGCTTACTGGTGTTTTTTTTGTTTGTTTTTTTTTTACCTTTATAGGACAAACCTCTCCTTCCCCATGGGACAATGTGCAAAGCGCAAATCGCCCAAAGATGTGGCGAAGTGAGTTAGCACTTTGTCCCAGGTAAAAGGAGAGGTTTGCAGCAGCTGTGTGTGAATGGGCCCTAATAGCCCTGTGTGCCTGTCCTGGTGAGATGTGATCCCTATGCTAGGTGTACCTGTGTGTGGTACTTCCGGAAACACTCTCCAAAGCATAGGGCAGGGTGGTCAGGGCAGTCAGGACAGAAATAGCGGGTGTCACGCCTTATTCCACTCCTGCTACAGACAACATCTTTTTCGGGGTGACAGTTGGGTTGAGGTACCAGGAACGACACTGGGGAAATGTCGCTCGTGTAGACGGCTAACTACACTGGTGGATGGGGCCACGGAACCTCCTGATCTCTCGATGATCTCTTCCTGAAATTTGAGGAAGGATCGTCTTCTCCCAGCCTTACTGTAGAGAACAAAACTATTATACAGATCCAATTGAATTAAATATACAGACACCTTCTTATACCAGCGTCTGGTGCGTCGGGAAACTAAATACGGAGACAACATCTGGTCATTGAAGTCCACCCCTCCCATGTGAAGGTTAAAGTCGTGGAGCGAGAGGGGCTTTTCAATGACACGGGTTGCTCGCTCAATTTGGATTGTCGTTTCTGCGTGAATGGAGGAGAGCATGTAAACGTCTTGCTTGTCTCTCCATTTCACCACGAGCAGTTCTTGGTTACACAAGGCAGCCCTCTCCCCCCTTGCAAGACGGGTGGTAACGAGCCGTTGGGGGAAGCCCGCACGACTAGTTCGCCACAGCAGCCAATCTGTTCTAGAAACAAATGCCTGAAGAGGGCCACACTTGTGTACAAATTGTCCACATAAAGATGGTACCCCTTGCCAAATAAGGGTGACACCAAGTCCAAGACTGTCTTCCCACTGCTCCCCAGGTAGTCAGGGCAACCAACCGGCTCCAGGGTCTGATCTTTTCCCTCATAGATCCGAAATTTGTGGGTATAGCCTGTGGCCCTTTCACAGAGCTTATACAATTTGACCCCATACCGGGCGCGCTTGCTTGGGACAAATTTCTGGTTGAAGTGGTCTATGAGGGGCCGAATTTTGTGGAGCCGGTCAAAAGCTGGGTGGCCTCTGGGACGGGAGGTGGTGTTTATCACTAAAGTGCAGGAAATGCAGGATGGCCTCAAATCGTGTCCTGGACATGGCAGCAGAGAACATGGGCATGTGATGAATTGGGTTCGTGGACCAATATGACCGCAATTCATGCTTTTTGGTTAGACCCATGTTGAGGAGAAGGCCCAGAAAAATTTTAATTTCGGAAACTTGGACTGGTTTCCACCGGAAAGGCTGGGCATAATAGCTTCCCGGGTCGGCGGATATAAATTGTGTGGCATACCGATTTGTTTCTGCCACGACTATGTCCAAGAGCCCTGCAGTCAAGAACAGCTCAAAAAATCCCAGGGCCGAACAGATCTGAGCTGTCTCAACCCGAACTCCAGACTGGGCGGTGAAAGGGGGAACTACAGGTGCGGCTGAGGTTGGGGACTGCCAATCAGGGTTTGCCAGCACCTCAGGGATTCTAGGGGGTCTACGGGCCTGTCTGTGCGGTGGCTGCGACGGAGGAACTACTGCACGTGCCACCGTACCAGCTTCAACTGCCCTTCTGGTGCTCGCCACTTCACCATGTTGTACGGCAGTGCTGGTACTAGGTCCAGGGAGGGCTGCGCTGCTGGTGTATACCTCACCACGTAATCCAACAGCGCCAGCCCCACTCTGCTGCCCTTGAAGCGGATCCTGCGCAACCTGTGGTCTAGGGACATGGGGCCGGGTACGCCTGGTGGTATCAGGGACCTCAGCCTCCTCGTCCGAACTTTGGGTCAGACTGCCACTGCTTTCTACAGGTTCATATTCTGACCCGCTAGAATCGTCAGATGAGGGTTCCCATTCCTCATCCGACTGGGTCAGAAGCCTGTAGGCCTTATCAGAAGAATACCCCCTGTTTGACATTTGGGCTACTAAATTTAGGGGTATTCCCTGAGACTACCCAAGAAAAAAAAGCAAGCCTGTCTTACAAATGGGAGGCTAGCAAAGTACCGGAGGCCGCTGCGGTTGATAAAAAATATCAAAACTGATTTTTTTATCGCCGCAGCGCGTGTAAAGTGATTGTGCAGTGATATAAAAAAATAAAAATAAATTGTCACTGCGGCGGGGCGGGCGTGGGTGAACGCACGTGTGGGCGACCGATCAGGCCTGAACGGGCAAACACTGCGTTTTGGGTGGAGGGCGAGCTAAGGTGACACTAATACTATTATAGATCTGACTGATCAGTTTTGATCACTTCCAGATACTATAAAAGTACAAATGCTGATTAGCAATACGCTAATCAGCGAACAAGTGACTGCGGTGCGGTGGGCGCTAAACAATCGCTAATATGATGTGTTAGATGGCTTCTGATTTGTTCTGATTTTAAAAATCGCCAGCCTGCCAGCCACGATCATTGGCTGGCAGGCTGGTGACGTGACCCCCCTCTAACTTTTGCCGGCCCGCGATGCGCATGCGCGGGCCGGCTAATCGCGTCTCGCGAGATGACGCGTATATGCGTGACTCTGCGCAGCGCTGCAGCCTCCGGACCGCGATCCTGCGTTAGGCGGTCCGGAGGCGGTTAAATGGTTCAGACCGGACCTCTAAATAAATAGACATCAGATTAAACCCCAATAGAAACGCAGACCCCAAACTAGGCTTCTAAAATGTGTACAGACCATCTAAACAAGTTCAGGCCCCAGACCAGACTGTCTGAATACGGACGCCCGGTTCCCCTACTGACCCCAGACACTTACATAGCAGCTCATACTCTTCTTCCCTGTGCAGCTATGCAGCTTACCGTCTTGAGGACCTGTGGATATATGGTCATGTGACTGCAGGTTCTTCATTTGTAATAAAGGTCCAGCACCAAATTCCTAAGTGACCAAATTGTAACCTACCCCCTACCCCCAGTTTTTGTTGTGACTACCTTTGTTCCAGCCCTAGGACCCAGAACCCTGATGTATTGACGCCCCCTTTATTTCAATGGCAACTGTGTAATGCTCCATTTCCCATGCGTTGTCACTTCAAGCCAACTCCTACAGCTGAGCGCACAACATTTGGTGATCTTATCAGTTGAGCTTCACTGCAAAAAAAGATATTAAAGTGGTTATCCGGAATTTTGACATTGATGGGCTATCCTTAGGATAGGTCATCAATATCTGAACAGGGTTTGACTCCTGGCACCCCCACCCATCAACTGTTTGAAGAGACCACTGCACTCACATTTGCATTGCGGAGCACTGCAGCCTCCTCACAGCCTACCAAACACAGCGCCGTACATTTTATAGTGGCTGTGCCTGGTATTGCAGCTCAGCCCCATTCACTGGAATAGGACTAAACTGTGCCTAAGCCATGTGACCAATGACCATGATATCATTGGCCTAGGAAGAGGTCTAAGCACTCACAAAGCACTATGGCCTCTTTAAAGGGATTCTGTCACCAGTTTTTGACCCCCACATTCAAAAATATGGTTATGTGCATGGAGCCCTTGTGATTCCTAATGTGGTCTTATAAGCTAAATCTGTAGTCTCATTTAGTTTAAAAAACGTTTTATCTAACCTGTCATTCATCTCGGTAAGGTGCCCAGGGGGTTGCTCATGTCTTCAAGATGCCGCCCGCCGCCGTTCGTGCCCAGCTCCTCCTTTGCTGTCATCAGCGATGTGCCCAGCTCCTCCTTTGCTGTCATCAGCGCCGCCTGAGAATACTTTGCAACGCCTCCGGCTCTCCCTCACTCCCCCCTCCTTCTCTAAGATCCCGCGCGTGCGCACAGGCCTGTGCCTGATGCGCCCATGCGGACTTCTCCGTTCAGCTTCATTGAGCGAAGTGCGCATGTGCCGGCACTTCGCTCAACCTCCCGATGACCTGAAGGCTGGCGCCAGCGGGAGGAGCTGGGCACATCGCTGATGACAGCAAAGGAGGAGCTGGGCACGAACGGCGGCGGGCGGCATCTTGAAGACATGAGCAACCCCCTGGGCACCTTACCGAGATGAATGACAGGTTAGATAAAACGTTTTTTAAACTAAATGAGCCTACAGATTTAGCTTATAAGACCACATTAGGAATCACAAGGGCTCCATGCACATAACCATATTTTTGAATGTGGGGGTCATGAGTAGGGTTATTGCCTATGCTCGGGTCCATTACCCCATCACTCAGCTAACTAACCAACCCCACTTCCACTCCCAATAACCACACACAGCCACTGTTTGGATTAAATCGGCCACAGCAGCCGTTTTTTATTAAATAAAATAAATAACATGAATAAACATAAACAATTGATATAACAATGACATATATATATAAATATATATATATCTAACTGACGAGGGAGGTCCTAGAAGCCGCCTAACTGCACCTTGAACGACCACAAACCACCACGGCAATTCCATCTTGCCCCCAGCCGCGTACCACAAGCTCGGGGACACCAACTGACGGACGCCATACCAAGCCAACCAGGTGCCCCAACTCTGAGAGTCCAGCCCCACCATTGAGGCCCTCTCATTCACCGTTACCATCCAGTAGCCCCAGCTTCTATGACCTCCCCCCGCCAACAACGCGCAGCTTGACAGACCTTAAGCTCGCGCGTTCCGCCACACCAGGAGCGCTCTTTCAATACCCCCCTGTAAATCCAGAGACCACAAATCAATGCCCACCGCATTGAGGTGGACCCCATCCTGTCTCCAAAAGCCTCCAGTTCCAGCTTCCAACTCCGGGTGCCGCACCACCACCGCCCCATGCCTGGCACAAAACCGCCCAACCACCCTATTCAGCTTAATCCTGGCCTTATTCAGCTTGTCCACAGATCTCGCCTCCCTCCAGACCTTCCTGGGGACAATGTCTGACCACACTGTGACAACTGACGGGAAGAGGGACCATAAACGCAAAAAATCAAAACGAATATCCCTAATCAATTCTCTGCAAGGACGGACCCCGAGGTCATTTCCCCCAACATGTAACACCAAGATATCTGGGACTCTATCCAACCTGGCATGCCGATGCACCTCCTGCAACACACTACCCCACAACATACCTCTACGTCCGATCCATCTCACTATGGCCGTCCCCCGATCAAACCCCAGCTGACGCCCATTTAGCCTTACATCCGCCCGCAATGCCCCCCAGAACACGAATGAATGGCCCAGGATCCATACTAACACCGGGGCATCACCTGAAAAAAGAACGAGACAAAATTGGTTAAACACATCCTTACACCGCCCCCAAACGCACATACAGCCGAAAACGCTCCGACTCCCACCTCCCAATACGTTTAATCACTTCATCCCGCACCCCCAAGCGAGCGGCCTCCGTGGCAGCACCTATCCTGAAGGAATGACCCGTAAACTTGCCAGAGTCCACTTCCAGATTACGCAAACAGGACTTGAATACCGCTATAAATTGAAAGCGCGATAAAAAGGAGCCATCCTCGTGCCTGAGAAGCGGGCCAGCCGCGACCCCTGACCTACCCCGGAAATCCCGCAAACACCGTACTGGGCACAACAAACATCCCGGCACTTCAAACAATGACACTAAATGACCCCTCCCCTCCTGATCCGTCTTCGAATATCTCAGAGAAATCACCACCCTGTCGTCATATAAAGTTACATCCTCACTCCGTAGACCCCCTTCCCGCCGCGCACTCGCACACACCAATTCCCCTAAACGAAAGGCCCCGAAAAACGCCAGTGCAAAGGCTAATCTAAACAATCTAACCTCCCAAGCCGAATGACACACTCCAGATACCTGCTCCCCTAACTGCAATAACAATGCAAAAGACACCGGTAGGCGGGAATCCTTGACGCGCTGAAACCTTCTATAACCCTTTAATACTTGCCGGACCAAAAAGGACTTAGTAATGTCCGGGGAATTCCGCAACTTGAACCCGAAGGCCAGGCCTGCCATGCACCCGTTAATCTTCGCCACCGACCAACCCTGTTCCTTCACATGTCCAATGAAAAGCAACAACGGAATTTCCCCACCCATCACCTCGACCCCCAGGTCACTACACCACCGCTGCCACATACTCCAAGCCTTGTCATACATCCTCCAAGTGCCTTCACTCAATGACGCCTGCAACAGAACCTCTACGGTACCTCCAGGATCTCCCACAACGACTCCGGACACACCAACCCGACCTGACTCGCCTCCGGGGCCAACCGTCGAAACCGCTCCCACTGCAAACGAGAAAGTGCGTCAGCTATACAATTAGCAGAACCAGGCACATGCACCGCAAACACCCAAGCATTAAGGGACAAACACCGAAGGACCAACTGCTGTAACAAGCAAATAACCGGGGGAGAAGAAGCCGTCACACTATTGATGGCTTGCACAACGCCCAGGTTGTCACAATGGAACCGAACCTTCCTGTGCCGAAACTTCTCCCCCCAAAGCGTGACTGCCAACACATTGGGGAAGAGTTCCAACAATGCCACGTTCTTAACCCACCCCTTCAGTATCCAAGACTCCGGCCACCTACCCGCACACCACTGCCCGTCACAATACGCCCCAAAACCCACTCCACCCGCAGCATCCGTGAATAGTTCGAAATCAAAAGCATCAACAACCCCCCCCCCCATAACTAATGCCCTGCCGTTAAACTGCTGTAAGAAAGAATCCCAAACCTTCAAATCCACTTTCAACTCACTACCTAGCCTGATAAAATGGTGGGGAGACACCACACCACCTGTCGCAGAAGCCAACCTCCTACTAAAAATGCGGCCCATCGGGAGAATCCTGCATGCAAAATTTAATTTGCCCAACAATGACTGCAGGTCCCGCAGGCGGATCTTTTTCGCCTTCAATGCCGCCGCCACCCCGAATCTCAAATCTGACACTTTGTCTGCCGGTAGCCTACACTCCATCCTCTGCGTATCTATGACAATACCCAAAAAGCTTAGTTCAGTAGCTGGCCCCACCGTCTTATCTACTGCCAAAGGGACTCCGAAACACTCAAAAACAGATTGCAATGTGGATAACAGCAACGAACAAACCTTAGATCCCCCCGGCCCCAAACACAGGAAATCATCCAAATAGTGAATGATAGAGTGACATCCCGATTCCTGAACACCCACTCCAGAAAAGAACTGAAACGCTCAAAATATGCACACGATATTGAACAACCCATTGGCAAACACCTATCCACAAAATAAGCGCCATTCCAAAAACAACCCAGTAAATACAAACTATCCGGGTGAACTGGTAACAATCGAAATGCCGCTTCAATGTCACATTTTGCCAACAGGGTACCCGGACCCAGCTTCCTTACCCATTCCACAGCCGCGTCAAAGGAAGCATAAACCACGGAACAAAGGTCCGGGTCAATGCCCTCATTGACCGACGCACCCTTGGGGAACGATAAATGGTGGATAAGCCTGAATTTATTAGGCTCCTTCTTAGGGATCAAACCTAAAGGGGAGACTCGCAAATTACTGATGGGTGATGCAACAAACGGACCAGCCATCCTCCCCAGGGAAACCTCTTTAGCTAACTTCTCTGCCACTATGTCCGGGAACTGCAATGCCGAGCGCAAATTCTTCCGCTTCTCCATAACTGGTAACGGGTGTGAAGGGATATGAAAGCCAAACTGAAACCCCAAACCCAATAATTCCGCTAACTCCCGGTTCGGATATCTATTTAGATGACCCACCATCCTTTCCAGTCGCACTGGGGTCAGCCCCTTTTCCAAAACTATCCCCACCCCTTTGTCTGCCCCCCCTAAAACATCTGCTAGCCCCATGGCCCCCGCCACACACGGAACATTCATGCCTAAATTTAAATTTTTGGCCGAATTTGCAATTTCCTTCATTGAAAAGGAAGCAGTATCCTCTTCCAACTGGGGGCGGCCCTGTACCTTGCTGTACCCCAACCCCTGACTCACTCCGAAAGGACTGACCACTCCTACCTGGCGCTGTCACCCTCATCCATAACGCAATGTCTTTATGGTCCCATCGCATATTAGGACGGACCGCTTTCCTCTGACGAAACTGTTCGTCATACCGTAACCACCCTGATCCCCCATACACCCTATAGGCTTCCCCAATCGCATCCAGATAGCAGAATAAAGGGGAACAACATTCCGGACTCTTCTCTCCTATCACACTTGCCAAAATAGCAAAGGCCTGCAACCAATTACTAAATGACCTAGGGATGAGGCGAAAACGACGCTTATCATCCTCTTCCTTCCTTACTCCATCCTTCTTGACCACATCAAGATTAAAGCGTTCCAATGGAAGCAGCGAGAAAATTTCTACATATTCTCCCCTCCAAATTTTCTCACGCACCTCCGTCTTCAAATGCGCTCCCAGGGGACCCTCAAAACAAACATACACTTCCCCTTTTGCGGCGTCATCTAACCTGGGCCTATCCTCATCACCTCCCGCCTGCGTCTGCACTGACACTGATTCCGCTACACCTGTGCTAGCGGTCACTGGCATATTGCTATTGCTAGCGGTCGCCTGTATATTGCTACTTCCCGTCCCCAATCCCCACGCTGCTAAAGGGGTGTTCCCAACTCCCCCCCTATCCTGACTAACCCCAGCTAAACCACACAGCAAGCGCCCCAAACCACCAATAATAGCACTATTGTTCCCCCCCACATCAGGCGCCCCATTAAATAAAGATAACAATGCTCCCAGAGATGCCTCACCTAACTGCCCGGGTGCTGTGAACCCGGCAGCCGCAGGTCCTGGTTCCTGACGGACGACTCCTGGATCCGCGACGGTCCGTTGATGGGAACAGGCACTGTTCGCCGGCAGCACCCCAGCCGGCTCACTGCTGGGCGCGTTAGGGAGTGCTCTGGGAAGACTTCTGTCCTCCCCGGTGTCAGGACCAGTAGCAAACTGTCCGCTCTCAGGAAAAGGCCGGTCATCCACATACGCATCTTCGCGCCGGTCTTCACGCCCAAGAGGCCTGCTCTGGGGAGGGGGGGGCATCCAGAGCAGCCTCGTCTTCCGCCTCTGAAAGAAGTAAATCCTGGCAAGGCCTCGTGTGCCAGTGAAAGGGGCTCATCCTGTAAAGGCCTGCGCCGGGCCGCCCTGGCCGGCCGCGCAGCCCCGCTGCCGCCTCTGCTGCCTCCACTGCTCCCACGCTGAGCAGGCCTCCGCCCCGTGGGGACCGGGGGGGATCCTGCAGAACCCGGTCCTGATTCCCCTGATGTTGCCGCGCTGGGCTGAGGGGAAGGCCCCGCAGCCTCTACAGGGCCCCGCCGGACGTGTGGATTCCTCCCACGCCGGGAGGCCGCAGGGGCATTGGAAGGCCCCCGGCGTGGAGGGTCCCTGGAGGGGCTCCTGACACGGCGCCGGGCCCGGGGGGGGGGTAAATCGGGGCTAAGGCGCGCCGGCGGCCGTACCCGCCGCGACCGTGTAGCTGCTGGAGTAGGGCTAGACGTACCCACCTCCGCCCCCCCCCAGCAAAGCGGTCACCTGCTGCTCCAGCCAGTCGGCGCCCCTGGTGTCCGCCGCTTGCCTCAATCGCCGCAGCATCGCACCAACTGTTTCTGCCATTGCAGTATGCGATGCTGCAGCTCAGATGCCGGCTCTCTGCTCCTAAAATGGCGGGCGCTAACCTGCCTCACCACCACTTAAGCCTGCCGCTCCCCGCCCCTTCCTGGCTCCTCCCCCCCTTCCCTGCACGCTTCCAATTAACCCTTGCCCTACTCTACCCTCGCTAACAAAACCCCTCATGCCGGCCTCCCCTGACGCGTACCGCTTCGTCCGGCCTCACTAAAACTGGTGACAGAATCCCTTTAAAGAGCTGATCAGCGGGAGTCGGACCCCTGTTGATCTGAGACTGAATCCAAATCTGAAAAGGTTCTCGAATCTATTGATTCTTTCGAATCTCGAATCCTACGAATCCTGTACATAAGAATTGTGTGAACGGTGTATGAAACAAAGTGATCCAAACACTTATGGGGGATCTGCGGATGGCACTGTTATGGGGGGGGGATCTGCGGATGGCACTGTGATGGGGGGGGGATCTGCGGATGGCACTGTGATGGGGGGGGGATCTGCGGATGGCACTGTGATGGGGGGGGGATCTGCGGATGGCACTGTGATGGGGGGGGGATCTGCGGATGGCACTGTGATGGGGGGGGATCTGCGGATGGCACTGTGATGGGGGGGGGATCTGCGGATGGCACTGTGATGGGGGGGGGATCTGCGGATGGCACTGTGATGGGGGGGGGATCTGCGGATGGCACTGTGATGGGGGGGGGATCTGCGGATGGCACTGTGATGGGGGGGGGGATCTGCGGATGGCACTGTGATGGGGGGGGGATCTGCGGATGGCACTGTGATGGGGGGGGGATCTGCGGATGGCACTGTGATGGGGGGGGGATCTGCGGATGGCACTGTGATGGGGGGGGGATCTGCGGATGGCACTGTGATGGGGGGGGGATCTGCGGATGGCACTGTGATGGGGGGGGGATCTGCGGATGGCACTGTGATGGGGGGGGGATCTGCGGATGGCACTGTGATGGGGGGGGGATCTGCGGATGGCACTGTGATGGGGGGGGGATCTGCGGATGGCACTGTGATGGGGGGGGGATCTGCGGATGGCACTGTGATGGGGGGGGGGATCTGCGGATGGCACTGTGATGGGGGGGGGATCTGCGGATGGCACTGTGATGGGGGGGGGATCTGCGGATGGCACTGTGATGGGGGGGGATCTGCGGATGGCACTGTGATGGGGGGGGATCTGCGGATGGCACTGTGATGGGGGGGGATCTGCGGATGGCACTGTGATGGGGGGGGATCTGCGGATGGCACTGTGATGGGGGGGGGATCTGCGGATGGCACTGTGATGGGGGGGGGATCTGCGGATGGCACTGTGATGGGGGGGGGATCTGCGGATGGCACTGTGATGGGGGGGGGATCTGCGGATGGCACTGTGATGGGGGGGGGATCTGCGGATGGCACTGTGATGGGGGGGGGATCTGCGGATGGCACTGTGATGGGGGGGGGATCTGCGGATGGCACTGTGATGGGGGGGGATCTGCGGATGGCACTGTGATGGGGGGGGATCTGCGGATGGCACTGTGATGGGGGGGGATCTGCGGATGGCACTGTGATGGGGGGGGGATCTGCGGATGGCACTGTGATGGGGGGGGGATCTGCGGATGGCACTGTGATGGGGGGGGATCTGCGGATGGCACTGTGATGGGGGGGATCTGCGGATGGCACTGTGATGGGGGGGATCTGCGGATGGCACTGTGATGGGGGGGATCTGCGGATGGCACTGTGATGGGGGGGATCTGCGGATGGCACTGTGATGGGGGGGATCTGCGGATGGCACTGTGATGGGGGGGATCTGCGGATGGCACTGTGATGGGGGGATCTGCGGATGGCACTGTGATGGGGGGATCTGCGGATGGCACTGTGATGGGGGGATCTGCGGATGGCACTGTGATGGGGGGATCTGCGGATGGCACTGTGATGGGGGGATCTGCGGATGGCACTGTGATGGGGGGATCTGCGGATGGCACTGTGATGGGGGGATCTGCGGATGGCACTGTGATGGGGGGATCTGCGGATGGCACTGTGATGGGGGGATCTGCGGATGGCACTGTGATGGGGGGATCTGCGGATGGCACTGTGATGGGGGGATCTGCGGATGGCACTGTGATGGGGGGATCTGCGGATGGCACTGTGATGGGGGGATCTGCGGATGGCACTGTGATGGGGGGATCTGCGGATGGCACTGTGATGGGGGGATCTGCGGATGGCACTGTGATGGGGGGATCTGCGGATGGCACTGTGATGGGGGGATCTGCGGATGGCACTGTGATGGGGGGATCTGCGGATGGCACTGTGATGGGGGGATCTGCGGATGGCACTGTGATGGGGGGATCTGCGGATGGCACTGTGATGGGGGGATCTGCGGATGGCACTGTGATGGGGGGATCTGCGGATGGCACTGTGATGGGGGGATCTGCGGATGGCACTGTGATGGGGGGATCTGCGGATGGCACTGTGATGGGGGGATCTGCGGATGGCACTGTGATGGGGGGATCTGCGGATGGCACTGTGATGGGGGGATCTGCGGATGGCACTGTGATGGGGGATCTGCGGATGGCACTGTGATGGGGGGATCTGCGGATGGCACTGTGATGGGGGGATCTGCGGATGGCACTGTGATGGGGGGATCTGCGGATGGCACTGTGATGGGGGGATCTGCGGATGGCACTGTGATGGGGGGATCTGCGGATGGCACTGTGATGGGGGGATCTGCGGATGGCACAGTGATGGGGGGGATCTCTGGATGGCACAGTGATGGGGGGGATCTCTGGATGGCACAGTGATGGGGGGGATCTCTGGATGGCACAGTGATGGGGGGGATCTCTGGATGGCACAGTGATGGGGGGGATCTCTGGATGGCACAGTGATGGGGGGATCTCTGGATGGCACAGTGATGGGGGGGATCTCTGGATGGCACAGTGATGGGGGGGATCTCTGGATGGCACAGTGATGGGGGGATCTCTGGATGGCACAGTGATGGGGGGGATCTCTGGATGGCACAGTGATGGGGGGGATCTCTGGATGGCACAGTGATGGGGGGGATCTCTGGATGGCACAGTGATGGGGGGGATCTCTGGATGGCACAGTGATGGGGGGGATCTCTGGATGGCACAGTGATGGGGGGGATCTCTGGATGGCACAGTGATGGGGGGGATCTCTGGATGGCACAGTGATGGGGGGGATCTCTGGATGGCACAGTGATGGGGGGGATCTCTGGATGGCACAGTGATGGGGGGGATCTCTGGATGGCACAGTGATGGGGGGATCTCTGGATGGCACAGTGATGGGGGGGATCTCTGGATGGCACAGTGATGGGGGGGATCTCTGGATGGCACAGTGATGGGGGGGATCTCTGGATGGCACAGTGATGGGGGGGATCTCTGGATGGCACAGTGATGGGGGGGATCTCTGGATGGCACAGTGATGGGGGGGATCTCTGGATGGCACAGTGATGGGGGGGATCTCTGGATGGCACAGTGATGGGGGGGATCTCTGGATGGCACAGTGATGGGGGGGATCTCTGGATGGCACAGTGATGGGGGGGATCTCTGGATGGCACAGTGATGGGGGGGGATCTCTGGATGGCACAGTGATGGGGGGGGATCTCTGGATGGCACAGTGATGGGGGGGGATCTCTGGATGGCACAGTGATGGGGGGGATCTCTGGATGGCACAGTGATGGGGGGATCTCTGGATGGCACAGTGATGGGGGGATCTCTGGATGGCACAGTGATGGGGGGGATCTCTGGATGGCACAGTGATGGGGGGATCTCTGGATGGCACAGTGATGGGGGGGATCTCTGGATGGCACAGTGATGGGGGGGATCTCTGGATGGCACAGTGATGGGGGGGATCTCTGGATGGCACAGTGATGGGGGGGATCTCTGGATGGCACAGTGATGGGGGGGATCTCTGGATGGCACAGTGATGGGGGGATCTCTGGATGGCACAGTGATGGGGGGGGATCTCTGGATGGCACAGTGATGGGGGGGGATCTCTGGATGGCACATATATAGCATCCTATGCTATGTGCCATCCACAGATCCCCCACATAAAAGTGTCCCTGCAGTGTGAATGACCCCCAATACAGGGGCTGGCATCTGGATTAGCAATGACATAGGGGACCGGTGCAGTCCCTGTATTCAAATGCACCGGCCGCGCTCACTGTAGTATAATCTTATGATCTAACCTGCATTGTTAAAATATAATAATCCTTCTGTATTACTTACATTACAACATTAAGTTCCGTAGCAGAGAGGAGGGAGGAGCCATGCCGGGAGGACGGGCGGGGGCGGCGCGTCACTCACTACATCAAGCCGCCCGTGCCGCCTGCTTCATTCATAAAGTGGGCGGTGCAGACACGTGATGTAGTAAGTGACGCGCCGCCCGCCCGTCCTCTCGACATGGCTCCTCCCTCCTCTGCTACGGAACCTAATGTTGTAATGTAAGTAATACAGAAGGATTATTATATCTTAACAATGCAGGTTAGATCATACGATTATACTACAGTTAGCGGGGCCGGTGCATTAGAGTACAGGGACTGCATCGGTCCTCGCTGTCATGGATTCGAATTTAGTAAATGAGTTCGAGATTCGAGTACACGATTCCCTCGAATCCAACAAGATTCGTGGATTCATCGTCCCACCTCTACTGAGAACCTTTCCTGAGGATAGGCCATCAGTATCAACATCCTGAAAAACCCCATCACACATCACTGACTTCTGTAAAGTTATTGACGTGTTTGGTGGGGGACTATTAACCCTTCCTAAAAGCACTGCTCCCAGATCGTTTGGGCAGCATGGCCCTTTTAATTGTCAGGCGCAGCTGCTGCAAGAGATGCCGGCCTTTACCAGCATTTGTGTCCTACATAAATGAAAATTCGGATCATTTGGAATTCACGTTTAATTTAAAATGATCAGAAGTGGCATTTTTTATGTATCTTTACAAGGAAATAATGGGGCAGGAAAGATCTCATGTGGTTTGTATAGATAACCAGTAACGCCTATTGCTGCATGCACATAGTGATGTCCCGAACTATTCGCCGGCGAACAGTTCCCGGCGAACATAGCTTGTTCGCGTTCACTGCTGTGGGCGAACATATGCGATGTTCGGTCCGCCCCCTATACATCATCAGTGAGTAAACTTTGACCCTCTACCTCACAGTCAGCAGACACATTCCAGCCAATCAGCAGCAGACCCTCCCACCTCCTGGACAGCATCCATTTTAGATTCATTCGGAAGCTGCATTCACAGTGAGAGGAGGGACAGTGCTGCTGCTGATTCAATAGGGAAAGCGTTAGCTAGGGCAGTGTTCTGTGTCCACAGACTCATCTGCTGTAAGGACAGTGTCCAGACAGCACCCCAAGAAGCCCTTTTCAGGGCTGGTACATCAGTGTGCTTTTTTTTTTTTTTCTTCCTTCATATATACAGTACAGACCAAAAGTTTGGACACACCTTCTCATTCAAAGAGTTTTCTTTATTTTCATGACTATGAAAATTGTAGATTCACACTGAAGGCATCAAAACTATGAATTAACACATGTGGAATTATATACATAACAAAAAGTGTGAACAACTGAAAATATGTCATATTCTAGGTTCTTCAAAGTAGCCACCTTTTGCTTTGATTACTGCTTTGCACACTCTTGGCATTCTCTTGATGAGCTTCAAGAGGTAGTCACCTGAAATGGTCTTCCAACAGTCTTGAAGGAGTTCCCAGAGATGCTTAGCACTTGTTGGCCCTTTTGCCTTCACTCTGCGGTCCAGCTCACCCCAAACCATCTCGATTGGGTTCAGGTCCGGTGACTGAAGGCCAGGTCATCTGGTGCAGCACCCCATCACTCTCCTACATGGTCAAATAGCCCTTACACAGCCTGGAGGTGTGTTTGGGGTCATTGTCCTGTTGAAAAATAAATGATGGTCCAACTAAACGCAAACCGGATGGAATAGCATGCCGCTGCAAGATGCTGTGGTAGCCATGCTGGTTCAGTATGCCTTCAATTTTGAATAAATCCCCAACAGTGTCACCAGCAAAGCACCCCCACACCATCACACCTCCTCCTCCATGCTTCACGGTGGGAACCAGGCATGTAGAGTCCATCCGTTCACCTTTTCTGCGTCACACAGACACGGTGGTTGGAACCAAAGATCTCAAATTTGGACTCATCAGACCAAAGCACAGATTTCCACTGGTCTAATGTCCATTCCTTGTGTTCTTTAGCCCAAACAAGTCTCTTCTGCTTGTTGCCTGTCCTTAGCAGGGGTTTCCTAGCCGATATTCTACCACGAAGGCCTGATTCACACAGTCTCCTCTTAACAGTTGTTCTAGAGATGTGTCTGCTGCTAGAACTCTGTGTGGCATTGACCTGGTCTCTAATCTGAGCTGCTGTTAACCTGCGATTTCTGAGGCTGGTGACTCGGATGAACTTATCCTCCGCAGCAGAGGTGACTCTTGGTCTTCCTTTCCTGGGGCGGTCCGCATGTGAGCCAGTTTTTTTTTGTAGTGCTTGATGGTTTTTGTGACTGCACTTGGGGACACTTTCAAAGTTTTCCCAATTTTTCGGACTGACTGACCTTCATTTCTTAAAGTAATGGCCACTCCTTTTTCTTTACTTAGCTGCTTTTTTCTTGCCATAATACAAATTCTAACAGTCTATTCAGTAGGACTATCAGCTGTGTATCCACCTGACTTCTCCACAACGCAACTGATGGTCCCAACACCATTTATAAGGCAAGAAATCCCACTTATTAAACCTGACAGGGCACACCTATGAAGTGAAAACCATTTCAGTTGACTACCTCTTGGAGCTCATCAAGAGAATGCCAAGAGTGTACAAAGCAGTAATCAAAGCAAAAGGTGGCTACTTTGAAGAACCTAGAATATGACATATTTTCAGTTGTTTCACACTTTTTTGTTATGTATAGAATTCCACATGTGTTAATTCATAGTTTTGATGCCTTCAGTGTGAATCTACAATTTTCATAGGTCATGAAAAATCATTGAATGAGAAGGTGTGTCCACACTTTTGGTCTGTACTGTACATATATATATTGTGACAGTCAGTTATTTAGCTCGCCCTTCCAGCGGTGAAAAGGTAGGGGGATTAGTCAGATTATTTCGCTGAAGGAGACCACAGGAGACAGAAGTGCATTTCCACTGACGTCCTGCCAGCTTTATTTCACAGGTTGCATTTAAACACAAAACATAAACGGAACACCTAGCCTTATCCAGGCTCTAACTAAACAATAGGTCCCTCTCTAGGACGTGGATGAGCTAACCTCAGTCCACGCAAAATAAGCACGCTGTCTGTACAGCAACCTGTGATACTTGCAGTTTGCAGGCTCTGGACCTTCAGGGTCCCTCAGTGAGATGTGGCTTCTCTCACTCCCAGGGAGTTCTGAGCAAGTGTGTTGACAGCCCAGTTTTCTAGCAACTCCCCAGGTGCAGCTCATCAGGACCCAGGCTTAGGTTTTTCTTAACCCTTTCCTAAACAACTTTCTTCAGCATATGCTAAGAACCTGGGAGACACGTATATACCCTCAATTACTTCACCCTGTGAGACACCACAATATATATTGCAGATGCCCAGCTGCCCGTGTGTGAGAGGCTGCAGGCTCAGTCATAGACAGCACTGTGTGCACAGTGCTCACCATTCATACAGGGTGTGACAGACAATACCCGCAGATAAAAAAAAATCTATTTAATATTTTTCTGTGATCTAATCACATTTGCAAGCCCGTGTGTGTCAGGCGCCCACACATACTCTATTGTGTCTACTGGCTAGTGGCTGGTTAGGTTGCACTCATACCGTTACAGGGTGTCATTCGCCCAAATACCTTTCAGAAAAAAAATATCTTTTAAATTGAACTGTGATCTAATCACATTTGCAAGCTCGTGTGTGTCAGGTGCCCACACAGACTGTACTGTGCCCACTGCCCACCACTTATATAGGGTGGCACAGTACCTTGCACGCAGGGCTGCCATCAGAAATTTTGGGGTCCCTTACACAGCTCAAGGCCTGGGCCACCTATTTAATGATTGTTTCATGCAACGTTTTACTTGACGAGCTAATTTTAGATATTTTATATATTCTTGGTGGTCATCTGTGCCATTTTGGCCTCAAAACATTACTTGGCCCTCTACACTACATTATTGACAACTGTAAGATTTTACCTTAACTGGTGGTGGCCTAGATGTGTTTATCAGCAGGTCTGCTCCAGTCACTGTTGTGGGGGATCTGTGGATGACACACTGTTGTGGGGGATCTGTGGATGACACACTGTTATGGGGGATCTGTGGATGACACACTGTTGTGGGGGATCTGTGGATGACACATACCGTATATAGCATCTTATGCTATGTGTCATCCACAGATCCCCCTCCATAACAGTGTCATCCACAGATCCCCCATAAGTGTCATCCACAGATCCCCCTCCCCATAACAGTGCACAGACCCCCCCCATAACAGTGTCATCCACAGACCCCCCCCCCCCATAACAGTGTCATCCACAGACCCCCCCATAACGGTGTCATCCACAGATCTCCCTCCCCATAACAGTCTCATCCACGGATCCCCCTCCCTATAACAGTGCCGTCATCCATAGATCCCCTTCCCCACCGCTCACAGTAGTATACATTTATAAACTGTAATTGGTATCCTGCAGACAGTAGCTTTAACTTTAAAGGGACACTGTCAGGCCCAATAAGCATTTTTAGCTATATATATGCAGGCATAGGTCTTCTAATGTGTATTAAAAACATATAAGTATACCCCCTGTCCACCTTTTAAATACAGTAAAATCATGTTTGATAACCTGATAGAATCGCTCTCCTTTGCGCCCAAGGGGCGGTGTTTCAGCTCCACTTGTGCCCAGCCTCGCCCCAACCGCCATTTTCAAGTGCCGCCCAGTGCCGCAAAGTTAACACACTGACAAAAAAAAAATATATGGCTCGGGACCGGCCGGGCCCCCCCGGGGTCAGGGCCCCTTACTGGGGTATCGGCTTTACCCCCCTGATGGCAGCCCTGCTTGCACGCATAGTAACACTTATCTAATAAAAAATGACAGGCAGAGGCAGGCCACGCCGCAGGGGCCGTCGTGTTCGTGGTGCTGTGATTTCCACTGGCCCTGGAATAATGCCCAGTGTTCAGAGGCCACGTACCCTGAACCCAAAAAATTCTGAGAAAATAGTTGACTGGCTTACACAGGACACTCAATCTTCAACAGCTTCTGCTAAGAAATTGACGCACCATCCTCAGCTCAGCTTTGGTCACCACTCTCCCGCCCACCGCCACCACCACTACCACCACAGCCACCACAGCCGCTTCTCTTGGTCCCTCAGAGGAGTTACTTACACATCAGTTGGATGAAATTAGTGATGCACAACCATTATTGCCAGAGGATGTAGATAACAGGAATAGGTCTCAGTCAGGCAGCATTACACACATAGACGTATGGTGTGACGATGATGATGATGATGATGTTGTACCCGCTGCTGCTTCCTTTGCTGAGGTGTCAGATACAAGTGAAGCGGTTGATGATGACGATGTGTCCGTGGATGCCACGTGGGTGCCTGCTCGAAGAGAAGAAGAACAGGGGGAAAGTTCAGAAGGGGAGACAGAGAGAAGGAGGAGACGAGTTGGAAGCAGGGGGAGGTCATCGCAAGGAGCTAGTGGCACAGTGAGACAGCATGTATCGGCACCTGGGGTCAGCCAGACAGCACGCCAATCAACGCATGCTGTTGCCACCACCAGAATGCCGTCATTGCAATGCTCAGCAGTGTGACATTTTTTTTGCGTGTCTGCCTCTGACAACAGCGATGCCATTTGCAACCTGTGCCAAAGTCGTGGGAAATCCAACACCCACCTAGGTACAACTGCTTTGCGAAGGCACATGATCGCACATCACAAACGCCTATGGGATCAACACGTGATGACGAGTAGAAGCAGCACACAAGCTCAAAGCCACCATCCTCCTCCTGGTCCAGCATCTTCAGCCACGTCAACCACTGCTGTCCTCCTTGCCCCCTCTCAACCACCCGCCACTCCGCCTCTCACCTTGAGCAGTTCCATCTCATCTGCCCACAGTCAGGTGTCTGGTAAGGAAATGTTTGAGCATAAGAAGCCAGTCACCCCCTTGCCCGGCGTCTGACAGCTGGCTTGACGTAACTCTTAGCCCGCCAGCTTTTACCATACCAGCTGGTGGAGTCTGAGGCCTTCAAAAAATTTGTCGCTATTGGGACACCACAGTGGAAGGTACCCGGACAAATTTTTTTTTTCTAATAAGGCAATCCCAAACCTCTACTCGGTGATTGAAAAGGAAGTCATGGCATCTCTGGCATACAGTGTTGGGGCAAGGGTCCATCTGACCACTGATACCTGGTCTGCAAAGCACGGTCAGGGCAGGTATATCACCTACACTGCGCATTGGGTCAACCTGCTGACAGCTGCCAAGCATGGAGTCCTCTTCCGCTGCGGCGTCTGGCTGCACATCAACTGAACCCCCCCAGCTCCCCAGGGGTTATTCCACATCCCGGATACGACAGTGTCACGCTGTCTTGGGGTTGACTTGCCTGAAAGCAGAGAGCCACACCGGACCAGCACTCCTGTCCACCCTGAACGCACAGGTGGATCAGTGGCTGACCCCGCACCAACTGGAGATCGGCAAAGTGGTGTGTGACAATGGAAGCAATTTGTTGGCGGCATTGAATTTGGGCAAGTTGTCACATGTGCCGTGCATGGCACATGTGTTGAATCTCATCGTACAATGCTTTGTGTCTAGGTACCCAGGCTTACAGGACGTCCTCAAGCAGGCCAGGAAGGTGTGTGGCCATTATATACAAGGAGTTGCTGCTCAGTTGATTAGAGTGAGTGCAGACAAACAAGAGAGAGGAAGTATGAAGCAGCCCTGGGGAGATCAACCGGCCAGCTAAAGGGATTGGAATAGGACGGAGCCTAATAGCAGCCTCTGAGGAATTATTCTGGAATGTATAGCTACCATTAAAGGGGTTGTCTCACTTCAGCAAATTGCATTTAATATGTAGAGAAAGTTAATACAAGGCACTTACTAATGTATTGTGATTAGGGTTGAGCGAACCAGAACTGTAAAGTTCGGGTTCGTACCGAACTTTAGGATTTTTGGACCCCAGACCCGAACATTTCAGTAAAAGTTCGGGTTCGGGTTCGTTGCTTTGGCGATTTCCTACCGCTTTTTGAAAGGCTGCAGAGCAGCCAATCAACAAGCGTTTAACTGTGTGACCTTAGAAGCCATCACAGCCATGCCTACTAATGGGGTGGCTGTGATTGGCCAGTGTAGCATGTTACCCAGCCTCTATATAAGCTGGAGTCACGTAGCGCCGCCCGTCACTCTGCTCTGATTAGTGTAGGGAGAGGAGGCTGCTGCTGCTGTGAGGGAGAGAATAGGACAGAATCTGTGATCAGAACTCCAATTGAACTCAGTGATCTACATAAATATAGTTGTGTGGATGCAGTGCACAATCTTTTTACCTTGCCCTGAGCCCAGTGCCAGAGAAAAACTACTTTTATCCGTCTGTTGGCGGCAGCCATTTTATGCAAGCTCAGTGCACCAGCACTGCATCTGTGCTTTAGTGACATATTCAAATCCAAGCTTGAAAAACTGCACTAATAATCGGGCTTTGAAAAAACACAAATTTTTGACAATATCCTACATCTGGTGCCTTTGCAGCATTAGTCAGTGTGCAATTTAAGCTAGAAAAACAGCTATAATTTCCTTGGTTTTTAAAAACACCCTTTTTGGGCAAAATACACTATTTTACAGCCCTTGCAGCATCTGCACGTGTGAAATTCAAGCGTTATATACAGCTTTCATATTCTGTTAGTAAACAAACACCCTTTTTTTGCAAAATACTTAATATTGCAGCCCTTACTACATCTGTGATTGTTAAAAACAAGTTTTAAAAACTTCAATTATTTTCTGGCTTTAAAAAAACACCCAATTTGTGGCAATATCCAACATCCGATGCCTTTGCAGCATTAGTCAGTGTGCAATTTAAGCTACAAATACAGCTATAATTTTCTAGGTTTTGAAAAAAAAACTTCTTGGGCAAAATACACTATTTTACAGCCCTTGCACCATCTGCACGTGTGAAATTCAAGGGTTATATACTGCTGTCATATTCAGTTATTAAACAAACACCCATTTTGGGCAAAAAAACTAATTTTGCATCCTTTGCTGCATATGTCATTGTGAGATACACTTTAGATACTGTGGTTCTATTCAGTTATAAAAAAAACAGCCATTTTGAACAAAAAACTTTAATTGCGGCCTAGTCTGGATCTGTACGTGTGAGATACACACTTTAGATACTGTAGTTATATTCAGTTATTTGAAAAACAGCCATTTTGGGCAAAAAACTTTAATTGCGGCCTAGTCTGGATCTGTGCGTGTGAGATACACACTTTAGATACTGTGGTTATATTCTTCTATTGATAAAACACCCTTTTTGGGCAAACTACACAATTTTACAGTCCTCGCTGCATCAGCATGTGTGAAATTCAAGGGTTATATACTGCTGTCATATTCTGTTATTAAACAAACACCAATTTTGGACAAAAAACTAAATTTTGCAGCCTTTGCTGCATATGTCATTGTGAGATACACACTTTTGATACTGTGGTTCTATTCAGTTATTTAAAAAACAGCCACTTTGGGCAAAAAACTTAAATTCCGGACTAGTCTGGAGCTGTACGTGTGAGATACACACTTTAGATACTGTGCTTCTATTCAGTTATTTGAAAAACAGCCATTTTGGGCAATTTTTTTTAATGCGGCCTAGTCTGCATCTGTATGTGTGAGATACAACTTTTACATACTGTCATTCTTTTCTGCTATTAATTAAACACCCATTTAGGGCAAGATCCTAAATTTGAGAAATATGAGGAGAGCGTCAAATAAGGGACGTGGCCCAGGTTGTGGTGCTGCTGGTGGAGCTCCTGTTGCAGGGAGAGGACGTGGTCGATCTGTGCCAGCTACACGTACAAGTGAAACCCCTTTCCTCAGGTGCGAGTAGGCTACAGAACCTGCAGCAGTATTTGGTCGGGCCGAATGCGGCTCTACGAATGGTGAGGCCAGAACAAGTACAGGCGATAGTAGATTGGGTTGCTGACAGTGGATCCAGTTCCTTCATATTGTCTCCTACCCAGTCTCCTGCTGAAAGATCAGAGTTGGCACCTGCAGCCGATGTCCATTAGTCTTTCACCTCACCCCTTTGCAAATCAGCCAAGCAGTCTGAGTCCAAAGTCATGCAGCAGTCTCTTCTGCTTTTCGATGACTCTGTTGGCAGGGTTTCCCAGGGCCATCCACCTAGCCCTGCCCCAGAAGTGGAAGATATTGAGTGCACCGATGCCCAACCACTTATGTTTCAAGATGAGTACATGGGAGGACCATGTGCCAACTGCTGGGGCTTTAGAAAGTGTGCAGACTGACAAGGAGGGCAGGGGTGAAGACTGGGTGGAAGATAATGTGGAGGACGATGAGGTCCTCGACCCCAAATGGAATCAAGGTCATGCGAGTGACCTATGTAGTTCGGAGGAAGAGGCAGTGGTCCCGTAGACAGTACACCTGCTACTGCCCACCGCAGCAAGGGACCGAGCACACCAAAGCCAGCTCCAAGGAGTTCCCTGGCGTGGCAGTTCTTCAGACAATGTGCTGACGACAAGACACGAGTGGTTTTCACGCTGTGCAATCAGAGCCTGAAGCGAGGCATAAACGTTCTAAACCTGAGCACAACCTGCATGACCAGGCATCTAAGTGCAAAGCACGAGCTGCAGTGGAGTAGACACCTCAAAAACCAAGAACGGTCTCTGGCTCCTCCTGCTTCCTCTGCTGCTGCAGTCTCGGCCTCTTCATCCACCTCTGGAGTGACAGTCCCACCTGCCACCCCGCAAACAGAGGATATGCCAGCAACACCACCACCTGGGTCACCAAGCATCTCCACAATGTCCCACAGAAGCGTTCAGCTCTCCATCTCCCAAACACTGGAGCGGAAGAGGAAGTACCCACCTACCCACCCGTGATTCCTAGCCCTGAATGCCAGCATTTCTAAATTACTGGCCTTTGAAATGCTGTCATTCCGTCTGGTGGAGACAGAGAGTTTTAATGGCCTTATGGCGGTGGCTGTCCCACAGTACATCGTGCCCAGCCGCCACTACTTTTCAAGGCGAGTCATCCCTTCCCTGCACAACCAAGTGGGGGACAAAATCAGGTGTGCACTGCGCAACACCATCTGTGGCAAGGTGCACCTCACTACGGATACGTGGACCAGTAAGCACGGTCAGGGCCGTTATATCTCCATAACAGCACACTGGGTAAATGCAGTGGCGGCTGTGTCTGAGGCGGATAGCAGTTTGGCGCATGTCCTTCCACCACCAAGGATTGCAGGGCGCTTCAGTTTGCCTCCTGTTGCTTCCTCCTCCTACTCCGCTTCCTTATCCACTACCGGCTCCTCATCCAGTCAGCGTAACACCTTCACCACCAACTTCAGCACAGCCAGGGGTAAATGACAGCAGGCAGTTTTAAAACTTATCTGTTTGGGGGACAAACCCCACACCGCGCTGGAGCTGTGGACAGGCCTGGAACAACAGACCGATGAGGGGTTGGTGCCAGTGAGCCTCAAGCCCGGCCTCGTAGTGTGCAATAATGGGCGAAATCTCGTAGCAGCTCTGGGACTAGCCGGTTTGACGCACATCCCTTGCCTGGCGCATGTGCTGAATTTGGTGGTGCAGAGATTCCTTAAAAATTACCCCGATATGTCAGAGCTGCTGCATAAAGTGCTGGCCGTCTGTGTGCGCTTTCGGCGTTCTCACCCTGCTGCTGCTCGCCTGTCAGCGCTGCAGCGTAACTTCGGCCTTCCCGCTCACTGCTTCATATGCGACGTGCCCACCAGGTGGAACTCCACCTTGCACATGCTGGACAGACTGTGCGAGCAGCAGCAGGCCATAGTGGAGTTCCAGCTGCAGCACGCACGGGTCAGTCGCACTACAGAACAGCACCACTTCACCACCAATGACTGGGCCTCCATGCGAGACCTGTGTTCCTTGTTGCGCTGTTTCGAGTACTCCACCAACATGGCCAGTGCCGATAATGCCGTTCTCAGCGTTACTATCCCACTTCTGTGCCTCCTTGCCAAAACATTCCTGGCGATGATGGAAGAGGATGTGGCACAGGAGGAGGAAGAGGGATCATTTCATAGGGTTTCCGGCCAGTCATTCCCAAGTGGCTCCGAGGGTGGGTTCCTGCACCCACAAATGCCAGGTACACAATTGTCTATCCAGGGCTCAGTTCTGGAGGATGACGAGGTGGAGAATGAGGAGCAGGAGATGGAGGAGGATGAACCTTGTTCACAGCAGGGTGGTACCCAGACCAGCTCATGGCCATCACTGGTGCATGGCTGGGGTGATACAGAGGACACAGACGATACACCTCCCACAGAGGACAGCTTTTCGTTGCCTCTGGGCAGCCTGGCACACATGAGCGACTACATGCTGCAGTGTCGCCAAGTTGCCCGCATTCTATCTTGTGCTGATTACTGGGTGGCCATGCTGCTAGATCCCCGTTACAAGATCAACGTACCGTTCTTAATTCCCTCACTGGAGCGTGATCGTAAGATGCGCGAGTACAAGCGCACGCTGGTAGATGGCACTCCCACCTGACAGCGGGGGCACAGTGGAAGCACAAGGTGAAGGCAGAGGATGAGGAAGAGGTCGCCAACGCAGCTGGGGCACCGCCAGCACCTCAGAAGGCAGGGTTAGCATGGCCAAAATGTGGAAAAGCTTTGTCAGCACGCCACAACAACCAGCACCACCAGCTGATATGGAACGTCTTAGCAGGAGGCAGCATTTCACCAACATGGTGGAGCAGTATGTGTGCACACGCCTACACATACTGAATGATGGGTCTGCGCCCTTCAACTTCTGGGTCTCCAAATTGGGCACATGGCCTGAGCTTGCCCTTTATGCCTTGGAGGTGTGGTGGACACCTGACCATATAGGGAGGGTGTACAGGGACTGTGGGTCCCCCTTCCCCTTTTTCCTAGGTCCCCTATCCTTGTTGTAGGGCCCCATTCGTTTGGGTTGAGGTTCTGGTGCGTTGGGGGTTAATGGTTACATCCTGCCGGCAGGAAGGGGCGTGCTGCTGAGTGCCCCTTTATAAGGCTCTGCGTCCCCTCCCTCTTCCTCTTTGCAGAAGCGCTGTGTCCCTCCCTCCCTATTGTTTGGATACGAGGTTTATGTTGGTGGGTTTTTGGTCATGTAGGTCTTGTTAATTGGGGCATCCTATTAAGTCACAGCTGGCGGCTGGTAAAGAGAAGTTGGTTACTGAGCAGGTGAACTGGCGTAATCCGCCCGCTGGGAGTCCAGCGGCTGGCGGATCGCATGGGCTCAGCTATGGTTATGCCGTTTAAAGAATTAGCTGTGGCCGACTACCACCCAACAAAATTGTTAAATAAAAGTTATAAACGTGACAAGGTTGTCTGTGTCATTTGTGGAGGGAGGGCATGTTGGGGCCAAGGGTTAGATGGTTCCCTCACCCCTTCTCCTTTCCTGAAAGTGACTACCAACAGTCCTGGCCTGCCCTGCAGCCAGTGAATTATCTGAACGTGTGTTTAGCACGGCAGGGGCGTCATCACAGACAAGAGCAGCCGCCTGTCCGCAGCCAACGTGGACAAGCTCACGTTCATTAAAATGAACCAGGCATGGATCCCTCAGGACTTGTCCGTACCTTGTGCAGAATAGACATGTATACCGGCACTAAGCAGCCATTGTTATACTGCAGCGCAATTGCTCATTCTTGTATTTTGGATATTTCACACTCTTTTGGAGTGTACCCTAATAAAAAAAAATAAAAAATAAAACCAAAAACCAGTGTTGGCTACCTCGTCCTCCTCCTCCTCCACCGCCGCTTCCACCTACACCGCTACGTCCACCACCTCCTCAAACTCCTACTCCATATGGAACTCCACCTCATAAATCAATATTATTTTTTTTTTATTTGTACGTATTTTATTTTATGTCATTTCACTACTTTTCACTACTGTTACATTTTCGGGTGAGATTCACCAATTTTTGGGTGTGATGTACCACTGCTATACCTAGTAGACAGGTAAAAAAAAATCACTAATTTGTCTGTTACATTTTCAGTTGAAATTCACAAATTTTTCGGTGTAATATACCCCTCCTCTACCTGGTTGACAGCTTAAAGGGTTTCTACCACCACATTTTGACCTAATAAGGCTACTTTCACATTTGCGTTCGGGGCTCCGCTTGTGAGTTCCGTTTGAAGGCTCTCACAAGCGGCCCTGAACGCTTCCGTCCAGCCCTAATGCATTCTGAGTGGATGCGGATCCGCTCAGAATGCATCAGTCTGGCAGTGTTTGGCCTCCGCTCCGCTCAGCAGGTTTGGGTGTCCGCCTGGCCGTGCGGAGGCAAACGGATCCGTCCAGACTTACAATGCAAGTCAATGGGGACGGATCCATTTGAATTTGACACAATATGGCTCAATTTTCAAACGGATCCGTCCCCCATTGACTTTCAATGTAAAGTCTGGACGGATCCGTCTGCGGCTACTTTCACACTGAACGGATCCATCGTCTGCATTATATGAGCGGAGCCGTCTCAGACGGATCCGCTCTGAACGCAAATGTGAAAGTAGCCTTAGCTGTCAGACACTAGCGATCTGCTAGTGTCTGCTCTACCTAACCATGCTATTGTAATCCCTTTCTCTGCAGCGGTTAACCTAAAAAACTAACTTTTATTGCTATGCAAATGAGCCTCTAGGTGCTATGGGGGCGTCTTTTCAGCACCTAGAGGCTCCCTCTACTCACCATGTCTGCCGCCCAGCGCGTCCCTCCAGCCCGCCCATCTCTAGATTGACAGTCTCTATCGCGGCCGAATTCTCGCGCCTGCGCTGTGTGTGTCTGTATTCGGAGCAGTGACTGTCAGACCGCTCACTGCGCCTGCGCATCTCCACTGCGCCTGCGCATCTCTACTGCTTGAGGCCGGGCGTCGCCTGTTCCTGGGAGCACTCTGACATCATCGGCGCAGGCGCAGTGGAGATGCCGGCGCAGTGAGTGGTCCGACAGTCACTGCGCCTGCGCCAAATACAGACGCACACGGCGCAGGCGCGAGAATTTGGCCGCAATGGAAGCTGTCAATCTAGAGATGGGCGGGCTGGAGGGACGCGCTGGGCGGCAGACATGGTGAGTAGAGGGAGCCTCTAGGTGCTGAAAAGACGCCCCTATAGCACCTAGAGGCTCATTTGCATAGCAATAAAAGTTAGTTTTTTAGGGTAACCGCTGCAGAGAAAGGGATTACAATAGCATGGTTAGGTAGAGCAGACACTAGCAGATCGCTAGTGTCTGACAGCTAATTAGGTCAAAATGTGGTGGTAGAAACCCTTCAATAAATTTCACTAAATTTTTCTTTTACATTTTCGGGTGACAATAAACATTTTTTTTTCTGTCATATACCCCTGCTCTACCAAGTAGACAGGTTAATAAATTTCACACATTTTTCTGTCACATTCTTGGGTTGACATTTTACAATTTTGGACGTGAATAAACCCCTGCTCTGCATAGGTGACAGGGAATAAAATTTCTGAAATTCTTCTTTAATTGATGCGCGCCACCTCCTTTTAATTAATGCTTAAACTTTAAAGTTGTACCACATTTGCGCCTTAATAATTTGTCCCACATTTGCGCTTCAATAACTTTTCCCATATTTCCGTTCGATCAAGATTTTTTTTTTATCCATTTATCTCCCTTGGATGTGGTCTCTCTTTCTCACGCTCCCTTTCCGGCGTGGAACCCTGATTCGCCGATAACCGTGCTCAACATGGTAGGCGCAGAAAAGAACATCGAAAGTTGATAGAGCAGATATCCAATTGGATCGTGGACATCACGGGGACGTGCGACATGGTGAGCAGGGGCGGTTCAGCTGCACAGGGGCCCAGCGTGGGAGGGGGCCCTCCACAGGACGCACAGACAGTTGATTATTCTAATGGTGAAGCAGAGAGCCGCCCGTTCCCAGCTTCACCATTCATAACTCCATCCAGCATGTAGAAGGGCCCCCCCTGGCAATCTGCGGCTCACTGTCTTGAGTGTGAGGACGTGCTGTGCCGTCCACAGCTCTAAGCAGCAGGGCCTGGGCAGCCAGTCCTGAGCTGTATCTGTGATCGCCCTGCTGGCTGCATCCTGTGGCAGACCTGTGCTGAGCCACTTCAAGTACACGGTGTCGGTAGCTCCGCCCCGTCTAGTGATGACAGTAGCTCTGCCCCCGTCTAGTGATGGCGGTAGCTCCGCCGCAGTCTAGTGATGGCGGTAGCTCCGCCCCCATCAAGTGATGGTGGTAGCCCCCACTGGTAGCTTCGCCCACATCTGGTTCTCTCCTAGCTTTTCAGCACCTCATAGTTGGTGCTTAATGTGTGAGGCCTGCAGCAAACCAGCAACTCAGGAGAAAGTGAGTAAGGACTGGAGGTGGCCCCTGTGCCCACTGTCCCTGCCAGACACTGAACTTGACACTTGGTATGTTATTTCTTTTACTCCACCCATCACCCCTGTCCCTCTCTGGCCCTCTTGTGACTGGCCCTGGCCCACACTCATGTATTTCGCGGTCCGTGGATCGGCAAGCTAATTATGTGGTCCATGTACGATCCGCATATTTTTGCAGACCCATTGACTTAAATGGCTCTGCAGTCCGCATTTTGTAGAGAAGTATAGGACGTGTCACATTTTCTGTTTTGTGCAGAACGGACATACGGATATGGAAAGCATATAGAAGTCATTTGCTTTCTGCATCCGTATGTCCCCAAAGGATAGAAAATGTGACATGTCCTATACTGGTCCCCAACATGCAGGCTAGTTAATGGGTCTGCAAAAAAAAAGGTAGAGGGCACATGGACGTCATCCGTAATTTGCAGATCACAAAATGCATATAGTTTGTGTCGTGTAAATTGGTTAAAAGTGTTGCTCAGACACTCAGGGGGTCATTTATTAAGACCAGCATTTTAGACCCCCCATCTTAATAACCCCTATATCTGGCGGTGCTTCCGCCGAAATTATGGAGAGGCGCCGACCTCTCCATAACCCTTAGTGGATCCTCCGCCAGTTCTACATGTTCCAGTTCTAGATGTAGATCATTTTCTACCCCTAAACCAGCGTAGAAAATGGTGAATGAGACGAGCCTGTCGGCCCCTCCCCTTCCCCGTCTACTTATTTAGACTATGGCGTGAGCGGGGCAAAGTCGCAGATTGCGGCGACTGCACCGGAAATATAGGCATATTTCGGGATAATAAATGACCCCCTCAGGTTCTTCTGATCAGACACGGAGAAAGAGCAAAAACATTTCTGAGACCCAACACTTATCAAATCAGAAGGGTCCATGTA
The DNA here is from genome assembly GCF_014858855.1 of Bufo gargarizans. Lineage (NCBI taxonomy): Eukaryota > Metazoa > Chordata > Amphibia > Anura > Bufonidae > Bufo > Bufo gargarizans. The sequence goes on from NC_058088.1 coordinate 10,617,884, forward strand.
CGATACTTGCTGAGCGTGGCATGGTTGCTTTGTCTGGTGTCGGCAGATGGCATGCACCGGTGTCCTCCACGTGTGATGTCAGATTAAATCCTCTTACAATAGCGAATTTTCCTACTGGATGCGATGTGTGCAGCAAATGCATATCATCCAGACTGAATCCAGACCCATTCATTTCAATGTGTCTGTGTGAGGGGGCACATATCAGGGCATAGTACTGTGAGGGGCACATATCTGGCATAACTACTGTGACACAGCACAATGTGTATATTACTACTGTGTGTCTGTGTGGTTGCGGAGGGGCTAGGGGAAGGGGGCTGTTTCCACCTCTGGGGGGCATATATCTCGTCATAGCTACTGTGAAGGGCCACATATCTGGGCATAACTACAGTGAGGGGGCACATATCTGGATATAAGTACTGTGAGGGACACATATCTTGTCATAACTACAGTGAGGGGGCACATATCTGGATATAAGTACTGTGGGGCACATATCTGGGCATAGCTACTGTGAAGGGGCATATATCTGGATATAAGTACTGTGAGGGGCACATATCTGGATATAAGTACTGAGGGGCACATATCTGGGCATAGCTACTGTGAGGGGCACATATGCAGCATACGGGTAGGCTACCCGACACTGCTAGGTTGGAATGTGTATTTCCCTTTAAGCCAGTCAGGCCGGTTACCGGCAATCCTTGTCACAGCCAGCAGAGGGAGCCCCCAGTTCAGTATAAATAGGCTAGGGCCTAGCTCAGGAAGGCAGAAGTTTCTAGACTCAGTGCTGAGAGGGTAGAGTAAGCCCTGTAACCGGATTCCAGATCCGAGGAGAAGGTTCCCCTCCTGAGCCCGTATTCGTAGAAGCAAGAAGGGCATAGTTAAACAGCCTGAAGACCCAGAATAAAACAGAAGGCGAGTCTAATCAGCAAGAGGTACTCAAGGTAACAGAGGAGGTACTTGATAAAGACAGATTCAAGGATACGCCAGAGCTAGGGCATCAGACCTTGGAGAATAAGTCACATGTTTCAGGATCAGTCAGGAATAGAGTGCAAGCCTCCTGTACTACAAGTCCTGTGTTTAACCCTCTGAAAATCACCTTGCTATTTCCGGCCTGTCTGTAACTTATGCAGACCCACTGTCTTCATATGCAAATCAACTGTCTTCAATGGAACTGCGTTTCCACCTATGTCCATGCATGATTACTACTGAAAACCAGTAAAGTTCCAGTTTTGGTTGGCTATCACGTGGTTACTCCATTATTCCACATAACATTACACGGCGTGTCACCGTTCAATTGACACTGGCGTCACGAACATTTATGAACTGCCTGTTCCAGTCGCTGCCCAGATTGAAGACGACAGTGAATCCCAGGTTAGTGGGTTGCCCTGCACTACAAAGCCCAGCATATCTAAGGCTACACTACTGACCCCCTGGGACACTGCACATAGCTTGTCATAACTACTGTGAGGGGGCACATATCGGGATATAGCTACTGTGAGGGGGCACATATCGGGATATAGCTACTGTGAGGGGGCACATATCGGGATATAGCTACTGTGAGGGGGCACATATCGGGATATAGCTACTGTGAGGGGCACATATCTTGTCATAACTACTGTGAGGGGCACATATCTGGGCATAACTACTGTGAGGGGCACATATCTGGGCATAACTACTGTGAGGGGGCACATATCTGGATATAGCTACTGTGAGGGGCACATATCTTGTCATAACTACTGTGAGGGGGCACATATTGGGATATAGCTACTGTGAGGGGCACATATCTTGTCATAACTACTGTGAGGGGCACATATCTGGATATAAGTACTGAGGGGCACATATCTGGGCATAGCTACTGTGAAGGGGCATATATCTTGTCATAACTACTGTGAGGGGCACATATCTGGATATAGCTACTGTGAAGGGGCACATATCTGGATATAACTACTGTGAAGGGGCACATATCTGGGCATAAGTGCTGTGAAAGGGGCATAGTGTGGGCGTTACTACTATGTGCTGGCCTTGGGAGGAGTGAAAGGGCGTGGCCTAGTATGAAAAAAAAATATAAACATATTGACCCATATTATCAAGATTTTTTTATTTTGCACGTATATATTTATATCTGTATGGGTGTTTTTTTTTTGGGTGGGGGGGGGGGGGCCCAGGTACATACTTTGCACAGGGGTCCTCTGCTGTCTGTGTCCGCCCCTGATGGTGGGGCAATATGTTTGCACACGCCTACACGAACTGACTGATGGTTCTGCCCCCTGCAACTTCTGGGTCTCCAAATTGGGCACATGGCCTGAGCTTGTACTTTACGCCTTGGAGGTGCTGGCCTGCCCTGCAACCATTGTATTGTCTGAACGTGTGTTTTGCATGACTAGAGGGGGTTATCACAGGTTATATTTCCCAATGTTTTGGGGTGTACCCTAATTTAAAAAAATAAAAATAAATTTAAAACAAAAAAACAGTGTAGGCTACCTCCTCCTCCTCCACCGCCGCTTCCACCTACACCGCCACATCCACCGCCACATCCACCGCCTCCTCAACCTCCTACTCCATATGGACCTCGTCCTCCTAGATCAAGATTATTAGTTTTAATTTTTACATATTTTATGTTATTTAAAGTCATTTCCCTATCCACATTTGCTTGCAGAGCACTTGCCATGCTCTTAACCACATTTTGATGCCATTTGCAGCCCTCTAGCCCTTTCCGTGACATTTTTACAGCCATTATAGTGCTCAAAAGTTCGGGTCCCCATTGACTTCAATGGGGTTCGGGGTCAAGTTCGGGTCCTGAACTCAAACTTTTTTCGGAAGTTCGGCCGAACCCGAACATTAAGGTGTCCGCTCAACTCTAAATGTGATTGTCCATATTGCCTTCTTTGGTGGCTGGATTAATTTCTGTATCGCATTATACACTGCTCGTTTCCAGAGGTAATGACCACCGCTGCAGCAGTGATACGAGGTGGCCAGGACAGGAGCTGATGCACATGCACGTCTATAGTGCACTCCCATGGTTCTGGCCACCAGAGAGGTTGGCACTTTTTCCTTTAGTGTACAAGCACGACCACCGCTGCTGGATTACAGTGTGGTCGTAACCCCTGGATACAAGAAGTGTATAATGTGATGGAAAAAATGAATCAACCCAGCAAAGGAGGCAATATGGTTAATCACAATACATTAGTAAGTGTCTTGTATGAACCTTGTCTACATGATAAATGGCATTTGCTGAAGTGAGACAAGCCCTTTCAGGAGGAGGTGCATGATATTGACAGTGATGATTAGGTGTGTCTAAGACTGGGCTTCACAGCACATGTGTCTGGAGTCGGAGAGGTTCAGGTGCCCAGGCATGTTTTACAGGCAGATTGCAGTTCTATAGGTCTAAACCCCTAAGCTGGGCATTGTAGTGCGCGATTTTGATGAGAGAAGAGAGATTAAGATTGACAGAAACATGGGCGCCCCAGTGGCTGGAACAGAGAGAGAAAGTGCAGAAACACTGGAAAACGGACTCCGTTTTATAGGTCTCGTAGTATTCATGATTGCAGCATTTCCTGGTGGAGGCGAAACGATTATCCCATAACTGGCAGAGCTCATGGAGGAGTTATTGCAGTCTCACAATGGAGACACATTTCCTTAATAATGATGAAACTTATCAGATACAGCAAAGTTTATTTTTTTTTCAGTTTATAAAATAAATTTTTAGACTAACACTAGTGGTACACCGGCGCTTGCACTACAATAGAACTGACGCAGCGGTACCGCAACGGTATCGCCCCCGTTGAAAATCAAATAAATGATGTGTAATGTATATCTATTCGATACTGCGCGACGTATACCCCCTTTTTCCCTTCTCTCCCTGCCTGTTCAGTACTATGAAGGCCCACAGTATATGATACAGTGACTCCCAGAGTAATGGAATACCTTATCCTTGGTGTTGCAGCTGCGGAGCCTGTTCCTCTGTGTCCTTCTTGTTTTTTCTTTTTTCTGTTTTTTTCTTTCTTCTTTTAGGTGCCGTCCAGGATGGGGAAAGGTTTTTGGGGGGGGTCTTGCCCTAATCGTTATTTATTATTTGTTTTAGTAGTTTTTTTATAATATAAAATCTAAAATCTAAACTGCAGAGCTTGCCCCGGCCGGTGGCACAGCTCGTGGTTTGAAAAAGCCGCTCGTACACGCTTGCACGGAGTGATGCGTGATGTCACGGTGGTAGCTACGGTGGACCAGGAGGACCAAAAATACTCCAACGCGTTTCGATTAGATCGCTAATCTTCGTCAGGGATAGCTGTTCTGGTTCCTGGTGCTGCTTTTAAAGGTCCGTATCTCCTCCTATTCTTAACTCCTTCCTTGCCAGTGTTCTGGTTTGATGTCTATTGGAAGGCGAATAGTTCTATTTCAGAATTCAGTCCGGAGGGTGCTAGAGTATTTAAGTTAAATATCCAGCGGCTTTCTGTCCTGGACATTTTCTTTATATAATCTCCTCCTCTTTTGTCTTTTTTGACTATTTCAATACCACAACAGATGGTACCGTTGTAGTTTCCTCCATGTTTTTCTTTGTAGTGTCTGGAGAGCGGGTGACCCTCATATTTTCTTCCTATGTTGTAGATGTGTTCCCCTATTCTTTTGCTTATGGTTCTTTTAGTGCGTCCTATGTATGTTTTTTTACACGGACATGTTATAGCGTATATTGCGCCCTGACTTTTGCAGGTAATATGATCCTTAATTTTATGTGTTTCTGTGTCCCCTGTCCATTCATTACGTATTTCCAACTTTATGTGCTGTTTTCTATTTATTTTTAGTTTCTTGCATATACCGCAATTGCCGCATGGAAAAAAACCTCCCTGCGGTTTCTGTCCTAGAATCATGTTTAATATTTGATTATCATTTTTACTCAAGCATTTGTTGGTTGGGGCTATTATGCTTCCCACATTTTTGGCTTTTCTATAAATAAATTTTGGATTTTTGGGGATCAGGTCTCCTATTATTTTGTCCTCCTTTAGGGTTTCCCAGTGTCTTTTAATTATTTTTCTCAATATTCCTGCTTGGCCATTATATTGTGTGATAATGGGTGGTATTTCAAAGGTTTCTGTCTTTACTTTACTGTCTTCTGGTGTTTTCTTTTTGTTAATTAATTCCTTTCTGTCGAGGGTTCCTATTAGTTTTTTCTGTGCTAGTAATTTTTCCCTGTCATAACCTCTGTCTTCAAATTTTTTCTGCATTTTGTCTGCCTCTGCTTCATATTCCTTTTCTTTTGTACAGTTACGTTTAATTCTCACAAATTGCCCCTTTGGAATATTTTCCAACCACTGTGGGAGGTGGCAGCTTTCACGGGAGATGAAACTATTTGTGTCTGTGGGTTTGTTGTATGTCTTTGTTTGTATTTTGCCGTCTTCTATGTAGATGGTAAGATCAAGAAAATTAATTGTGGTGGTGCTCAATAGTGGTGTAAATTCCAGATGGTATTTATTATTGTTAATTTCTTTGCAGAATATGTCCAGTTCTTCCTTTTCTCCTGCCCAGATGAATACAATATCATCTATGAAGCGTTTCCATAGGACGAGATTCGACCGGAGTTGGCCATGGGGATAGATGACTTCATGCTCCCACTGGCCTACGTATATATTTGCAAACCCCGGTGCGAATCTCGTCCCCATCGAGAAGGACACAGAGGAACAGGCTCCGCAGCTGCAACACCAAGGATAAGGTATTCCATTACTCTGGGAGTCACTGTATCATATACTGTGGGCCTTCATAGTACTGAACAGGCAGGGAGAGAAGGGAAAAAGGGGGTATACGTCGCGCAGTATCGAATAGATATAAATTTTTAGACTAGTTTCATTTTAGGGAGTTCCTATTGGGAAGTGAGGGATCGCTATTATATATTAGTTAGGGCTCATGCACATGAACGTTTTTTGCGTTCCGTATACGGGACGTATTTTGATTCCGTATACGGAACTATTCATTTCAATGCGTCCGCAAAAGATGCAGACAGCACTCTGTGTGCAGTCCGCATCCGTTGCTCCGTTCTGTGGCCCCACAAAAATTATGAGGCATGTCCGAAAATTGCACGGTCATGTGCATGAACCCTTAGAGTTTACAAAGAGTGTGTCATGCAGGCCAGGCCAATACATTTTGTTGCCTATGGCCTTAAAAATATACTAACAGTGGCCCCGTTTTGTAGTTGGGTCCAAATTGATGGAAGGTAGGGCCAGCAATACCATATCATGGCACATTATACCACCCCAACAAAGCCAAATACCATAGCCCATCACAAAATACCACCAGCAGAACAAAATACATCCCCAAAAACTTCCACTGGACGGCTGTGAGGAGGGCTCAGGTGACCCCCTGGGCATTGGGTCACCAGCAAATTTCCCTGTAAGGTCTATGGCCAATTCAACCCTGCTCCCCAACAGCGGGGGATTAATGGGGTTGTCCAATAGTACAAATACCTCCCACAATGCCAGGCCCCTCCTATAGGTGATACTTACCTGGTCCCTGATCTAAACCCCTGAGCTGGGCATTGTAGTGCCCCATTTTAATAAGAGAAGAGAGATTGAAATTGACAGAAACATGGGCGCCCCAGTGGCTGGAACAGAGAGAGAAAGTGCAGAAGTATTAGAAAACAGACTCAGAGAGAGAACAACTCCGCCTGTTTATCATGTTTGCAGCCCCAAGAACTGTGAACCCTGTAGGACATTTAGGATCTGCCAGTCCGTGCATAATCTGAATGGTGACCACTGCTGTGAGCATATGTATGTCCCCCTTTGCCATAGTTGCCAACTGTCCCCAATTTGTTGGGACTGTTCCTGATTTTCAGAGACAGTCACGGCAAAGTTGTGCTGTCCCGATTAGAGTTAAGTGAACACGTGGATGTTCGGGTTTGACAGGTTCGGCCGAACTTGAGAAAAAAGTTAGAGTTCGGGACCCGAACTTGAACCCGAACCTCATTGAAGTCAATGGGGACCCGAACTTTTCAGCACTAAAATGGCTGTAAAAATGTCTAGAGGGCTAGAGGGCTGCAAATGGCATCAAAATGTGGTTAAGAGCGTGGCAAGTGCTCTGGAAACAAATGTGGATAGGGAAATGACTTTAAATAACATAAAATACGTAAAAATAAAAAAATAATAATCTTGATCTATTAGGACCAGGTCCATATGGCGTAGGAGGTTGAGGAGGCAGTGGATGTGGCGGTGTAGGAGGAAGAGGCGGTGGAGGAGGTGGAGGTAGCCTACACTGGTTTTTGGGTTTAAATTTTATTTTTTTAAATTAGGGTACACCCCAAAACATTGGGAAATATAACCTGTGATGACCCCCTCCAGTCATGCTAAACACACGTTCAGACAATACACTGGCTGCAGGGCAGGCCAGCACCTCCAAGGGGTAAAGGGCAAGCTCAGGCCATGTGCCCAATTTGGAGACCCTGAAGTTGCAGGGGCTGACCCCTGTCAGTCAGTTCGTGTAGGCGTGTGCACACTTACTGCCCCACCATGTCGCACGGCCCCGTAAAGTTCACAATCCAATTTGATATCTACTCAATCAACTTTCGATGTTCTTTTATGCACCTACCGTGATCAGGGGTGGCGGGGAATCAGGGTTCCAGGCCAGAGAGGGAGCGTGAGAAAGAGAGACCACATCCAAGGGAGGATTCATTTTTTCAGTTGAAATATGGGAGAAATTATTAAAGCATAAAAGTGTGACAACTTTTCAAAATTTAAGCATTGAATGTAAGGATGTGGTGCGCATTAATTACTGAAGAATTTATTAAATTTTATTCCCTGTCACCTATGCAGAGCAGGTGTTTATTCACGTCTAAAATTGTATAATGTCAAACCAAGAATGTAACCGAAAAATTATTGAAATTTATTAAGCTGTCAACTAGGTATAGCAGTGGTACATCACACCCAAAAATTTGTGAATTTCACCGGAAAATGTAACTGACTATTTTTTATTTTTTTTAACCTGTCTACTAGGTATAGCAGTGGTACTATACACCCACAAATTTGTTAATTTCACCAGAAAATGTAACTGACAATTTTTTTTTTAACCGGCCTACCAGCTATAGCAGTGGTACTATACACCCAAAAATTGGTGAATGTCACCAGAATATATAACTGAGAATTTTTTTATTTATTTTTTACAGGTCTACTAGGTATAGCAGTGGTGCTATACACACCAAAATTGGTGAATTTCACCCGAAAATGTAAATGACATATTTTTTTTAACCGGCCTACTAGCTATAGCAGTGGTACTATACACCCAAAAATTTGTGAATTTCACCAGAATATATAACTGACAATTTTTTTTTGTTAACGGTCTACTAGGTATAGCAGTGGAACTATAGACACAAACATTGGTGAATTTCATCATCGCCAGGAGCATTTTTTCAAGGAGGCAGAGAAGTGGGATAGTAACGCTGAGAATGGCGTTATCGGCACTGGCCATGTTGGTGGAGTACTCGAAACAGCGCAACAAGGAACACAGGTCTTGCATGGAGGCCCACTCATTGGTGGTGAAGTGGTGCTGTTCCGCAGAGTGACTGACCCGTGCGTGCTGCAGCTGAAACTCCACTATGGCCTGCTGCTGCTCGCACAGTCTGTCCAGCATGTGCAAGGTGGAGTTCCACCTGGTGGGCACGTCGCATATGAGGCGGTGAGCGGGAAGGCCAAAGTTACGCTGCAGCGCTGACAGGGAGCAGCAGCAGGGTGAGAACGCCGAAAGCGCACACAGAGGCCCGCACTTTATGCAGCAGCTCTGACATGTCGGGGTAATTTTTAAGAAATTTCTCCACCACCAAATTCAGCACATGCGCCAGGCAAGGGATGTGAGTCAAACCAGCTAGTCCCAGAGCTGCTACGAGATTTCGCCCATTATCACACACCACCCGACCGGGTTTGAGGCTGACTGGCACAAACCACACATCGGTCTGTTGTTCAAGGCCCGTCCACAGCTCCTGCGCGGTGTGGGGTTTGTCCCCCAAACAGATAAGTTTTAAAACTGCCTGCTGTCGTTTACCCCTGGCTGTGCTGAAGTTGGTGGTGAAGGTGTTACCCTGGGTTCAGACCTGAGCGTTTTACAGCGCGTTCCTACGCACTGTAAAACGCTCAACACGGAGAAACCAATGATTCCCTATGGGAATGGTTCTCACCTGGGCGTTCTACAGCGCGTACGATCGCGCTGTAAAACGCCCGACGCTCAAACAAGTTCTTGAGCTTTTTTTTGGGCGTTTGTCGCGTGTTCCCGCACATAAATATTCGGGAACGCGCGACAATGTGTGCACGCCTGTCTCTGTATGCGCGATTGTAAACGCCCGTACAATCGCGCATACAGAGCGCTCGTTTCAGAACGCTCAGGTCTGAACCCCCTGTTAGGCTGACTGGATGAGATGCTGGTAGAGGATGAGGAATCAGAGTAGGAGGAGGAAGCAACAGGAGGCAAACTTAAGCGCCCTGCAATCCTCGGTGGTGGAAGGACATGCGCCAAACTGCTATTCGCCTCAGGCCCAGCCGCCACTGCATTTACCCAGTGTGCTGTTATGGAGATATAACGTCCCTGACCGTGCTTACTGGTCCACGTATCCGTAGTGAGGTGCACCTTGCCACAGATGGCGTTGCGCAGTGCACACCTGATTTTGTCCCCTATTTGATTGTGCAGGGAAGGGATGGCTCGCCTTGAAAAGTAGTGGCGGCTGGGCACGACATACTGTGGGACAGCCACCGCCATAAGGCCTTTAAAACTCTCCATCTCCACCAGACGGAATGACAGCATTTCAAAGGCCAGTAATTTAGAAAGGCTGGCATTCAGGGCTAGTGATCGCGGGTGAGTAGGGGGTACTTCCTCTTCCTCTCCAGCGTTTGGGAGATGGAGAGCTGAACGCTTCCGTGGGACATTGTGGAGATCCTTGGTGACCCAGGTGTTGTTGTTGCTGGCAGATCCTCTGTTTGCGGGGTGGCAGGTGGCACTGTCACTCCAGAGGTGGATGAAGAGGCCGAGACTGCAGCAGCAGAGGAAGCAGGAGGAGCCAGAGACCTTTCTTGGTTTTTGAGGTGTCTACTCCACTGCAGCTTGTGCTTTGCACTTAAATGCCTGGTCATGCAGGTTGTGCTCAGGTTGAGAACGTTTATGCCTCGTTTCAGGCTCTGATTGCACAGCGTGCAAACCACTCGTGTCTTGTCGTCAGCACATTGTCTGAAGAACTGCCACGCCAGGGAACTCCTTGGAGCTGGCTTTGGAGTACTCGGTCCCTTGTTGCGGTGGGCAGTAGCAGGCATACTGTCTAGAGTACGGCCGCTCCGCTTTTGCACCCTGCTCCTTCTTCTGCTGTGCTGGTGGCTCTGTGCGACCACCGCCTCTTCCTCCGAACTACATAGGTCACTCGCATGACCTTGATTCCATGTGAGGTCGAGGACCTCATCGTCCTCCACATCATCTTCCATCCAGTCTTCACCCCTGCCTTCCTTGTTGGTCTGCACACTTTCGAAAGCCCCAGCAGTTGGCATCTGTGTTTCGTCATCCTCCGAGACGTGCTGCAATGGTCCTCCCATGTACTCATCTTGAAAGATAAGTGAATGGGCATCGGTGCACTCAATCTCTTCCACTTCTGGCGCAGGGCTAGGTGTATGGCCCTGGGAAACCCTGCTAACAGAGTCATCAAAAAGCAGAGGACACTGCTGCATGACTTGGGGCTCAGACTGCTTGGTTGATTTGCAAGGGAGTGAGGTGAAAGACTGATGGACATCGGCTGCAGGTGCCAACTGTGGTCTTTTAGCAGGAGACTGGGTGGGAGACAATGTGAAGGAACTGGATCCACTGTCAGCAACCCAATCTACTATCTCCTGTACTTGTTCAGGCCTCACCATTCGTAGAGCCGAATTAGGCCCGACCAAATACCGCTGCAGGTTCTGTCGCCTACTCGCACCTAAAGAATGGGTTTCACTTGTGCGTGTAGCTGGCACAGATCGACCACGTCCTTTCCCTGCTACAGGAGCTTCACCAGCAGCACCACGACCTGGGCCACGTCCCTTATTTGACGCTCTCCTCATATTTCTCGAATTTAGGATCTTGCCCTAAATGGGTGTTTAATTAATAGTTGAATAGAATGACAGTACGTAAAGGGTGTATCTCGCACGGCCTGAACCAAACTAGGCCTCAATTAAAGATTTCTTTGCCCAAAATGGCTGTATTTCAAATGCCTGAAGCAAACTCCTGTATGTAAAGGGTGTATCTCACAGGGCCTGAACCAGTGTAGGCCTGAATTAAAGATTTCTTTGCCCACAATGGCTGTATTTCAAATGGCTGTATTTCAAATGCCTGAAGCAAACCCCTGTATGTAAAGGGTGTATCTCACACGGCCTGAACCACTGTAGGCCTGAATTAAATATTGGTGCACCAAATGGCGGTATTTCAAATCTCTGAATCTAACCCAAATGTATTAAGGGTGTATCTCACAATGACATATGCAGAAAAGGCTGCCAAATTAACTTTTTTTGCCCAAACGGGTGTTTGTTTAATAACTGAATATGGCAGCAGTATATAACCCAGGAATTTCAAACGTGCTTATGCTGCAAGGCCTGAAATATTGTGTATTTTGCCCCAAAAGGGTGTTTTATTAATGAAAGAACATAAGCCCTGTATATACAGGGTGTATCTCACACGGCCTAACCCACAGTAGGCCTGAATTAAAGATTGGTGCACCAAATGGCGGTATTTCAAATATCTGAATCTAACCCAAATGACATCTGCATCAAAGGCTGCCAAATAAACTTTTTTTCCCCAAACGAGTGTTTGTTTAACAACTGAATTTGACAGCAGTATATAAGTCTGTAATTTCACACGTGCTGATGATGCAAGGCCTAAAAATAGGGGGTTTTGGCAAAAAAGTGTGTTTTTAAAACCCCAGAAAATGATGGCTGTATTTCTAGCTTAAAGGGAACCTGTCACCGGGATTTTGTGTATAGAGCTGAGGACATAGGTTGCTAGATGGCCGGTAGCACATCCGCAATACCCAGTCCCCATAGCTCTGTGTGCTTTTATTGTGTAAATAAACCGATTTGATACATATGCAAATTAACCTGACATGAGTCCTGTATGTGAGATGAGTCAGGGACAGGACTCATCTCAGGTTAATTTGCATATGCACACTGACTTATCCAGATATTGTAGATTGCCAAAAAAGTATTTTTTTGGTAACAGAATATGAAAGCTGTACAGGTCCTTCAAAAAAAATTAGCATATTGTGATAAAGTTCATTATTTTCTGTAATGTACTGATAAACATTAGACTTTCATATATTTTAGATTCATTACACACCAACTGAAGTAGTTCAAGCCTTTTATTGTTTTAATATTGATGATTTTGGCATACAGCTCATGAAAACCCCAAATTCCTATCTAAAAAAATTAGCATATCATGAAAAGGTTCTCTAAACGAGCTATTAACCTAATCATCTGAATCAACTAATTAAGGCTACTTTCACACTAGCGCTTGATCGGATCCGTTCTGAACGGATCCGATCATATTAATGCAGACGTGTGGTTCGGTACGGATCCGTCTGCATTAATAACTTAGAAAAATTTCTAAGTGCGAAAGTAGCCTGAGCGGATCCGTTCAGACTTTCAATGTAAAGTCAATGGGGGACGGATCCGCTTGAAGATTGAGCCATATGGTGTCATCTTCAAGCGGATCCGTTGCCATTGACTTACATTGTAAGTCTGGACGGATCCGCACGCCTCCGCACGGCCAGGCGGACAGCTGAACGCTGCAAGCAGCGTTCAGGTGTCCGCCTGGCCGTGCGGAGGCGAGCGGAGCGGAGGCTGAACGCCGCCAGACTGATGCAGTCTGAGCGGATCCGCATCCATTCAGACTGCATCAGGGCTGGACGGAGGCGTTCGGGTCCGCTCGTGAGCCCCTTCAAACGGAGCTCACGAGCGGACCGGCGAACGCTAGTGTGAAAGTAGCCTAACTCTAAACACCTGCAAAAGATTCCTGAGGCTTTTAAAAACTCCCAGCCTGGTTCATTACTCAAAACCGCAATCATGGGTAAGACTGCCGACCTGACTGCTGTCCAGAAGGCCATCATTGACACCCTCAAGCAAGAGGGGAAGACACAGAAAGAAATTTCTGAAGGAATAGGCTGTTCCCAGAGTGCTGTATCAAGGCACCTCAGCGGGAAGTCTGTGGGAAGGAAAAAGTGTGGCAGAAAACGCTGCACAACGAGAAGAGGTGACCGGACCCTGAGGAAGATTGTGGAGAAGGACCGATTCCAGACCTTGGGGGACCTGCGGAAGCAGTGGACTAAGTCTGGAGTAGAAACATCCAGAGCCCCCGTGTACAGGTGTGTGCAGGAAATGGGCTACAGGTGCCGCATTCCCCAGGTCAAGCCACTTTTGAACCAGAAACAGCGGCAGAAGCGCCTGACCTGGGCTACAGAGAAGCAGCACTGGACTGTTGCATGTCATTCGGAAATCAAGGTGCCAGAGTCTGGAGGAAGACTGGGGAGAGGGAAATGCCAAAATGCCTGAAGTCCAGTGTCAAGTACCCACAGTCAGTGATGGTCTGGGTGCCATGTCAGCTGCTGGTGTTGGTCCACTGTGTTTTATCAAGGGCAGGGTCAATGCAGCTAGCTATCAGGAGATTTTGGAGCACTTCATGCTTCCATCTGCTGAAAAGCTTTATGGAGATGAAGATTTCATTTTTCAGCACGACCTGGCACCTGCTCACAGTGCCAAAACCACTGGTAAATGGTTTACTGACCATGGTATTACTGTGCTCAATTGGCCTGCCGACTCTCCTGACCTGAACCCCATAGAGAATCTGTGGGATATTGGGAAGAGAAAGTTGAGAGACGCAAGACCCAACACTCTGGATGAGCTTAAGGCCGCTATCGAAGCATCCTGGGCCCCCATAACACCTCAGCAGTGCCACAGGCTGATTGCCTCCATGCCACGCCGCATTGAAGCCTCCTGGGCCTCCATAACACCTCAGCAGTGCCACAGGCTGATTGCCTCCATGCCACGCCGCATTGAAGCAGTCATTTCTGCAAAAGGATTCCCGACCAAGTATTGAGTGCAGAACTGAACATAATTATTTGAAGGTTGACTTTTTTTGTATTAAAAACACTTTTCTTTTATTGGTCGGATGAAATATGCTAATTTTTAGATAGGAATTTTGGTTTTCATGAGCTGTATGCCAAAATCATCAATATTAAAACAATAAAAGGCTTGAACTACTTCAGTTGTGTGTAATGAATCTAAAATATATGAAAGTCTAATGTTTATCAGTACATTACAGAAAATAATGAACTTTATCACAATATGCTAATTTTTTTAGAAGGACCTGTATATATTAAACTTGAATTTAACACTTGCGGATAAGGAAAATAGTGTTTTTTGGCAAAAAAAGGTGTGCTTTTAAAACCCCAGAAAATTATGGCTGTATTTCTAGTTTAAATTGCACACTGACTTAGGCCTCATGCACACGACCGTTTTTTTTTAAGGTCCGCTAAAACGGGGTCCGTAGGTCCGTGATCCGTGACCGTTTTTTCGTCCATGGGTCTTCCTTTTTTTTTGGAGGATCCACGGACATCAAAAATGAAAAAAAAATCGAAGTCAAGTTTGCCATTGAAATGATAGGAAAAAACGGACACGGATCACGGACACGGATGACAATCTTGTGTGCATCCTTGATTTTTCACGGACCCATTGACTTGAATGGGTCCGTGAACCGTTGGCCGTGAAAAAAATAGGACAGGTCATATTTTTTTCACGGCCAGAAAACACGGATCACGGATGCGGCTGCCAAACGGTGCATTTTCCGATTTTTCCACGGACCCATTGAAAGTCAATGGGTCCGCGAAAAAAAACGGAAAACGGCACAACGGCCACGGATGCACACAACGGTCGTGTGCATGAGGCCTAATCCAGATGTTGTATATTACCAAACAAATTGGGATTTTCAATGTCCCAAAAGCTCAGATGCAGTGCTAGTGCACTGAGCTTGCATAAAATGGCCGCCGCCGCTGCCCACCTAACTGACTTATTAAAGTTATTTTTTTTCGGTCACTGGGCTCAGGGCAGGATAAAAAAATTGTGCCCTGCACCCACAAAATACAATGTATGTAGATCGTTGAGTTAGATTCAGATTTTGAGCAAAGAGTCTCTCCTATTCTCTCCCTGAAATCACCAGCAGCGTCCTCTCCCTCAGGGCCGTCTTTACCAAGGGGCAAAAGGGGCAGCTGCCCCGGGCCCAGTTGCTCCTGGGGGGCCCAAGGCAGCTGCCTCTTGAGCCCTGCTAGCTACTGCCCCGGGTGTCAAGCTGTCAGCTACACAGGCATCGTACTGTGTTAAAGTTGTGATCTAGGACCTTAGATGACATCATCACCATGTGACCAGTAACCTATCAATTACTGGTCACATGGCTATGAGGTCATCTCAGGTCCTAGCAGGAGTGTTGCAGAAGTTAATTGTGGAGCTTTTTTGTGTGAAGATTACATCAGAAAAAGGTGACAGGGGCTGTTATGTTAATATACTGTAAACTACTGTATACTGTGTGGGGCTGTATACTGTGGGGGGCCTGTATACTGTTGGGGCTGTATACTGTGTGGTGGGCTGTATACTGTTTGGTGGCCTGTATACTGTGTGGGGGCTTGTATACTGTGGGGGAGCCTTATACTGTGTGGTGGGCTGTATACTGTGTGGGGGGGCTGTATACTGTGTGGGGGGCTGTATACTGTGTGATGGGCTGTATACTGTGTGGGGGCCTGTATACTGTGTGGGGGGGGGGCTTATACTGTGTGGTGGGCTGTATACTGTGTGGTGGCCTGTATACTGTGGGGGGGGGGGCTGTATACTGTGTGGGGGTCTGTATACTGTTTGGGGGCCTGTATACTGTGGGGGGCCTGTATAGTGTGGGGGGCCTTTATAGTGTGGGGGCTGTATACTGAGTGGGGGCCTGTATACTCTGTGGGGGCCTGTATACTGTGTGGGGCCTGTATACTGTGGGGGCCTGTATACTGTGGGGGGCTGTATATTGTGGAGGGGCCTGTATAGTGTGGGGGGGACTGTATAGTGTGGGGGGGGCCTGTATAGTGTGGGGGGTCTGTATAGTGTGGGGGGGTCTGTATAGTGTGGGGGGCCTGTATAGTGTGGGGGGCTGTATATTGTGGAGTGCTATACTGTTGTACTGTATACTATGGGGGTCTGTATACTGTGGGTGCGGTATAGTGTGGAGTGCTATACTGCTGTACTGTATAGTGTGGGGGGCTGTATCGTGTATAGTTTGGGGTGCTGTATACAGTGAGGTGTTGTATACTGTGGGGTGCTGTATACTGTGGACTGCTATACTGCTCTACTATATACTGTGGGGTACTGTATAGTGTGGGGTGCTATACTGCATACTGTGGGTTGATGTATACTATAGGGTGCTATACTGCATACTGTGGGTTGATGTATACTATAGGGTGCTATACTGCATACTGTGTGGTGCTGTATACTATAGGGTGCTATACTGCATACTGTGTGGTGCTGTATACTATAGGGTGCTATACTGCATACTGTGGGGTGCTGTATACTATAGGGTGCTATACTGCATACTGTGGGGTGCTGTATACTATAGGGTGCTATACTGCATACTGTGTGGTGCTGTATACTATAGGGTGCTATACTGCATACTGTGGGTTGATGTATACTATAGGGTGCTATACTGCATACTGTGTGGTGCTGTATACTATAGGGTGCTATACTGCATACTGTGTGGTGCTGTATACTATAGGGTGCTGTACTGCATACTGTGGGTTGATGTATACTATAGGGTGCTATACTGCATACTGTGTGGTGCTGTATACTATAGGGTGCTATACTGCATACTGTGTGGTGCTGTATACTATAGGGTGCTGTACTGCATACTGTGGGTTGATGTATACTATAGGGTGCTATACTGCATACTGTGTGGTGCTGTATACTATAGGGTGCTGTACTGCATACTGTGGGGTGCTGGGGTGCACTGTAACACTAGGGTGAGCCGAGACCCGGTCTCCTTCCTGCAGAGCGGTGCCCACTTCCAGCCTGAGCCCAGAGCACTGATCCTGAGCCGCTGGAGTCTTCTGAACTGGAAGTATTTACAGTCATTCACTTTACTCTACCAGGGGTGTGGATTTTTGTGTGTGTGTTGTGGTGGAGGGCGTGATTGCCTGCTAAGGTGTGGGAAGGCGGGATCCAGGGGGCCCAAGTAAATTTTTGCCCAGGGTCCAATCAATATTAAAGACAGCCCTGCTCTCCCTACTCTATCAGAGCAGAGTGACGTGCAGCGCTACGTGACTCCAGCTTATATAGAGCCTGGGTCACATGCTGCATTAGTAGGCATGGCTATGATGGCTTCTAAGGTCAGTCAGTTAACCGCTTGTTGATTTGCTGCTCTGTAGCCTTTCAAACAGCGCCAAGAAAGCGCCGAACACCGAACCTGAACCCGAACTTTTACTGAAATGTTTGGGTCCGGGGTCCAAAAATCCTAAAGTTCGGGACGAACCCGAACTTTACAGTTTGGGTTCGCTCAACCCTAGTCCTGATATGAAAATGGACAGGCTATCACAAACCCTGTCCGTCAGTGGGTTTTCTCGGACGGGTTTAGGATGTTCCCAGGGGTGGGGCCTACATGTCCTAATTTAACCAACTGAAACATTGGTACGTATGCCTTTCCACCATGACCAAGAAGTGATTATTGTTACACAAAAACTGTCCTCCTCCTTGTGGACTGTGGTGTGCTCCTCTCTTCACTGTGCTCCACCCCCAGGGAGCGCTGGGGAGGACCGTAGTCATGTGCGGACTAGGACCATCATGGAGCCTCTGCTACCACCCCCGTCCTCTCCTCGGCTGGGCTCACTGCATGTACAGTACCTGAGGGGAATGAGACCATGAGGCCTGCTGATGAAGTGAAGAGAGCAGAATCTGGAGCAATACAAACAATGGAAAAACACATCAAATAGAAGTTTCTTTATTGCATAAGCAAAGGCGTCCATAATACAAATATAAATGGCTGATATATGTGCCCTCGGTAAGCGAGATGCCGTGCATAGTATACGCTGGCCAAGCCATGTCGTTGGTCTCAGAAGAGCGTCAAGGACCGGATCAAAACCTGGAGACACACAGAGACATCAGGACCAAGAAGCCGGCAAGGAGCAGGGACATCTTAGTGGTAATGGCGGAGTTGCAGAGATCTGTAGCACAGCAGTCTGTTTTAAACTCAACACCCTGGGGTACAATAGGAGGTTTCACTTCACACAATTCATGTGTGGAACAACCTTTTGATACACGTTTACCATCACCTGAAACAGAGAAACACATTGCTGTATGAGGAGCTGTTTATGGCATTTATACAACATATTCCATCTATTTCAGAACCAGAATATCACTTAGGAATTCAGTTTTTCCGACACAAAGCTCCAAATCCCCTGCATGGATAAGTGCCATCTAGTGGCGGTAATAGATAGCCAGTATCTTTATTTTTAACTCAGTGGTGAGGTATTTATGATCTACGGTATTTTGCGCTGGAGTGAGAGGCGCCTACTTGAGGTGCAAGTCCCTTAATAAATTAAAGGGGTTGTCCCAAGAAAAATATTCCACGTTATACAAATCAGCATCCGGATTCTTTTCTAATTGCACATAATCAAAAATGTATTACAGTCACTAAGTTATTCAATATCTTTATAGCACCACCTGCTATTTGTTTTCCCCTTATATCTCTGTCCACCTTTGTAGCATTGCTGAGGTGGTCGCACATGCTCAGTTCCATCCTGCAACTGACACCAGCTGTAGCTAATGTTAGAAGCTGAGACGGTTACAGGGAGGGACCTGCAGCAGAAAAGACATGTCTCCTGAGAAAGGACATGCCCCGAGCGGTGACAGGGAGAAAACTGCAGCATAAAGTAGACACCCTCTGGAAAAGGACATGCCCCCAACTGCCATCTTGAAATAAATCTAATAGAGCAATTGGAGAAATAAATGGGGAGATCTCTGGATCCATGTGAGGTACAGGGCTGGTTCTGGCTTTGTTACAAAGAGATTGTCATGCGCTGTATGATACGGAGCTTTCTAGTAAATCCTTGGTAATAACACTGATAGCCTGCAGTGTAAGGCCTCATGCACACGACTGTTGTTTGGGTCTGCATCCGAGCCGCCGTTTCGGCGGCTCGGATGCGGACCCATTCACTTCAATGGGGCCGCAAAAGATGCGGACAGCACTCTGTGTGCTGTCCGCATCCGTGGCTCCGTCCGCGCTTTGTGGACAAGAATAGGCATTTATATTGCTGGCGCACGTTCCGTTCCGCAAATTGTGGAAGGCAACACGGGCTGCTTCTGTTTTTTCGAACCCAATATAGATGAGTAAAATTGAAATAAAAAATGGTCTTCTGGGGCGCAGGACACAAAAATTGTAATTTATTGCACATAAATAATTAAAAACTATTAAATAATAAAAACAAACAAGCAAAAGGGGACAAATTCCAGAGGCGACTACCTCCTTCATCAGGCCAACAAATACTGACATCTTTGCCAATTCATAATGATGGATTATAATAAAAGAAAAATAAATGTAAAAAAATAGATAAAGATGCTAATATAAGGCTAGATCCGTGAGATCCGGCAGGCTGATTACCCGAAGCTACATGAATGCCACCCGGCCTCATTAACTCCGGCCACAACCCAGCAATTATACAAAGTGCTGGCCGGACAAATACAGCTGCTTGTCTGAATTCCTTATTTTAATTGTTTTTAATCATTTATGTATTATGTATAAATTTGCAGGTTTTCAGTGTCCAGCGCCTGTGCTATAGGAGGCCTGATTTTCATTTTCTGCATAAATCATATGAATAACCCTTTGAAGCACATCTCTAGTCTCCCCCCCCGACATGTGGCTCAGTCACTTTTTGTAAAAGCAGCAAGCACAACGTATTAATGCAACACGTATCTTGTATGACATGGGACTTGTCTCTTGGGTAATATGTACTTACCCATCTTGAAAGAAACAGTTTGGCATGCAGCTCCGGGGATTTCAGGGCAAGTTACCGGTTTATAAGTATCACATTTGGTGTCGTTGCAGGTTGAACATTTCAGGCAATTTACTGCAAAGACAGAACACTCCGCGTTACACCACAGTCCTATAAAATGTACTCCAGCAAGCCAGCTGAGCTCCTACCATCTGTTACTGGAAGGACCCATGGTTATATCACAGTATAACATACAGAAGAGACCACATTTGACATTAGACCTTATTATGTGCCATGTGGAACAGGTAGGGATTGGCTCTGTGTTATCTTAGTGGCCAACATGCTAAAGCACCGGAGTGATGCCTAACCCCATATACTGACAGTAAATCACATGCAGAAACTCTCAGTGCAGTGGTTGAGCTTGGGGTGGTCCCAACACTTATAGGAGTCCCTCATACACCATTGAGGTGTCACCACGTGTTGCTGCTTTCTGGAAGGGATGGTAAGGCATGGTGCACCCTAATGGGTTATGAGTCCAGGGAGTCAGGATTTGCAGTAAACCAGTGTCCTTCTTTACTGGAGGAGCTCAAGTGCAAAACAATACAGGTACAACGCTGAGCTGGTTTCCCCGGTCTCCTTCAGGGCAGAAGAAGGTTTTATGCTGGGGAAAAGCCTGAGCTAGCTGTCCCTCTCTCATAAGTGGATGCCCTGGCCAAAGGCTGGATGCCCAGTGTCTGTGGCTTAGTCATCTGGCTGACTCCCTGGTCATAGGTCTAAAAAAACAGGATCCTTAGCAGAGTATCCCCTTCCTCTGGTCACTCATGCAATCTGAGAGTTTCTTCTACTGAAGACAACTAGGGACTCGGACTGTGCTCCTTTAATACAGTTTCTAACTGACCTAGAATGTACTAGTAGAATGGGTGGAGTGGAAAATCCGATTCAGAAACAGTGTTGCAATTTTAATCTGCCATAGGCTTCTATATAAATTCTATGCAAGTCTATGAGAATGACTAAGCGGTGTTTCCAGAAATAAACAGGTCTTCAGACATAAACAACAGAGCTAAACAGACAAATCATTGTGTGCGGATTCCCCTAAAAAAACCTAGCTCTGCAAATTATCTTATAGCAACTATGGAAAATTACTAGCATATCACTGCATACGCAGAATGCAATAACCTTTTCCAAAGTGCAGTGCAAATACAGTGCAATAACAGTGCAAATAAACAGGATATACTACAATAAACATAAAATGCAGTTCAGCAATATGAAACAGTGTAAATGTAAGGTATAAATTATTATACACATTCATTTTTCTAATAGCAGTAAAGAATTTAGTTGACAGCTTTTTGTTGGAATATAGACACAAACATCCATAGCCCAAAATACCCTTTCTCCAGGGCACTACACCCGGACCATCAGTGTCATAATGTGAGAAGTCATATACTAATTGTAATAAACACAGCACAGTGCACACAGCAGTGTCATCTCCTCCTTACACTACTACACCATGACATGTATACACAGCACAGTGCACATAGCAGTGTCATCTCCTCCTCACACTACTACACCATGACATGTATACACAGCACAGTGCACACAGCAGTGTCATCTCCTCCTCACACTACTACACCATGACATGTATATACAGCACAGTGCACACAGCAGTGTCATCTCCTCCTGACACTACTACACCATGACATGTATACACAGCACAGTGCACACAGCAGCGTCATCTCCTCCTCACACTACTACACCATGACATGTATACACAGCACAGTGCACACAGCAGTGTCATCTCCTCCTCACACTACTACACCATGACATGTATACACAGCACAGTGCACACAGCAGTGTCATCTCCTCCTCACACTACTACACCATGACATGTATACACAGCACAGTGCACACAGCAGTGTCATCTCCTCCTCACACTACTACACCATGACATGTATACACAGCACAGTGCACACAGCAGTGTCATCTCCTCCTCACACTACTACACCATGACATGTATACACAGCACAGTGCACACAGCAGCGTCATCTCCTCCTCACACTACTACACCATGACATGTATACACAGCACAGTGCACACAGCAGCGTCATCTCCTCCTCACACTACTACACCATGACATGTATACACAGCACAGTGCACACAGCAGTGTCATCTCCTCCTCACACTACTACACCATGACATGTATACACAGCACAGTGCACACAGCAGTGTCATCTCCTCCTCACACTACTACACCATGACATGTATACACAGCACAGTGCACACAGCAGTGTCATCTCCTCCTCACACTACTACACCATGACATGTATACACAGCACAGTGCACACAGCAGTGTCATCTCCCCCTCACACTACTACACCATGACATGTATACACAGCACAGTGCACACAGCAGTGTCATCTCCTCCTCACACTACTACACCATGACATGTATAAACAGCACAGTGCACACAGCAGTGTCATCTCCTCCTCACACTACTACACCATGACATGTATACACAGCACAGTGCACACAGCAGCGTCATCTCCTCCTTACACTACTACACCATGACATGTATACACAGCACAGTGCACACAGCAGTGTCATCTCCTCCTCACACTACTACACCATGACATGTATAAACAGCACAGTGCACACAGCAGTGTCATCTCCTCCTCACACTACTACACCATGACATGTATACACAGCACAGTGCACACAGCAGCGTCATCTCCTCCTTACACTACTACACCATGACATGTATACACAGCACAGTGCACACAGCAGTGTCATCTCCTCCTCACACTACTACACCATGACATGTATACACAGCACAGTGCACACAGCAGTGTCATCTCCTCCTCACACTACTACACCATGACATGTATACACAGCACAGTGCACACAGCAGTGTCATCTCCTCCTCACACTACTACACCATGACATGTATACACAGCGCAGTGCACATAGTAGTGTCATCTCCTCCTCACAACACTACACCATGACATGTATACACAGCACAGTGCACACAGCAGCGTCATCTCCTCCTCACACTACTACACCATGACATGTATACACAGCACAGTGCACACAGCAGTGTCATCTCCTCCTCACAACACTACACCATGACATGTATACACAGCACAGCGCACACAGCAGTGTCATCTCCTCCTCACACTACTACACCATGACATGTATACACAGCACAGTGCACACAGTAGTGTAATCTCCTCCTCACACTACTACACCATGACATGTATACACAGCACAGTGCACACAGCAGTGTCATCTCCTCCTCACATTACTACACCATGACATGTATACACAGCACAGTGCACACAGCAGTGTCATCTCCTCCTCACACTACTACACCATGACATGTATACACAGCACAGTGCACACAGCAGTGTCATCTCCTCCTCACACTACTACACCATGACATGAATACACAGCACAGTGCACACAGCAGTGTCATCTCCTCCTCACACTACTACACCATGACATGTATACACAGCACAGTGCACACAGCAGTGTCATCTCCTCCTCACAGTACTACACCATGACATGTATACACAGCACAGTGCACACAGCAGTGTCATCTCCTCCTCACACTACTACACCATGACATGTATACACAGCACAGTGCACACAGCAGTGTCATCTCCTCCTCACACTACTACACCATGACATGTATACACAGCGCAGTGCACACAGCAGTGTCATCTCCTCCTCACACTACTACACCATGACATGTATGCACAGCGCAGTGCACATAGTAGTGTCATCTCCTCCTCACAACACTACACCATGACATGTATACACAGCACAGTGCACACAGCAGTGTCATCTCCTCCTCACACTACTACACCATGACATGTATACACAGCGCAGTGCACACAGCAGTGTCATATCCTCCTCACACTACTACACCATGACATATATACACAGCGCAGTGCACACAGCAGCGTCATTTCCCCCTCACACTACTACACCATGACATGTATACACAGCACAGTGCACACAGCAGTGTCATCTCCTCCTCACACTACTACACCATGACATGTATACACAGCACAGTGCACACAGCAGTGTCATATCTTCCTCACACTACTACACCATGACATATATACACAGCACAGTGCACACAGCAGTGTCATCTCCTCCTCACACTACTACACCATGACATGTATACACAGCACAGTGCACACAGCAGCTTCATCTCCTCCTCACACTACTACACCATGACATGTATACACAGCACAGTGCACACAGCAGTGTCACCTCCTCCTCACACTACTACACCATGACATGTATATACAGCACAGTGCACACAGCAGTGTCATCTCCTCCTCACACTACTACACCATGACATGTATACACAGCACAGTGCACACAGCAGTGTCATCTCCTCCTCACACTACTACACCATGACATGTACACACAGCACAGTGCACACAGCAGTGTCATTTCCTCAAACTACTACACCATGACATGTATACACAGCACAGTGCACACAGCAGTGTCATCTCCTCCTCACACTACTACACCATGACATATATACACAGCACAGCGCACACAGCAGTGTCATCTCCTCCTGACACTACTACACCATGACATGTATACACAGCACAGTGCACACAGCAGTGTCATCTCCTCCTCACACTACTACACCATGACATGTTTACACAGCACAGTGCACACAGCAGTGCCATCTCCTCCTCACACTACTACACCATGACATGTATATACAGCACAGTGCACACAGCAGTGTCATCTCCTCCTCACACTACTACACCATG
This sequence comes from Bufo gargarizans, assembly GCF_014858855.1. Lineage (NCBI taxonomy): Eukaryota > Metazoa > Chordata > Amphibia > Anura > Bufonidae > Bufo > Bufo gargarizans. The sequence continues at coordinate 10,642,646 of NC_058088.1, forward strand.
ACATGTATACACAGCACAGTGCACACAGCAGTGTCATCTCCTCATGACACTACTACACCATGACATGTATACACAGCACAGTGCACACAGCAGTGTCATCTCCTCCTCACACTACTACACCATGACATGTATACACAGCACAGTGCACACAGCAGCGTCATCTCCTCCTCACACTACTACACCATGACAGGTATACACAGCACAGTGCACACAGCAGTGTCATCTCCTCCTCACACTACTACACCATGACATGTATACACAGCACAGCGCACACAGCAGTGTCATCTCCTCCTCACACTACTACACCATGACATGTATACACAGTACAGTGCACACAGCAGTGTCATCTCCTCCTCACACTACTACACCATGACATGTATACACAGCACAGCGCACACAGCAGTGTCATCTCCTCCTCACACTACTACACCATGACATGTATACACAGCACAGTGCACACAGCAGTGCCATCTCCTTCTCACACTACTACACCATGACATGTATACACAGCACAGTGCACACAGCAGTCTCATCTCCTCCTCACACTACTACACCATGACATGTATACACAGCACAGTGCACACAGCAGTCTCGTCTCCCCCTCACACTACTACACCATGACATGTATACACAGCACAGCGCACACAGCAGTGTCATCTCCTCCTCACACTACTACACCATGACATGAATACATAGCACAGTGCACACAGCAGTGTCATCTCCCCTCACACTACTACACCATGACATGTATACACAGCACAGTGCACACAGCAGTGTCATCTCCTCCTCACACTACTACACCATGACATGTATACACAGCACAGTGCACACAGCAGTGTCATCTCCTCCTCACACTACTACACCATGACATGTATACACAGCACAGTGCATACAGCAGTATCATCTCCTCCTCACACTACTACACCATGACATGTATACACAGCACAGTGCACACAGCAGTGTCATCTCCACCTCACACTACTACACCATGACATGTATACACAGCACAGTGCACACAGCAGTGTCATCTCCTCACACTACTACACCATGACATGTATGCACAGCACAGTGCACACAGCAGTGTCATCTCCTCCTCACACTACTACACCATGACATGTATACACAGCACAGTGCACACAGCAGCGTCATCTCCTCCTCACACTACTACACCATGACATGTATACACAGCACAGTGCACACAGCAGTGTCATCTCCTCCTCACACCACTACACCATGACATGTATACACAGCACAGTGCACACTGCAGTGTCATCTCCTCCTCACACTACTACACCATGACATGTACACACAGCACAGTGCACACAGCAGTGTAATCTCCTCCTCACACTACTACACCATGACATGTATACACAGCACAGTGCACACAGCAGTGTCATCTCCTCCTCACACTACTACACCATGACATGTATACACAGCACAGTGCACACAGCAGTGTCACCTCCTCCTCACACTACTACACCATGACATGTATACACAGCACAGTGCACACAGCAGTGTCATCTCCTCCTCACACTACTACACCATGACATGTATACACAGCACAGTGCACACAGCAGTGTCATCTCCTCCTCACACTACTACACCATGACATGTATACACAGCACAGTGCACACAGCAGTGTCATCTCCTCCTCACACTACTACACCATGACATGTATACACAGCACAGTGCACACAGCAGTGTCATCTCCTCCTCACACTACTACACCATGACATGTATACACAGCACAGTGCACACAGCAGTGTCATCTCCTCCTCAAACTACTACACCATGACATGTATACACAGCACAGTGCACACAGCAGTGTCATCTCCTCCTCACACTACTACACCATGACATGTATACACAGCACAGTGCACACAGCAGTGTCATCTCCTCCTCACACTACTACACCATGACATGTATACACAGCACAGTGCACACAGCAGTGTCATCTCTCCTCACAACTACTACACCATGACATGTATACACAGCACAGTGCACACAGCAGTGTCATCTCCTCCTCACACTACTACACCATGACATGTATACACAGCACAGTGCACACAGCAGTGTCATCTCCTCCTCACTACTACACCATGACATGTATACACAGCACAGTGCACACAGCAGTGTCATCTCCTCCTCACACTACTACACCATGACATGTATACACAGCACAGTGCACACAGCAGTGTCATCTCCTCCTCACACTACTACACCATGACATGTATACACAGCACAGTGCACACAGCAGTGTCATCTCCTCCTCACACTACTACACCATGACATGTATACACAGCACAGTGCACACAGCAGTGTCATCTCCTCCTCACACTACTACACCATGACATGTATACACAGCACAGTGCACACAGCAGTGTCATCTCCTCCTCACACTACTACACCATGACATGTATACACAGCACAGTGCACACAGCAGTGTCATCTCCTCCTCACACTACTACACCATGACATGTATACACAGCACAGTGCACACAGCAGTGTCATCTCCTCCTCACATACTACACCATGACATGTATACACAGCACAGTGCACACAGCAGTGTCATCTCCTCCTCACACTACTACACCATGACATGTATACACAGCACAGTGCACACAGCAGTGTCATCTCCTCCTCACACTACTACACCATGACATGTATACACAGCACAGTGCACATGGTAGTGTAATCTCCTCCTCACACTACTACACCATGACATGTATATACAGCACAGTTCACACAGCAGTGTCATCTACTCCTCACACTACACCATGACATGTACACACAGCACAGTGCACACAGCAGTGTCATTTCCTCAAACTACTACACCATGACATGTATACACAGCACAGTGCACACAGCAGTGTCATCTCCTCCTCACACTACTACACCATGACATGTATACACAGCACAGTGCACACAGCAGTGCCATCTCCTCCTCACACTACTACACCATGACATGTATACACAGCACAGCGCACACAGCAGTGTCATCTCCTCCTGACACTACTACACCATGACATGTATACACAGCACAGTGCACACAGCAGTGTCATCTCCTCCTCACACTACTACACCATGACATGTTTACACAGCACAGTGCACACAGCAGTGCCATCTCCTCCTCACACTACTACACCATGACATGTATATACAGCACAGTGCACACAGCAGTGTCATCTCCTCCTCACACTACTACACCATGACATGTATACACAGCACAGTGCACACAGCAGTGTCATCTCCTCATGACACTACTACACCATGACATGTATACACAGCACAGTGCACACAGCAGTGTCATCTCCTCCTCACACTACTACACCATGATATGTATACACAGCACAGTGCACACAGCGGTGTCATCTCCTCATGACACTACTACACCATGACATGTATACACAGCACAGTGCACACAGCAGTGTCATCTCCTCCTCACACTACTACACCATGACATGTATACACAGCACAGTGCACACAGCAGCGTCATCTCCTCCTCACACTACTACACCATGACATGTATACACAGCACAGCGCACACAGCAGTGTCATCTCCTCCTCACACTACTACACCATGACATGTATACACAGTACAGTGCACACAGCAGTGTCATCTCCTCCTCACACTACTACACCATGACATGTATACACAGCACAGCGCACACAGCAGTGTCATCTCCTCCTCACACTACTACACCATGACATGTATACACAGCACAGTGCACACAGCAGTGCCATCTCCTCCTCACACTACTACACCATGACATGTATACACAGCACAGCGCACACAGCAGTCTCGTCTCCCCCTCACACTACTACACCATGACATGTATACACAGCACAGCGCACACAGCAGTGTCATCTCCTCCTCACACTACTACACCATGACATGTATACACAGCACAGTGCACACAGCAGTGTCATCTCCCCCTCACACTACTACACCATGACATGTATACACAGCACAGTGCACACAGCAGTGTCATCTCCTCCTCACACTACTACACCATGACATGTATACACAGCACAGTGCACACAGCAGTGTCATCTCCTCCTCACACTACTACACCATGACATGTATACACAGCACAGTGCATACAGCAGTATCATCTCCTCCTCACACTACTACACCATGACATGTATACACAGCACAGTGCACACAGCAGTGTCATCTCCTCCTCACACTACTACACCATGACATGTATACACAGCACAGTGCACACAGCAGTGTCATCTCCTCACACTACTACACCATGACATGTATGCACAGCACAGTGCACACAGCAGTGTCATCTCCTCCTCACACTACTACACCATGACATGTATACACAGCACAGTGCACACAGCAGCGTCATCTCCTCCTCACACTACTACACCATGACATGTATACACAGCACAGTGCACACAGCAGCGTCATCTCCTCCTCACACTACTACACCATGACATGTATACACAGCACAGTGCACACAGCAGTGTCATCTCCTCCTCACACTACTACACCATGACATGTATACACAGCACAGTGCACACAGCAGTGTCATCTGCTCCTCACACTACTACACCATGACATGTATACACAGCACAGTGCACACAGCAGCGTCATCTCCTCCTCACACTACTACACCATGACATGTATACACAGCACAGTGCACACAGCAGTGTCATCTCCTCCTCACACTACTACACCATGACATGTATACACAGCACAGTGCACACAGCAGTGTCATCTCCTCACACTACTACACCATGACATGTATGCACAGCACAGTGCACACAGCAGTGTCATCTCCTCCTCACACTACTACACCATGACATGTATACACAGCACAGTGCACACAGCAGCGTCATCTCCTCCTCACACTACTACACCATGACATGTATACACAGCACAGTGCACACAGCAGTGTCATCTCCTCCTCACACTACTACACCATGACATGTATACACAGCACAGTGCACACAGCAGTGTCATCTCCTCCTCACACTACTACACCATGACATGTATACACAGCACAGTGCACACAGCAGCGTCATCTCCTCCTCACACTACTACACCATGACATGTATACACAGCACAGTGCACACAGCAGTGTCATCTCCTCCTCACACTACTACACCATGACATGTATACACAGCACAGTGCACACAGCAGTGTCATCTCCTGTACATAATTTAGGTACACTATAGATTACTTACCAGTCTGAATGCTTAACAAGATGAGAACGGAAAGAGATAAAAGATGTGTTATTTCCATGGTGGTCTGGTGATTGTCTGAGTACGGTCTCTCCCTCTTCCTCCTTTTATAGGTTTGTCGTCATTGTGTAACACCCCAGAGTTGTGTTACTACACTCCTCTACTCCGCTGCCCTTCAGGAGCCATTATATTGTCATCTGATGTGATTTTGATTATCAGACTTCATATACAATTCAGCCATATAACATTTTGAATATTTGTTGTTAGATGAGAAGGCTACTACTCACGCTTCAGAAGACCTCTTGGTCCTTTCTTTACTTTATTTTTCACAATGAAAAAGTGTTGCATGGCTCTCAGGCCCACTTGTTCAGAGTTCGCCGAGTTGTAAACCACATTCAAGCGTGACGTTTCGGGGGTCTCGCCCCCTTACTCATGCGTGAAGATCAGGTGTAACCAACAGCCTGGGCGTAGTCTGTCTCAAATCTCAATTCGTGTCTAAAAACATTCATTTAGTTACAAATTGACATTTCACAAAAATACTTTAAAATTACAGATTTCGTTCAACCCTTTTGGTTTTAATGTTTAAATTTTTGTAATCCATCTAGATTCATGTTGCAGCAATTTATTCTTATTATTTTCTGGAGTAAATCCAGGTTTAATGTATTCTAGTATTACCCATTTTATTTCATTCCATTTATGTTTCCTTTCGTAACAATGTTGCAACAATGTAGTTTCTTGATATAAATTTTTTTCCTCTTTTTTGCTATCAGTAGATTCCACATATCTTTTTATGTTGGATTTATGTTCTATGAGTCTTGTATAGAGTTGAGCGAACACCTGGATGTTCCGGTTCGAAAAGTTCGGCCGAACTTCCCGAAAATGTTCCCGAACTCGACCCAAACTTCGTCCCGAACCCGAACCCTAACCCTATTGAAGTCAATGGGGACTCGAAATTTTCGGCACTAAAAAGGCTGCAAAATGTAGGTAAATCCCCTGCAAACAAATGTGGATAGGAAAATGAATTAAAAAAAATAAAAAAAATTAACCAATATCAATTGGAGAGAGGTCCCATAGCAGAGAATCAGGCTTCACGTCACCCAAAACTGGAACAGTCCATTGTCACATATTTAGGCCCCGGCACCCAGACAGAGGAGAGGTTCATTCAACTTTGGGTAGCCTCGCAATATAATGGTAAAATGAAAATAAAAATAGGATTGAATGAGGAAGTGCCCTGGAGTCCAATAATATATGGTTAAGGGGAGGTAGTTAATGTCTAATCTGCACAAGGGACGGACAGGTCCTGTGGGATCCATGCCTGGTTCATTTTTATGAACGTCAGCTTGTCCACATTGGCTGTAGACAGGCGGCTGCGTTTGTCTGTAATGACGCCCCCTGCCGTGCTGAATACACGTTCAGACAAAACGCTGGCCGCCGGGCAGGCCAGCACCTCCAAGGCATAAAAGGCTAGCTCTGGCCACGTGGACAATTTAGAGACCCAGAAGTTGAATGTGGCCGAACCATCAGTCAGTACGTGGAGGGGTGTGCACACGTACTGTTCCACCATGTTAGTGAAATGTTGCCTCCTGCTAACACGTTGCGTATCAGGTGGTGGTGCAGTTAGCTGTGGCATGTTGACAAAACTTTTCCACATCTCTGCCATGCTAACCCTGCCCTCAGAGGAGCTGGCATTGACACAGCTGCCTTGGCGACCTCTTGCTCCTCCTCTGCCTTGGCCTTGGGCTTCCACTTGTTCCCCTGTGACATTTGGGAATGCTCTCAGTAGCGCGTCTACCAACGTGCGCTTGTACTCGCGCATCTTCCTATCATGCTCCAGTGCAGGAAGTAAGGTGGGCACATTGTCTTTGTACCGTGGATCCAGCAGGGTGGCAACCCAGTAGTCCACACACGTTAAAATGTGGGCAACTCTGCTGTCGTTGCGCAGGCACTGCAGCATGTAGTCGCTCATGTGTGCCAGGCTGCCCAGAGGTAAGGACAAGCTGTCCTCTGTGGGAGGCGTATCGCCATCGTCCTGCCTTTCCCCCCAGCCACGCACCAGTGATGGGCCCGAGCTGCGTTGGGTGCCACCCCGCTGTGACCATGCTTCATCCTCATCCTCCTCCACCTCCTCCTCATCCTCGTCCTCCTCGTCCTCCAGTAGTGGGCCCTGGCTGGCCACATTTGTACCTGGCCTCTGCTGTTGCCAAAAACCTCCCTCTGAGTCACTTCGAAGAGACTGGCCTGAAAGTGCTACAAATGACCCCTCTTCCTCCTCCTCCTCCTCCTCCTCCTGGGCCACCTCCTCTTCCATCATCGCCCTAAGTGTTTTCTCAAGGAGACATAGAAGTGGTATTGTAACGCTGATAACGGCGTCATCGCCACTGGCCATGTTGGTGGAGTACTCGAAACAGCGCAACAGGGCACACAGGTCTCGCATGGAGGCCCAGTCATTGGTGGTGAATTGGTGCTGTTCCGTAGTGCGTGCTGCAGCTGAAACTCCACTATGGCCTGCTGCTGCTCGCACAGTCTGTCCAGCATGTGCAAGGTGGAGTTCCACCTGGTGGGCACGTCGCATATGAGGCGGTGAGCGGGAAGGCCGAAGTTACGCTGTAGCGCAGACAGGCGAGCAGCGGCAGGATGTGAACGCCGGAAGCGCGCACAGACGGCCCGCACTTTATGCAGCAGCTCTGACATGTCGGGGTAGTTGTGAATGAACTTCTGCACCACCAAATTCAGCACATGCGCCAGGCAAGGGATGTGCGTCAAACTGGCTAGTCCCAGAGCTGCAATGTCGCCCATTATCGCACACCACCAGGCCGGGCTTGAGGCTCACCGGCAGCAACCACTCGTCGGTCTGTTGTTCTATACCCAGCCACAACTCCTGTGCGGTGTGGGGCCTGTCCCCCAAACATATGAGTTTCAGAATGGCCTGCTGACGTTTACCCCGGGCTGTGCTGAAGTTGGTGGTGAAGGTGTGTGGCTGACTGGATGAGCAGGTGGAAGAAGAGGAGGAGGAAGCCGAGAAGGAGGAGGTGGCAACAGGAGGCAAAGAATGTTGCCCTGCGATCCTTGGCGGCGGAAGGACGTGCGCCAAACAGCTCTCCGCCTGGGGCCCAGCTGCCACTACATTTACCCAGTGTGCAGTTAGGGAGATATAGCGTCCCTGGCCGTGCTTACTGGTCCACGTATCTGTGGTTAGGTGGACCTTGCCACAGATGGCGTTGCGCAGTGCACATTTGATTTTATCGGATACTTGGTTGTGCAGGGAAGGCACGGCTCTCTTGGAGAAGTAGTGCCGGCTGGGAACAACATACTGTGGGACAGCAAGCGACATGAGCTGTTTGAAGCTGTCTGTGTCCACCAGCCTAAATGACAGCATTTCATAGGCCAGTAGTTTAGAAATGCTGGCATTCAGGGCCAGGGATCGAGGGTGGCTAGGTGGGAATTTACGCTTTCTCTCAAATGTTTGTGAGATGGAGAGTTGAACGCTGCCGTGTGACATGGTTGAGATGCTTGGTGACGGAGGTGGTGGTGTTGGTGGTACATCCCCTGTTTGCTGGGCGGCAGGTGCCAACGTTCCTCCAGAGGCGGAGGAAGAGGCCGAGGCGGCAGCAGCAGAAGAGGCCGAGGCGGCAGCAGCAGAAGAGGCCGAGGCGGCAGCAGCAGAAGAGGTAGCAGGGGGAGCCTGAGTGACTTCCTTGGTTTTAAGGTGTTTACTCCACTGCAGTTCATGCTTTGCATGCAGGTGCCTGGTCATGCAGGTTGTGCTAAGGTTCAGAACGTTAATGCCTCGCTTCAGGCTCTGATGGCACAGCGTGCAAACCACTCGGGTCTTGTCGTCAGCACATTGTTTGAAGAAGTGCCATGCCAGGGAACTCCTTGAAGCTGCCTTTGGGGTGCTCGGTCCCAGATGGCGGCGGTCAGTAGCAGGCGGAGTCTCTTGGCGGCGGGTGTTCTGCTTTTGCCCACTGCTCCCTCTTTTGCTACGCTGTTGGCTCGGTCTGACCACTGCCTCTTCCTCTGAACTGTGAAAGTCAGTGGCACGACCTTCATTCCATGTGGGGTCTAGGACCTCATCGTCCCCTGCATCGTCTTCCACCCAGTCTTGATCCCTGACCTCCTGTTCAGTCTGCACACTGCAGAAAGACGCAGCAGTTGGCACCTGTGTTTCGTCATCATCAGAGACATGCTGAGGTGGTATTCCCATGTCCTCATCATCAGGAAACATAAGTGGTTGTGCGTCAGTGCATTCTATGTCTTCCACCGCTGGGAAAGGGCTAGGTGGATGCCCTTGGGAAACCCTGCCAGCAGAGTCTTCAAACAGCATAAGAGACTGCTGCATAACTTGAGGCTGAGACAGTTTCCCTGGTATGCATGGGGGTGATGTGACAGACTGATGGGCTTGGTTTTCAGGCGCCATCTGTGCGCTTTCTGCAGAAGACTGGGTGGGAGATAATGTGAACGTGCTGGATCCACTGTCGGCCACCCAATGGACTAATGCCTGTACCTGCTCAGGCCTTACCATCCTTAGAACGGCTCTGGGCCCCACCAAATATCGCTGTAAATTCTGGCGTCTACTGGGACCTGAGGTAGTTGGTACACTAGGACGTGTGGCTGTGGCAGAACGGCCACGTCCTCTCCCAGCACCAGAGGGTCCACTAACACCACCACGTCCGCGTCCCTTACTAGATGTTTTTTCTCATTGTTACCGTTCACCACAATAAGAAAAAAATTATTTGGCCCAATGTATTGAATTCAAACTTAAGGGCACCTAAAGGCCTTTTTTTTACAGACACCTAACACTATCTGGCTATCTATTTAGGTACCGTATTACACTAATACAGGCACAGCAGTAACGACAGATTTCGCTGAATATAAATTGTAGGCCTAGTATTTAGGCCCTGGATGACAGGTATCCCTTTTACGGACAGAATTAGACTTGGAAATGCACGGTAGCGTGTGAAGTTATTGAGGATTAGTGATGTCGCGAACATAAAATTTTCCGTTCGCGAACGGCGAACGCGAGTTTCTGCAAATGTTCGCGAACATGCGAACCAGGCGAACTGCAATAGACTTCAATAGGCAGGTGAATTTTAAAACCCACAGGGACTCTTTCTGGCCACAGTAGTGATGGAAAAGTTGTTTCAAGGGGACTAACACCTGGACTGTGGCATGCCGGAGGGAGATCCATGGCAAAACTCCCATGGAAAATTACGTAGTTGACGCAGAGTGTGGTAGGTTGAAATCGCGATGCGATTTATAGAACTTGAATTAATCGCATTGCGATTTCAACTTTGTGACACTGCAGCTTCAGAATGAATCTAAGATGGATGCTGTACCTAAGATGGATGCTGTCCTTGCTTTTTGATAGGCGGTGGGAGGGTCTGGGAGGGAGGGTCTGCTGCTGATTGGCTGGAATGTGTCTGCTGACTGTGAGGTACAGGGTCAAAGTTTGCTCAATGATGACGTATAGGAGGCGGACCGAACATCGCATATGTTCGCCCGCCGCAGCGAACGCGAACAAGCTATGTTCGCCAGGAACTATTCGCCGGCTAATAGTTCGGGACATCTCTATTGAGGATGTCCCTATCAGCACCTTCAATGTAATATACCCTTTTATAGATAGATTTAAACTTGGCCTGATACAGCAGAAACCACTGATTTATGGAATTGCTAATTTGGCAATTGAATTTCAACCCAGAACAAAATATATCCTTTGCCAGACAGCAGACCGTATTACAATTGGCTGGCCACAGCTGAAACACCAGATTTAGGGTACTGCTATTTTGGCAATTGTATTTCACCCCTCAATAAAATATCAAGCACAGCCAAGCCCCCCCAAAAAAACACACTATTGATGGTTAAATGGACTTGGTGGCAGCTTGTGCTGGCGCACCACAAGACACAAAATGGCCGCCGATCACCCCGGAAAAAAGTAACAGAAAAACGCTCTGGGCAGCCTAAAAACAGTGAGCAATTAAATAGCAGAAGTTGAATGATCCACAGCTGTAGCTCGATCACTTCATTAAGTGTTTTTGCTGAGTAAATCCCTGCCTAATCTCGCCCTAACAGCAGCAGCTGCAACCTCTCCCTACACTGATCAGAGCAGAGTGACGTGCGGCGCTATGTGACTCCAGCTTAAATAGAGGCTGGGTCACATGCTGCACTGGCCAATCACAGCCATGCCAATAGTAGGCATGGCTGTGACGGCCTCTTGGGGCAAGTAGTATGACGCTTGTTGATTGGCTGCTTTGCAGCCTTTCAAAAAGCGCCAAGAAAGCGCCGAACACAGAAAGCGAACCCAGACTTTTACGTAAATGTTCGGGTTCGGGTCCGTGTCACAAACACCCCAAAATTCGGTACGAACCCGAACTATACAGTTCGGGTTCGCTCATCCCTAGTCTTGTACCTATTTCTCTTTTAGTTTGTCCTATATACCACATGCTGCAAGGGCATCTCAGACCGTAGATAACATTTTTGGTCATGCATGTAGTATAATGGCGCATGGGAATTCTATATCGATTCCTGTGACGATGAATGAACTCTCCCTTTATAATTTGGTTGCAGTTCATACATGACAAGCATGGGAACGTACCTCTTTTTTGTGTGTCTAAAAAGGATTGTCCGCAGCACCAAGTTTTGCTAATATTTTCATGGCCATGTTTGAAGAAAACTATATTTTCAGTACAGGAAAACTATCTGCCATAACCATATGGTTACGTTATGTGGACAATATTTTCCTTCTATGGAGAGATACTGAACAATCCCTATTGACATTTATTGAATATCTCAATTCATGTCATGATACAATTTAATTTCAGCTACATTATCATCCCACTACAATACAATTTCTAGATATAGAAATCACTAAAGAAGAAACAGGATGTTTTAACACCATATTATACTCCAAACCCACTGATCGAAACAATCTATTGCTCTATACTAGCCACCATGCCCCACATATTTTTAAAGGTATACCAAAAAGTGAACTGATACGAGCTAAACATATAACAAAAAAAATCAAGATGATATAAAGCCCCAAAAAACTATATCTAAAATTTTTTTAGATCGAGGTTACCCTACAAATATCATTAATACAGTAGAAAAAGAGACACCCTATTTAGTAGGGAAAATAAGAAAAACGCAAATGAACGCCCAGTATATTTAGGCGCCTACGACTGTCATGCAACTTTAATTTAAAAAGTTATAAATAAATATTGGGATATTTTGCAACATGATAAGAAATACGGAAATCTTTTTAAATGAAAACCTAATTTTGTGTACCGAAAAGGGCAAACTATAGGTAATAGATTATTTAAGGGAGATATAGAAATACAAAAAAAGGATCGACAATCCTTTTTAGACACACAAAAAAGAGGTACGTTCCCATGCTTGTCATGTATGAACTGCAACCAAATTATAAAGGGAGAGTTCATTCATCGTCACAGGAATCGATATAGAATTCCCATGCGCCATTATACTACATGCATGACCAAAAATGTTATCTACGGTCTGAGATGCCCTTGCAGCATGTGGTATATAGGACAAACTAAAAGAGAAATACATACAAGACTCATAGAACATAAATCCAACATAAAAAGATAGGTGGAATCTACTGATAGCAAAAAAGAGGAAAAAAAAATTATATCAAGAAACTACATTGTTGCAACATTGTTACGAAAGGAAACATAAATGGAATGAAATAAAATGGGTAATACTAGAATACATTAAACCTGGATTTACTCCAGAAAATAGTAAGAATAAATTGCTGCAACATGAAACTAGATGGATTACAAAAATTGAAACATTAAAACCAAAAGGGTTGAACAAAATCTGTAATTTTAAAGTATTTTTGTGAAATGTCAATTTGTAACTAAATGAATGTTTTTAGACACGAATTGAGATTTGAGACAGACTACGCCCATGCCCTAGAATATTTAAGGCTGTTGGTTACACCTGATCTTCACGCATGAGTAAGGGGGCGAGACCCCCGAAACGTCGCGCTTGAATGTGGTTTACAACTCGGCGAACTCTGAACAAGTGGGCCTGAGAGCCATGCAACACTTTTTAATTATGAAAAATAAAGTAAAGAAAGGACCAAGAGGTCTTCTGAAGCGTGAGTAGTAGCCTTCTCATCTAACAACAAATATTCAAAATGTTATATGGCTGAATTGTATATGAAGTCTGAGTATCTGAGTCAAAGTGAGACTCTTAGGCCCCTTTCACACGGGCGAGTTTTCCGTGCGGGTGCGATCCGTGCGGCGAACGTATGGCACCCGCACTAAATCCTGACCCATTCATTTCTATGGGGCTGTGCACATGAGCGATGTTTTTAATGCATCACTTGTGCGTTCAGTTGAAATCGCAGCATGCTCTATATTTTCCGATTTTGACGTGACGCAGGCCCCATAGAAATGAATGGGGTGTGTGAAAATCGGATGGCATCCGCAAGCAAGTACGGATGCCGTGCGATTTGCACGCATGGTTGCTAGGAGACCATCGGGATGGAGACCCGATCATTATTATTTTCCCTTATAACATGGTTATAAGGGAAAATAATAGCATTCTGAATACAGAATGCATAGTAAACCAGCGCTAGAGGGGTTAAAAAAAAATAAATAATAATTTAACTCACCTTAGTCCACTTGCTCGCGAAGCTGGCATCTCCTTGTGTCTCCGCTGCTGATGAACAGGACCTGGGGTGAGCTGCTCCATTAAATAGAGCTTAAGGACCTTCGATGACGTCACTCCGGTCATCACATGATCTTTTACCATGGTGAATCACCATGGTAAAAGATCATGTGACGTACCATGTGATGACCGGAGTGACGTCATCGAAGGTCCTTAACCTGTATTTAATGGAGCAGCTCACCCCAGGTCCTGTTCATCAGCAGCGGAGACACAAGGAGATGCCGGCTTCGCGAGCAAGTGGACTAAGGTGAGTTAAATTTTTTTTATTTTTTTTTAACCCCTCTAGCGCTGGTTTACTATGCATTCTGTATTCAGAATGCTATTATTTTCCCTTATAACCATGTTATAAGGGAAAATAATACAATCTTCAGAACATCAATCCCAAGCCCGAACTTCTATGAAGAAGTTCGGGTTTGGGTACCAAACATGCGCGATTTTTCTCTTTAGAGAGGTCACGAATCCTAGATCTGCAAAATCTCAATATTTGCAGGATATGTAAAAATTGGGAATTTGGTAGTTGGAATCTTTCTTTCAACTCCCCAGGGGACAACCATCTCCTTTCCTCCACATGCATCAGATGCTCCGCCCTACTGATCCCTTTCATTTTCTATGTCTCCAGAAATGCATTGTGTCTTCCTTGGGGGAACTCCGGGTGATCCCATAGTGGCATCCATTTGGATGCCGAGAAAGGGAGCCCAAATGCTTTCCTTGCCACTTTCCACGCAAATACCCAAGTAAACATCTGACCCCTCCAGGAGTCTTGCTAAGGGCACTAGGACTAGGTCGAAGAGCAGCGGGGAGAGGGCACACCCTTGTCATGTCCCCTTGTATAATGAGAAGGTGGGGGAGAGAAAGCCTCCCGTATGTACTCTGGCTAATGGATCTGTATACAAGTCTTTTAAAAAGGTGCAAAAACCCGTAATCTGGAACTTATCTAAAACCGCTCCCAGCCAATCCTACTTCACTGAATCGAAAGCTTTCTCCGCATCTAAAGCTAGTAAGTAAGGGGACTCTCCTGGGTGGGCATGGTGTCTGACACAATCCAGGGTAGCTAGCACTTTTCTGATGTTTGCTACTGCTGATCTTCCTTTGATAAATCCTACCTGAGAGGGCCTCACCAAATCAGGCATCAAGGCCCCCAACCTATCCGCCAATATCTTTGTTAAGATTTTAGATCTTGATTTATCAAAGATATGGGCCGATAAGAGCCAGGATCAGATGGATCTTTGTAGGACTTTAATATAAGTTTTATGTGGGCTATTTCGGAGTGTCTCGGGAAGTCACTAGAGTGTGTATCATTCCCTTGGAATCTCGTAAAGACCTAATGTTCGTAGGGGTGAATCTGCCTCTGGCTAAATTGGCTAACATGCGTCCTGACTTATTTCCGAAACGGAAGAGGTCTGTTTGGAAAGCCGACCTATACATTGCCTCTCTCCTGTCCATCCATAATTCATAATCACTTCTGGCCCTGATCCAGTTATCTTTATCTGTTAAGGAAGCTGATTTTAGAAATGTTGTATAAGCTTCTCTCAGGGATTTACTGGCCGCTAAATGTTGTTTAGATATTGTTTTGCGCAGGTTACCAATATACCCTATAATCTTGCCCCTCAAAACCGCTTTTGACACTTCCTAATAAGTAGAGACATCTGATGCATGTGGGAGATTGTCCTCTTGAAACTCCAACCACCAACCTTTTAAGATAACCTAGAAGTTATCATCTTTGGCCAAAAAGGAAGGAAAGTGCCAGATAAAATCAGTTTCACTGGGATGTGCATTCTGCAAGTAAATAGATATAGGTGAGTGATCTGAAATGACCAAATCATGGATCTCCGCACTGGTCACTCTGCTCTCCATGTTTGTGCTAGGCAGCAAATAATCAATGCGAGACCATGACTGATGCACATGAGAAAAATGTTTGTGTTCTCTATCATCTGGGTGAAGAGCTCTCCATATGTCTGAAGTACCAGAAGAGGACATGAGGGATAGTAATACCTTATCAGTGGGACGTGCGTTAATTACTGACCTATCCTCTCTCAAACGATCCTCATGAGTCAAGACAACTGAATTGAAATCCCCTCCTACTATCTTGTTGGGGATTTCGTCTGATAGTAGCCTATTTTCTAAGCTGTGAAGAAGGTTTTATTTTCGCCATTAGGTGCATATACAGGTCCTTCTAAAAAAAATTAGCATATTGTGATAAAGTTCATTTATTTCTGTAATGTACTGATAAACATTAGACTTTCATATATTTTAGATTCATTACACACAACTGAAGTAGTTCAAGCCTTTTATTGTTTTAATATTGATGATTTTGGCATACAGCTCATGAAAACCCAAA
The DNA here is from genome assembly GCF_014858855.1 of Bufo gargarizans. Classification (NCBI taxonomy): domain Eukaryota; kingdom Metazoa; phylum Chordata; class Amphibia; order Anura; family Bufonidae; genus Bufo; species Bufo gargarizans. The sequence goes on from NC_058088.1 coordinate 10,658,871, forward strand.
ATTCCTATCTAAAAAAATTAGCATATTTCATCCGACCAATAAAAGAAAAGTGTTTTTAATACAAAAAAGTCAACCTTCAAATAATTATGTTCAGTTATGCCCTCAATACTTGGTCGGGAATCCTTTTGCAGAAATGACTGCTTCAATGCGGCGTGGCATGGAGGCAATCAGCCTGTGGCACTGCTGAGGTGTTATGGAGGCCCAGGAGGCTTCAATGCGGCGTGGCATGGAGGCAATCAGCCTGTGGCACTGCTGAGGTGTTATGGAGGCCCAGGATGCTTCGATAGCGGCCTTAAGCTCATCCAGAGTGTTGGGTCTTGCGTCTCTCAACTTTCTCTTCCCAATATCCCACAGATTCTCTATGGGGTTCAGGTCAGGAGAGTTGGCAGGCCAATTGAGCACAGTAATACCATGGTCAGTAAACCATTTACCAGTGGTTTTGGCACTGTGAGCAGGTGCCAGGTCGTGCTGAAAAATGAAATCTTCATCTCCATAAAGCTTTTCAGCAGATGGAAGCATGAAGTGCTCCAAAATCTCCTGATAGCTAGCTGCATTGACCCTGCCCTTGATAAAACACAGTGGACCAACACCAGCAGCTGACATGGCACCCCAGACCATCACTGACTGTGGGTACTTGACACTGGACTTCAGGCATTTTGGCATTTCCCTCTCCCCAGTCTTCCTCCAGACTATGGCACCTTGATTTCCGAATGACATGCAAAATTTGCTTTCATCCGAAAAAAAGTACTTTGGACCACTGAGCAACAGTCCAGTGCTGCTTCTCTGTAGCCCAGGTCAGGCGCTTCTGCCGCTGTTTCTGGGGAATGCGGCACCTGTAGCCCATTTCCTGCACACGCCTGTACACGGGGGCTCTGGATGTTTCTACTCCAGACTCAGTCCACTGCTTCCGCAGGTCCCCCAAGGTCTGGAATCGGTCCTTCTCCACAATCTTCCTCAGGGTCCGGTCACCTCTTCTCGTTATGCAGCGTTTTCTGCCACACTTTTCCTTCCCACAGACTTCCCACTGAGGTGCCTTGATACAGCACTCTGGGAACAGCCTATTCGTTCAGAAATTTCTTTCTGTGTCTTACCCTCTTGCTTGAGGGTGTCAATGATGGCCTTCTGGACAGCAGTCAGGTCGGCAGTCTTACCCATGATTGCGGTTTTGAGTAATGAACCAGGCTGGGAGTTAAGTTTAAAAGCCTTCAGGAATCTTTTGCAGGTGTTTAGAGTTAATTAGTTGATTCAGATGATTAGGTTAATAGCTCGTTTGGAGAACCTTTTCATGATATGCTAATTTTTTTAGATAGGAATTTGGGGTTTTTATGAGCTGTATGCCAAAATCATCAATATTAAAACAATAAAAGGCTTGAACTACTTCAGTTGTGTGTAATGAATCTAAAATATATGAAAGTCTAATGTTTATCAGTACATTACAGAAAATAATGAACTTTATCACAATATGCAAATTATTTTAGAAGGACCTGTATGTTATGTATGATACACAGGGTGGGTCATTTATATGGATACACCCTAATAAAATGGGAATGGTTGGTGATATTAACTTCCTGTTTGTGGCACATTAGTATATGTGAGGGGGGAAACTTTTCAAGATGGGTGGTGACCATGGTGGCCATTTTGAAGTCGGCCATTTTGAATCCAACTTTTGTTTTTTCAATAGGAAGAGGGTCATGTGACACATCAAACTTATTGGGAATTTCATGAGAAAAACAATGGTGTGCTTGGTTTTAACGTAACTTTAATCTTTCATAAGTTATTTACACGTTTTTGACCACTTATAAAATGTGTTCAATGTGCTGCCCATTGTGTTGGATTGTCAATGCAACCCTCTTCTCCCACTCTTCGCACACTGATAGCAACACCGCAGGAGAAATGCTAGCACAGGCTTCCAGTATCCATAGTTTCAGGTGCTGCACATCTCGTATCTTCACAGCATATGCTGAGGTCGAGGTTCCCACATCCTGCAGCAAGGGATGAAAAAAAACATTTAGATCCAGTTCTAGTGTGCCCCCGGCATAGGCAAGACTGCAAGAACCAAGTCTCGTTCTGAGACTTGAATCAAGTTCCCAGTCTGAGCCCTGCAGCTCAACTGGATGCAAAGAAAGCAGAAAGATGCAAACAACCTCCAGTTCCAGGAAGAAAGCATCCCCTGAGAAGATATCTGTGAGTAAAGTCTAGAGACCTAGTAGAAGCCATTCCTCCTCAGCTGGTCAGTCCCTTTATACAGCAGAAGATAGAGAAGTGCAGAAGCCAAATTCCTGCCACATTATAGAGCTACAAAGCAGACGTCCTTTCCTGCAAGCCCCAGGTTAATAGAGCAGAAGATAAATCCCTGCCAACCATTGCCAATACCTGCAGGGACCTAAGACTAAAGCTGTATCTTGCTTGGATGAAAGTTACCATCAGTAAAGACCAGTTTGAACTTCACCTATAGATCTGGATCTCAATTTCTGCTCCAACTTCCTCTATTACTCCTACTATCACTACACTCAATTTATTGCAAGTGAGCCAGTAGTCCAGCCGTACCCAGGTAGGAGACACCGTTGACACCATTATTACCACCATACAGAGACATTACACCACTCTGGCATTCCTAATCTGGGACGTGCGTTATAACACCTTTGAAGGGCCCTGTGACAATACCCTGCGCATGCTGAAAAGCGTCACAAACAAAATGCAGACTATTATCCACCTGACCCAGCCGCTGCATTAAAGTGGCGTCAGTATACCTGCATCCTGGTCACTGCATAAAGTGGCGTCAGTAGAACAGGATTTACCTTTGTGCCTTATTACATGTGCTTATTGCTGAAGAGTGTGGGCTTGCATCAGCTGCAGCACAGTGGCAGAGCAGGGGTTAATTGGCCATCCCAGATATCTCCACCCAGCAGAGCGGAGGGAACCAGACAGCCCGCCTCCACAGAGAAAGTATTCCTACAGCAACAGGAACAAAAGTGCTGAATACAAGTTCCCAGGACAGAGAAATCACTGCTCATACAGGAAGTGAAGTGGCGGCCATCTTAAAAAATGGAAAATACTGTATTTTCTGCATTGAATGTTGGAGAAGCATCTGCCCTTGGATCTGAATGAGTACTATTGTGCAAATAACCTTGCTAAAGACTGTTAAGAGTTCTAATCTCTCTGCCAGAGCACCATACTTCCCTGAAATTGAGCAGTTGAAGTGACTCTTAAAGGAGCCACGCACCAATTCTGCTGCAGTCGCCCATAGCAACCTGCATCTAAATTGCATTGTAGCCAGTACTAATCCCCCTAATCTGGTACTGGGTATCAAGGGCCATGTCTGACAACGAAGATAGCACGCACTTGGACCGCAGCGATCCACCAGCAGCAGCGGCAGCCACCTGCATCATGCCTCTCACTATGCCATACTATTTTGGGGCACCTTGGCTCTCAAGTTACTCAGGAGAATCCCATTCACTCAGGGAATTCTGTGATAAAATGCTAGCCACGTTTAAGCTATATCCTGTATCACAGGATCAGAAAGTGGAAATCCTGATTGGCCAGTTACAGGGAGCTGCGCTCTGGGAGGTCAAGTCCTGGCCTCGGCCAGAGCGGAAAACCGCTGAATGGATCCTAGACCGACTCAGTACAACCTTTGAGACTAGGACCGCTCTGAACTTAAAATGCGCTTGTTTGGAAAGCGCCAGCAGTCAAAGGAGACCTTGAGAGACTTTGCCCTGTCCCTGCAGGAAGCCCTGCAGGCTGTTATCCAGATTGATCCCCGTGGAGCTAAGGGACATGATCAAACCCTCAGGGAACAGTTTATTGAAGGTGTCCTTGATGAATCCTTCAAACGTCAGCTGAAGATGCTGTCAACTCAGTACCCAGATACCCCTTTCTTGGACTTTAAGGAACTTGCTATTGGCATCCTAGGGAAAAGTCACCAAGCTGAACCTCCTGAAAACAAGAGGGCAGGGCCCACACTACGGCCTGCTACTCACAGTCAAATAGCTGAACATGGGGCTCTGGCACCCATTCCAGATGGCGTAGCAGCTCTGACCGCTCAAGTCTCCCTCTTAGCTGAGAATGTGGAGAGGATGAGGAAACAGCTAGAGCGACTAGAACAGCAACCAAAGGTGGGAAAAGGGACTTCTGCAAACAGAGACCGCCCCCTACACCCGGTCCACAAGAACATAGGCGCCAGCCAGTCAGTAGGTTGTCAGACCCCGGTTATCAAGACATTAGGAAACAGCGATGCCTGCATTGTCAGAGGTATGGACACACTGAAAAGGACTGCCGTCAGTTAAACGGGTATCTCCTGTGGTCGAGGACCGCCCCTTGGGAGGAAAAATACTAGGTCCCAAAGATCCAGCCTTTATGCCCCATGGTTGAAGTTGACATCAACGGAGTGAAGTTTTCTGCTTTAATTGAGACCGGATCTCAAGTGACTACCATCCGCCAAGCAGCATTTGACACATGCAGAAACGGAGCCCAGCTGACGCAATCTCTGGAATCTTGGCTCCGCATCATAGCTACCAATGGGAAACCAGTGCCTATACTAGGTTATTCGGAACCTACCTTACAGATTGAAGACACCAAACTCCCATGCCAAGGGGTAGTCGTGATTCAGGTCCCAGATAATGACAATTGCCCTGTGGTCCTGGGGATGAATGTACTCGGCAACTGTTACCCTGAAGTGCTAAAAGCCTTAAAGAAAACCCTACTGACTACACCCCGTGCAACTCAATAGGTTATAAACCAGACCATTCAAGTGCTAGCCGCCCAACAAAAATTCAGCAATCAATCTGCAAAATCTGCCATGTCCGCATCAAGGATGCTCACCCTATCAAACTCCAGCCTTGAGCAGAGATTCTGATATGGTGCAAGGCTTGCATCGGTATCCAAAGTCAAGATTATCAGGCCCTTGTGGAGCCAATCCATCTTCAGGATCACCCCCTAGTCCTAGCAGCTAGGAGCGTGGTCACCATGTCTCAAGGTATGGTACCTATACGCTTAATCAATCTGGGTGATGAAGCTGTAAAATTAAAAAAGCACTATCCAGTGGCCTGCCTCTACGACATCCGTCAGCAGGATATCCTGGATTACCCCACTGCGGCGGCCCAACAATCACTCCAAACAGTGGAGGAAGCCAAAGACCTGCAGGAACAGCCATACACATTGGGGATACCACAACCTCTGCTGAGAAGATCAACGGTGTGCTGGACTTAGTCAAACAACACCATCAAGTCTTCAGCAAACATTCTCTGGACTATGGTCAGACTCACCTAATACAGCACACCATTCGAACTGACACTCATCCTCCAATTAAGGAGAGATACCAACCAGTCCCTCCTGCCATGTACCAGCAGGTGAAGAAGATGGTGCAGGATTTGAAGACTGCTAATGTCAACCAGGATAGTTACAGCCCCTGGAAGGATGGAACCATCCGTTTTTGTGTGGACTACCGTAAGATCAACAACATTACGCACAAGGATGCGTACTCCTTGCCACGAATTTAAGAATCTCTGGAAGCTCTGGGATCCGCTGCTTACTTTTCAACCCTGGTTCTAACCAGTGGCTATTGGCAAGTCCCCATGGCACCAGAAGATAAAGAAAAAACAGCTTTTGCCGCCCCAATGGGTCTGTTTGAGTTCAACAACATGCCATTCGGTTCATGCAATGCCCCTGGGACTTTTCAGAGACTCGTAGAAAGATGTCTTGGACACAAAAACTTTGAGACCGTGTTGTTGTACCTGGATGATGTGATTATCTAATCTAAGACCTACAAAGAGCATTTACAGCACTTGGAAGAAGTGTTCCAGACTTTGACCCAACATGGACTGAAAGTGAACATGGGACATGTGAGTGCGGAGGGCGTGAGGCCGAACCCCGACAAGATAGCTGCAGTACAAAGCTGGCTGGCCCCCAAAACAGTCAAAGAGGTCAAGAGCTTCCTCGGATTTACAAGTTACAATCGGAGGTTTATCCCGCACATCGCTCAGATTGCGGAACCTATCCAGGAGCTTGTGAAAGGTCACCCTAAAGGCTGTCAGAATTCCAAAATACTGGTGGAGTGGAATGAAGAGAGAGAAGCTGCTTTCCAACTGTTGAAAGAAAAACTTACAGAACCTCCAGCCCTGGGTTACCCTGACTACAGCCTACCATTTTGCCTCTATACTGACGCAAGTAAGAAAGGTTTGGGAGGTGTACTATCTCAGACACAAGCTGGAACTGAAAAAGTCATTGCCTATGCCAGCAGATCTTTACGAGAGCCAGAGCGGAATGACCATAACTACAGCTCGTTCAAACTGGAGTTTCTAGCCTTGGTCTGGGCTGTAACTTAGAAATTCAAGGACTACTTTGCTGCCACACCTTTCACGGTCTAAACCGACAATAACCTGCTAGCTCACTTGAACACTGCACGTCTGGTAGCTCTAGAACAAAGATGGGCCTCTAGACTGGCGAACTTCAACTTCACCATTAAGTACCAGACCAGAAAATCTAATGACATTGCTGACGCTTTGTCTAGGCTACCTGCCCAGAAAGAACCAATTTCTACCGATGATCAGTGGGAAGATGTGGAAATGCCAATATTTTACTCCCGATTTGCCCGGCAGGAGGCCCTAAACACTAGGCGTCCGACCTCTAAAGTCGCTTGTTTTCCACAGACTTGTGACTCCTCACCTCCAGTTGAGAAAGTGCTCTGGATTAGTTGACGCATACCGGAGAGAATCCGACAGCGGAGAGCTGACTCTGAGCTAGTTCGCCTCTGGCGTCAACGGAAACTACTCTTCCTACAAAGAGACCTACTCCTCAGGAGAACGCTTGATCCAGTCACCTGTGAGCGCCTCCACCAGATATTGGTGCCTCGAAGAGATGCCAAGATGGTAATGGACATGTACCATAACCGGTCTGATCATTTTGGAACCCAAAAAACAGAAGCCACCATCAGACGACGTTTCTACTGGATTGGCATGAGAAGTGACATTGAAACTTGGTGTCAGCAGTGTCCCACCTATGCTGTGGCTAAAGGGGAAAGACATGATCAGCGAGCCCCCCTTGATCCAATAGTGAGTATAAGTCCTCTTGAAATACGCATGCACATGCTGAGCCCTTACAGCCTGGAGACCAGGTCTGGCTAAAAAACAATTACCCAGTAAGCAAGCTGGATAGTCGCTGGGAGCGTGAGCCATATACAATAGTGGCCATTCACTCATCAGAGGTCTACGAAATCCAGAGAGAGGATAAAGGTACTCAGCGAGTCCATCGTAACAGGCTCAAGAAATGCCTACAGGAACCTGTTCAAGAGCAGCCAAGAGGAGAGAATACATCACCTGAGCTGCCATTGTCTTCAGAAAGCGAGACTCCAACAGGGTTGCCTCCCCTGCTTGACCGTCTTCAGTGGTTTCTCCGACCTCAAATTCGAGTCCTGATGCCAGTGTCCGAGATTTCTCTGTCTACAGAACCAAGTCAGACAGCTGATCTTCCCGTACCAGTCCCGAACTCTACCTCCACTCCCGGAGACTCTGAACTGTCCTTGCGGAGATCCCAATGGACCAACAAAGGTAATCCACCTGCCTGTTATCGGGAATTCTTTGAGATGAATCTTTAGAGACAATAGGAGCCAAGCTAAGGACACATTTTTACTAGTAAGGAACCTGCCACCTGTTTATTGTTCACATTATTGGCTCCTTCATCTACCCTTTTTGTGCCTGGACTTCACGGACTCCATCTATCAGACAAGCCATACCTCATGTTGGATTACAAATTATTATTATTTTTTTCTACTTGTTACAAGTAGGGATGAGCGAACTCGAACTGTATAGTTCGGGTTCGTACCGAATTTTGGGGTGTCCGTGACACGGACCCGAACCCGGACATTTTCGTAAAAGTCCGGGTTCGGGTTCGGTGTTCGTCGCTTTCTTCGCGCTTTTGTGACGCTTTCTTGGTGCTTTTTGAAAGGCTGCAAAGCAGCCAATCAACAAGCGTCATACTACTTGCCCCAAGAGGCCATCACAGCCATGCCTACTATTGGCATGGCTGTGATTGGCCAAAGCACCATGTGACCCAGCCTCTATTTAAGCTGGAGTCACATAGCGCCGCCCGTCACTCTGCTCTGATTAGCGTAGGGAGAGGTTGCGGCTGCGACAGTAGGGCGAGATTAGGCAGATTAACTCCTCCAAAGGACTTGATTAACTGATCGATCTGCAGCTGTGGATCATTGAGCTGCTGATCCTCAATTGCTCACTGTTTTTAGGCTGCCCAGACCGTTTGTCAGTCACATTTTTCTGGGGTGATCGGCGGCCATTTTGTGTCTTGTGGTGCGCCAGCACAAGCTGCGACCAAGTGCATTTAACCCTCAATGGTGTGGTTGTTTTTTGGCTAAAGCCTACATCAGGGTGAAGCTGTCACACCAAGTGCATTTAACCAGCAATAGTCTGTTTATTTTTTGGCCATAGTACTACATCAGGGGCAAGCTGCGCCTGTCACCAAGTGCATTTAACCCTCAATGGTGCGTTTGTTTTTTGGCTAAAGCCTACATCAGGGTGAAGCTGTCACACCAAGTGCATTTAACCAGCAATAGTCTGTTTATTTTTTGGCCATATACTACATCAGGGGCAAGCTGCGCCCGTCACCAAGTGCATTTAACCCTCAGTAGTGTGGTTGGTCAAGCTATCACACCAAGTGCATTTAACCAGCAATAGTCTGTTCATTTTTTGGCCATATACTAAATCAGGGGCAAGCTGCGCCCGTCACCAAGTGCATTTAACCAGCAATAGTCTGTTCATTTTTTGGCCTTATACTACATCAGGGGCAAGCTGCGCCCGTCACCAAGTGCATTTAACCCTCAGTAGTGTGGTTGGTCAAGCTGTGACACCAAGTGCATTTAACCAGCAATAGTCTGTTCATTTTTTGGCCATATACTACATCAGGGGCAAGCTGCGCCCATCACCAAGTGCATTTAACCAGCAATAGTGTGGTTATTTTTTGGCCATATCCCAGTCTAATTCTGTCACTAAATCCATACCGGTCACCCAGCGCCTAAATACTAGGCCTCAAATTTATATCCCGCTAAATCTCTCGTTACCGCTGTCCTGTTGTGGCTGGGAAAGTTATTTAGTGTCCGTCAAAGCACATTTTTTGTTCTGGGTTGAAATACAATTCCCAATTTAGCAATTTAAAAATTTAGTGGTTTCTGCTGTATCAGAGCTATTTGAAATCTATCCCTAAAAGGGTATATAATATTCAAGGTGCACATAGGGTCATTCAGAATAACTTCACACACCCGCTACTGTGCATTTCCAAGTCTAATTCTGTCACTAAACCCATACCTGTCACCCAGCGCCTAAATACTAGGCCTCAAATTCATATCCAGCTAAATCTGTCGTTAGTGCTGTAGCTGGGCGAGTTATTTAGTGTCCGTTCAAGCACATTTCTTGTTCTGGGTTGAAATACAATTCCCAATTTAGCAATTTCATAATTTAGTGGTTTCTGCTATATCAGAGCTATTTGAAATCTATCCCTAAAAGGGTATATAATATTCAAGGTGCACATTGGGTCATTCAGAATAACTTCACACACACCCGCTACTGTGTATTTCCAAGTCTAATTCTGTCACTAAACCCATACCTGTCACCCAGCGCCTAAATACTAGGCCTCAAATTCATATCCAGCTAAATCTGTCGTTAGTGCTGTAGCTGGGCGAGTTATTTAGTGTCCGTTCAAGCACATTTCTTGTTCTGGGTTGAAGTACAATTCCCAATTTAGCAATTTCATAATTTAGTGGTTTCTGCTATATCAGAGCTATTTGAAATCTATCCCTAAAAGGGTAGATCATATTGAAGGTGCACATAGGGACATTCAGAATAACTTCACACACCCGCTACTGTGCATTTCCAAGTCTAATTCTGTCACTAAACCCATACCTGTCACCCAGCGCCTAAATACTAGGCCTCAAATTTATATCCTGCTAAATCTCTCGTTAACGCTGTCCTGTTGTGGCTGGGAAAGTTATTTAGTGTCCGTCAAAGCACATTTTTTGTTCTGGGTTGAAATACAATTCCCAATTTAGCAATTTCATAATTTAGTGGTTTCTGCTATATCAGAGCTATTTGAAATCTATCCCTAAAAGGGTATATAATATTCAAGGTGCACATTGGGTCATTCAGAATAACTTCACACACACCCGCTACTGTGTATTTCTAAGTCTAATTCTGTCACTAAACCCATACCTGTCACCCAGCGCCTAAATACTAGGCCTCAAATTTATATCCTGCTAAATCTCTCGTTAACGCTGTCCTGTTGTGGCTGGGAAAGTTATTTAGTGTCCGTCAAAGCACATTTTTTGTTCTGGGTTGAAATACAATTCCCAATTTAGCAATTTCATAATTTAGTGGTTTCTGCTATATCAGAGCTATTTGAAATCTATCCCTAAAAGGGTATATAATATTCAAGGTGCACATTGGGTCATTCAGAATAACTTCACACACACCCGCTACTGTGTATTTCTAAGTCTAATTCTGTCACTAAACCCATACCTGTCACCCAGCGCCTAAATACTAGGCCTCAAATTTATATCCTGCTAAATCTCTCGTTAACGCTGTCCTGTTGTGGCTGGGAAAGTTATTTAGTGTCCGTCAAAGCACATTTTTTGTTCTGGGTTGAAATACAATTCCCAATTTAGCAATTTCATAATTTAGTGGTTTCTGCTATATCAGAGCTATTTGAAATCTATCCCTAAAAGGGTATATAATATTCAAGGTGCACATTGGGTCATTCAGAATAACTTCACACACACCCGCTACTGTGTATTTCTAAGTCTAATTCTGTCACTAAACCCATACCTGTCACCCAGCGCCTAAATACTAGGCCTCAAATTTATATCCTGCTAAATCTCTCGTTAACGCTGTCCTGTTGTGGCTGGGAAAGTTATTTAGTGTCCGTCAAAGCACATTTTTTGTTCTGGGTTGAAATACAATTCCCAATTTAGCAATTTCATAATTTAGTGGTTTCTGCTATATCAGAGCTATTTGAAATCTATCCCTAAAAGGGTATATAATATTCAAGGTGCACATTGGGTCATTCAGAATAACTTCACACACACACGCTTCTGTGCATTTCCAAGTCTAATTCTGTCACTAAATCCATACCGGTCACCCAGCGCCTAAATACTAGGCCTCAAATTTATATCCCGCTGAATTTGAATACAATACATTGGGCCAAATAATATATTTGTTGTTGTGGTGAACCATAACAATGAGAAAAACATCTAGTAAGGGACGCGGACGTGGACATGGTCGTGGTGGTGTTAGTGGACCCTCTGGTGCTGGGAGAGGACGTGGCCGTTCTGCCACATCCACACGTCCTAGTGTACCAACTACCTCAGGTCCCAGTAGCCGCCAGAATTTACAGCGATATATGGTGGGGCCCAATGCCGTTCTAAGGATGGTAAGGCCTGAGCAGGTACAGGCATTAGTCAATTGGGTGGCCGACAGTGGATCCAGCACGTTCACATTATCTCCCACCCAGTCTTCTGCAGAAAGCGCACAGATGGCGCCTGAAAACCAACCCCATCAGTCTGTCACATCACCCCCATGCATACCAGGGAAACTGTCTCAGCCTCAAGTTATGCAGCAGTCTCTTATGCTGTTTGAAGACTCCGCTGGCAGGGTTTCCCAAGGGCATCCACCTAGCCCTTCCCCAGCGGTGAAAGACATAGAATGCACTGACGCACAACCACTTATGTTTCCTGATGATGAGGACATGGGAATACCACCTCAGCATGTCTCTGATGATGACGAAACACAGGTGCCAACTGCTGCGTCTTTCTGCAGTGTGCAGACTGAACAGGAGGTCAGGGATCAAGACTGGGTGGAAGACGATGCAGGGGACGATGAGGTCCTAGACCCCACATGGAATGAAGGTCGTGCCACTGACTTTCACAGTTCGGAGGAAGAGGCAGTGGTGAGACCGAGCCAACAGCGTAGCAAAAGAGGGAGCAGTGGGCAAAAGCAGAACACCCGCCGCCAAGAGACTCCGCCTGCTACTGACCGCCGCCATCTGGGACCGAGCACCCCAAAGGCAGCTTCAAGGAGTTCCCTGGCATGGCACTTCTTCAAACAATGTGCTGACGACAAGACCCGAGTGGTTTGCACGCTGTGCCATCAGAGCCTGAAGCGAGGCATTAACGTTCTGAACCTGAGCACAACCTGCATGACCAGGCACCTGCATGCAAAGCATGAACTGCAGTGGAGTAAACACCTTAAAACCAAGGAAGTCACTCAGGCTCCCCCTGCTACCTCTTCTGCTGCTGCCGCCTCGGCCTATTCTGCTGCTGCCGCCTCGGCCTCTTCCTCCGCCTCTGGAGGAACGTTGGCACCTGCCGCCCAGCAAACAGGGGATGTACCACCAACACCACCACCACCACCTCCGTCACCAAGCGTCTCAACCATGTCACACGCCAGCGTTCAGCTCTCCATCTCACAAACATTTGATAGAAAGCGTAAATTCCCACCTAGCCACCCTCGATCCCTGGCCCTGAATGCCAGCATTTCTAAACTACTGGCCTATGAAATGCTGTCATTTAGGCTGGTGGACACAGACAGCTTCAAACAGCTCATGTCGCTTGCTGTCCCACAGTATGTTGTTCCCAGCCGGCACTACTTCTCCAAGAGAGCCGTGCCTTCCCTGCACAACCAAGTATCCGATAAAATCAAGTGTGCACTGCGCAACGCCATCTGTAGCAAGGTCCACCTAACCACAGATACGTGGACCAGTAAGCACGGCCAGGGACGCTATATCTCCCTAACTGCACACTGGGTAAATGTAGTGGCAGCTGGGCCCCAGGCGGAGAGCTGTTTGGCGCACGTCCTTCCGCCGCCAAGGATCGCAGGGCAACATTCTTTGCCTCCTGTTGCCACCTCCTCCTTCTCGGCTTCCTCCTCCTCTTCTTCCACCTGCTCATCCAGTCAGCCACACACCTTCACCACCAACTTCAGCACAGCCCGGGGTAAACGTCAGCAGGCCATTCTGAAACTCATATGTTTGGGGGACAGGCCCCACACCGCACAGGAGTTGTGGCGGGGTATTGAACAACAGACCGACGAGTGGTTGCTGCCGGTGAGCCTCAAGCCCGGCCTGGTGGTGTGTGATAATGGGCGAAATCTCGTTGCAGCTCTGGGACTAGCCAATTTGACGCACATCCCTTGCTTGGCGCATGTGCTGAATTTGGTGGTGCAGAAGTTCATTCACAACTACCCCGACATGTCAGAGCTGCTGCATAAAGTGCGGGCCGTCTGTTCGCGCTTCCGGCGTTCACATCCTGCTGCTGCTCGCCTGTCTGCGCTACAGCGTAACTTCGGCCTTCCCGCTCACCGCCTCATATGCGACGTGCCCACCAGGTGGAACTCCACCTTGCACATGCTGGACAGACTGTGCGAGCAGCAGCAGGCCATAGTGGAGTTTCAGCTGCAGCACGCACGGGTCAGTCGCACTACAGAACAGCACCACTTCACCACCAATGACTGGGCCTCCATGCGAGACCTGTGTGCCCTGTTGCGCTGTTTCGAGTACTCCACCAACATGGCCAGTGGCGATGACACCGTTATCAGCGTTACAATACCACTTCTATGTCTCCTTGAGAAAACACTTAGGGCGATGATGGAAGAGGAGGTGGCCCAGGAGGAGGAGGAGGAGGAGGAAGAGGGGTCATTTTTAGCACTTTCAGGCCAGTCTCTTCGAAGTGACTCAGAGGGAGGTTTTTGGCAACAGCAGAGGCCAGGTACAAATGTGGCCAGCCAGGGCCCACTACTGGAGGACGAGGAGGACGAGGATGAGGAGGAGGTGGAGGAGGATGAGGATGAAGCATGGTCACAGCGGGGTGGCACCCAACGCAGCTCGGGTCCATCACTGGTGCGTGGCTGGGGGGAAAGGCAGGACGATGACGATACGCCTCCCACAGAGGACAGCTTGTCCTTACCCCTGGGCAGCCTGGCACACATGAGCGACTACATGCTGCAGTGCCTGCGCAACGACAGCAGAGTTGCCCACATTTTAACCTGTGCGGACTACTGGGTTGCCACCCTGCTGGATCCACGCTACAAAGACAATGTGCCCACCTTACTTCCTGCACTGGAGCGTGATAGGAAGATGCGCGAGTACAAGCGCACGTTGGTAGACGCGCTACTGAGAGCATTCCCAAATGTCACAGGGGAACAAGTGGAAGCCCAAGGCCAAGGCAGAGGAGGAGCAAGAGGTCGCCAAGGCAGCTGTGTCACGGCCAGCTCCTCTGAGGGCAGGGTTAGCATGGCAGAGATGTGGAAAACTTTTGTCAACACGCCACAGCTAACTGCACCACCACCTGATACGCAACGTGTTAGCAGGAGGCAACATTTCACTAACATGGTGGAACAGTACGTGTGCACACCAATCCACGTACTGACTGATGGTTCGGCCCCATTCAACTTCTGGGTCTCTAAATTGTCCACGTGGCCAGAGCTAGCCTTTTATGCCTTGGAGGTGCTGGCCTGCCGGCAGCCAGCGTTTTGTCTGAACGTGTATTCAGCACGGCAGGGGGCGTCATTACAGACAAACGCAGCCGCCTGTCTACAGCCAATGTGGACAAGCTGACGTTCATAAAAATGAACCAGGCATGGATCCCACAGGACCTGTCCGTCCCTTGTCCAGATTAGACATTAACTACCTCCCCATAACCATATATTATTGGACTCCAGGGCACTTCCTCATTCAATCCTATTTTTATTTTCATTTTACCATTATATTGCGAGGCTACCCAAAGTTGAATGAACCTCTCCTCTGCCTGTGTGCTAGGCCTAAATATATGCCAATGGACTGTTGCAGTGGTGGCTGACATGAAGCCTGATTCTCTGCTATGACATGCAGACTAATTCTCTGCTGACATGAAGCCAGATTGTCTGTTACGGGACCTCTCTCCTCTGCCTGGGTGCTGGGCCTAAATTTATGACAATGGACTGTTGCAGTGGTGGCTGACGTGAAGCCTGATTCTCTGCTATGACATGCAGACTGATTCTCTGCTGACATGAAGCCAGATTGTCTGTTACGGGACCTCTCTGCTCTGCCTGTGTGCTAGGCCTAAATATATGCCAATGGACTGTTGCAGTGGTGGGTGACGTGAAGCCTCATTCTCTGCTATGACATGCAGACTGATTCTCTGCTGACATGAAGCCAGATCGTCTGTTACGGGACCTCTCTGCTCTGCCTGTGTGCTAGGCCTAAATATATGCCAATGGACTGTTGCAGTGGTGGGTGACGTGAAGCCTCATTCTCTGCTATGACATGCAGACTGATTCTCTGCTGTCATGAAGCCAGATTGTCTGTTACGGGACCTCTCTGCTCTGCCTGTGTGCTAGGCCTAAATATATGCCAATGGACTGTTGCAGTGGTGGGTGACGTGAAGCCTCATTCTCTGCTATGACATGCAGACTGATTCTCTGCTGACATGAAGCCAGATTGTCTGTTACGGGACCTCTCTCCTCTGCCTGTGTGCTAGGCCTAAATATATGCCAATGGACTGTTGCAGTGGTGGCTGACGTGAAGCCTCATTCTCTGCTATGACATGCAGACTAATTCTCTGCTGACATGAAGCCAGATTGTCTGTTACGGGACCTCTCTCCTCTGCCTGGGTGCTGGGCCTAAATTTATGACAATGGACTGTTGCAGTGGTGGCTGACGTGAAGCCTGATTCTCTGCTATGACATGCAGACTGATTCTCTGCTGACATGAAGCCAGATCCTCTGTTACGGGACCTCTCTCCTCTGCCTGTGTGTGTGCTGGGCCTAAATATATGCCAATGGACTGTTGCAGTGGTGGCTGACGTGAAGCCTCATTCTCTGCTATGACATGCAGACTGATTCTCTGCTGACATGAAGCCAGATTCTCTGTTACGGGACCTCTCTCCTCTGCCTGTGTGTGTGCTGGGCCTAAATATATGCCAATGGACTGTTGCAGTGGTGGCTGACGTGAAGCCTCATTCTCTGCTATGACATGCAGACTAATTCTCTGCTGACATGAAGACAGATTCTCTGTTACGGGACCTCCCTCCTCTGCCTGGGTGCTGGGCCTAAATATATGCCAATGGACTGTTGCAGTGGTGGCTGACGTGAAGCCTCATTCTCTGCTATGACATGCAGACTAATTCTCTGCTGACATGAAGACAGATTCTCTGTTACGGGACCTCCCTCCTCTGCCTGGGTGCTGGGCCTAAATATATGCCAATGGACTGTTGCAGTGGTGGCTGACGTGAAGCCTCATTCTCTGCTATGACATGCAGACTGATTCTCTGCTGACATGAAGCCAGATTCTCTGTTACGGGACCTCTCTCCTCTGCCTGTGTGTGTGCTGGGCCTAAATATATGCCAATGGACTGTTGCAGTGGTGGCTGACGTGAAGCCTCATTCTCTGCTATGACATGCAGACTGATTCTCTGCTGACATGAAGCCAGATTCTCTGTTACGGGACCTCTCTCCTCTGCCTGTGTGTGTGCTGGGCCTAAATATATGCCAATGGACTGTTGCAGTGGTGGCTGACGTGAAGCCTCATTCTCTGCTATGACATGCAGACTAATTCTCTGCTGACATGAAGACAGATTCTCTGTTACGGGACCTCTCTCCTCTGCCTGGGTGCTGGGCCTAAATATATGCCAATGGACTGTTGCAGTGGTGGCTGACGTGAAGCCTCATTCTCTGCTATGACATGCAGACTAATTCTCTGCTGACATGAAGACAGATTCTCTGTTACGGGACCTCTCTCCTCTGCCTGGGTGCCGGGGCCTAAATATCTGAGAATGGACTGTTCCAGTGGTGGGTGACGGGAAGCCAGATTCTCTGCTATGGAACCTCTCTCCAATTGATTTTGGTTAATTTTTATTTATTTAATTTTTATTTTAATTCATTTCCCTATCCACATTTGTTTGCAGGGGATTTACCTACATGTTGCTGCCTTTTGCAGCCCTCTAGCTCTTTCCTGGGCTGTTTTACAGCCTTTTTAGTGCCGAAAAGTTCGGGTCCCCATTGACTTCAATGGGGTTCGGGACGAAGTTCGGATCGGGTTCGGATCCCGAACCCGAACATTTCCGGGATGTTCGGCCGAACTTCTCGAACCCGAACATCCAGGTGTTCGCTCAACTCTAGTTACAAGTTATGCCACGTTACAAGCTTGCACCCAAAGAAAAGACTCAAATGTGTACCTGAGCTCTTTGTGATTTATACTGTGCTAATTTTACATTAATTTTGCTTAAATATTTACAGGTTGAGAAATGTTCAAGTACTTATGCCCATTTTATGGACTCTTTTACAGATGCCACAATGTGACCTTTATGTATTTTTGTGGAACTGCACTAACTTTTGCCTTTAGCCAGAGCAGTAGCACCTTGCTTCTGTGTGCCTTGCCTTACAGCTCTGTTCTCTGTACACGGACTGCCTCTGCGAACGCTTAACACTAATGGCCTACTCCTGGTGTCATGTATCCTAGGTACCCAGGTAGGACAAGTGGTAAGTCCCAGGCAGGTCCAGCAACTACAAGGGTAACCCCGCTGCTTCGGGAACGGCTAGGGGAATAACATACCCCTCCTTCCTGTTTGTTATGTGCCAGGTTTGGTAATGGGACTACTAAACCCCCATCCTGGTGTGTCTTCCAGGAGTTCCATGGAATTACTATACCCTCCTCCTGTGACTGCCAGAAGCGTTTGGAGAAGCTCATGACTTCCTCTTCTGTGCCTTTGCCTAAGGTATAGGCCTCAACCTTAGAGCCATTTTAGCTACCCATAGTCACCATAGTGATCGTGCTATAAGCCTTATATTTTGACTTTGGTGCAGGGAAGGGGATACAGGATAAAACCACCCTTCCATTTGCAAGTATTTCATTACACAATGGAGGGACTACAGAGTAAAGGCACCCCCATGCTTCATTTAGTGTTTACAGAGCTCAGAACACTTCAAAGTTAGTCACTAGTGATTGCTTAGTGCAGACCTTAGTTTACTGGTTATACCGAGAGGGAAACTGTTACTTAGGACACCCTACTCATGCGGGCAGAAACCTCAGGGTAGCTGTTTTATGTTTGTCTTTGTATGTCTTTATGTGTACTACATGCAGCACTTTGTACTTAATTGGTTACCCCAGAGCTTTTTACTCTTATCCCAAGCACAAGCCGAGGACTGCTTGATTCAAAGTAAGGGGGCATGTAACACCCCAGAGTTGTGTTACTACACTCCTCTACTCCGCTACTGCCCTTCAGAAGCCATTATATTGTCATCTGATGTGATTTTGATTGTCATTCACAAATGTGCAGAAAACCATGTTAAAGTTAATTTTTTACTTGTAATGTTACAGGTCTACCAGCAGGTGGCAGCATCATTGGTAGAGATAGTTTTAATGTTATGGCTGTTCAGAGTGGAACAATCCTGTTCTGTTCTGCCCCGCTCAAGGGAAGTGGAAGTTCCCACATTCTGCAGCAAGGGAGGAAAAATACAGTTAGATCCAGTTCTAATGAATATGTTTAGGAGTTGCACAACTAAACCAGAAGCAATAGCAGGTGCTCTGATCGATATGATACCTCCAATCACGTGAAAAATTATATTAAAGAAAATCAATCGGCACTCAATACCTGTTCTAAACTGCTAGCATTTTATTCAACAATAAAACAATAAAATTCAATCTATTCAATTGCAATTTTCCACTAAAAAACAGTTAAAA
The DNA here is from genome assembly GCF_014858855.1 of Bufo gargarizans. Classification (NCBI taxonomy): domain Eukaryota; kingdom Metazoa; phylum Chordata; class Amphibia; order Anura; family Bufonidae; genus Bufo; species Bufo gargarizans. The sequence continues at coordinate 10,677,579 of NC_058088.1, forward strand.
CAGTTCACACTAAAAACTATTTTACACGCTAAAATAAATTCACACAATACAAACTATGCGTATGGATGCAAATCAACTGAAATAAGTGACTTTTAAAAATACCTTTATTATTATATCAAAAGGGGTATTGGTATATATGTACCACTATAGTGCAAGGAGACATGTGAGTACTTGAATTTCCTAAAGGGGAACATTTGCCCCCAACAAGAAACCCACAGTAACAGGATAGAAGAAAGAGCAGAATTTAGAAGAAGGATTTGCGAGCATATCGATGATATTAAGAAATGAAAAGATACACCCATAGCTCAACATTTTAATAACTGCCACATGGGCGATTTAGATTTTTCAGTTTTTCAGTTCTGGAGGTGGTCCCCCTTCCTGAAAGGAGAGGTGACTGGGACAAGAAGATCCTTAAGAAAGAAACAGCTTGGATCTATAGATTCCAGTCCCAGTCCCCCCTTGGGCTCAATGAAAGATTAAACTTTACTTGTTTCATCTGAAAACCTGGTTATTTGAATTCCTAGTCCTTTAAATATATATCCTTCTTTAGTGATATTTGTTGGTATATGGCCCTTTAACCGGCTTTTTGATTGATGCGAGAAGCATCCTTTAATTGGTGAACAAATATGAGTTCACCTTATCTCTTTTTATAATTTGGTGCCTATGCTATCAGGGTGAGGGACCAAGTTATATTTTATCATCTTCTGACTGAATATCTCCTTTAAAAACCATGGGAGACATTTGTCAGTCCCAGACCTTGTTTCTCTTCTGCTTGATGGATGTATGCTGACACAATATAAATATAGATGCCGGCCTTATACTAATTGAGCCTATATACTTTTCTTAGGTACCTACAATAGGACAGCCCCATTTTGGGTAATCTGCAAAACCTTGTGTATCCGACTTAGGAGCTAAGTATCATATTTTCTAGCATCAGCCTTGTCTATCCTTGACTATATTGAGATCACCCCCTGATGAGCCTAGTGAGTTCTAGGCGAAACGCGTCGGGGTCTCGTTTGTGCTATATCTGTAGAGTATCAGTGGCACCCAATCCTTGGGATAACCACTGACACTCTTTCATGTGGATCGGGAGGGTCTCGTCGGCACCCACCTCCTTTGGGATAACCGCTGATACCCTCTACTTTTTTTTAGTTAGGGTTCCCTTGATTAGGGATTAACAGGGACTGGATAGTAATAGGTTCGGGGACAGGGAACCTCCACCATCAGGGGGTCGCCCTGGGCAGAGCAGTCTAGGGGGCAATTAGGGTGAGACACTCTGCCCTTGCCCGGTCCATAAGACTCTGCCCCTCTCCCCCGTTTTCCTCTTTCTTCTATCCTGTTACTGTGGGTTTCTTGTTGGGGGCAAATATTCCCCTTTAGGAAATTCAAGTACTCACATGTCTCCTTGCACTATAGTGGTACATACATACCAATACCCCTTTTGATATAATAATAATGGTATTTTTAAAAGTCAATTCTTTCAGTTGCTTTGGCTTCTCTTTGATACTCTGGTGACAGTAACATCTTAGTATTAATCTCAACGATTGCTAATGTATGCGTATGGATGGCCTGATATGTGCTTGTATAAACATCAAAGTCCTGGATAGAACAATTTACTGTAAGGTGATCACTCCAAAAAGCGTTATAAAGTAATCAGTTCAGACAATCGTTATAAAATGATCAATCCAAAAAATTGCATCGAGACAATAGTGTGGTTCGTCCGATTCTGTTGCGATTATTTGGTAACGGTTTGCTGCAATTGATGTTTGCGTTTTTTTATCGATGTACCTTATTTCTGTGTTGCGAATGGACTTAAGGCCTATGGTAAAGTTATACGATTATTACTCAGTACAGTCACAATATTCTGAATGTCTGCGGATTTCGATTTTACCACTTTAATCTTTGGTATATATATATCAGTGAGTACCATATATATACGAAAGTTTGAAGTGGTAAAATCGAAATCCGCAGACATTCTGAATATTGTGACTGTACTGAGTAATCATCGTATAACTTTACCATAGGACTAAAGTCCATTCGCAACACAGAAAGGTACATCGATAAAAAAACACAAACATCAATTGCAGCAAACCGTTACCAAATAATCGCAACAGAATCGGACGAACCACACTATTGTCCCGATGCGATTTTTTGGATTGATCATTTTATAACGATTGTATAATCACTACACTACTATCACTACACTCAATTTATTGCAAGTAAGCCAGGAGTCCAGCCGTACCCAGGTAGGAGACACCGTTGACACAATTACCACCATACAGAGACATTACACCACTCTGGCATTCCTAACCTGGAACGTGCGTTATAACACCTTTGAAGGGCCCTGTGATAATACCCTGCGCACGCTGCAATTGGCGTCACAAACAAAATACAGACTATTATCCACCTGACCCAGTTGCTGCATTATAGTGGCATCAGTGTACTTGCATCCTGGTCACTGCAATTGCAGGAGTTCTTGGCAGAAGAAGCAGAGAAGGATTGTTTTTCCCGTAAGTAGCTGAGTGCATGGGGGCACTAACAGCTCGAAATGATGCAGCTTATCAGATACAAAAGTCATATCATGCAAGGCCAGGATAAGACCTTAGGCATATAAGGACAATTTCTCCCCACCTCCCTCAGCCGCAAATCAGTTCAAAATGATGTTTTATGATTGACTCCTGCAACATATAATAGAACTGACCCCCAGACTAAGATACGCTGAAATGCGCATCAGCGCGGGCGCCATCCTGACTGCATCAGATACTATGGGTAATACATTTTGACTACAGCTATATGCATGATGGTGACTCTGGCTGCAATATGATAATGAATAGATGTGACTACTTACCAGTACCTTTCCTCGATTGTAGGCTCTTGCATTTTATTCATTATTTATTACCTACCATTTTACTTTTGGGGATTATATGTAGATTTTTGCACATGTGATTATAGATTCTGGTTCTGTATGAAGCCATTGTTCCTTTATATGAATTCATTGTACTAATGTTCCTGTGAACTCATCATATTTTCAAATTTGCTTGTGGTTTGTGATATAATTTAATACAATTGATAGTTTATGATATTAAAAGGGTTAGATTCTTGTAGGTGTAATATAAGAGAATTCAACCATTGTCCTAGGGCAGTGATGGTGAACCTTTTAGAGACCGAGTGCCCAAAACTGCAACCCAAAACTCACTTATTTATCGCGAAGTGCCAACATGGCCATTTACCCTGAATACTAATATAACTTATCTTCCATGTACTTTATAATTTATCTATAATAGCTTGCCTTCATTCAGTGAGCTGTTTGTGCCATTCATAGCATACCCTGCGCTGATGAATGGCAGAAAAAGTCTAAGGCATAGTGTTACACCTTGGACTTCTTCCAGGGTGCGGGTGCCCACAGAGAGGGCACTGAGTGCCGCCTCTGGCACCCGTGCCATAGGTTCGCCATCACTGTCCTAGGGGAAAGAAAGCCAAACCCAGACAAAACAGACCAAACCCCAGAAGAAACAGAAATACAGACCTCAGAATAACCCCAAAATGCTACCTACAGTACACCCCCATCCCAGACCTCGAAATACCTATAGACATCAAATTAGACTGGAATATAAATACAGACTCCAGGCCTGGCCACTTAGATAAGTACCGAGTCCTAGGCCAGATTCTCATCCCACAGCTTGGGGTGAGAGCAAAGTAGGCCCTGCTGCAGCCTGCACAGAAGAGAAATGGTGCAGTAGCATAAAATGCAGTGTACAAAAGTGGAGGAAAGTCAGGACCACTGATTAGGCCAGAAGAAACCCACACATGAGGCCTGTAACTAGGTCACTGGCTAGGGATATGGCGAGTGTGGGAACTGGAGGATGGAGTCGGGGGTGGAGATGGCAGCTGGCCAGTCTCCCAATCCCCAGTGAGCTAACAGAGTAAAAATTAAAGTGCGATATGTAGTGATACCATGAGGTACAACACCCGAATATAGTCCAAGAAAAAGGAGAGCGTGTCAGAGAGAGGGAGCAGAATAAATGCATGATTAAGGCTAGTTTCCCACTAGTGTTTAGTATCTGGCAGGGAACAGCCTGTCGGATCTCTGCATTCCAGCATTATGGGACAGTCTCCAAAATCCGGGTGTGTCCTGTTGGATCCAGGACAGTTGAGAGCTATGCCTGAAAGGGGTTGCCCAGCCATTAATATTGATGACCTATCGTCAGGATAGGTCATCAATATCTGATCATCAAGTCAGGCCGGACAGGAGCGCAGCGGTGGGGGAGGACGCGCATGAAGTGGCTTGGCGGCGAGGGACAGGTGAGGAAGGGGTAAAATGTGTGGGGGGCGGTATCGGGTGGAGGCGCGAGTTGCCGGGGCAGCGGGGGGTGCGGCCGGAGCGGAGAAGGAGGAAGTGGGCGGATCGGAGCGCAGTGTGGCCAGGAGACTGAAACGGACGGCATGATGTCGGCGCCTGTCCTGTCTGTAGAGGAGATGCTGGAGCGGTTGCGGCGTGAAGCGGAGGTTGGATGATAGGGCGCGCGGTGAGGTGTACGTATGCTTTGAGGGGCCGTTGGGGGCTCATTTGAAGCAGGAGGTGAGGGAGAAGATCTGGAAGGGGGAGTATGTGGAGATATTCTCGCTGCTCCCGTTAGAACGGTTTAACCTGGATAGGGGTAAGAAGGAGGAGGGGAAGAAGGAGGATGAGGATAAGCGGCGGCATCGATTGATCCCACGTACTTTTGCTAATTGGCTGCAGGCGTTTGCCATATTAGCGAGTGTCATTGGTGAAAGGTCGCCGGATTGTTGTTCAGCGCTGTTTTGCTACCAGGACGCTATTGGGGAGGCGTATAGGGTTTATGGGGGTGTGGGTTGGCTCCGGTATGATGAGCAGTTCCGGCAGCGAAAAGCGGTGAGGCCTGATATCCGATGGGATCATAAGGATATTGGGTTGTGAATGAGGGTGACGGCGCCTCCTAGGGCTGGGCAGTCCTTTCGGGGGGAGTCCGGGGGGTCATCCCCGGGTGCCTTGGCAGCGGCAGCGGCGAAGGGGTTGTGTTTCCTATTTAACGAGGGAAATTGCAGATTTGGGGCCAAGTGCAAATTTAAGCACGAGTGCACGGGGTGTGGGGGAGCCCATGGAGCTAACCGTTGCTTCAAAGGGGGTAGGAATAGGGGGGGGGGGGGAATAGTGCTGGAAAAGGGACGGACGCCGGTGCGGTTGGAAGAGATGCAGGGGTTTCTAGATAGGTACCCGGATCGGGTTGCGGCTGTTTTGTTGGGGGATGGTTTTAGTTTTGGTTTTCGGATTCCATCGGTTGTTACGGCGGGGCCTATGGTTCATAAGAATCTTAGGTCTGCGCTTGTTCATGCAGAAGTGGTGACGGAGAAGCTGTGGAAGGAGGTGGAGTTGGGGCGGATGGCGGGTCCATTCAAGGAACCACCGATCCCGGGGTTGAGGGTGTCTCCGCTGGGAGTGGTGCCGAAGAAGGAGCCGAATAAGTTTCGGCTCATTCATCACTTGTCTTACCCGAAAGGGGCGTCGGTCAATGATGGTATAGATCCTGAACTTTGTTCGGTGGTCTACACATCCTTTGATGCGGCTGTGAGATGGGTGAGGCGGTTGGGGCGGGGGACGTTGATGGCTAAGGTTGATGTGGAGGCGGCGTTTCGTTTGCTGCCCGTGCACGTGGAGAGCATGGGTTTGTTGGGATGTTTTTGGGATGGGGAGTATTTTGTGGATAGGTGCTTGCCGATGGGGTGCTCTCTTTCATGTGCATATTTTGAGACCTTTAGCTCGTTTCTAGAATGGGTAGTGGTGGAAGTTTCCGGTTGTTCATCCGTTATCCATTATTTAGATGATTTTTTGTGTTTGGGGGCGGCGAATTCACGGGTGTGTTCTTTGTTGCTGCACACGGTGCAGTCGGTTTTTGCGCGTTTTGGGGTACCGTTGGCGCGGGAGAAGACGGTTGGTCCGGTGACGGAATTGTGTTTTTTGGGGATTGTTATAGATACGGAGAGGATGGAGTGTAGGCTTCCCCATGATAAGTTGGTGGATTTGCGTCAGGAGATTGACAGGGCCATAGGGGGGGGGAGAAGATTAGGCTGCGGGAGTTGCAGTCATTGTTGGGTAAATTGAACTTTGCTTGTCAAATTATGCCAATTGGTAGAATTTTTTGTAGACGGTTGGCCGCGGCTACGGCGGGGGTGTCAGCGCCGTATCATTTTATCAGGTTGCGTAAGGAGTTGAAAGGGGATTTGAGGGTGTGGGCGGAGTTTTTGGGTCAGTACAATGGCAGGTCTTTGGTGATGGAGGAATTGTGTGATAGTGTGGAATTGGAGTTATATACTGACGCGTCGGGGGGGTGGGTTTTGGGGCTTATTGCCAGGGACAATGGGTAAGTCGGGGGTGGGTGAGGAACGTGGCTTTGTTAGAACTTTTTCCCATTGCGATGGCAGTGGTGTTGTGGGGGGAGATATTGGGAAACAGGAAGGTGCGCTTTCATTGCGACAATTTGGGGGTGGTTCAGGCGATCAACAGTTTGTCCGCATCTTCTCCGCCGGTGGTTAGGCTGTTGCAGTTTTTGGTATTGCGCTGCTTGTCGATTAATGTGTGGGTGGTGGCGGAACATGTGGCTGGAGTGTCTAATTCGGTGGCGGATTCTCTTTCTCGTTCACAGTGGGAGCGGTTCCGGCTTCTAGCGCCAGAAGCGGAGGCGGTGGGTCTGGAGTGTCCGTCGTGGCTGTGGGGGATCCTGGAGGAGAAGTAATGGGGATGTTGAGGGATTCGTTGAGTCCGGGTACGTGGAGGGAGTATGGTAAGGCATGGGCGATCTGGGAGACTTGGAATGGGACTTGGGGGGCTGGGGGTGGGGACGGGGATGTGAGGTTGTTGATGTTGTTGGGGCAGCTGAAGAGTGAGGGGTGGTCGGTGTCGAAGGTGAATCACCTTATTGCGGGGGTCGCGTTTGGTTTTCGGTTGCGGGGGCTACCGGATTTGACTAAGGATTTTTTGGTACGGCAGGTTTTGAAGGGTTGGCGCAGGGTTGCAGGCAGGGTGCCGGATTGTCGGAGGCCGGTGTCTTTTGAGTTGTTGGTGCGAATGGGTGATCAGTTGAGTGGGATTTGCAGCTCCGGGTGGGAGCTGGGGTTGTTTAAGGCTGCGTTTGCTTTGGCGTTTTTCGGCGCCTTCCCCTTGGGGGAGTTGGTGTGTGACAGTGTTCGTAGAGCGGGGGGGCTTAGGAGCGAGGATGTCGAGTTGATGGGGGATAGGTTGTCTGTACGGATTCGCAGGTCGAAAACGGATCAGGAGGGCAGGGGGCAACGTTTCATGTTGTTTTCGGTGCCAGGGTGTAGTATGTGCCCGGTGCGGTGTGCGTGGTCTTATGGGGCGGGTCTGGAGAGGGATGAGGTTCCTTTTCTTAGGCATGAGGATGGTTCCTTTTTGTCTAGGTTTCAGTTTCTGGCGGTCTTTAAGAAATGTTTGAAGGTGTTGGGGGTGCCGGTCAAGGATTATTCTGGTCATTCGTTCAGAATTGGGGCGGCGACTGAGGCCGCCAGGCTGGGCGCCAGTGAGGAGGTGATTAGGAGGATTGGGCGTTGGGAGTCGGTGCGGTTTAAATCTTATGTGCGGCCTGCTTTGTTGTAATGGTACTGTGGGTGGTGGTTTGGTGTTAATTTTGTTCTTTTGTGTTCACAGGTCGGACGGCGGCGGCTTTGGTGTGGATTTTAGGGCACTCTTATGTGTTTTGGGGTGCAATCAGAGCGGATGTGAGGCCGAGTGGGCGACAGTTGGGTTTCAGAACGGAGTTGACTACGGTCAGGTGGTTAGGGGTGAGAGGTATGTTGTGGGGCGGGGTGTTGCGGGAGGTGCATCATTTTGTGCGGCTGGACCGGCCTCCGGATGTGTTGGTTTTGCATGTGGGGGGGGAATGACTTAGGCAAGTGTCCTTTTAGGGAATTGGTTCGTGATGTTAAGTTTGACTTGCTTAGGATCTGGGCTTTGTTTCCAGGGGTGATCACGGTCTGGTCTGACATTGATCCGCGGAAGGCTTGGAGGGGTGCGAGGTCAGTGGAGAGTCTTAATAAGGCGCGGATCAAAGTGAATAGGGCAGTGGGCCGGTTTATGGCACGGAATGGCGGGGTTGTGGTGCGGCATGAGGTACTGGAGAAAGGAGAGGGTGCATTTTGGAGAGCTGATGGAGTGCACCTGAATGCGGTGGGGACGGATTTGTGGTCTCTGGGGCTCCAGAGTGGTGTTGAAATAGCGTTACGTATGTGGAGGGACGCGCAGGGTTGAGGTGGTCAAGCTGCGCGTTCTTGGAGGCGTGGGAGGTCCTTGAAGTGGAGGAATATGGTGGTACCTGAGGATGGGAGGGCCCCGCGGGAGGGGCTGGACTCTCATTGAGGAGCTGGTAGGAACTAATTACGCGTCCATCAGTTGCTGCCTCCGAGCTGGGTTCAACGGCTGGGGGCAAGATGGTGACGTAAGTGTTCCAGTGTTATTAAGTTATTGGGGCTTCTAGGACCTCCCTCGTCATTGGTTAACTTATGTTATATATTTTGTATTTATTCAATAAACGGCTGCTGTGGCCGATTAAATCCAAGCAGTGGTGTGTTTATTTCTTTGGGTTTGGGGGGAGGGGCTGTGAGTAAGGTGCCGAGCAAATAGCCAATGCCCTCTTCAGGGGTCCAACGCCCGGCACCCATGTGTGCGCTCTTTCCTCTTCATTACACTACACTTCATCTCAGAAGTGCAGTGTAATTCCAGTTTGTTTCATTGATGTTATAGGGGATGTTTTTAATGGATATCATTTTTTTAGAGGACGAGTCACCTTTCAGATGGAGCTCCCCTGACCATAACACCAACTCACCTATATTTTAATGAACTTGCATTGCAGCATAAAGTTATGATATGATGAGGACCAGATGGCCTGAAACATATAAGCATCTTTTGCAGTGAATGCTGTTTTTTTGTTCATTGTTATAAAGGTTACGCGGACTCCATCTGGTTGCTGGATATTCCTTTTTCTTCCAACATTTGAGTCAGCATCACACAGATGGCAGCAATTTATAAGTATAGTTGCCAACAGTTCCTTATTTCTCAGCATAAAACCATCTTTCTCTCGCTCAGAAGGCTGGTACCCTGGACAAAGGCTGGTGGCCAAGGGTTAATGGATCAGTCATCAATCTGGCTCCCAGGTCAGCAGGCTAGATCTGTGGCTCAGCATCTTTTCTTGTCAATCATGCAGTCTGGCAGAGTCTCCCTTACTAAGCACTGCTCTCTATCTGCAGACAACTAGGGCCTCTGACTGCTCTCATAAACAGTTTCTTGCTGAACTGGAACCTTCTAGTGGGAGGAGTGGAGTGGAGCAGCATATCCTAAACAGAAACATTGTTGCAATTTCTGTGTATCTGTCACGAGAAGGTCTGGCAGACATCCTTCTCTACCTCTTGCATGATGTTCTTTGTTTTGGTTTCACTTTGTCATCTCCTTTCCTTCTCCCAGGTGTTGCCTATTTCGACTAATCATCTCCCTTTATATTCCCTCCCATACTGCCTCACTTTGCGGTTTATACTACTTTCTGGATGAAGTGTTCACTGCTGGAGGCTGCTGCTGCTGTTTACTCAGATAAGTCTTTTCATGTATTGTGTTTCCTTGCTGGCTTGATTCTAGGTGACCCTGACTCCATCCGTATTAAGTGCAGGGAGCCGGTGGTCGTGTCCCCTCACTATTATAGAGTTTTCAGGTGTCACACAGTCTTAGGTACGTGGGGCATGCAATCGTCTACCATTGAGAACCTTGTATGGGCATAGCAGTCAGGGAGAGCTCTTAGGGTTTTATAGGGCTCACCTATATGCTCCTTAGTTTGGGATCAAGCCAGTCGGACGTTTATTCATAGGTTCCAGCTATCTGCAACATCATCCGTGACAGTATCATAGACTTGTATAGAGTTTCAATGCAAATCTATGGGAATGACTAAGCAGTTTTTCCAGACATAAGCAAGTCTTCAGACATACACAACAGAGCTAAACCAGACAGTCAGAAGGTCAGTGTGTCTGTTTTTTTCCCTCAATCTTTGGATTGGTAGAAAGTCATAGGGGGAATTTGTCATTGGGAGAATATTTAAAGTCAGTTTTGCTTGAGCCTGTGTTGGAGTACTTTGTGTCACATTTATCAAATGCCACAGGTTGTTTGATAAATTTAGCTTGTCCGTAAAACCTAAAGGCCTCTTTCACACGGGCGTCATGTTTTTTGCCCGGATAAGAGGCGGGTGCGTTGCAGGAAAATGCGCGATTTTTCCGCGCGAGTGCAAAACATTGTAATGCGTTTTGCACTCGCTTGAGAAAAATCGTGCATGTTTGGTACCCAAACCCGAACTTCTTCACAGAAGTTCGGGCTTGGGATTGATGTTCTGAAGATTGTATTATTTTCCCTTATAACATGGTTATAAGGGAAAATAATAACATTCTGACTACAGAATGCATAGTATAATAGTGCTGGAAGGGTTAAAAAAATAAAAAAGTTAACTCACCTTATCCTCTTGATCGCGTAGTTCCCGGTCTGTTCTTTGCTAGCTGTGGGCTAAATGACCTGTGGTGACGTCAGATCACATGCTCCAATCACATGGTCCATCACCATGGTGATGGAGCATGTGATCTGACGTCACCACAGGTCCTTCAGCCCACAGCTAGCAAAGAACAGACCGGGAACTACGCGATCAAGAGGATAAGGTGAGTTAACTTTTTTATTTTTTTAACCCTTCCAGCACTATTATACTATGCATTCTGTAGTCAGAATGCTATTATTTTCCCTTATAACCATGTTATAAGGGAAAATAATACAGTCAATAGACTGTCACCTAGAACCCATGCGTGAAAATCGCACCGCATCCGCACTTGCTTGTGGATGCTTGCGATTTTCACGCAACCCCATTCACTTCTATGGGGCCTGCGTTGCGTGGATTATCGCACCGCAACGCACAAAGAGGAGCATGCTGCGATTTTCACGCAACGCATGAGTGATGCGTGAAAATCACCGCTCATGTGAACAGCCCCATAGAAATGAATGGGTCAGGATTCAGTGCGGGTGCAATGCGTTCAACTCATGCATCGCACCCGCGCGGAATACTCGCTCGTGTGAAAGGGGCCTAACACTTCTGTCTAGAGAAGCTACTCTAGCTTTCCTACTCTACCCTTCTCCTGGAGTGAGATTGAGACTTGGGCTACTTTCACACTGACGTTTTGAATTCCGTTTGTGAGATCCGTTTCAGGGCTCTCACAAACGGTTCAAAACGAATCCGTTCATCCCCAATGCATTCTGAATGGATAAGGATCCGCTCAGAATGCATCAGTTTGTCCCCGTTCCGCTTCCATTCTGCTCTGGAGGCTGCTTGCAGCGTTTTGGTGTCCGCCTGGCGATTCGGACCCAAACAGATCCGTCCTGACTTACAATGTAAGTCAATGGGGGCGGATCCGTTTTCACTGACACAATAGGGTGCAGTTGAAAACAGATCCGTCCCCCATTGACTTTCAATGTAAGTCAGGACGGATCCGTTTTGACCTAGACTTTTTTTTAAAAGAATAATGCAAACGGATCCGTTCTGAACGGATACAAGAGTTTGCATTATAGGTGCGGATCTGTCTGTGCAGATACCAGACGGATCCGCACCTAACGCATGTGTGAAAGTAGCCTTATTTGCGACTTTAAAAAAAAGTCACAATGATAAATCTGGAGTGAAGCTCATTAACATAGCTAACCACACCCACTTTTCCCACCCATATTACAAAACTGAAGTGAGCAGTGTAAAAATGCAAAAAGTAGAAACATTTTGCGTACGTGACTGTAAAAAGTTGCAACTCTTTATGCTTAAAATCAGTGTTTTAACCACCTCCCGACCGCCGTACGCGTATATGCGTCCGGGAGGTGGTTGCTTTATTCCTCCTGGACGCATATACGCGTCTTCTCGCGAGACGCGAGATTTCCTGTGAACGCGCGCGCTCACAGGAACAGAAGGTAAGCGAGTGGATCTCCAGCCTGCCAGCGGCGATCGCTCGCTGGCAGGCTGGAGATCCGAATTTTTTAACCCCTAACAGGTATATTAGACGCTGTTTTCATAACAGCGTCTAATATACCTCCTACCTGGTCCTCTGGTGGTCCCTTTTGTTAGGATCGACCACCAGAGGACTCAGGTAGGTCAGTACAGTCCCACCAAACACCACACTACACTACACTACACTACACCCCCCCCCCCGTCACTTATTAACCCCTTATAAACCCCTGATCACCCCATATAAACTCCCTGATCACCCCCCTGTCATTGATCACCGCCCTGTCATTGATCACCCCCCTGTCAGGCTCCGTTCAGACGTCCGCATGATTTTTACGGATCCGATCCATGTATCCATGGATCCGTAAAAATCATGCGGACGTCTGAATGGAGCCTTACAGGGGGGTGATCAATGACAGGCGGGTGATCACCCATATACACTCCCTGATCACCCCCTGTCATTGATCACCGCCCTGTCAGGCTCCATTCAGACGTCCGCATGATTTTTACGGATCCGATCCATGTATCCATGGATCCGTAAAAATCATGCGGACGTCTGAATGGAGCCTTACAGGGGGGTGATCAATGACAGGCGGGTGATCACCCATATACACTCCCTGATCACCCCCTGTCATTGATCACCGCCCTGTCAGGCTCCATTCAGACGTCCGCATGATTTTTACGGATCCGATCCATGTATCCATGGATCCGTAAAAATCATGCGGACGTCTGAATGGAGCCTTACAGGGGGGTGATCAATGACAGGCGGGTGATCACCCATATACACTCCCTGATCACCCCCTGTCATTGATCACCCCCCTGTCATTGATCACCCCCCTGTCAGGCTCCATTCAGACGTCCGCATGATTTTTACGGATCCGATCCATGTATCCATGGATCCGTAAAAATCATGCGGACGTCTGAATGGAGCCTTACAGGGGGGGGTGATCAGTGACAGGGGGGTGATCACCCTGATTACCCTGATCACCCCCTGTCATTGATAACCCCCCTGTAAGGCTCCATTCAGACGTCCGCATGCGTTCTGTGGATCCGATCCATGTATCCATGGATCCGTAAAAAATCATGCGGACGTCTGAATGGAGCCTTACAGGGGGGGTGATCAGTGACAGGGGGGTGATCACCCTGATTACCCTGATCACCCCCTGTCATTGATAACCCCCCTGTAAGGCTCCATTCAGACGTCCGCATGCGTTCTGTGGATCCGATCCATGGATCCGTAAAAAATCATGCGGATGTCTGAATGGAGCCTTACAGGGGGGGTGATCAGTGACAGGGGGGTGATCACCCTGATCACCCCCTGTCATTGATAACCCCCCTGTAAGGCTCCATTCAGACGTCCGCATGCGTTCTGTGGATCTGATCCATGTATCCATGGATCCGTAAAAATCATGCGGACGTCTTAATGGAGCCTTACAGGGGGGGTGATCAATGACAGGGGGGTGATCAGGGAGTCTATATGGGTGATCACCCCCCTGTCATTGATCACCCCCCTGTCATTGATCACTCCCCCCCCTGGTAAGGCTCCATTCAGCCATTTTTTTTGGCACAAGTTAGTGGACATTTTTTGTTTGTTTTTGTTTTTTCTTACAAAGTCTCATATTCCACTAACTTGTGTCAAAAAATAAAATCTCACATGAACTCACCATACCCCTCACGGAATCCAAATGCGTAAACATTTTTAGACATTTATATTCCAGACTTCTCACGCTTTAGGGCCCCTAAAAAGCCAGGGCAGTATAAATACCCCACATGTGACCCCATTTCGGAAAAAAGACACCCCAAGGTATTCCGTGAGGGGCATATTGAGTCCATGAAAGATTGAAATTTTTGTCCTAAGTTAGCGGAAAGTGAGACTTTGTGAGAAAAAAAACAAAAAAAATCAATATCCGCTAACTTATGCAAAAAAATAAAAAAATTCTAGGAACTCGCCATGCCCCTCATTGAATACCTCGGGGTGTCTTCTTTCCAAAGTGGGGTCACATGTGGGGTATTTATACTGCCCTGGCTTTTTAGGGGCCCGAAAGTGTGAGAAGAAGTCTGGGATCCAAATGTCTAAAAATGCCCTCCTAAAAGGAATTTGGGCCCCTTTGCGCATCTAGGCTGCAAAAAAGTGTCACACATGTGGTATCGCCGTACTCAGGAGAAGTTGGGGAATGTGTTTTGGGGTGTCATTTTACATATACCCATGCTGGGTGAGAGAAATATCTTGGTCAAATGCCAACTTTGTATAAAAAAATGGGAAAAGTTGTCTTTTGCCAAGATATTTCTCTCACCCAGCATGGGTATATGTAAAATTACCCCCCAAAACACATTGCCCAACTTCTCCTGAGTACGGCGATACCAGATGTGTGACACTTTTTTGCAGCCAAGGTGGGCAAAGGGGCACCTTTCGGATTTCGCAGGCCATTTTTTACACATTTTGATTTCAAGGTACTTCTTACACATTTGGGCCCCTAAATTGCCAGGGCAGTATAACTACGCCACAAGTGACCCCATTTTGGAAAGAAGACACCCCAAGGTATTCCGTGGGGGGCATGGCGAGTTCCTAGAATTTTTTGTCACAATTTAGCGGAAAATGATGATTCTTTTTTTTTCTTTTTTCCTTACAAAGTCTCATATTCCACTAACTTGCGACAAAAAATAAAAAATTCTAGGAACTCGCCATGCCCCTCACGGAATACCTTGGGGTGTCTTCTTTCCAAAATGGGGTCACTTGTGGGGTAGTTATACTGCCCTGGCAATTTAGGGGCCCAAATGTGTGAGAAGAACTTTGCAATCAAAATGTGTAAAAAATGCCCTGCAAAATCCGAAAGGTGCACTTTGGAATATGTGCCCCTTTGCCCACCTTGGCAGCAAAAAAGTGTGACACATCTGGTATCGCCGTACTCAGGAGAAGTTGGGCAATGTGTTTTGGGGTGTCATTTTACATATACCCATGCTGGGTGAGAAAAATATCTTGGTCAAATGCCAACTTTGTATAAAAAAATTGGAAAAGTTGTCTTTTGCCAAGATATTTCTCTCACCCAGCATGGGTATATGTAAAATGACAGCCCAAAACACATTCCCCAACTTCTCCTGAGTACGGCGATACCAGATGTGTGACACTTTTTTGATGCCAAGGTGGGCAAAGGGGCACATATTCCAAAGTGCACCTTTCGGATTTCACCGGTCATTTTTTACAGATTTTGATTGCAAAGTACTTCTCACACATTTGGGCCCCTAAATTGCCAGGGCAGTATAACTACCCCACAAGTGACCCCATTTTGGAAAGAAGACACCCCAAGGTATTCCGTGAGGGGCATGGCGAGTTCCTAGAATTTTTTATTTTTTGTCGCAAGTTAGTGGAATATGAGACTTTGTAAGGAAAAAAGAGAAAAAAAAAAAATCATCATTTTCCGCTAACTTGTGACAAAAAATAAAAAATTCTAGGAACTCGCAGTGCCCCTCACGGAATACCTTAGGGTGTCTTCTTTCCAAAATGGGGTCACTTGTGGCGTAGTTAGTTATACTGCCCTGGCAATTTAGGGGCCCAAATGTGTGAGAAGAACTTTGCAATCAAAATGTGTAAAAAATGCCCTGCAAAATCCGAAAGGTGCACTTTGGAATATGTGCCCCTTTGCCCACCTTGGCAGCAAAAAAGTGTGACACATCTGGTATCGCCGTACTCAGGAGAAGTTGGGGAATGTGTTTTGGGGTGTCATTTTACATATACCCATGCTGGGTGAGAAAAATATCTTGGTCAAATGCCAACTTTGTATAAAAAAATGGGAAAAGTTGTCTTTTGCCAAGATATTTCTCTCACCCTGCATGGGTATATGTAAAATGACACCCCAAAACACATTCCCCAACTTCTCCTGAGTACGGCGATACCACATGTGTGACACTTTTTTGCTGCCAAGGTGGGCAAAGGGGCGCATATTCCAAAGTGCACCTTTCGGATTTCACCGGTCATTTCTTACACATTTTGATTGCAAAGTTCTTCTCACACATTTGGGCCCCTAAATTGCCAGGGCAGTATAACTACCCCACAAGTGACCCCATTTTGGAAAGAAGACACCCCAAGGTATTCTGTGAGGGGCATGGTGAGTTCCTAGAATTTTTTATTTTTTGTCGCAAGTTAGTGGAATATGAGACTTTGTAAGAAAAAAAAAAAAAATCATCATCATTTTCCGCTAACTTGTGACAAAAAATAAAAAGTTCTATGAACTCACTATGCCCATCAGCGAATACCTTAGGGTGTCTACTTTCCGAAATGGGGTCATTTGTGGGGGTTTTCTACTGTTTGGGCATTGTAGAACCTCAGGAAACATGACAGGTGCTCAGAAAATCAGAGCCGTTTCAAAAAGCGGAAATTCACATTTTTGTACCATAGTTTGTAAATGCTATAACTTTTACCCAAACAAAAAAGAGTGGTAGGACAGCACCACTTACTTGAATTCATTCAAGAGGCTTTGCGGCGGTGCTCGTGACGTCAGGTCCCGGCCTCATGGACCCCACAAATACCAGAAAAAACGAAGAAAGTCACGGCACTCCAAAGGCTATTCAGTGTTTTTATTACACCACAAAATCAGCAGCAACGTTTCGACAATAGTCTTTTTCAAGCTACAAGCATGTTCACAAATGACTCACAATATATAAGGGTACTAATTCATACCAATTACCCAGTGAATGTGCATTAACACAAATCCCACCCCTTCTCAGGTACATACAATCATATAACTAATTAATCAACCATCGTGTGTATTTAATATGAGGCTTACCTAGCGTTCACATGTGCGGCTGTCACTGTGTAGTGCATCCATGGCGAGCGGCGTCTTCCGCATACGAATGCGCCTGCGCGAACATCCTAACGGGATTCACATACAACTCAACGTCATCTACGCAGTCACATGACCATTGACGCTGTTCTCGGTCACCTGACTGGTGACGTGTCTAAGCGTCTACTCACTGTCATAGTAACCACAGGTCCTATAAGGGAAAACCTTCCTATCCTGTAGATTCCTTCATTGGATATTATTTTTAATACACACTGAGGATTACACAGACGCCGGTCACCATGGGCGCAACATCAGAGAGACAGCCTTATTAAACAACAATGAAAAATAAACAAAAACAGAAACAGCGACGAGAGAACCGATCTCAGCAGGCCATCTATAAAACCTCAGTCATAGCTAAATTGCGGTTCAGTACACCAACTGTAAATATGTCAGGCGGAGACACATGATCTCACACATAAATATGATCACATAAAGAGAGATCAAAAAAAGGAATCAACATGAGATCCCATTGGAGAAATTTCAGAAAAGATCCTACTAGTAAAACAACACAGGGCTGTGTAAACAGTATGGTCCTCCCAATATTCATTTAATTGGAAAAATATTATTCAAGAGTGGCAAGTGTAACATAAAGGTTGAGATCCCGTGCTATACACGGTGCAAAGTAATCAGACCCACCCGAGTGCTGATAGCCAGGGGTGTAGCAGTACGATATGCTCAAAATCACACTGTCCACTGTTATTGGACAAGGAGTACTAGGGCCACACCCATCGTCCCCCCTCTATCAAAAGAGGGACCACCGATGTGTGCCCCCGCATGGTCTGGGCCCCACCGTCAGGTGGACCCCTATCATGCTTACCCCCAAGGTCTCCTACACAGATCTAAGAACTCCAATAAAAAACAACCTATGTCACCAGCCATCCAGATTCTTCTGTCTGCATAAAGTAGCCTCCAAGATGGATAATGTAGGATCTAATCAAATTGTTAATGAATAATGTGTTTCCGCCACACATAATCAGTTAGTGGAACCTAATGCACAACACGTGCAATAATATAATAACCTGCTGGACGGCTCCCAGGTCACTGTTCCCATCCTTAGCGCACATCCCGCGTGGATGCCTCATCTATTAGTGAAAAACACAAAAATACAACAAGAAGAATAAAATTTAAAATTTATAATCTCGATTATATATCGGGTACTGTTACTTATTACATATAAAAACCCTTTCTTTTCACATCCTGTTAGACGACTCAGAAGAGAGAACCCACCTTGAACTCCCGATTGAGTCCCTTGGGCTCAATGGTGTCCAACTCAAAGATCCATCTGAGTTCCAGACGTTTCAATAGTCGTTCCCGATCGCCCCCTCTGAGGCGCAGGAACGCCATCAATAACCCTAAACCTCAACTGTGCAACGGTGTGCTTGAATCTGTAAAAATGTTCTGGGACCGGGAGTTCACTCTCCAGATTTCCAGACGTGCTCTCCATTTTCGTAAACAGTTTCCGAATGGAATACCTGTGTTGGTTAATTCTCAATTTGCAGGCCTGTGTGGTCTCACCCACATAGATGAGACCACACGGGCACTGCAATGTATAGATCACAAATTCAGAAGAGCACGTGTAGAAACCCTTTATATCATACCTCTTCCCACTATGTGGATGGAAAAAGGTTTGTCCCTTCTGTACATTATTGCAATTGCAACAGTTGAGGCAGGGATAGCATCCCTTTCTGGAGAGGCGTGACTTGTCAGGCCTCTGCAGAAAGGAATGCACCAACTGATCTCCAAGATTTTTAGACCTTCTGTAGGACATAAGCGGTGGTGTCTGAAACTCGGCAATGTCTGGGAAAGAACGTGTCAGGATCGACCAATTTCGTCTGAGCGAATCTGTTATTTGTTTGCTCAAAACCGAATGTGTGGACACAAAGGGTAATCTCTTATTGTCAGTTTTAATTCTAGTCGAGGTCAACAAATGCGTCCTTGTATGTTGTCTGACTTTGTCAAGATGTCTCTGAACCAACTTTTTGGGATACCTTCTGGCTATGAACTTAGAGCTCATTGCCTGCAATCCCTCATCCATTTTTTTATCATCTGAGATGATGCGTCTCACCCTTAGAAGTTGACTATATGGAAGAGAACTCAGCATGTTCTTAGGGTGAGCGCTGTCAAAGCGTAACATACTATTTCGATCCGTTGGTTTGACAAAAATGTCTGTTTGAAGACCGCTTTCAGCCACATAGACTGATGTGTCTAGAAATTGTATGGAGTGCAACGAATCCACCCTAGTGAACTTCAGTTGTGTATGGACACTATTGATTAAGTCATGAAACTCTCCTAACTCCACATCAGTCCCTGACCATATGAGGAAGATGTCGTCTATATACCTCATCCACCCGGACACAAAATGGAACAGGGTGGATGGGTATATAAACGACTCCTCCACATATGTCATATAGATATTGGCATATGTCGGGGCCATATTAGACCCCATGGCAGTCCCACGATTTTGAATATAAAACTTTTTGTCAAAGCTAAAATAGTTACTCGTCAGCAGGATCTCCAACAGTGAGCTGACAAATTCACATACTATAGCGGGATGGTCAGTTTGTTGCAAGGCCCACTGCACCGCTTCCAAGCCTTTTTCATGTTCAATGCAGGTATATAGACTGGTGACATCGAAGGACACCAGTCTATCACCCGCACCGAACGTTAACTGTTGGATCCTGTTGAGGAATTCAGTCGTATCCCTCACATATGACTTTGCCCCCGTTGCCGCAGACCTCAACACTTTGTCGATGAACACCGCCGCAGGGGCAAAGACGGAATCTATACCCGCCACTATGGGACGTCCTGGCGGGTTGTATAGATCTTTGTGTATCTTTGGTAAGACATATAGGGTGGGCGTCACTGGATGTTTCTCTATCAGATAGCTATGGAGTTTTACATCTATGATGTTATTAGCATAAGCATTATCTACCAGTATTTTTATTTTCTTCATCACACCGAATTTCGGATCTTCATTGACTTGTCTATACACTTCTGTGTCTTGCAGTTGTTTTTCAATTTCACTGACATATTGTGTAGTATTCATAACCACAATTGCCCCTCCCTTGTCGGCTGCCTTAATCGTAAGCTCTTTACGCCGACCAAGGGAGGTCAATGCAACTTTTTCATCCTTGGTCAGGTTAGAACCGGAGACACCATCATTCTGTTGTCTCAATCTAGTGACATCAAAAGATTTACACATTTTGATTGCAAAGTTCTTCTCACACATTTGGGCCCCTAAATTGCCAGGGCAGTATAACTACCCCACAAGTGACCCCATTTTGGAAAGAAGACACCCCAAGGTATTCTGTGAGGGGCATGGTGAGTTCCTAGAATTTTTTATTTTTTGTCGCAAGTTAGTGGAATATGAGACTTTGTAAGAAAAAAAAAAAAAATCATCATCATTTTCCGCTAACTTGTGACAAAAAATAAAAAGTTCTATGAACTCACTATGCCCATCAGCGAATACCTTAGGGTGTCTACTTTCCGAAATGGGGTCATTTGTGGGGGTTTTCTACTGTTTGGGCATTGTAGAACCTCAGGAAACATGACAGGTGCTCAGAAAATCAGAGCCGTTTCAAAAAGCGGAAATTCACATTTTTGTACCATAGTTTGTAAATGCTATAACTTTTACCCAAACCATTTTTTTTTTGCCCAAACATTTTTTTTTTATCAAAGACATGTAGAAGTATAAATTTAGCGAAAAATTTATATATGGATGTCGTTTTTTTTGCAAAATTTCACAGCTGAAAGTGAAAAATGACATTTTTTTGCAAAAAAATCGTTACATTTTGATTAATAACAAAAAAAGTAAAAATGTCAGCAGCAATAAAATACCACCAAATGAAAGCTCCATTAGTGAGAAGAAAAGGAGGTAAAATTCATTTGGGTGGTAAGTTGCATGACCGAGCGATAAACGGTGAAAGTAGTGTAGTGCCGAAGTGTAAAAAGTGGCCTGGTCATGAAGGGGGTTTCACCTAGCGGGGCTGAAGTGGTTAAACATGAGTAGGGTTATTGCCTATGCTCGGGTCCACTACCCCATCACTCAGCTAACTAACCAACCCCACTTCCACTCCCAATAACCACACACAGCCACTGTTTGGATTAAATCGGCCACAGCAGCCGTTTTTTATTAAATAAAATAAATAACATGAATAAACATAAACAATTGATATAACAATGACATATATATAAATATATATATATATCTAACTGACGAGGGAGGTCCTAGAAGCCGCCTAACTGCACCTTGAACGACCACAAACCACCACGGCAATTCCATCTTGCCCCCAGCCGCGTACCACAAGCTCGGGGACACCAACTGACGGACGCCATACCAAGCCAACCAGGTGCCCCAACTCTGAGAGTCCAGCCCCACCATTGAGGCCCTCTCATTCACCGTTACCATCCAGTAGCCCCAGCTTCTATGACCTCCCCCCGCCACGACTGCTGCGACAAACGCAACACCTAAAGAAACACCCACATTCCTCCAGTTATATACGTATATATATTTTTTATTTATTTATTTTTTATATATAAATATACATACACACTATAAGATAACGTTGCAGCCATGAAACGTCCAACCGTAAACACTAGGGGTGGGAGGGAGGGAGATGCCGGCTCTCTGCTCCTAAAATGGCGGGCGCTAACCTGCCTCACCACCACTTAAGCCTGCCGCTCCCCGCCCCTTCCTGGCTCCTCCCCCCTTTCCCTGCACGCTTCCAATTAACCCTTGCCCTACTCTACCCTCGCTAACAAAACCCCTCATGCCGGCCTCCCCTGACGCGTACCGCTTCGTCCGGCCTCACTTGAGTAGGGTTATTGCCTATGCTCGGGTCCACTACCCCATCACTCAGCTAACTAACCAACCCCACTTCCACTCCCAATAACCACACACAGCCACTGTTTGGATTAAATCGGCCACAGCAGCCGTTTTTTATTAAATAAAATAAATAACATGAATAAACATAAACAATTGATATAACAATGACATATATATAAATATATATATATATCTAACTGACGAGGGAGGTCCTAGAAGCCGCCTAACTGCACCTTGAACGACCACAAACCACCACGGCAATTCCATCTTGCCCCCAGCCGCGTACCACAAGCTCGGGGACACCAACTGACGGACGCCATACCAAGCCAACCAGGTGCCCCAACTCTGAGAGTCCAGCACCACCATTGAGGCCCTCTCATTCACCGTTACCATCCAGTAGCCCCAGCTTCTATGACCTCCCCCCGCCAACAACGCGCAGCTTGACAGACCTTAAGCTTGCGCGTTCCGCCACACCAGGAGCGCTCTTTCAATACCCCCCTGTAAATCCAGAGACCACAAATCAATGCCCACCGCATTGAGGTGGACCCCATCCTGTCTCCAAAAGCCTCCAGTTCCAGCTTCCAACTCCGGGTGCCGCACCACCACCGCCCCATGCCTGGCACAAAACCGCCCAACCACCCTATTCAGCTTAATCCTGGCCTTATTCAGCTTGTCCACAGATCTCGCCTCCCTCCAGACCTTCCTGGGGACAATGTCTGACCACACTGTGACAACTGATGGGAAGAGGGACCATAAACGCAAAAAAATCAAAACGAATATCCCTAATCAATTCTCTGCAAGGACGGACCCCGAGGTCATTTCCCCCAACATGTAACACCAAGATATCTGGGACTCTATCCAACCTGGCATGCCGATGCACCTCCTGCAACACACTACCCCACAACATACCTCTACGTCCGATCCATCTCACTATGGCCGTCCCCCGATCAAACTCCAGCTGACGCCCATTCAGCCTTACATCCGCCCGCAATGCCCCCCAGAACACGAATGAATGGCCCAGGATCCATACTAACACCGGGGCATCACCTGAAAAAAGAACGAGACAAAATTGGTTAAACACATCCTTACACCGCCCCCAAACGCACATACAGCCGAAAACGCTCCGACTCCCACCTCCCAATACGTTTAATCACTTCATCCCACACCCCCAAAGCGTGGCAGCACCTATCCTGAAGGAATGACCCGTAAACTTGCCAGAGTCCATTCCCAGATTACGCAAACAGGACTTGAATACCGCTAATATGTAAGAAACAGTCATGTAATGTGTCTAAGTTTCGTTATCCTGGTAAACTGTGTTAAAATTTAATGTATAATGCTATTCTAGTGATACAGATAAATGTAAATGCCTGCAGTATTCGTTTGGTCAGTAGATGGCAGCATAGGACCAATTTGCATTGAAGTTTGCCATAGAGAAAGTGTATTAATGTGGTAGTGGCTCTTTAAAACAGCAGTTAAGTGTTGAAGTGACACGCCCCTTATGATGTCAGCCTGCCTCAGAGTGAGCAGGAAGAATGAGGAAGAGGGACTAAAACTATAACGGCTGCCATCTTGGCTAGATAGAAAGCAAGTTCTGTGCTGTGTAAGACGTGTGTGGAGATACTAAAGGACGTTCCTGTGCAGCCAAGCTGTGTGAACTTCAGTCTAGAGACGGATGGAGTATAAAGAGACCGTGCATTTAGTGAAGCCAAGTTAAAAAGGACTGTGTGCAGCAGCTAACCTGTGGAGCTGACATTGGGCTGACTGGATTGCCCCAAACAGTAAAGAGACTCACAGTGCTGTCGAGGTACCGGACAGTCACTGTAAAATTCTGGATTATATCCATCTGGTTTTCCGGCCTGCTGAGGAGGACTTCTTTGTTGCGGATCCTGCGCTGGTTATAAAGGAAAAGGACGACATCGGGCCCCACCGTGCACTTCCACAAACTGTAAGAGGTCCACTTGGACCACTGAGATAAGGGGGGTGCGCACCCGCTTGAAAGTTAGGGTCAGTTAGGGATAGTTCCTGGGACTGCTATTCCTTAGTGTCCGCACCGCGAACACGGACACAGCAAAGGTGGAAATTGTTGTAGTATTTGACTTGAATTGTTCATACTGTTTTATTGTTAACCTGCTTTTATTAATTGATAGTAAATGCAATTTTCTTAATCTTGACGTCTGCGTACGCACTCTTTTCTGGTTGCGGAGTCAAACCACCTGCCTTGCTCTCGGTTCACAATAAATTGAAAGCGTGATAAAAAGGAGCCATCCTCGTGCCTGAGAAGCGGGCCAGCCGCGACCCCTGACCTACCCCGGAAATCCCGCAAACACCGTACTGGGCACAACAAACATCCCGGCACTTCAAACAATGACACTAAATGACCCCTCCCCTCCTGATCCGTCTTCGAATATCTCAGAGAAATCACCACCCTGTCGTCATATAAAGTTACATCCTCACTCCGTAGACCCCCTTCCCGCCGCGCACTCGCACACACCAACTCCCCTAAACGAAAGGCCCCGAAAAACGCCAGTGCAAAGGCTAATCTAAACAATCTAACCTCCCAAGCCGAATGACACACTCCAGATACCTGCTCCCCTAACTGCAATAACAATGCAAAAGACACCGGTAGGCGGGAATCCTTGACGCGCTGAAACCTTCTATAACCCTTTAATACTTGCCGGACCAAAAAGGACTTAGTAATGTCCGGGGAATTCCGCAACTTGAACCCGAAGGCCAGGCCTGCCATGCACCCGTTAATCTTCGCCACCGACCAACCCTGTTCCTTCACATGTCCAATGAAAAGCAACAACGGAATTTCCCCGCCCATCACCTCGACCCCCAGGTCACTACACCACCGCTGCCACATACTCCAAGCCTTGTCATACATCCTCCAAGTGCCTTCACTCAATGACGCCTGCAACAGAACCTCTACGGTACCTCCAGGATCTCCCACAACGACTCCGGACACACCAACCCGACCTGACTCGCCTCCGGGGCCAACCGTCGAAACCGCTCCCACTGCAAACGAGAAAGTGCGTCAGCTATACAATTAGCAGAACCAGGCACATGCACCGCAAACACCCAAGCATTAAGGGACAAACACCGAAGGACCAACTGCTGTAACAAGCAAATAACCGGGGGAGAAGAAGCCGTCACACTATTGATGGCTTGCACAACGCCCAGGTTGTCACAATGGAACCGAACCTTCCTGTGCCGAAACTTCTCCCCCCAAAGCGTGACTGCCAACACAATGGGGAAGAGTTCCAACAATGCCACGTTCTTAACCCACCCCTTCAGTATCCAAGATTCCGGCCACCTACCCGCACACCACTGCCCGTCACAATACGCCCCAAAACCCACTCCACCTGCAGCATCCGTGAATAGTTTGAAATCAAAAGCATCAACAACCCCCCCCATAACTAATGCCCTGCCGTTAAACTGCTGTAAGAAAGAATCCCAAACCTTCAAATCCCCTTTCAACTCGCTACCTAGCCTGATAAAATGGTGGGGAGACACCACACCACCTGTCGCAGAAGCCAACCTCCTACTAAAAATGCGGCCCATCGGGAGAATCCTGCATGCAAAATTTAATTTGCCCAACAATGACTACAGGTCCCGCAGGCGGATCTTTTTCGCCCTCAATGCCGCCGCCACCCCGGATCTCAAATCTGACACTTTGTCTGCCGGTAGCCTACACTCCATCCTCTGCGTATCTATGACAATACCCAAAAAGCTTAGTTCAGTAGCTGGCCCCACCGTCTTATCTACTGCCAAAGGGACTCCGAAACACTCAAAAACAGATTGCAATGTGGATAACAGCAACGAACAAACCTTAGATCCCCCCGGCCCCAAACACAGGAAATCATCCAAATAGTGAATGATAGAGTGACATCCCGATTCCTGAACAACCACCTACTCCAGAAAAGAACTGAAACGCTCAAAATATGCACACGATATTGAACAACCCATTGGCAAACACCTATCCACAAAATAAGCGCCATTCCAAAAACAACCCAGTAAATACAAACTATCCGGGTGAACTGGTAACAATCGAAATGCCGCTTCAATGTCACATTTTGCCAACAGGGTACCCGGACCCAGCTTCCTTACCCATTCCACAGCCGCGTCAAAGGAAGCATAAACCACGGAACAAAGGTCCGGGTCAATGCCCTCATTGACCGACGCACCCTTGGGGAACGATAAATGGTGAATAAGCCTGAATTTATTAGGCTCCTTCTTAGGGATCAAACCTAAAGGGGAGACTCGCAAATTACTGATGGGTGATGCAACAAACGGACCAGCCATCCTCCCCAGGGAAACCTCTTTAGCTAACTTCTCTGCCACTATGTCCGGGAACTGCAATGCCGAGCGCAAATTCTTCCGCTTCTCCGTAACTGGTAACGGGTGTGAAGGGATATGAAAGCCAAACTGAAACCCCAAACCCAAAAATTCCGCTAACTCCCGGTTCGGATATCTATTTAGATGACCCACCATCCTTTCCAGTCGCACTGGGGTCAGCCCCTTTTCCAAAACTATCCCCACCCCTTTGTCTGCCCCCCCTAAAACATCTGCTAGCCCCATGGCCCCCGCCACACACGGAACATTCATGCCTAAATTTACATTTTTGGCCGAATTTGCAATTTCCTTCATTGAAAAGGAAGCAGTATCCTCTTCCAACTGGGGGCGGCCCTGTACCTTGCTGTACCCCAACCCCTGACTCACTCCGAAAGGACTGACCACTCCTACCTGGCGCTGTCACCCTCATCCATAACGCAATGTCTTTATGGTCCCATCGCATATTAGGACGGACCGCTTTCCTCTGACGAAACTGTTCGTCATACCGTAACCACCCTGATCCCCCATACACCCTATAGGCTTCCCCAATCGCATCCAGATAGCAGAATAAAGGGGAACAACATTCCGGACTCTTCTCTCCTATCACACTTGCCAAAATAGCAAAGGCCTGCAACCAATTACTAAATGACCTAGGGATGAGGCGAAAACGACGCTTATCATCCTCTTCCTTACTCCATCCTTCTTGACCACATCAAGATTAAAGCGTTCCAATGGAAGCAGCGAGAAAATTTCTACATATTCTCCCCTCCAAATTTTCTCACGCACCTCCGTCTTCAAATGCGCTTCCAGGGGACCCTCAAAACAAACATACACTTCCCCTTTTGCGGCGTAATCTAACCTGGGCCTATCCTCATCACCTCCCGCCTGCGTCTGCACTGACACTGATTCCGCTACACCTGTGCTAGCGGTCACTGGCATATTGCTATTGCTAGCGGTCGCCTGTATATTGCTACTTCCCGTCCCCAATCCCCACGCTGTTAAAGGGGTGTTCCCAACTCCCCCCCTATCCTGACTAACCCCAGCTAAACCACACAGCAAGCGCCCCAAACCACCAATAATAGCACTATTGTTCCCCCCCACATCAGGCGCCCCATTAAATAAAGATAACAATGCTCCCAGAGATGCCTCACCTAACTGCCCGGGTGCTGTGAACCCGGCAGCCGCAGGTCCTGGTTCCTGACGGACGACTCCTGGATCCGCGACGGTCCGTTGATGGGAACAGGCACTGTTCGCCGGCAGCACCCCAGCCGGCTCACTGCTGGGCGCGTTAGGGAGTGCTCTGGGAAGACTTCTGTCCTCCCCGGTGTCAGGACCAGTAGCAAACTGTCCGCTCTCAGGAAAAGGCCGGTCATCCACATACGCATCTTTGCGCCGGTCTTCACGCCCAAGAGGCCTGCTCTGGGGAGGGGGGGCATCCAGAGCAGCCTTGTCTTCCGCCTCTGAAAGAAGTAAATCCTGGCAAGGCCTGCGCCCGTCCCTGGCACCTCCAGGCGCAGCCTCGTGTGCCAGTGAAAGGGGCTCATCCTGTAAAGGCCTGCACCGGGCCGCCCTGGCCGGCCGCGCAGCCCCGCTGCCGCCTCTGCTGCCTCCACTGCTCCCACGCTGAGCAGGCCTCCGCCCCGTGGGGACCGGGGGGGGATCCTGCAGAACCCGGTCCTGATTCCCCTGATGCTGCCGCGCTGGGCTGAGGGGAAGGCCCCGCAGCCTCTACAGGGCCCCGCCGGACGTGTGGATTCCTCCCACGCCGGGAGGCCGCAGGAGCATTGGAAGGCCCCCGGCGTGGAGGGGCTAAGGCGCGCCGGCGGCCGTACCCGCCGCGACCGTGTAGCTGCTGGAGTAGGGCTAGACGTACC
This sequence comes from Bufo gargarizans, assembly GCF_014858855.1. Lineage (NCBI taxonomy): Eukaryota > Metazoa > Chordata > Amphibia > Anura > Bufonidae > Bufo > Bufo gargarizans. The sequence continues at coordinate 10,705,480 of NC_058088.1, forward strand.
CACCTCCGCCCCCCCCAGCAAAGCGGTCACCTGCTGCTCCAGCCAGTCGGCGCCCCTGGTGTCCGCCGCTTGCCTCAATCGCCGCAGCATCGCACCAACTGTTTCTGCCATTGCAGTATGCGATGCTGCAGCTCAGATGCCGGCTCTCTGCTCCTAAAATGGCGGGCGCTAACCTGCCTCACCACCACTTAAGCCTGCCGCTCCCCGCCCCTTCCTGGCTCCTCCCCCCTTTCCCTGCACGCTTCCAATTAACCCTTGCCCTACTCTACCCTCGCTAACAAAACCCCTCATGCCGGCCTCCCCTGACGCGTACCGCTTCGTCCGGCCTCACTTGGCAGCGTGCATCTGTGCATTGGGATGTGCTGACTGACCCCCTTTTTTGCAGTTGTACTGAGCTGGAGGGGTGGCTGGCTCCAGTTAGTCTTACACCCCTGACCAGCCTGTCTGCCCCATAGGCTGATTTTAATCAGTTTAAAGGGGTTGGCCACCATACGCAAATATTTTTTTTTTTTAAATGGCCCCAGATAATAACTAAAGCCAAGCGGTATTAGTATAATGAGAGATATGCTGTGTATGTATAATTTTTCTAATGTGTTCAGCATAGTATGCTCCCATAGATGAGAGGCTGTGTGGGCGGAGCAGCAGGAAAGTGAAAGTAAAAATCCCAGCATGCATCACAGCAAGCATCTTCAGAGGAGCGGTCACATGACATCCCTGGCCAACTGTGATACCATAGTAACAACAGCACCTCAGGTGTCATTTCATCACAGACAAGTCAGCATAAGGGAGCATTCACACGACTGTGTTGGTTTTGCGGTCCGCAAATCACGGATCCGTGTGTTCCGTATGTCTACAGTTATCTTTCCGTTTCGGACCCATAGAAATGAATGGATCCGTGCATTGTCTGCAAAGGCGGAACGGACACGGAAGAAAAACACGGTCGTGTGAATGCTCCCTAATGATGAGAATCTCCCATTACCAGCAATGAATAAAGATTATTACTGTTCACAGAAAATAAAGTGATCAGTACAAACATGTAAGTCTATCTATGAAATATCTATCTATCTATTTATCATCTATCTCTTATATAGCTATATATCTCCTATTACATGTACAGTATATATTGCTATGGTTCATCTGTCTGTCTATTTATCTATCTCATATCTATCATCAATCTATCCATCTTTTATCTATCTAATATCTATGTATATATCGTCTATCTATCTAATATCTATCTATCTAATATCTATCTATCTAATATCTATCTATGTATCTATCTATGACCTATCTATCTATATTCTATCTAATATCTATCTCCTATTATCTATCTAGGTATCTATCTCCTATCTACAGTATTTTTCGCCCTACAAGATGCACCTAGGTTTAGAGGGGGACAATAAGATTTTTTTTTTTTTCATGACACCTCCGATTAGATCCACAATCAGACCTCAGCTCAGACCCCAATGTGAATGACCCCCACTCTGACCTCAGATAAGAGCCCCATGCCTCTCATCAGCCCTTATATCAGCCCCCATTTGCCTCATATAAACCCCTACATGCCTCAGATTAGCTCCCAGCACCCTCTCTTCCTCCCCCAGAAGTGTCCATCAGCCTCATCTGAAATAAAATAAATAGTAATAATCAGTGAATGCTGTACAATGTTTACTTCGGAGCCTATTTTAAAAACTTTTTTTGGAGAGGGATTTTATCTCGTCAGATGATCTGAATTAGATCTATCACAATTATTAGAAGGGTTGGGGAGAGGGGCCACACTTGTCATGTTCTGTTTTTTATTTTGTGGTGGGTTGATGAAATAGAGAGAATCTATGAAGGGTTGTGGCATGGCAATTTTTTTAAGGGTATCTAATATAAAGAGCCAACTGACCCTATTAAATGTCTTCTTGGCGTTCATGCCAAGAATGGCTATTCAGATTTTGGTCAAACCTAGCATGTTCAATCTATCTAATAACCCTTGAGATGTTGTCCTTTTCCTACCTACCCATCACCAACCTGTTTGCTTTGCGCTAATACTGTAAGCTAGGGAGTACTTAGCCTATATGCTAACACCTTGCCACACTATTTGAGGTCCAAGTTGAGTAAAGAAATAGCTCTAACCCTACCACATAGTTTCAGGCTATTCCTGTTTTGGCAAACTAGCTAGTATTATGTGCCCCTAAGGCTTGCAGTGGAAGGTGTTCCACCTCAAAACAGAGCTTTACATAGGGAAGTGAGGTGAGTAGAGTTGAGCGAACACCTAGATGCTCGGGTTCGGGCTGTTCGGCCAAACTTTTAAAAAAAGTTCAGGTTCGGGACCCGAACTTGATCCGAACTTGAGCCTGAACCTCATTGAAGTCAATGGGGACCCAAACTTCACTTTATTATTTTCTGTTATAATACGGTTATAACGGAAAATAATAGTATTAGCTTTTTCAGATCTGAGTTTTCAGATCCAACAGTATATTCTAACAGAGGCGTTCCCATGGTGATGCTTCAAGTTAGAATATACTAAGAACTGTGTACATAACTGCCCCCTGCTGCCTGGCAGCACCCGATCTCTTACAGGGGGCTGTGATCCGCACAATTAACCCCTCAGGTGCGGCACCTGAGGGGTTAATTGTGCGGATCTCAGCCCCCTGTAAGAGATCGGGTGCTGCCAGGCAGCAGGGGCCAGACCCCCCTCCCTCCCTTCTCAGTATTAAAATCATTGGTGGCCAGTGCAGCCCCCCTCCCTCCCCAGTATTAAAATCATTGGTGGCCAGAGCAGCCCCCCTCCCTCCCTCCCCAGTATTAAAATCATTGGTGGCCAGTGCAGCCCCCCCCCCTTCCTCCCGCCCCAGTATTAAAATCATTGGTGGCTAGTGCGGCCCCCCACTCCCTATTAAAATCATTGGTGGCTAGTGCGGCCCCCCACCCCCACCCACCCCCTATTAAAATCATTGGTGTCCAGTGCGGCCTCCCCTCCCCCCCCTAATTAAAATCATTGGTTAACCCCCCTCCCCCCCCCCCCATCATTGGTGGCAGCGTAGCGGCAATTCCGATCTGAGACCCAGTTTAATCGCTGGGGCTCCGATCGGTTACCATGGAAACCAGGACGCTACTGCAGTCCTGGCTGCCATGGTTACTTAGCACTTTTAGCAGCATTATACTTACATGCTCTGTCGGTGGCCGGCTGGCGCTCCTCCTACTGGTAAGTGACAGGTCTGTGATGCGCCGCACAGACCTTTCACTTACCAGTAGGAGGAGCTCCCGGCTGGTCACAGACAGCGCAGGTAAGTATAATGCTTCTAAAATTGCTAAGTAACCATGGCAACCAGGACTGCAGTAGCGTCCTGGTTTCCATGGTAACCGATCGGAGCCCCAGCGATTAAACTGGGACTCCGATCGGAACTCTCCGCTGTCACCAATGGTGGGGGGGAGGGAGGTTGTTAACCCATGATTTTAATTAGGGGGGAGGCCACACTGGACACCAATGATTTTAATAGGGGGTGGGGGGAGGGAGGGCCGCAATGGCCACCAATGATTTTAATAGGGGGTGGGGGGAGGGGTGGCCGCACTGGCCACCAATGATTTTAATACTGAGAAGGGAGGGAGGGGGGTCTGGTCCCCTGCTGCCTGGCTGCACCTGATCTCTTACAGGGGGCTGTAATCCGCACAATTAACTCTTCAGGTGCGGCACCTGAGGGGTTAATTGTGCGGATCACAGCCCCCTGTAAGAGATCAGGTGCTCCCAGGCAGCAGGGGGTCGTTATGTCCACAGTTTTTAGTATATTCTAACTTGAAGCATCCCCATCACTATGGGAACGCCTCTGTGTTAGAATATACTGTCGGATCTGAGTTTTCGCGATCTAACTCAAATCCGATGGTATATTCTAACATAAAGGCGTTCCCATGGTGATGGGGATGCTTCAAGTTAAAATAGACCATCGGATTGGAGAAAACTCCAGTGCAGGCAATGTGTCAGCTCCAGGCACCGACCGTGGACACAGTAGAAGTGCCTGATGGGGGGGGGGGGGTAGGGTTACGTGAGGCTGGGGCGCCAGTCAGGGCCGTAGATATTTTTTTTTTCCTGGGGCGGGTTCAGCTTTCTCAAATTATAAGAGTCATCATCCACATGCACAGATATACCTCCCCCCCATAACAGTGTCCCTTACAGTGTCCCTATTGTAAGACGGACCCGCCGTTCCTTATGTAAGTGACTAAGTGAGCTACTTGTGCAAAGTATATGTACAACTACTATCTAATAATCTATCACTAACTTAAAATACCCTAAATTGGGTCCTAAACTGAAAAATTTGGTTGCCAAATTTAAAATACATATAATTGTAATAAAAAAGACATGGAGGAGAATACAGCACCAAATACCTCTTACATCCAGTGACATCTCCTGTCATGTAGACCTTCTCTTTCCTCTTCTCCTCCATTTGACCCAGACCACCATGGCAAATTCTTTCAGCTGCATCTCGTCTCTACAGTTTGTAACACAGACACGTTAGATTTCTCAATTTTTCCATCAACCTCCTCATCCTGGTGTCCCCACAGTGTCATCCTGCCACCCCCAATACTGTGCCCGTTGTGCTCCCCAATGCCCCAGGAACTATACTGCTGAAAAAATAGTGACCCTAATAGACATAATTGGGGTAATTTATCAAACTGGTGTAAAGTAGAACTGGATTTCCAAAAGAGCTGTCAAATATGAAAGGTTGAATCTGATTGGCTGCTATGGGCAACTAAACCAGTTCTGCGTTACACCAGTTTGATAAATTACCCCAAATGTTCCTATAGTGTCCACAGCAGCTATAATGTCCCCTAGAGTGACCCCAGTAATAATAACACCCTCTATTGTGCTCCAGGCAATAATCCCTGTATAGAATTGCCCCTACAGTGCCTCCCCAATAGCAACACCCCCATATAGTAATTTCCACCACACTGCCCCCACATAGTAATCCCCCCATAGTAATTTGCCCCCACACAGTAATTTCCCCCAAAATGCCCCCATATAGTAGTTTGCCCCCACACAGTAATTTCCACCACACTGCCCCCACATAGTAATTTGCCCCCACATAGCAATTTACCCACACTGTCCCCACATAGAAATTACCCCACACTGTCCACACATAGCAATTACCCCCACACTGCCCCCACACAATAGTTTCCCCACACTACCCCCATATAGAAATTTGCCCCCACATAGTAGTCCCTCCCATAATAATTTGCCCCCACATAGCAATTTGCCCCCACACTGCCCCATCTAGTAATTTGCCCCTACATAGTAGTCCCTCTCATAATAATTTGCCCCCACATAGTAATTTGTCCCCACATAGTATTCCCTCCCATAATAATTTGGCCCCACACAGCCCCCACATTCCCCCCCATAATGTAATGACCGGCAACACACACAGGGAGGAAAACAGGGAAAGCCCTGCCCAAGGGAGAGGGAAAGGTGGTGACCCCTAACTCACCTTGCGGCTGGCACCTGACTGCCCTGACGTCCCTAGACGGGTTCCTCACCCGTGCGGCGATCACGTGCCTAAACCCTGGCTTTCCCTGAAATGAGCCCTAGATAGTGAACGGGCCGGTGGGATCACTAGTCCGCACCACTGCACTAAGAGGGAAACACCAGGGAGAGGACAGACAAATACAGACAAACACATACACCCAGGTGGGCGACCACAGCAGTCCACAAAGGTCCAACAGGGATCCGGAGGGTAGCGTTCTGAAACAACCATCCGAGAACGCAGCAACACAGCTCCAGTGGGTCAGAATAGATGTCCAGGCAGGAAGCTCTATCTCTGGCAACCAGAGAAGTGTGAGAGAGGAATATAAGGAGGTTTGGGAGTGCTGGACAAGGAACAGCTGAGGAGAAGGAGCTACGGATCCCTGAGTGAGCCAAAAGGGTTTGCAAAGCAAACCCAGAAAGCTACCATAAGGAAAACAGCCCTATCTTAAATAGAGCGTGCAGCCAACCGCTGCGACTTCCTGACCCCGGGTATAACGGAGTCAGGCGTGGTTCTCGATACCCTCGTGACACATGTACTCGATTTATCTTCCCTAATATGTCCTCCTGTGTGTCCCCCCCCCCACATGTCCCCCAAAGTCGGCACATGAAATAAAAAAATAAAAAAATGAACAAAAAATGAAAAGCTAAATACTCACCTATGTCCAGGGCCAGGCGCTTGCTCGCAGAGGAAGGCGGGATGAGTCATGCGCGTCACAGCACAGTGCTGCATCACGCACACCTGCGCCGGGATTTCACTACTGCATAGGCCTTAGGCCTACAAGGCCTGAAGCCTATGGCGGTGATCGGCGATGGGACAGGGAGCTATGCGCTCCTGTGCCCCGCCGCAGTATGTGGGCGTTCGGGTCAGCGTTGGGCCCCCCAGCGGTGCTGAGCCCGGGGCTGCCGACCCGAACGTCCCTATTGTAATCCGCCACTGATGCTGAGGACAGACACTGTGGGGGAGGATTTGAACCCCCCTATCCCCCCCCCTTATCTACGCCCCTGGTTAACACACATCTAAATAACACTTATAATTGGTTAACACTGAAGCCATACTTTGTATAATTCATTATGGCTAATTGGCCTATTGCTAACACAAACATAGCTTATCTTATCTTAACATAAGACCCCTAACTTCTACATTTTTTAGCAAGTCACTCAAATTGGCAGGCGGACAGTCGCCATCTTCTTATTGCGCACAAAATTTATTAAACACAAAATTCTGTCTTGAACCAGAATCTAAAATGGCTGCCAGAGGAAAGCCGAAAACTTCTTTATCAGGATTAGGCCTCATGCACACGACCGTTGTGTGCATCCGTGGCCGTTGTGCCGTTTTCCGTTTTTTTTCGCGGACCCATTGACTTTCAATGGGTCCGTGGAAAAATCGGAAAATGCACCGTTTTGCAGCCGAGGCCGTGATCCGTGTATCCTGTCCGTGTATCCTGACCTGTCCTATTTTTTTGACGGACAACGGTTCACGGACCCATTCAAGTCAATGGGTCCGTGAAAGAACACGGATGCACACAAGATTGGCATCCGTGTCCGTGATCCGTGGCCGTAGGTTGCTTTCATACAGACGGATCCGAAGATCCGTCTGCATAAAAGCTTTTTCTGATCTAAGTTTTCACTTCGTGAAAACTCATTTCTGACAGTATATTCTAACACAGAAGCGTTCCCATGGTGATGGGGACGCTTCTAGTTAGAATACACTGCAAACTTTGTACAAGACTGCCCCCTGCTGCCTGGCAGCACCCGATCTCTTACAGGGGGATATGATAGCACAATTAACCCCTTCAGGTGCGGCACCTAAAGGGGTTAATTGTACTATCATATTCCCCTGTAAGAGATCAGGGCTGCCAGGCAGCAGGGGGCAGACCCCTCCCCAGTTTGAATATCGTTGGTGGCACAGTGTGCACCCACCATAGCCCCCCCCCCTCCCTCCCTCTATTGTAATAAATCGTTGGTGGCACAGTGTGCCAACCACCATCGCCCCCCCCTCCCTCCCTCTATTGTATTAAATCGTTGGTGGCACAGTGTGCCCCCACCATCGCCCCCCCCCTCTATTGCAATAAATCGTTGGTGGCACAGTGTGCCAACCACCATCGCCCCCCCTCCCTCCCTCTATTGTATTAAATCGTTGGTGGCACAGTGTGCCAACCACCATCGCCCCCCCTCCCTCTATAGCAGTAACAACATTGGTGGCAGTGTGCGGTCTCCCATTCCCCCCCCCCCATCATTGGTGGCAGCGGAGTTCCGATCGGAGTCCCAGTTTAATCGCTGGGGCTCCGATCGGTAACCATGGCAACCAGGAAGCTACTGCAGCCCTGGTTGCCATGGTTACTTAGCAATAGTACAACAGTAGAAGATTCATACTTACCTGCTTGCTGCTGCGATGTCTGTGACCGGCCGGGAGCTCCTCCTACTGGTAAGTGACAGTTCTTTAGCAATGCGCCGCACAGACCTGTCACTTACCAGTAGGAGGAGCTCCCGGCCGGACACAGACATCGCAGCAGCAAGCAGGTAAGTATGAATCTTCTACTGTTGTACTATTGCTAAGTAACCATGGCAACCAGGGCTGCAGTAGCGTCCTGGTTGCCATGGTTACCGATCGGAGCCCCAGCGATTAAACTGGGACTCCGATCGGAACTCCGCTGCCACCAATGATGGGGGGGGGGGAATGGGAGACCGCACACTGCCACCAATGTTGTTACTGCTATAGAGGGAGGGGGGGGGCCGATGGTGGTTGGCACACTGTGCCACCAACGATTTATTACAATAGAGGGAGGGAGGGGGGGGCGATGGTGGGGGCACACTGTGCCACCAACGATTTATTACAATAGAGGGAGGGAGGGGGGGCGATGGTGGGCGCACACTGTGCCACCAACGATATTCAAACTGGGGAGGTGGGGGGGGTCTGCCCCCTGCTGCCTGGCAGCCCTGATCTCTTACAGGGGAATATGATAGCACAATTAACCCCTTTAGGTGCCGCACCTGAAGGGGTTAATTGTGCTATCATATCCCCCTGTAAGAGATCGGGTGCTGCCAGGCAGCAGGGGGCAGTCTTGTACAAAGTTTGTAGTGTATTCTAACCTGAAGCGTCCCCATCACCATGGGAACGCCTCTGTGTTAGAATATACTGTCGGATCTGAGGTTCACGAAGTAGCTCATATCCGACAGTATATTCTAACATAGAGGCGTTCCCATGGTGATGGGGACGCTTCAAGTTAAAATATACCATCGGATTGGAGAAAACTCCAATCCGATGGTATAAAAGAACTCCAGACTTTACATTGAAAGTCAATGGGGACGGATCCGTTTGAAATGGCACCATATTGTGTCAACGTCAAACGGATCCGTCCCCATTGACTTGCATTGTAATTCAGGACGGATCCGTTTGGCTCCGCACGGCCAGGCGGACACCAAAACGACTTTTTTTTCATGTCCGTGGATCCTCCAAAAATCAAGGAAGACCCACGGACGAAAAAACGGTCACGGATCACGGACCCACGGACCCCGTTTTTGCGGACCGTGAAAAAAAACTGTTGTGTGCATGAGGCCTTAATGGATTGAATTCTGTAGTATTATGCCACAATTTCACCCTAATTACACAATTTAGGATTAACGGATTGGACTATGTGTATAAAAGGACGTGAACACCCCAAAATCTGTAGTATCAGGCCGCAATTGCATCCCGAATACACACTTAAAGTGGTTGTCCAGGATCAATTTTTTTTTTACAAAACAGTTTACTCACTATTAATAGCTGTTTCAAGGTCCCCCCAGATGGTTTTTATGTATTTTTTGACATCAGCAGTGCTCCGACAGTCCCCCACTGATTGTTGATATCTATGTTTATGTGTGCGGTAACTTGCTGCCGCACTACCTTCTGGGTCCCAGCGCAGAGCAGCATTGCGTGGTTTCTGGTGTCTGTCTGCTCCTCCGTGCATCCGCCCCCCTGATTCATATGCCGCCTCCTGCCGCACATTTTCCTCCCCCTTAGTTACACCCCTAAACTCTGCCTCCTTCACTGATAATAAAGCGCCCTGCCCGGTGACGTCACCGGACCAGAGGGGCGTGGCTTAGTGCGGTTTGTTGCCACCTAGCTACCGCCCATCCATGCGCTGTGAATAATTACTTTGGCTGACAGTGACGTCACCGGGCTCCTTGCGAAGCGGAAGAAGAAGCTTTGCTCCGCAGAAAGGGACCCGGTACGTCACTGACTCCTAGAAGAACCGCACTTCCGGCTGAGATTTTGTGAATTGCAAAAGGGGCATCAGAAATGTCTGTTAAAGGTAGGACAGGCATGAGTGTAATATTTAGGGGACTATTGTACACATACAACAAGGTCCCCAATCCCGGACAACCCCTTTAAGGATTAACGGATTTAATTATGTATAAAAGAATGTGAACACCCTTAAATCTGTAGTATCAGGCTGCAGTTTCACCCCAGAATCAAGGAAGAGTGGATGTACTTATGTAGAAAGAACACGAACACCCCAAAATTTGTAGTATCAGGCCGCAATTTCACCCCAATAACAGAATCAAGGATTAATGGAATTACTTATGTATAAAAGAATGTGAGCAACCTAAAATCAGTAGAATTAGAACCATTTTTAACCCCAATTAGTGCAGCAAGGTGTAATAGAATAGCTCCTATTAGCCAAGCTTTATACTGTTCTATTGGCCCCTGCTCTCTTCCCTATACTGTGGATAAAGCCTCCCTATTATATCCCTGCACTATCTCTAAGTTGTCCCTGAACTGCTCAAAAGTAATACTTAGTAAATAAAGTCTTTCCTAATCACTGTCCCTAGTGCCCGTAACGTCTCTCTCTGCACTAAGTTCACTGGAAAATGGTGGAGACCGGGCCGGATGATGCTTTTTATAGGGCTGTGACATCACAGGGGCTGGCTATCTCCTGATTGGCTGGCTGCACGGCATCATGGGTGATCCCTCATTCCCAGGCTTCCTCTTTGTAACATGTGCAGCAGCCATATTAGAAAAAATACGATTCGTTACTCAAATTTTCGTTAATCAAATGTTTCTTGAAATTCGGATCGAATTCCACTTCGTCAAATTCGATTCGCTAAACACTAGTAACAAACTCCCAGGGACATGCAGCTAGTGTACATATAATGATATGCAGTACATTGTAAAGAGAAAGAAGAAAGAGAGAAGCTAGAAAGGAAAAAGGAAAGGGAGAAAGGAAAGAGGAAGGCGGGAAAGGAAAACAGAGGGGGAAGGGGAGACAAACCTTAACAGATCAAATAATTTTGCTCTGACCATTCATACATGATAAGGGAATGGAAAGTCTGAGACGTCTGGAATGTAAACCAGTCTTGCCACAAACTGAAAAAACGAGCGGAGTCTCCATGGGCTTCTGATGAAACCTCGTCCATTTTGCAGATATGTAACATCTCTTGGTACCACTCCATCAAACTAGGGACATGTGCCGAGCACCAATGTCGGGGTATCACGGACCTCGCGGCAGTGAGGCAGAATCTTAGAATGCTTTTCTTTTGGGAAGTTATTGTGCCCATAAGGATGGAGGGGAGCTTACCACCGACTTTACAGAGATTACAAGGAAGGTTTTAAAACTCTTATCCCAAAAGGGCTTAAGGAGCTCGCAACTCGCTCAGATATGAAGCATGGTACCCCGCTTCCTATTGCAACACCAACAAACATCCAAATCTTAGTAAATATGTTTATTCACTTAGCCTGCTTAAATCGTCAAATTCACATTAAAACGGTTGCTATGGGCCTTTACACCAGTTTTGATAAATCTCCCCCTGTGTGTTCTTCCCGTGTTATTTTGCTTTCTGTGAAATTGGTCATGTGCATTCCTGAGGAAAATGGGACAGTGAGGCCTGGTGACTAAATGAACTGGCGCCATATAAGAAATCATCAAATAGAATGTGCTTTATTTCATTAACGTAAGCATAAACAATACAAATGTAAATAGCTGATATATGTGTACTTGGTAAGGGAGATGCTGTGCATAATATAAACTGGCCAAGTCATGTCGTTGGTCTCAGAAAAGTGGTAAGAACGCTATCAAAACCTGGAGACACAAAGAGACATCAGGACCAAGAAGCCGGCATTGAACAGAGACATCTTTGTGGTAATGGCGGAATTGCAGAGATCAGTTTCACTGGGTTGTCTGGTATAGTCAACAACCTTGGGTACGACACCATATGTGGTAATGGCGGAGTTGCAGAGATCTGTTTGACAGCAGTGTATGGTATGGTCAACATCCCGGGGTACAAAAGAAGGGCGGCGGACGGTACACAGATCCTTTGAAGAGCAAGCTCTAAATTCACGTCTAGTATCACCTGCAAAACAGATAATAACACATTGTCGTATGAGTTGCAGATTTATAGGATTTATACAAAAAATTCCATCCCTTTAAAAAATTCTGTTTCTCTAGATCAGAGGTCCAAATCCCCTGCATGGGTAAGTGCCAGCTAGCGGTGGCCACAAGTAATTTTTGTTAATTTTATTTATTTTAAAAATGTTTTTTATTGTTTCATAGACATATGAGTATACACCTCGGCAAGCTTTACATCAGCCAATATAATAGAAAAACAGATATATATACAATCTGTACATTGCAATAACTGGTAAAAAACATGTTTTGGAGAACAACTCCAAAAAGAGGGGGGGGGGGGGGAGAAATAGAAACAAGGGGGGGGGGGGGAAGACTGAGGGGGTGATGGTAAAGGGTAATTCCATTCCATACTCTTACACTCTATCACAGCATGTATCTGGTCTCCATCTTCTCCAAGGGACTACTAGATCATTCAGCGAACCCTCTAAACTTTTTCCACGGACCCCATATACCGTTGAAACGTTGAGGTGTCCTAGAATCCTAATGTGCTATTTGTTACAATCTATAAATCTGGTCACTTTTCATAAACCAGTGTTGCAATGGAGGGGGATCTGTCTTCCGCCAGTATACTGCCACTAGGAGGCGGGCCGCCGCTAATAATGTTTTACACAAAGTAGGGGCTACTTTCGATTTCATATTTGTTAACTCTCCCACCAAACCAAATAAACTGTCACGACCCTTGGTCATGGTCGTGACTCCTGTAACCGTATGCAGTTGCCTGCGGTCTTGGTGTTGTTGTCAATCACAGGTGAGGGCTATAGTATGTTGCCTCACCTGTGGTTGCCGCTGGCAACATTGTGTATGTGGCAGCAGAGCAGCCTGAGCAGTGCTAGGCAGCTTGCTGCAGTAGGCATACGATTGCATCTGGCAACCTCTCCTTATAGGTGTGCCTTTTATCGGTGTGCACGGGGTGTTACATGTGTTGTGTGCACTTCCCCTTTAAGTTGATATCTTCCCTTCCCTGGTGTTGGAAGGGTTAACTTCCTTCCTAGTGTGTGTGTGCACTGGGTGTGTCTGACTGTGGGTGTGGCTACTTGGCCCTATAAAGCCTCAGTGGAAGGCAGTAGTCAGAGGGGGTTCTTCAGCCATGCTTGCTGGAGACATCCTCCTGGTTATTTACCATCTGCCAGTGAGGGCCACCCTGGTGGTCATACTGTCACGGCTGAGGACGGGGAAAACCCTCAGCCGTGCGGTATCAGCAGGTGGGTGGTCAGAGCATGGCCAGGACAGGAATAAGGGAGAAGGTCACCTCCTACACATCCCTAATTCTGACCCTGTCTCCTATCCGTATGAGCCAACCCTGAAGGTAGGAGGGCTACCTGATATTCCTGCTCGCCCTCAGGGTGGTCCTGGACTAGGAGCAGGGTAAGACGACCCGTTCCTCCTAGACACGGAGGAACAGGAGTCTCACTGGCCAAGCTACATAGAAAGGGGAACATAAACAGACATATGACAATGACAGGTAAGTGAGACTAGTACCACACTTACCTGCCACAGACACACAACCTGAAACCCACGTGCAAGTGCTGCTATCCACAACCAACACCAAGGACACAGCACACAACAGACATCACACGGGAACCCAGTAAACCATATGCTGCAATAACAGATAAACCATAAACTAACGCCAGACATAACGTTTATGACCACCAGGGTGGCCCTCACTGGCAGATGGTAAATAACCAGGAGGATGTCTCCAGCAAGCATGGCTGAAGAACCCCCTCTGACTACTACCTTCCACTGAGGCTTTATAGGGCCAAGTAGCCACACCCACAGTCAGACACACCCAGTGCACACACACACACTAGGAAGGAAGTTAACCCTTCCAACACCAGGGAAGGGAAGACATCAACTTAAAGGGGAAGTGCACACAACCCATGTAACACCTCGTGCACACCGATAAAAGGCACACCTATAAGGAGAGGTTGCCAGGTGCAACCGCATGTCTACTGCAGCAAGCTGCCTAGCACCGCTCAGGCTGCTCTGCTGCCACATACACAATGTTGCCAGTGGCAACCACAGGTGAGGCAACATACTATAGCCCTCACCTGTGATTGACAACAACACCAAGACCGCAGGCAACTGCATGCGGTTACAGGAGTCACGACCATGACCAAGGGTCGTGACATAAACACAATTTTGGTGACGCTCGTATTGTCACCTTACACACCTTGGATAAAATTTCACAAATTCCTTGCCAATACGTTTGGATTTTAGGACATAACCACCAGATATGGCTCTGAGTCCCTATATTTTTCTCACATCTCCAACAGACGGAGCTGACCTCCGGATACATAATGTCTAATCGTTGTGGCGTATAATACCAGTGGGTGAGCACTTTGTAACTATTCTCCTGTAATTTTACACACCTAGAGACCTTCACTGGAGCTGTTAATACCTTCGGTAACTCCCTGTTATCGAATTTAATGTCTAGTTCCTCTTCCCATTTATCTATAAATCTGCACCTATTTGTATCGCTGGAGGAATTATTCAAGGAATAAAGTAGGGAGATCTTTTTAGGTTCATGCCTTTGCAAGGCCATCTTCTGAAACATAGAGTGATCAGTGCCCCATATTGGAGCTCTAGTTAATTTCTTAAGTGTATGGTAACAGTGTATAATTTGGAACGTAGTACATTGTTTTAAAGCAGAGTGATTGTGCAATGCTGCCCATGGTGGCAAATCAGCGTTTTGGCACAAGGACAGTATTGGTGTCCTATTGTTCTTTTCGCCTTCTTTAACCGTGTTCCAGAAACATAAATTTGACTGGCACAGAACATCCCTTAGGCTACTTTCACACTAGCGTTCGATCGGATCAGTTCTGAACGGATCCGATCATAATAATGCAGACGGAGGCTCCGTTCAGAACGGATCCGTCTGCATTATATTTGCAAAAAAAAGCTAAGTGTGAAATTAGCCTGAGCGGATCCGTCCAGACTTTTACATTGAAAGTCAATGGGGACGGATCCGCTTGAAGATTGAGCCATATTGTGGCATCTTCAAACGGATCCGTCCCCATTGACTTACATTGTAAGTCTGGACGGATCCGCAAGCCTCCGCACGGCCAGGCGGACACCCGAACGCTGCAAGCAGCGTTCAGGTGTCCGCCTGCTGAGCGGAGCGGAGGCTGAACGCCGCCAGACTGATGCAGTCTGAGCGGATCCGCATCCATTCAGACTGCATCAGGGCTGGACGGAAGCGTTCGGGTCCGCTCGTGAGCCCCTTCAAACGGAGCTCACGAGCGGACAGCCGAACGCTAATGTGAAACTAGCCTTACCTGCATTAGTAAAGCATAATTTGGCATCAGCTTCTGAAGCATATTCAGCGCACACCATTTAGTTATTGTATGTTTGGTAGTCGAGCTATATGTAATAAGCATCCTGTTGACCCTTGACAGATCCATGAATAGTAGAGACCTCAATGGAAGGTTTGACATCGCTTCTTCCACCATTATATCCAGTCAACCTGGAGAAGAGCATAGCCAATCTAAGCCTCTGGTACAAAGGATCGCCTTATGGTAAGTATAAACGTCCGGTACTCCCATACCCCCTCTCGAGGGGTGCCGTATTACATATGCCGAGGCATTCTCGCTTTTTTCCCTCCCCACAAAAATTTGAGAAAGATCTTTTGAACCCTTTTAACCCCTTAAGGACTCAGCCCTATTTCACCTTAAGGACTTGGCCATTTTTTGCAAATCTGACCAGTGTCAATTTAAGTGCTCATAACTTTAAAACACTTTGACTTACCCAGGCCGTTCTGAGATTGTTTTTTCGTCACATATTGTACTTCATAACACTGCTAAAATTGGGTCAAAAAAGTGATTTTTTTTGCATAAAAAAATACAATTTTTACCCAAAATTTCGAAAAATTAGCAAATTTCAAAGTTTCAGTTTCTATACTTCTGTAATACATAGTAATACCCCAAAAAATTGTGATGATTTTACATTCCCCATATGACTACTTCATGTTTGTAGCATTTTGGGAATGATATTTTATTTTTTGGGGATGTTACAAGGCTTAGAAGTTTAGAAGCAAATTTTGAAATTTTTCAGAAATCTTCAAAATCCCACTTTTTATAGACCAGTTCAGGTTTGAAGTCATATTGTGGGGCTTAGATAATAGCAACCTCCCAAAAATGACCCCATTCTAGAAACTACACCCCTCAAGGTATTCAAAACTGTTTTTTCAAACTTTATTAACCCTTTAGGTGTTCCACAAGAGTTAATGGCAGATGGAGAAACAATTTCGAAATTTCTATTTTTTGGAAAATTTTCCAATATAATCAATTTTTTCCAGCAGTAAAACAAGGGTTAACTGCCAAACAAAACTCAAAATGGGTTGCCCTGATTCTGTAGTTTGCAGAAACACCCCATATGTGGTCGTAAACTACTGTTTGGCCGAACGGGAGCACATAGAAGGAGGGGAACACCATATGGGTTTTGGAAGGCAGATTTTGCAGGACTGGTTTTGTTTATACCATGTCCCATTTCAAGCCCCCTGTTGCACCCCTAGAATAGAAATTTCAAAAAAGTGACTCCATCTAAGAAAGTACACCCCTCAAGGTATTCAAAACTGGGTTTAGAAACTTTGTTAACCCTTTAGGTGTTCCACAAGAGTTAATGGCAGATGGAGAAACAATTTTGAAATGTCTATTTTTTTGAAAATTTTCCAATATAATCAATTTTTTCCAGGAGTAAAACAAGGGTTAACTGCCAAACAAAACTCAAAATGGGTTCCCCTGATTCTGTTGTTTGCAGAAACACCCCATATGTGGTTGTAAACTACTGTTTGGCCGAACAGGAGCACATAGAAGGAGGGGAACACCATATGGGTTTTGGAAGGCAGATTTTGCAGGACTGGTTTTGTTTATACCATGTCCCATTTCAAGCCCCCTGTTGCACCCCTAGAATAGAAATTTAAAAAAAGTGACTCCATCTAAGAAAGTACACCCCTCAAGGTATTCAAAACTGGGTTTACAAACTTTGTTAACCCTTTAGGTGTTTCACAAGAGTTAATGGCAGATGGAGAAACAATTTTGAAATGTCTATTTTTTGGAAAATTTTCCAATATAATCAATTTTTTCCAGGAGTAAAACAAGGGTTAACTGCCAAACAAAACTCAAAATGGGTTGCCCTGATTCTGTAGTTTGCAGAAACACCCCATATGTGGTTGTAAACTACTGTTTGGCCGAACAGGAGCACATAGAAGGAGGGGAACACCATATGGGTTTTGGAAGGCAGATTTTGCAGGACTGGTTTTGTTTATACCATGTCCCATTTGAAGCCCCCTGTTGCACCCCTAGAATAGAAATTTCTAAAAAGTGACTCCATCTAAGAAAGTACACCCCTCAAGGTATTCAAAACTGGGTTTACAAACTTTGTTAACCCTTTAGGTGTTTCACAAGAGTTAATGGCAGATGGAGAAACAATTTTGAAATGTCTATTTTTTGGAAAATTTTCCAATATAATCAATTTTTTCCAGGAGTAAAACAAGGGTTAACTGCCAAACAAAACTCAAAATGGGTTGCCCTGATTCTGTAGTTTGCAGAAACACCCCATATGTGGTTGTAAACTACTGTTTGGCCGAACAGGAGCACATAGAAGGAGGGGAACACCATATGGGTTTTGGAAGGCAGATTTTGCAGGACTGGTTTTGTTTATACCATGTCCCATTTCAAGCCCCCTGTTGCACCCCTAGAATAGAAATTTCTAAAAAGTGACTCCATCTAAGAAAGTACACCCCTCAAGGTATTCAAAACTGGGTTTACAAACTTTGTTAACCCTTTAGGTGTTTCACAAGAGTTAATGGCAGATGGAGAAACAATTTTGAAATGTCTATTTTTTGGAAAATTTTCCAATATAATCAATTTTTTCCAGGAGTAAAACAAGGGTTAACTGCCAAACAAAACTCAAAATGGGTTGCCCTGATTCTGTAGTTTGCAGAAACACCCCATATGTGGTTGTAAACTACTGTTTGGCCGAACAGGAGCACATAGAAGGAGGGGAACACCATATGGGTTTTGGAAGGCAGATTTTGCAGGACTGGTTTTGTTTATACCATGTCCCATTTGAAGCCCCCTGTTGCACCCCTAGAATAGAAATTTCAAAAAAGTGACTCCATCTAAGAAAGTACACCCCTCAAGGTATTCAAAACTGGGTTTACAAACTTTGTTAACCCTTTAGGTGTTCCACAAGAGTTAATGGCAGATGGAGAAACAATTTTAAAATTTCTATTTTTTGGAAAATTTTCCAATTTAACCCTTACTTTATTACTGGAAAAAATGGGTTAACAGCCAAACAAAACTCAAAATGAGTTGCCCTGATTCTGTAGTTTGCAGAAACACCCCATATGTGGTCGTAAACTACGGTTTGGCCGAACGGCAGGACATAGAAGAAGGGGAACGGTTTTTGGAAGGCAGATTTTGCTGGACTGGTTTACTTACACCATGTACCCTTTCAAGCCCCCTGATGCACCCCTAGAGTAGAAACTCCATAAAAGTGACCCCATCTAGGAAACTACGGGATAAGGGGGTTGTTGTTTTGGGACTATTTTAGGGGTAAATATGATTTTTGGTTGCTCTATATTACTCTTTTTTGAGGCAATGTAACAAAAAAATTCTAAAATTGTTTCTACATTCGCTATTTAGTTTGTGGAACACCTAAAGGGTTAACATAGTTTGTAAAGTAACTTTTGAATACCTTGAGGGGTGTAGTTTCTTAGATGGGGTCACTTTTTTGGAGTTTCTAGTCTAGGCTACATCAGGGGGGGCTTCTAATGGGACATGGTGTCAAAAAAAAAACTGTCCATCAAAATCTGCCTTCCAGAAACCGTATGGAGTTCCCTTCGTTCTATGCCCTGCCGTGCGGCTATATAGCCATTTACGACCACATATGGGGTGTTTCTGCAAACTACAGAATCGGGGCAATAAATATTGAGTTTTGTTTGGCTGTTAACCCTTGCTTTATTACCGGCAAAAAGGATTCAAATGGAAATTTTGCCCAAAAATTGTTGTTTTGGCACCGTTTTTTTTTTATATTTTTAACACCGTTCATCCGAGGCGTTTGGTCAAAAGTTATTTTTATAGCGACGACTTTTACGCACGCGACGATGCCCAATATGTATGGCTCTCAGACTTTGGAGACACTAAGCAGGCATCCTAAAACTGCGGCCCACCAGATGTTGTAAAACTGCAATTCCCACCATGCCCTGCTGATGGCTGTAGGTTTTTCTGGGCATGCTGGGAGTTATAGTTTTACAACATCTGGAGGGCCGCAGTTTGAGGATGCCTGCACTAAAACTAATATTTTTTGGGGAAAAAAAAAATGTTTTCGTGTCTCCAAAGGCTGAGAGCCATAGTTTTTTATGTTCTCTAGTGGACTGTTGGGGATTATAAAAATTTAGTACTCCATGGAAGTGTGATACTCCCTGAAGCAATCGATAACGCAGAGGCCCAGATGATCGGGGCACGTGTCGCACTGAGTGGTGGTGTCCTTCCGTATCCCCCTCCTGCGACACACTCTGCACTTTTTTTGGGTTCGTCCCTTCTTTCCAGTATGGGGGACCACACCTGGAAAGTGTTGGCCAGGGACGATCCGGGCGCCTCCAGTTCCCGAGGTACTCCGGCCTGCTCTTTCCCGGTCCGAAAAGATCAGGTCCTTGAGGACTGCCTCATAGAACTGGAGGAATGTCCCTGTGCTGCCAGCGCTTCGGGATAGTACAAAAGAGTTGTACATGGCAACCTGCACCAAGTAGACCGCAACTTTTTTGTACCATGCCCGGGTTTTGCGCATGGCGTTATATGGCGTGAGATCAACTCCTCCCATATACCGATTGTAGTCGACGATACAATCGGGCTTGAGGACCGTTGCCGTGGTACCTCGCACAGAGACTGGGGTGGTGCCGTTACCGTGGATTGTGGACAGCATAAGGACATCCCTCTTGTCCTTATACCTGACCAGCAACAGGTTTCCACTGGTAAGTGCACGGGTCTCACCCCTGGGGATAGGTACCTGGAGGGGGTAGGCAGGGAGGCCGCCTTGATTTTTCCGCACGGTCCCACAAGCGAACGTGGATCTGGCGGCAAGGGACCTGAACAAGGGAATGCTGGTATAAAAGTTATCCACGTACAAGTGGTAACCCTTATCCAGCAGTGGGTACATAAGGTCCCACACGAGTTTCCCGCTAACACCCAGAGTGGGGGGACATTCTGGGGGTTGAATACGGGAATCTCGCCCCTCGTACACACGAAATTTGTAAGTGTACCCTGAGGTACTCTCACAAATTTTGTATAGCTTCACGCCATACCTCGCCCGCTTTGTGGGAATATATTGGCGGAAACTGAGTCTCCCCTTGAACGCAACGAGAGACTCATCAACCGCGACCTCCCTTCCAGGTACGTAGGCCTGCTGAAATGTGGCCCCAAAGTGATCGATGACCGGCCGTATCTTATACAGCCGGTCATAGGCAGGATCACCTCGGGGTGGACATGCTGCATTATCGGAATAATGCAGACATTTCCGGATGGCCTCAAACCGGGGACGTGTCATGACCATACTGTACAGTGGGGTCTGGTATAGGACGTCCCCACTCCAGTATTGCCTGACACTGGGTTTTTGGACTAGACCCATATGCAGCACGAGGCCCCAAAATGTCCTCATTTCGGCTGCACTGACCGGCGTCCAGCCACCGGGTCTAGACAAAAATGAGCCTGGGTTTTGAGCGACGAACTGTTGGCCGTACAGATTCGTCTGCTCCACCATCAGATTCACCAGTGGGTTACTGAAAAAAAAACTAAAATAGTCTATTTCAGTAAACCCCACTGTGGGAATCTGGATTCCAGGATTGCCAGCAAAATCCGGAATCTCAGGCTCAAAGTCCACTGGGGGACACCAGCTAAGTTCATCGGCAGGGGGCTCCGGTGAACTTATTTGGTGGGCCGGGAAACCAGTACGAACCCCAGGGCGGCTCGTACTAGGGTGGGCCACAGGATCCCTAGCATGTGGGGCCCCTGGCTCCGCCTGGCGGCGTCTCCGCCGCCTTGGTGGCTCATCGTCATCCGATGATGATGAGGAGGATGCGGATGATAAAAGGAATGTGGGGTCATCCTCATCCTCACTGGGGCTCTCAGAGTCGGAGGCAATCTGGGCATATGCCTCCTCGGCCGAGAACACCCGGCGGGCCATGGGTGTGTGTGCGTGTAGGTGTGCGTGTGTGGCAAACTTTATTATATGTGCGTGTGTGTGGGGGCAACGGGTGTTCGCGTACTAAAAAAGGCAAGAAAAAAAGGGCAAGTGTTAGGAAAAAAAGTTAAAACTTGCTGATCAGCGGTACAAGGCTGATCAGCGGTGGGGTGGTGGGGCGCTAACAGTGGGGTGGCGGGCGCTAACAGTGGACGGACGCTAAAAAGTGCCGACCAGTCAGTGCACGCAGAAAAAAGGGGGCTGGTGGTGAAGTGGGGGGAGGTGGGGGGGCTGGTGGTGGTGGGGGGCTGGTAGGGGGGGCAAGTGGCAGGGGGGAGGCTGGGGTCTGATAGATGGATCAAAAAAGTTAGGAATAAAAGTTTTTTTTTTTTTTTCTAACTTTTCCCTTCTTTCCCTGCCTAACGGTGCCTCTCCCTCACTGACCCTAACCTACCTGGGTGGCGATGGGTGCAGGAGGGTGATGGATGGCGATTAGGGGGACACAGGAGCTGGTGCTGGACGATGCTGCCGGGTGCTCGTGCAGAACAGGAAGAGGAGGGGAGAGAGGAGCGCAGGAAGTTTGAATCTCGCGCCTCTCTCCCCTGCACCAATCAGCACCCTGGACAGCAGTGTTCAGCACCAGGGCCAGCACCGCCTCCTCAAATCCTCGGACTGCGATTGGTGGTGTATAATTACGCCACCGATCGCAGTCTTTTTCCGGTTCATCGGGTCACAGGACACCCGAATGGACCGGAAACGCAGAAAACCGCAGGTCTGAATTGACCTGCGGTTTTCTGCGATCGCCGATACGGGGGGGTCAAATGACCCCCCCCCTGCGTTGTTACGGGATGCCGGCTGAATGATTTCAGCCGGCATCCCGTTCCGATTAACCCCCGCGGCGCCGGAATACCGATTTAAAGTTAGGACGTACCGGTACGCCCTGAGTCCTTAAGGACTCGGGAAATAGGGCGTACCGATACGCCCTGCGTCCTTAAGGGGTTAAAAAACTCTAGGGGGATAGGGATCGGCAATGTCTGCAGGTAATAAAGCACTTTAGGGTGAAGTATTGTTTTTATTAGGGATTTGCGGCCGAACCAAGAGACAAAGGGGATATCCCAGCTACTAATCAGATCCTCCAACTGTCGAGGGATCAATAAAAAAATTTCACTATATAATTGACTGAACTCGGGTGTAAGTTCTATTCCTAGAAAGGTAGATGCTTTTGACGTCCATTGAAAGGCCGTATTTTTTTGTAAAATAGTTTGTTCCTGTGTCGATAAGGACACATTCAAAACTGTCGATTTTGCAAGGTTAACCGAGAAATTTGAGACTTCATGAAACTGTCCCAGTATAGACATAATCACTGGGAATGCCTCCTTTGGGTTCGTGACTATGAGTAAAACATCATCCGCGAAAGCGGCTGTTGAGTGCACTGTCTTCCCTACCTTCATCCCCTCTATCTCTTCGTTCTGTCGGAAGGCCTGTAGCAAGGTTTCAATCGTCAGTATGAACAGTAAAGGCGACAAGGGACAGCCTTGCCTAGTACCATTTGCTATTTTGAAGGCAGGGGAGAGAGTACCATTTACCAGGACCCTTGCTGTAGGATGTCGATACATTGCCATTACTCCATCAATGAAGGACTGAGGGACACCAAAACGGGCCAATGTTTGGGACATGAATTGCCAGTCCACTCTGTCAAACGCCTTTTCGGCATCCGTACTGAGCAGAACTAAAGGCGTAAATGTGCATTTTGCTAGCTGCATAAGGTTTATTGCTTCTTCTTTCAGGACCTGCAAAAGGATGACCACGTGGTGTGCGAGGTGACGTCATCGCAGGTCCTGATGAATGAAAATAGAACATTTCTATCTTTATTCAGCAGGACCTGCGCTGACGTCACCGCGCTCACCACGTGGTGAGCAAAATTAGGTCATCCTTTTGCAGGTCCTGAAAGAAGAATCAAGAAGACGATGCCAACTGCACGATCAATTGGATAAGGTGAGTTAATTTTTTTTATTTTTTAACCCCTCAATCCACATTTTGGTAAGCATTCTGTATTAAGAATGCTATTATATTCCCTTATAACCATGTTATAAGGGAAAATGATAAAATCAACAGAACACCAAACCCAAACCCGAACTTTAGTGAAGAACCCCGGGTTTGGGTCTGGATACCACATTCAGTTTTTTCTCACGCGCGTGCAAAACGCATTGCACTCGCATGGAAAAAAATGAAGATCGGAACGGAATCGCATACATAACTAACTGCAATTGCGTGCCTACTCGCACGGGTTTCCCGCACTGCACACGCAACGCATCCGGAGAAAATCTGTAAAGAGACCCATGTGAAAGATGCCTTAGACGTCTCTTCTCAAAATTTTATAAATGTAATTCTTTTAATCTTTCTTTATAACTAAGACCCTCCATGCCACTTATCAGTTTAGTCGCTCTTCTCTGTACTTTTTCCAGCTTCAGGGCATCCTTTCTATGGACTGGTGCCCAGAACTGAATTGCATATTCCAAATGAGGCTGCACCAAAGCTTTGTAAAGTGGTAATATTTCATCCCTGCCCGGGGAGTCCATACCCCTTCTAATATATGACAATATCCTGGTGGCCTTAGAAGCAGCTGATTGACATTGTATGCTGTTATTTAATCTACGATCTACAAGGACACCCAAGTCCTTCTCTGTAAGTAACTCTTCCAGTGTTAGGCTACTTTCACACTTGCGCTTGATCGGATCCATTCTGAACGGATCCGATCATATTAATGCAGACGGAGGCTCCGTTCAGTACGGATCCGTCTGCATTAATAACTTAGAAAAATTTCGCAAGTGCGCAAGTAGCCTGAGCGGATCCGTTCAGACTTTCAATGTAAAGTCAATGGGGGACGGATCCGCTTGAAGATTGAGCCATATGGTGACATCTTCAAGCGGATCCGTTCCCATTGACTTACATTGTAAGTCTGAACGGATCCGCTCGCCTCCGCACGGCCAGGCGGACACCCGAACGCTGCAAGCAGCGTTTAGCTGTCCGCCTGTCCGTGCGGAGGCGAGCGGAGCGGAGGCTGAACGCCGCCAGACTGATGCAGTCTGAGCGGATCCGCGTCCATTCAGACTGCATCAGGGCTGGACGAAGGCGTTTGGGTCCGCTCGTGAGCTCCTTCAAACGGAGCTCACGAACGGACCCATGAACGCTAGTGTGAAAGTAGCCTTACATCCCCTAGGACATATGATGCACGGAGAACATTACTACCAAGATGCATAAACCCACTTTTAAAAAAAACAAAGCGGCAAGAACGGCATAAATTACAAGTCACAATTTTTTTCAACTTTTTCTTCGCCAGTTTTGGCATCACCAACGGTACAGTAGTCGCCTCCTGTGTATAGGCAGCTCTGATCCGGAAAAAAACACCCTCATCCGTGATATGTTGAATGCTTTACTAAGGCATATGACCAGAGGATGTCCTAATGGCACAACCCCGTTAAATATACTGAAATATGACATTTGACTTGTCTCTTAGGTTGTATGTACTTGCCTTTCCAAAAGAAAACAGATTGGCATGCAGCTCCTGCGCCTCCAATGCATGTCGATGTGGTAAAAGAATCACAATTGGCTCCTATACAGGTAGAACATCTCAGGGAATTCACTGCAAAGACAGAACATCCCAAATTATACCACAGTCCTATAAAATGTACATCAGGAAGCAGCTGAGGCCCCAACATTTTTTATATCTCAATATAATATGAAGAAGAGGCTAATGTGCGACATTATAAGGTTATGTGTAGTACAGTGCACACAGCAATGTCATCTCCTCCTCACACTACTACACCATGACATGTATACACAGCCCAGTGCACACAGCAATGTCATCTCCTCCTCACACTACTACACCATGACATGTATACACAGCACAGTGCACACAGCAGTGTCATCTCCTCCTCACACTACTACACCATGACATGTATACACAGCGCAGTGCACACAGCAGTGTCATCTCCCCCTCACACTACTACACCATGACATGTATACACAGCACAGCGCACACAGCAATGTCATCTCCTCCTCACACTACACCATGACATGTATACACAGCACAGCGCACACAGCAGTGTCATCTCCTCCTCACACTACTACACCATGACATGTATACACAGCACAGTGCACACAGCAGTGTCATCTCCTCCTCACACTACTACACCATGACATGTATACACAGCACAGTGCACACAGCAGTGTCACCTCCTCCTCACACTACTACACCATGACATGTATACACAGCACAGTGCACACAGCAGTGTCATCTCCTCCTCACACTACTACACCATGACATGTATACACAGCACAGTGCACACAGCAGTGTCATCTCCTCCTCACACTACTACACCATGACATGTATACACAGCACAGTGCACACAGCAGTGTCATCTCCTCCTCACACTACTACACCATGACATGTATACACAGCACAGCGCACACAGCAGTGTCATCTCCTCCTCACACTACTACACCATGACATGTATACACAGCACAATGCACACAGCAGTGTCATCTCCTCCTCACACTACTACACCATGACATGTATACACAGCACAGTGCACACAGCAGTGTCATCTCCTCCTCACACTACTACACCATGACATGTATACACAGCACAGCGCACACAGCAGTGTCATCTCCTCCAACACTCAACAGACGTCTGGGGACGAGGAGACCAGTTTCTCAAGTTTAGAAATAGGAATGCTCTCATTCTTGTCTAATACAGGCCTCTAACTGTTCAATCGTCTTGGGCCTTCTTTGTTGCACCTTCCTCTTTATGATGCGCCAAATGTTCTCTATAGGTGAAAGATCTGGACTGCAGACTGGCCATTTCAGTACCCGGATCCTTCTCCTACGCAGCCATGATGTTGTGATTGATGCAGAATGTGGTCTGGCATCATCTTGTTGAAAAATGCAGGATCTTCCCTGAAAGAGATGACGTCTGGATGGGAGCAGATGTTGTTCTAGAACCTGAATATATTTTTCTGCATTGATGGTGCCTTTCCAGACATGCAAGCTGCCCATGCCACACGCACTCATGCAACCCCATACCATCAGAGATGCAGGCTTCTGAACTGAGCGTTGATAACAACTTGGGTTGTCCTTGTCCTCTTTGGTCCGGATGACATGGCGTCCCAGATTTCCAAAAGGAACTTCGAGTCGTGACTCGTCTGACCACAGAACAGTCTTCCATTTTGCCACACTCCATTTTAAATGATCCCTGGCCCAGTGAAAACGCCTGAGCTTGTGGATCTTGCTTAGAAATGGCTTCTTCTTTGCACTGTAGAGTTTCAGCTGGGAACGGCGGATGGCACGGTGGATTGTGGTCACTGACAATGGTTTCTGGAAGTATTCCTGAGTAGAGTTGAGCGAACACCTGGATGTTCGGGTTCGAGAAGTTCGGCCGAACATCCCGGAAATGTTCGGGTTCGGGATCCGAACCCGATCCGAACTTCGTCCCGAACCCGAACCCCATTGAAGTCAATGGGGACCCGAACTTTTCGGCACTAAAACGGCTGTAAAACAGCCCAGGAAAGGGCTAGAGGGCTGCAAAAGGCAGCAACATGTAGGTAAATCCCCTGCAAACAAATGTGGATAGGGAAATTAATTAAAATAAAAATTAAATAAATAAAAATTAACCAAAATCAATTGGAGAGAGGTTCCATAGCAGAGAATCTGGCTTCCCGTCACCCACCACTGGAACAGTCCATTCTCAGATATTTAGGCCCCGGCACCCAGGCAGAGGAGAGAGGTCCCGTAACAGAGAATCTGTCTTCATGTCAGCAGAGAATTAGTCTGCATGTCATAGCAGAGAATGAGGCTTCACGTCAGCCACCACTGCAACAGTCCATTGGCATATATTTAGGCCTAGCACACAGGCAGAGGAGAGAGGTCCCGTAACAGAGAATCTGTCTTCATGTCAGCAGAGAATCAGTCTGCATGTCATAGCAGAGAATGAGGCTTCACGTCAGCCACCACTGCAACAGTCCATTGGCATATATTTAGGCCCAGCACCCAGGCAGAGGAGGGAGGTCCCGTAACAGAGAATCTGTCTTCATGTCAGCAGAGAATTAGTCTGCATGTCATAGCAGAGAATGAGGCTTCACGTCAGCCACCACTGCAACAGTCCATTGGCATATATTTAGGCCCAGCACACACACAGGCAGAGGAGAGAGGTCCCGTAACAGAGAATCTGGCTTCATGTCAGCAGAGAATCAGTCTGCATGTCATAGCAGAGAATGAGGCTTCACGTCAGCCACCACTGCAACAGTCCATTGGCATATATTTAGGCCCAGCACACACACAGGCAGAGGAGAGAGGTCCCGTAACAGAGAATCTGGCTTCATGTCAGCAGAGAATCAGTCTGCATGTCATAGCAGAGAATGAGGCTTCACGTCAGCCACCACTGCAACAGTCCATTGGCATATATTTAGGCCCAGCACCCAGGCAGAGGAGAGAGGTCCCGTAACAGAGAATCTGTCTTCATGTCAGCAGAGAATTAGTCTGCATGTCATAGCAGAGAATGAGGCTTCACGTCAGCCACCACTGCAACAGTCCATTGGCATATATTTAGGCCCAGCACACACACAGGCAGAGGAGAGAGGTCCCGTAACAGAGAATCTGGCTTCATGTCAGCAGAGAATCAGTCTGCATGTCATAGCAGAGAATGAGGCTTCACGTCAGCCACCACTACGGCATACATATTAGGACATCGTCAGACATCATCCACAACTCCATCCTCCGTCAGGCAAAACTCAATCAGCCCTCAGACATCAGACAAAACTCCGTCCTCCGTCAGGCAAAACTCCATCAGACATCAGACAAAACTCCGTCCTCCGTCACCCAAAACTCCATCAGACCTCAAACATCAGACAAAACTCCGTCCTCCGTCACCCAAAACTCCATCGGACCTCAGACATCAGACAAAACTCCGTCCTCCGTCACCCAAAACTCCATCAGACCTCAGACCTCAGACATCAG
Organism: Bufo gargarizans; assembly: GCF_014858855.1. Lineage (NCBI taxonomy): Eukaryota > Metazoa > Chordata > Amphibia > Anura > Bufonidae > Bufo > Bufo gargarizans. Next base: position 10,733,554 of record NC_058088.1, read on the forward strand.
ACAAAACTCTGTCCTCCGTCAGGCAAAACTCCATCAGACCTCAAACATCAGACAAAACTCCGTCCTCCGTCACCCAAAACTCCATCAGACCTCAGACATCACACAAAACTCCGTCCTCCGTCACCCAAAACTCCATCAGACCTCAAACATCAGACAAAACTCCGTCCTCCGTCACCCAAAACTCCATCGGACCTCAGACATCAGACAAAACTCCGTCCTCCGTCACCCAAAACTCCATCAGACCTCAGACCTCAGACATCAGACAAAACTCTGTCCTCCGTCAGGCAAAACTCCATCAGACCTCAGACATCAGACAAAACTCCGTCCTCCGTCACCCAAAACTCCATCAGACCTCAAACATCAGACAAAACTACGTCCTCCGTCACCCAAAACTCCATCAGACCTCAGACATCAGACAAAACTCCGTCCTCCGTCACCCAAAACTCCATCAGACCTCAGACATCAGACAAAACTCCGTCCTCCGTCAGGCAAAACTCCATCAGACCTCAGACATCAGCTAAAACTCTGTCCTCCCTCAGACATCAGCCAAAACTCCGTCCTCCCTAACTCAAAATACGCCCTACTACACACACTCTTCACCTGACGGAGCTGCTAGCTGCTGGAGAGGCAAAGGACCTGTGATGACGTCATGACCATGTGACGAGTCACGTGTGTGGGAGGGGTCAGATGTGCACAGCAGCGGGTAGAGTGTACAGAACAGTAGCCATCAAATAGAGCTCTGTACTAGAGATGTGTGTGTAACCTGCATGTAGCAGAGCTGTGTACTGTGTTACAGAGATGTATGTGTAACCTGCAGGTAGCAGATCTGTATGTGTAACCTGCAGGTAGCAGAGCTGTGTACTGTGTAGCAGATCTGTATGTGTAACCTGCAGGTAGCAGAGCTGTGTACTGTGTTACAGAGATGTATGTGTAACCTGCATGTAGCAGAGCTGTGTACTGTGTTACAGAGATGTATGTGTAACCTGCAGGTAGCAGATCTGTATGTGTAACCTGCAGGTAGCAGAGCTATGTACTGTGTAGCAGATCTGTATGTGTAACCTGCAGGTAGCAGAGCTGTGTACTGTGTAGTAGATCTGTATGTGTAACCTGCATGTAGCAGAGCTGTGTACTGTGTTACAGAGATGTATGTGTAACCTGCAGGTAGCAGAGCTGTGTACTGTGTAGCAAATCTGTATGTGTAACCTGCAGGTAGCAGAGCTGTGTACTGTGTAGCAGAGCTGTATGTGTAACCTGCATGTAGCAGAGCTGTGTACTGTGTAGCAGTGCTGTATGTGTAACCTGCATGTAGCAGAGCTGTGTACTGTGTAGCAGAGCTGTATGTGTAACCTGCATGTAGCAGAGCTGTGTACTGTGTAGCAGAGCTGTATGTGTAACCTGCATGTAGCAGTGCTGTGTACTGTGTAGCAGAGCTGTATTTGTAACCTGAATGTAGCAGAGCTGTGTACTGTGTAGCAGAGCTGTATGTGTAATCTGCATGTATCAGAGCTGTGTGCTGTGTAGCGGAGCTGTATGTGTAACCTGCATGTAGCAGGCTGTGTACTGTGTTACAGGGATGTATGTGCAACCTGCATGTAGCAGTGCTGTGTACTGTGTTACAGAGATGTGTGTGTAACCGCATGTAGCAGAGCTTTTTACTGTGTAACAGAGATGTGTGTGTAACCTGGGAACTATAAAAAAGTGTAAAATAAAACATAAAAATTCAGATCACCCCCCCTTTTCCCAAAATGAAAATAAAAGAACTAAAAAAATACACATCATGGGTGTCGCAATGTGTAAAAACACCCATTGTATAAAAATATATTCCCCATACGGCAAACGGCAAAACAGAAGAAAAAAAAGAGTCCAAATGTCCGATTCGCCATTTTTGGTCGCTTCATTTGCTACAAAAATGTAAATAAAAAGTAATCAAAAAGTCTTAAACACCCCAGAATGGTATCAGTGAAAAGTTCAGATTGCCCCGCAAAAAATGAGCGCCCATCCAGCTCTGTACACATAATTACAAAAAAGTTATAGAGCTCAAAATATGACGACAAAAAAAATAAATCTGATTCTGTAACTCTCCTGTCACTCCGAGTTACTCAGAATTGGTAACCCTAATTAATAAATACATGCAACACGAATGCATACATGCCGCTTCACACAGATCACAAGTGTTAGGCCTCTTGCACATGAACGTTGTTGGTCCATTCCGTGCATTGGGGACAGCAATTTGCAGTCCCCAATGCACGGGCAATGTGCGTGCAGCGGCCGGGACAGATCCAGACCCATTCAACTTGAATAGGTCCGTGAATATGTTCTACTTTTTTGCTGTGCGGAGGCACGGCCAGAAACACCACGGAAGCCCTCTGTAGTGCTTCTGTGGGGATCCGATCCGTGTTTCTGTTCCGTTCAAGTGAATGGGTCGACATCACGGATGCGGGATGCACACGGCTGGTGCCCTGTGTATTGCGGAACCGCCGTATGTGGTCCACAATACGACCACAGGCACACAGCGGCCATGTGCAAGAGGCCTTACAAAGATGGGATTTATGGTGCACATCCTCTTGTGCTTCCCATATTCCACAGATTTAGATCACAGAGCTACTTACAGTTGTGCTGATAAGTTTACATACCCTTGCAGAATTTATGATTTCTTAAAGGGGTATTCTCATCTTCCCTTTTTCATACTTACCTTCCTTGAGCGTGACGTTCACTTCCTGTATTCTTCTCCCGGCCGGGCCGCGCTTGCGCAGAAGACTGAAGATTCTCTCCCGGCCGGGCCGCGCAATGTCCTGAACGCGCACAGCGCCGTGCATGTGCCATGGTGACTTATTCCTGGCCTGTATAGTACAGAGTCGGCGTGCGCATTCGCGGCTCTGTACTATACTGGCCAGGAAGAAGTCATCATGGCGCATGCGCGGCGGCATGCGCGTTCAGGACATTGCGCGGCCCAGCCGGGAGAGAATTTTCCATCTTCTGCGCAAGCGTGGCCCGGCTGGATTCGACAGGAGAGGTGGCCGTGACCAGGGGAGACCAAAGACAACATCAGGTAAGAGGGGACTTATTTTCTAAAAAAGGATGGGAATTGGGTAATAAAATGTATTTAGAAAAATTATCACTGTCAAATCATTAACAGATTTACCAGTGATCATTAGGATGAGAATACCCCTTTAACCATTGTGCAGAGAATATGATTGATATCACGGACACTTTTCTCTCGCTCACGGTTAGTGGTCGGCTGAAGCCATTTATGTCAAACAACGGTGTTTACTTTTTATAAATCATAATCACAACACAAACTCCCCAAATGACCCTGGTCAGAAGTTTACACACCCCAGTTATTAATACCATGTATTGCCCCCTTTAGCATCAATGACAGCTTGAAGTCTTTTGTGGTAGTTATGGATGAGGCTCTTTATTTTCTCAGATGGTAAAACTGCCCATTCTTCCTGTTGAAAAAAAAAAAGCAATTCCACCACAGTTTTACGTAATTTTTATTTACGACATTCGATGTGCGATAAAACTGACTGGTTACTTTTATTCTACAGGTCAGATCGAATCCGGCAATACCTTATATGTATAGTTTTTCTTGCGTTTTAATAGTGATAAAAAAATAAAAATATCCGATTTTTTTTGTCGCCATATTTTGAGCCCCATAACTTTTTTGTAATTATGTGTACAGAGCTGGATGGGGGCTCATTTTTTGCGGGGCAATCTAAACTTTTTACTGATACCATTCTGGGGTGTTTAAGACTTTTTGATCACTTTTTATTTACATTTTTGTAGCAAATGAAGTGACCAAAAACGGCGAATCGGACATTTGGACTCTTTTTTTTTCTGTTTTGCTGTTTGCCGTATGGGGAATATATTTTTATACAATGGGCGTTTTTACACATTGCGAAACCCATGATGTGTCTTTTATTTTAATTTTGGGAAAAGGGGGGTGATCTGAATATTTATGGGTTTTTTTTACACTTTTTTATAGTTCCCAGGTTACACAAACATCTCTGTAACACAGTACACAGCTCTGCTACATGCAGGTTACACATACTTCTCTGTAACACAGTACACAGCTCTGCTACATGCGGTTAGACAAACTGCTCTATATACACAGTACACAGCTCTGCTACCTGCAGGTTGCACATACATCCCTGTAACACAGTACACAGCTCTGCTACATGCAGATTACACATACAGCTCTGCTACACAGTACACAGCTCTGCTACATGCAGGTTACACACACATCTCTGTAACACAGTACACAGCTTTGCTACATGCTGTTACACACACTGCTCTATATACACAGTACACAGCTCTGCTACATGCAGGTTACACACACATCTCTATAACACAGTACACAGCTCTGCTACATGCTGTTACACACACTGCTCTATATACACAGTACACAGCTCTGCTACATGCAGGTTACACACACATCTCTGTAACACAGTACACATCTCTGCTACACAGTACACAGCACTGCTACCTGCAGGTTGCACATACATCCCTGTAACACAGTACACAGCTCTGCTACATGCAGGTTACACATACAGCTCTGCTACACAGTTCACAGCTCTGCTACATGCAGGTTACACATACAGCTCTGCTACACAGTACACAGCTCTGCTACATGCAGGTTACACATACAGATCTGCTACACAGTACACAGCTCTGCTACCTGCAGGTTACACGTACATCTCTGTAACACAGTACACAGCTCTGCTACATGCAGGTTACACACACATCTCTGTAACACAGTACACATCTCTGCTACACAGTACACAGCACTGCTACCTGCAGGTTGCACATACATCCCTGTAACACAGTACACAGCTCTGCTACATGCAGGTTACACATACAGCTCTGCTACACAGTTCACAGCTCTGCTACATGCAGGTTACACATACAGCTCTGCTACACAGTACACAGCTCTGCTACATGCAGGTTACACATACAGATCTGCTACACAGTACACAGCTCTGCTACCTGCAGGTTACACATACATCTCTGTAACACAGTACACAGCTCTGCTACATGAAGGTTACACACACATCTCTAGTACAGAGCTCTATTTGATGGCTACTGTTCTGTACACTCTACCAGCTGCTGTGCACATCTGACCCCTCCCACACACGTGACTCGTCACATGGTCATGACGTCATCACAGGTCCTTTGCCTCTCCAGCAGCTAGCAGCTCCGTCAGGTGAAGAGTGTGTGTAGTAGGGCGTATTTTGAGTTAGGGAGGACGGAGTTTTGGCTGATGTCTGAGGGAGGACAGAGTTTTAGCTGATGTCTGAGGTCTGATGGAGTTTTGCCTGACGGAGGATGGAGTTTTGTCTGATGTCTGATGTCTGAGGTCTGATGGAGTTTTGGGTGACGGAGGACGGAGTTTTGTCTGATGTCTGATGGAGTTTTGGGTGACGGAGGACGGAGTTTTGTCTGATGTCTGAGGTCTGATGGAGTTTTGGGTGACGGAGGACGGAGTTTTGTCTGATGTCTGAGGTCTGATGGAGTTTTGGGTGACGGAGGACGGAGTTTTGTCTGATGTCTGAGGTCTGATGGAGTTTTGGGTGACGGAGGACGGAGTTTTGTCTGATGTCTGATGGAGTTTTGGGTGACGGAGGACGGAGTTTTGTCTGATGTCTGAGGTCTGATGGAGTTTTGGGTGACGGAGGACGGAGTTTTGTCTGATGTCTGAGGTCTGATGCAGTTTTGGGTGACGGAGGACGGAGTTGTGTCTGATGTCTGAGGTCTGATGGAGTTTTGCCTGATGGAGGACGGAGTTTTGTCTGATGTCTGAGGTCTGATGGAGTTTTGGGTGACGGAGGACGGAGTTTTGTCTGATGTCTGATGGAGTTTTGGGTGACGGAGGACGGAGTTGTGTCTGATGTCTGAGGTCTGATGGAGTTTTGCCTGATGGAGGACGGAGTTTTGTCTGATGTCTGAGGTCTGATGGAGTTTTGGGTGACGGAGGACGGAGTTTTGTCTGATGTCTGAGGGCTGATGGAGTTTTGTCTGACAGAAGACGAAGTTTTGTCTGATGTCTGATGGAGTTTTGCTTGACGGAGGACGGAGTTTTGTCTGATGTCTGAGGGCTGATGGAGTTTTGCCTGACGGAGGATGGAGTTGTGGATGATGTCTGACGATGTCCTAATATGTATGCCGTACACCACTGCAACAGTCCATTGGCATATATTTAGGCCTAGCACACAGGCAGAGGAGAGGTTCATTCAACTTTGGGTAGCATCGCAATATAATGGTAAAATGAAAATAAAAATAGGATTGAATGAGGAAGTGCCCTGGAGTCCAATAATATATGGTTATGGGGAGGTAGTTAATGTCTAATCTGGACAAGGGACGGACAGGTCCTGTGGGATCCATGCCTGGTTCATTTTTATGAACGTCAGCTTGTCCACATTGGCTGTAGACAGGCGGCTGCGTTTGTCTGTAATGACGCCCCCTGCCGTGCTGAATACACGTTCAGACAAAACGCTGGCTGCCGGGCAGGCCAGCACCTCCAAGGCATAAAAGGCTAGCTCTGGCCACGTGGACAATTTAGAGACCCAGAAGTTGAATGGGGCCGAACCATCAGTCAGTACGTGGAGGGGTGTGCACACGTACTGTTCCACCATGTTAGTGAAATGTTGCCTCCTGCTAACACGTTGCGTATCAGGTGGTGGTGCAGTTAGCTGTGGCGTGTTGACAAAAGTTTTCCACATCTCTGCCATGCTAACCCTGCCCTCAGAGGAGCTGGCCGTGACACAGCTGCCTTGGCGACCTCTTGCTCCTCCTCTGCCTTGGCCTTGGGCTTCCACTTGTTCCCCTGTGACATTTGGGAATGCTCTCAGTAGCGCGTCTACCAACGTGCGCTTGTACTCGCGCATCTTCCTATCACGCTCCAGTGCAGGAAGTAAGGTGGGCACATTGTCTTTGTAGCGTGGATCCAGCAGGGTGGCAACCCAGTAGTCCGCACAGGTTAAAATGTGGGCAACTCTGCTGTCGTTGCGCAGGCACTGCAGCATGTAGTCGCTCATGTGTGCCAGGCTGCCCAGGGGTAAGGACAAGCTGTCCTCTGTGGGAGGCGTATCGTCATCGTCCTGCCTTTCCCCCCAGCCACGCACCAGTGATGGACCCGAGCTGCGTTGGGTGCCACCCCGCTGTGACCATGCTTCATCCTCATCCTCCTCCACCTCCTCCTCATCCTCGTCCTCCTCGTCCTCCAGTAGTGGGCCCTGGCTGGCCACATTTGTACCTGGCCTCTGCTGTTGCAAAAAACCTCCCTCTGAGTCACTTCGAAGAGACTGGCCTGAAAGTGCTAAAAATGACCCCTCTTCCTCATCCTCCTCCTCCTCCTCCTGGGCCACCTCCTGTTCCATCATCGCCCTAAGTGTTTTCTCAAGGAGACATAGAAGTGGTATTGTAACGCTGATAACGGTGTCATCGCCACTGGCCATGTTGGTGGAGTACTCGAAACAGCGCAACAGGGCACACAGGTCTCGCATGGAGGCCCAGTCATTGGTGGTGAAGTGGTGCTGTTCTGTAGTGCGACTGACCCGTGCGTGCTGCAGCTGAAACTCCACTATGGCCTGCTGCTGCTCGCACAGTCTGTCCAGCATGTGCAAGGTGGAGTTCCACCTGGTGGGCACGTCGCATATGAGGCGGTGAGCGGGAAAGCCGAAGTTACGCTGTAGCGCAGACAGGCGAGCAGCGGCAGGATGTGAACGCCGGAAGCGCGAACAGACGGCCCGCACTTTATGCAGCAGCTCTGACATGTCGGGGTAGTTGTGAATGAACTTCTGCACCACCAAATTCAGCACATGCGCCAAGCAAGGGATGTGCGTCAAATTGGCTAGTCCCAGAGCTGCAACGAGATTTCGCCCATTATCACACACCACCAGGCCGGGCTTGAGGCTCACCGGCAGCAACCACTCGTCGGTCTGTTGTTCAATACCCCGCCACAACTCCTGTGCGGTGTGGGGCCTGTCCCCCAAACATATGAGTTTCAGAATGGCCTGCTGACGTTTACCCCGGGCTGTGCTGAAGTTGGTGGTGAAGGTGTGTGGCTGACTGGATGAGCAGGTGGAAGAAGAGGAGGAGGAAGCCGAGAAGGAGGAGGTGGCAACAGGAGGCAAAGAATGTTGCCCTGCGATCCTTGGCGGCGGCAGGACGTGCGCCAAACAGCTCTCCGCCTGGGGCCCAGCTGCCACTACATTTACCCAGTGTGCAGTTAGGGAGATATAGCGTCCCTGGCCGTGCTTACTGGTCCACGTATCTGTGGTTAGGTGGACCTTGCTACAGATGGCGTTGCGCAGTGCACACTTGATTTTATCGGATACTTGGTTGTGCAGGGAAGGCACGGCTCTCTTGGAGAAGTAGTGCCGGCTGGGAACAACATACTGTGGGACAGCAAGCGACATGAGCTGTTTGAAGCTGTCTGTGTCCACCAGCCTAAATGACAGCATTTCATAGGCCAGTAGTTTAGAAATGCTGGCATTCAGGGCCAGGGATCGAGGGTGGCTAGGTGGGAATTTACGCTTTCTATCAAATGTTTGTGAGATGGAGAGCTGAACGCTGGCGTGTGACATGGTTGAGACGCTTGGTGACGGAGGTGGTGGTGGTGGTGTTGGTGGTACATCCCCTGTTTGCTGGGCGGCAGGTGCCAACGTTCCTCCAGAGGCGGAGGAAGAGGCCGAGGCGGCAGCAGCAGAATAGGCCGAGGCGGCAGCAGCAGAAGAGGTAGCAGGGGGAGCCTGAGTGACTTCCTTGGTTTTAAGGTGTTTACTCCACTGCAGTTCATGCTTTGCATGCAGGTGCCTGGTCATGCAGGTTGTGCTCAGGTTCAGAACGTTAATGCCTCGCTTCAGGCTCTGATGGCACAGCGTGCAAACCACTCGGGTCTTGTCGTCAGCACATTGTTTGAAGAAGTGCCATGCCAGGGAACTCCTTGAAGCTGCCTTTGGGGTGCTCGGTCCCAGATGGCGGCGGTCAGTAGCAGGCGGAGTCTCTTGGCGGCGGGTGTTCTGCTTTTGCCCACTGCTCCCTCTTTTGCTACGCTGTTGGCTCGGTCTCACCACTGCCTCTTCCTCCGAACTGTGAAAGTCAGTGGCACGACCTTCATTCCATGTGGGGTCTAGGACCTCATCGTCCCCTGCATCGTCTTCCACCCAGTCTTGATCCCTGACCTCCTGTTCAGTCTGCACACTGCAGAAAGACGCAGCAGTTGGCACCTGTGTTTCGTCATCATCAGAGACATGCTGAGGTGGTATTCCCATGTCCTCATCATCAGGAAACATAAGTGGTTGTGCGTCAGTGCATTCTATGTCTTTCACCGCTGGGGAAGGGCTAGGTGGATGCCCTTGGGAAACCCTGCCAGCGGAGTCTTCAAACAGCATAAGAGACTGCTGCATAACTTGAGGCTGAGACAGTTTCCCTGGTATGCATGGGGGTGATGTGACAGACTGATGGGGTTGGTTTTCAGGCGCCATCTGTGCGCTTTCTGCAGAAGACTGGGTGGGAGATAATGTGAACGTGCTGGATCCACTGTCGGCCACCCAATTGACTAATGCCTGTACCTGCTCAGGCCTTACCATCCTTAGAACGGCATTGGGCCCCACCATATATCGCTGTAAATTCTGGCGGCTACTGGGACCTGAGGTAGTTGGTACACTAGGACGTGTGGATGTGGCAGAACGGCCACGTCCTCTCCCAGCACCAGAGGGTCCACTAACACCACCACGACCATGTCCACGTCCGCGTCCCTTACTAGATGTTTTTCTCATTGTTATGGTTCACCACAACAACAAATATATTATTTGGCCCAATGTATTGTATTCAAATTCAGCGGGATATAAATTTGAGGCCTAGTATTTAGGCGCTGGGTGACCGGTATGGATTTAGTGACAGAATTAGACTTGGAAATGCACAGAAGCGTGTGTGTGAAGTTATTCTGAATGACCCAATGTGCACCTTGAATATTATATACCCTTTTTGGGATAGATTTCAAATAGCTCTGATATAGCAGGAACCACTAAATTATGAAATTGCTAAATTGGGAATTGTACTTCAACCCAGAACAAAAAATGTGCTTTGACGGGCACTAAATAACTTTCCCAGCTACAACAGTACAGCGGTAACGAGAGATTTAGAGGGATTTAAATTTGAGGCCTAGTATTTAGGCGCTGGGTCACCGGTATGGATTTAGTGACAGAATTAGACTTGGAAATGCACAGAAGCGTGTGTGTGAAGTTATTCTGAATGACCCTATGTGCACCTTCAATATTATATACCCTTTTAGGGATAGATTTCAAATAGCTCTGATATAGCAGAAACCACTAAATTATGAAATTGCTAAATTGGGAATTGTACTTCAACCCAGAACAAAAAATGTGCTTTGACGGACACTAAATATCTTGCCCAGCAACAACAGTACAGTGGTGGGTAACGAGAGATTTAGAGGGATTTAAATTTGAGGCCTAGTATTTAGGCGCTGGGTCACCGGTATGGATTTAGTGACAGAATTAGACTTGGAAATGCACAGAAGCGTGTGTGTGAAGTTATTCTGAATGACCCTATGTGCACCTTCAATATTATATACCCTTTTAGGGATAGATTTCAAATAGCTCTGATATAGCAGAAACCACTAAATTATGAAATTGCTAAATTGGGAATTGTACTTCAACCCAGAACAAAAAATGTGCTTTGACGGACACTAAATATCTTGCCCAGCAACAACAGTACAGTGGTGGGTAACGAGAGATTTAGAGGGATTTAAATTTGAGGCCTAGTATTTAGGCGCTGGGTCACCGGTATGGATTTAGTGACAGAATTAGACTTGGAAATGCACAGAAGCGTGTGTGTGAAGTTATTCTGAATGACCCTATGTGCACCTTCAATATTATATACCCTTTTAGGGATAGATTTCAAATAGCTCTGATATAGCAGAAACCACTAAATTATGAAATTGCTAAATTGGGAATTGTACTTCAACCCAGAACAAAAAATGTGCTTTGACGGACACTAAATATCTTGCCCAGCAACAACAGTACAGCGGTGGGTAACGAGAGATTTAGAGGGATTTAAATTTGAGGCCTAGTATTTAGGCGCTGGGTGACAGGTATGGGTTTAGTGACAGAATTAGACTTGGAAATACACAGTAGCGGGTGTGTGTGAAGTTATTCTGAATGACCCAATGTGCACCTTCAATATTATATACCCTTTTTGGGATAGATTTCAAATAGCTCTGATATAGCAGGAACCACTAAATTATGAAATTGCTAAATTGGGAATTGTATTTCAACCCAGAACAAGAAATGTGCTTGAACGGACACTAAATAACTCGCCCAGCTACAGCACTAGGGACAGATTTAGCTGGATATAAATTTGAGGCCTAGTATTTAGGCGCTGGGTGACCGGTATGGATTTAGTGACAGAATTAGACTGGGATATGGCCAAAAAATGAACAGACTATTGCTGGTTAAATGCACTTGGTGTGACAGCTTCACCCTGATGTAGGCTTTAGCCAAAAAACAACCACACCATTGAGGGTTAAATGCACTTGGTGACAGGCGCAGCTTGCCCCTGATTTTGTATATGGCCAAAAAATGAACAGACTATTGCTGGTTAAATGCACTTGGTGTGACAGCTTCACCCTGATGTAGGCTTTAGCCAAAAAACAACCACACCATTGAGGGTTAAATGCACTTGGTGACAGGCGCAGCTTGCCCCTGATTTTGTATATGGCCAAAAAATGAACAGACTATTGCTGGTTAAATGCACTTGGTGTGACAGCTTCACCCTGATGTAGGCTTTAGCCAAAAAACAACCACACCATTGAGGGTTAAATGCACTTGGTGACAGGCGCAGCTTGCCCCTGATTTTGTATATGGCCAAAAAATGAACAGACTATTGCTGGTTAAATGCACTTGGTGTGACAGCTTCACCCTGATGTAGGCTTTAGCCAAAAAACAACCACACCATTGAGGGTTAAATGCACTTGGTGACAGGCGCAGCTTGCCCCTGATTTTGTATATGGCCAAAAAATGAACAGACTATTGCTGGTTAAATGCACTTGGTGTGACAGCTTCACCCTGATGTAGGCTTTAGCCAAAAAACAACCACACCATTGAGGGTTAAATGCACTTGGTCGCAGCTTGTGCTGGCGCACCACAAGACACAAAATGGCCGCCGATCACCCCAGAAAAATGAGACTGACAAACGGTCTGTGCAGCCTAAAAACAGTGAGCAATTGAGGATCAGCAGCTCAATGATCCACAGCTGCAGATCGATCAGTTAATCAAGTCCTTTGGAGGAGTTAATCTGCCTAATCTCGCCCTACTGTCGCAGCCGCAACCTCTCCCTACGCTAATCAGAGCAGAGTGACGGGCGGCGCTATGTGACTCCAGCTTAAATAGAGGCTGGGTCACATGGTGCTCTGGCCAATCACAGCCATGCCAATAGTAGGCATGGCTGTGATGGCCTCTTGGGGCAAGTAGTATGACGCTTGTTGATTGGCTGCTTTGCAGCCTTTCAAAAAGCGCCAAGAAAGCGTCACAAAAGCGCGAAGAAAGCGACGAACACCGAACCCGAACCCGGACTTTTACGAAAATGTCCGGGTTCGGGTCCGTGTCACGGACACCCCAAAATTCGGTACGAACCCGAACTATACAGTTCGAGTTCGCTCATCCCTATTCCTGAGCCCATTCTGTGATTTCCTTTACAGTAGCATTCCTGTTTGTGCTGCAGTGTCGTTTAAGGGCCCGGAGATCACGGGCATCCAGTATGGTTTTGCGGCCTTGACCCTTACACACAGAGATTGTTCCAGATTCTCTGAATCTTCGGATGATGTTATGCACAGTTGATGATGATAGATGCAAAGTCTTTGCAATTTTTCGCTGGGTAACACCTTTCTGATATTGCTCCACTATCTTTCTGCGCAACATTGTGGGAATTGGTGATCCTCTACCCATCTTGGCTTCTGAGAGACACTGCCACTCTGAGAAGCTCTTTTTATACCCAATCATGTTTCCAATTGACCTAATTAGTGTTAATTGGTCTTCCAGCTCTTCGTTATGCTCAAATTTACTTTTTCCAGCCTCTTATTGCTACTTGTCCCAACTTTTTTGGGATTTGTTGACACCGTGAAATTTTTAATCAACGTATTTTTCCTTTAAAATGATACATTTACTCGGATTAAACGTTTGATCTGTCATCTACGTTCTATTACAAATAAAATATTGACATTTGCCATCTCCACATCATTGCATTCAGTTTTTATTCACAATTTGTTTACTGTCCCAACTTTTTTGGAATCCGGTTTGTATATGGTATACCTTTCCACACATACACAGAAAGACCCATTAATAATTTACAGTGCTGCCCATAATTATTCATACCCCTGGCAAATTTTGACCTAAAGTTACTTTTATTCAACCAGCAAGTAATTTTTTCACAGGAAATGACATGGGTGTCTCCCAAAAGATAATAAGACGGTGTACAAGAGGCATTATTGTGGAAAAAAAAAATAATTTCTCAGTTTTTATTTACATTTGAGCAAACTTGCTGGTTGAATAAAAGTAACTTTAAGTCAAAATTTGCCAGGGGTATGAATAATTACGGGCAGCACTGTATAACACTGTATGTCATTACTTAATTTTTGAAATTTTTTGAAGATGAGTGGAAAGACCATGAGGTACATTTGGCTACGTCGCATGTGTGATAATGGCTGATATAAGGTATATATTTCTTTTGAGTATTACAACATGCCTCTGTTATAGGAAAGCCTACAGTCATTGTGATTAGTGTTGGGCGCGAATATTCGAATTGCGAATATTAATCGCGAATATCAGCACTTCAAGAATTCGTGAATATTTAGAATATACTGATATAATTTCGAATATTATAGATTTTTTTTTCATCAATAACCTCCCTGATTGCTTGTGGGCCAATGAGAAGACAGCAATGTCTTTGTCTGAGCTTAGGAACAATAGGAAAGTTGCCTACCCCTTACTATATAAGAACCTCCGCAGCAGCCATTTTCTACAGTTTTTTTAAGTTCTGAGAGAGAGCAGTGCCATTGCTGTGCTCTGTGCTTTCCACACTACATTAGATAGATAGTTAGATAGCTTACATATAAAATACAGATAGTTAGTGGGAGATAGTCAGTGTAGTTTATATCCTGATATAGTGCAGCTGTTGCAGTGCAGTGTTAGGTAGTGTGATAGGTTCTGCTGTCCATACATACATGCAGACCTACTAAAATGTGAAGTTTCACGTATTCCGCCAAAATATTCGCATCATTAGTGCCGATTAGTGCAAGCGCGAATATATTGGAACACTCTTACTGCATATAAAGCCATTTTTTAATGTTCTGCCGTGCCAACCATTTTCTCCAGTCTCAGGAAATGTCTAGCAGCTTGGAAAATGTAGAAAAAGTGACCCACACCGATTTTTCGCAATCAAGAAAATAATCTCGAATTTGCGAATATATGACAAATATTTGACCAAATATTCGTGAAATATCGCAAATTTGAATATAGCACCTGCCGCTCATCACTAATTGTGATGTTGCTATATATGCATATAATCAAAGTTTTAGAAAGTAAAACATAGGTTGTAAATATCTGATTCCCTTTGGGGGGATGGAACTGGGAGGAACTAGGAGAAAGTTTTGAGTCTGAATTAGGACCGTTCTAACTGGAGACAACAAGACATTAACATCTAAGCTTCAACCACACGTCTGGGCTATATTGATATTTTCCTATAACTCTTGCCACAAACTTCAAAAAGATGTATCTTCTTTAATAAATATTCAACATTTTGATAAGAAACCTTAGTTCTGCTACTGCAATTGATAAGAAGAGAAATTACAGAAATCAATATTTTATATCTGGAAAACCTGGTCATACCAAAAGAGGGACAAATAGCTCAAAAAGAAGGTTCCAGCTTCAGTAAGTTGCAGAATGTGGAATCTGGAGGAATACAGGTACCAGTCTTGCTGAGACGTGCCGAGGTCAGGAACCCATATTTTGGGGTCATCTAATTCTAATTGTATTGTTAGTAAGAATATCTTACAATTGAAGCTATTGTGCAGTAAGTCAAGGTGGATTTAGATGGGCTGACTGAGCGGCCGATTGTTGGGAAGGAATCGTTACTTCCCGACAATCGAGTACATTAAGGCTACATGCACACAATCAGGATTGCGTGCAGATTTTCCGCATTTTCCGGATTTGCGTGCGGAAAATCCGCACCGTAGGTCATGTACATTGCATTCTATGAGATTTTGAAATTGTCAATGCACATGATGCAGATTTTTTTCTGCGCGGATTTTGACCTGCAGTGCGGATTTTAAAATCCACAGCATGTCAATTTATTTTATTTTTCCTGACCGAATTTTCTTCATTCACTTAGTGAAATCCGCATGCGGAAAATCCGCACGCAAATCTGCATGCAAATCCGCACCAATTAATGCGTATTGACCGCACAGATTTGCCTGCGAACACCTGCGGATTCTCCGCACATGAATCCTGAACGTGTGCATGTACCCTTAGATGGCCAGATGATTAGGAACGATCGTACGCAGGAACGGTCATTTCTGATAACCTGGACGATTATTGGTGCGTCTAAATTCACCTGCATAATCTGATCTAGAGAAATTGAGAAAATAGATTGTCAACGGTTTTTGGTTAGTAAAGAGAAGGAAATACTAAGAAATATTGCACATTTGTTGAAAGTGTTTCCTAATTGTGGGCGAGCTCGGCCAAGCGATAATTGTAGTCCTGTGTGTAAGACAGATACTGTGACTAGTAAGGAAGCAATTATGAACTTTAGTAGCTACAAGGATGAAGTTATTAACCAAAGTAAAGAAGACAGTTATAGACCCCAATGGGTCCGTGGAAAAATCGGAAAATGCACCGTTTGGCAGCAGCATCCGTGATCCGTGTTTCCTGGCCGTGAAAAAAATATGACCTGTCCTATTTTTTTCACGGCCAACGGTTCACGGACCCAATTCAAGTCAATGGGTCCGTGAAAAAACACGGATGCACACAAGATTGTCATCCGTGTCCGTGATCCGTGTCCGTGATCCGTGTCCGTTTTTTCCTATTATTTCAATGGCAAACTTGACTTAGATTTTTTTTTCATTTTTCATGTCCGTGGATCCTCCAAAAATCAAGGAAGACCCACGGACGAAAAAACGGTCACGGATCACGGACCTACGGACCCCGTTTTTGCGGACCTTAAAAAAAAACGGTCGTGTGCATGAGGCCTTAGGGATGGAATGATGGAAAACAGATTTCTGTCATCTCTGCTGATGCTGACCCCGCAGAAAGTCTAGTCTAGTTTTCATTTAAAGTTGCAATGCAGAACAAGCAAACAAATTCCTAGATGTGATACAAACATCCATTTGGGCAGGAATTCTGGGATTTTTCTGAAAGTTATGCAAATAAATTGGACTTCCTGTAAATTTTCTTGGAACCTAGCACTGAAACAGGCTAGTGATGAGTCAAATGAGTGATTACATGATAATGTTGAAAGCTTAATCTGGTGTACTGCAACTGACAGCATGCCCGGGTATGAAAAAAATAAAAAAAATAACAATTGGCAGAAACAAATCCACATTCTGATTTATTTCAATGTTTCTATGGACATGAAAAGCTGTAATTGAAAATGTCAAAACCAAACAGAGGATTAAGATGTTTGCCAGTAAATGTACACTCTTAGGACTCATGTGTGCTGGCTGTGGTCATATTGCGGCCCGCATATGGCAGGTCCGCAATACACAGGCACTGGCCCTGTGCATCCCGCATCAAGGATCGCGGACCCATTCACTTGAATGGCTCCGCAATTCGGGAGATGCGGAACGGATGCACGGATCGGAAGCCCACGGAAGCACTACAGAGTGCTTCTGTGGGTTTACTGTACGTGCCTCCACACTGCAAAAAAGTAGTGCATGCACTACTTTTTTGCGGTGCGGACCGTCGGATGCAGATCGCGGACCCCATTCAAGTGAATGGGTTCGCGATCCGCATGCTGCTGCCCCACGGTTGGTGCCCGTGCATTGCGGACATCAATTTGCTGTCCGCAGCATGGGCTCGGCCAGCACACAGTTGTGTGAATGAGCCCTTATACTGTATTATTCACTCTTAGGGCTCATGCACACAACTGCATCCATTTTGTGGCCTGCAAATCACGGATACGCAAAACACGGATCCCGCACAAGTCCATGCTGCCATTTTTTTTCACACTCCTCTACAAATGTCCTATCCTTGTCGGCAAAACGGATAAGAATTTGATCTAAAAAATGACGTCTTAAAAAAATGACATTTACAAAATGATGCCAACATAAAGTAGACATTGGAAATGTAAAGTAATAACTATTTTATGAGGTATCATTATCTGCCTCAAAAGCAGATAAATAAAAATGTTGCATTTTTCTAAATTTTCTGGAAATTTGTGATTTTTAGGTATAACATATTGACTCAAATTTATCACTGACATGAAGTACAATATGTCACCAAAAAACAATCTCAGAATGGCTGGGATAAATAAAATATTATTACTAGGGATGAGCGAATCGACTTCGGATGAAGGTATTATGTGAAGTCTCGCGAGACTTTGCAAAGTAATAACTTTGCTTCATCGGAGCCAATACAATCTAATACTGTACGGAGCTCCTGCTCCATACAGTATTAGGCTACTTTCACACTTGCGGCAGGACGGATCCGACAGGCTGTTCACCATGTTGGATCCGTCCTGCGGCTATTTCGCTGTGCCGCCGGACCGCCGCTCCGTCCCCATTATCTATAATGGGGACGGGGCGGAGCTCCGGCACAGCACGGCAGTGCACGGCGAAAGTCGCCGGACTAAAAAGCCTGACATGCAGTAATTTTAGGATGGATCCAACATGGTGAACAACCTGTCGGATCCGTCCTGCCGCAAGTGTGAAAGTACCCTTAGAACGAAGTTTTATGCGAATCGACTTCGGATGTTTCATCCGAAGTCGATTCGCTCATCCCTAGTTATTACCATATAAAGTTACACATGTCCGATTTGCAAAAATAGGTCTGAGATTTAAGGTGAAAAGTGGCTCGGGCCTGAAGGGGTTAATAAATATAGGTTTAAAAATAAATAAAAAAATTACAGAAATGAATTGCAAAATTCTGCCATTAATACAACCCAAACTGCTTAACGTAGAGACTTCGGAATGGTCCAAAATACCTTCAACCAGAATCCAGACTCTCATTGGAACCTACAGGAAGCGTTTAGAGGCTGTAATTTCTGCAAAAGGAGGATCTACTAAATATTGATTTCATTTATTTTTTGTGGTGCCCAAATTTATGCACCTGCCTAATTTTGTTTAAACAATTATAGCACACTTTCTGTAAATCCAATAAACTTCATTTCACTTCTCAAATATCACTGTGTGTGTCTCCTATATGATATATTTAACTGACATTTTTCATCATAACAGCCAACGATTTATACAGGAAAATCATGACGATTAACAAGGTCGCCCAAACTTTCGCATCCCACTGTATATATTTGAGGGAAAAGATGCAGTAAAACTTGTAGTTTTTACATTTATATCTTTGTTTTTTTCACTTCCTATGAAGAGCTATTGGTACAGGGGGGTGGGGGGTGTTATCTGTAACTGACAGCTATCTCTAATGTACAGTCGTGGCCAAAAGTTTTGAGAATGACACAAATATTAGTTTTCACAAAGTTTGCTGCTAAACTGCTGCTAGATCTTTGCTTCAGTTGTTTCTGTGATGTAGTGAAATATAATTACACGCACTTCATACGTTTCAAAGGCTTTTATTGACAATTACCTGACATTTATGCAAAGAGTCAGTATTTGCAGTGTTGGCCCTTCTTTTTCAGGACCTCTGCAATTCGACTGCGCATGCTCTCAATCAACTTCTGGGCCAATTCCTGACTGATAGCAACCCATTCTTTCATAATCACTTCTTGGAGTTTGTCAGAATTAGTGGGTTTTTGTTTGTCCACCCGCCTCTTGAGGATTGACCACAAGTTCTCAATGGGATTAAGATCTGGGGAGTTTCCAGGCCATGGACCCAAAATGTCAACGCTTTGGTCCCCGAGCCTCTTAGTTATCACTTTCTTCACCAAACAGTTGTTGGATTGTTGGAAGAAGTTGCTGTTGGAGGGTGTTTTATTCATGGCTGTGTTTTTGGGCAAAATTGTGAGTGAGCCCACTCCCTTGGATGAGAAGCAACCCCACACATGAATGGTCTCAGGATGCTTTACTGTTGGCATGACACAGGACTGATGGTAGCGCTCACCTTTTCTTCTCCGGACAAGCCTTTTTCCTGATTACCCAAGCAATCGGAAAGAGGCTTCATCAGAGAATATGACTTTGCCCCAGTCCTCAGCAGTCCATTCACCATATTTTCTGCAGAAGATCAATCTGTCCCTGATGTTTTTTTTTGGAGAGAAGTGGCTTCTTTGCTGCCCTTCTTGACACCAGGCCATCTTCCAAAAGTCTTTGCCTCACTGTGCGTGCAGATGCGCTCACACCTGCCTGCTGCTATTCCTGAGCAAGCTCTGCACTGGTGGCACTCCGATCCCGCATCTGAATCCTCTTTAGGAGACGCTCCTGGCACTTGCTGGACTTTCTTGGACGCCCTGAAGCCTTCTTAACAAGAATTGAACCTCTTTCCTTGAAGTTCTTGATGATCCTATAATCTGTTGATTGAGGTGCAATCTTAGTAGCCACAATATCCTTGCCTGTGAAGTAATTTTTATGCAACGCAATGATGGCTGCACGCGTTTCTTTGCAGGTCACCATGGTTAACAATGGAAGAACAATGATTTCAAGCATCACCCTCCTTTTAACAGGTCAAGTCTGCCATTTTGACCCAATCAGCCTGACATAATGATCTCCAGCCTTGTGCTCGTCAACATTCTTACCTGAGTTAACAAGACGATTACTGAAATGATCTCAGCAGGTCCTTTAATGACAGCAATGAAATGCAGTGGAATTTTTTTTTTGGGATTAAGTTAATTTTCATGGCAAAGAAGGACTATGCAATACATCTGATCACTCTTCATAACATTCTGGAGTATATGCAAATTGCTATTATAAAAACATAAGCAGCAACTTTTCCAATTTCCAATATTTATGTAATTCTCAAAACTTTTGGCTACGACTGTATACTTATACACACAATGCTGTCAATCACTGATAACTCCTCCTCTCTGTACCTATAGCTGTTCACAGGAAGTAGAAAAAGCAAAGATATAAATGTATAAATTACAAGTTTTACTAAATCTTTTCCCATTAACAAAATATATATACAGATGTAGCTAAGCTAAAAATGACTCTGACTCTGATAACACATGTCACAGTGGTATCTCGTGCCATCTTGTAACAAAAGCCTTTGAAATACATTGAAAATGAGGCCATATCTTTTGCCAGTTTCATTTAATGTATTAGCCCCACTATCAATAGGAGGATATGTTTTAACGTGCATAAGAGCTGCGCATCTATGCTGCTTCACAATTTGATGCTTTTGAATATGTTCGACTTTTTCCATTTTGATATATCTGGGTACATGTTGATACATACTTATGCATTCTGGCTATACACCCTATATATCGTGTCTGCGCCTTAGCTGCGTTACTCAGTGACACTTGTGAGTCTTTATTGTACTAGGTTGCCCCTCCCCACTGGTGACACATGACCTAGATGGGGAGCGGTACCTGCTTTATCGGTTTATGAATCCTGATGGCACCCTGTCCAGCGGATACGTTCTGTATCTAGCGACAATATATGGGCCGCGATTTTCATTCCCCCATGTAATCGCGCTAAGCGCTATATATGCCAGGAAGGGCTAGAATCATTACGGCATCGGCTGGTCAGAGGGCGGAGCCATTGAGCCCGCCCTTATTTCTGATTGGAGATGTTACCGGCATACCCTTCCTGAGAGGCGGGGCCTCGGCCATATGAACTCGGCGTTCTATCGGCCGCGCGCGGCCACTACAGCGCCAATAGCCATAGCACACCACCGTGCGGCTTATTCTGTCTTGACACAAGCGTAAAAATCAGCTCCTGAAGATACGTGACAACCACAAGTCACGTGGAAACGCGTGGAGCTGCTGCTAATCACTAGGACACGGCTCTCTAGGCAGGACTGCACTAGATGCAATATCCCTGAGTGTGCATGTGATGTATGGATGGAGCCAAAATACACTGGCTATAGTTGTGTGAATGGAGCCAAAATATACTGGCTTTGAGTGACTGTAAAGAACCAATACTGGCTGCAGATATATGGTTGTGACCTGGGTACTGGGCGCAGGCTACACATTAAATTGGCCTGAACTCTGCACCCACATTAGAGTGTATTCTAGTCCATTGAGACTTCACTCTGACAGAGGCAGTGCGATCAATTGTATATAGCGACCTATGCACTAGGTGGTACAACCACATCTGTATATACATCTTACAGTATCATGTGTAACACACACACCCTGTATCCATTCACACTGGTTACCGTGTCCTTTACTCAGACTTGCTTATCCACAGCAACTACCAGCCAGCAAGTTGAGTTCTAGCCCAGTCCCTCTACTGTGCAGAGGAGCTATTTGCTACCCTTCTCTGTACAGGTTCTGAGACTGGTTGCCTGATGGTCACAGACTGTGACATATAGGCTCTTTGCCCCCTTTTAAACAGACTTTAAATAAAGGTTTTGTTTTTTTATTTTTAACGTTCATCAGGCTGTGATACTATTAATAATCTAGAACGTTTACCTACTCATCTATCCTACGTGTGAATTAGCTAATATAGTGCTATAATCTTTTTTTTTTTATAGTTGTAATTTTTTTCCAATCTGGACTTCAGATGAGAAAAAATGACAACTATTAGACAAAGAAGATTATAGCACTATATTAGCTAAATTGCTCTATATTAGTTTTTTTCCCGAATATTCGCTATATTGCTATATATTCATTATTTTGAATATTCGTAATATTGTAAAACAAGAATATACAGCAAATTATAATATTACGAAAATTCGCATTACGAAAAGTGTCATGAAAATTTGAAAAAAAAAACGAATATAGAGCAATTTAGCTAATATAGTGCTATAATCTTCTTTGTCTAATAGTTGTAATTTTTTTCTCTTCTGAACTTCAGATTGGAAAAAAATTACAACTATAAAAAAAATGATTATAGCACTATATTAGCTAAATTGTTCTACATTTGTTTAGTTTTTTTGAATATTCGCTATATTGCTATATATTCTTGTTTTAGAATATTACGAATATTCTAAAAAACTAATATATTCATTTTTTTTAGAATATTCGTCTTTTTTTTTCTGTACAGTTGTTCCACTTTGGCATACTCCTCCCCGACAAGCGTCCCCGTCACCATGGGAACTCCTGGGGGTTAGACTATACCATTGGATCTGAGTTTTCAAGATCTCTTTGATTCGCATTACGAAAATTCGCATTACGAAAATTCGCATTACGAAAATCCGCAATCAACACTACTCCTAAAGTCAAAGATATTGCAGCCTTCTCATTGGCCCACAAGCTAGAAGCAGGGAGCGATCTGGTGTACTGATTAAAAAAAATCTTGAATATTCAAAATTACGAATATATCACTATATTCTAAATATTTGCGAATTCTCGAAGTGCCGATATTCGCAATAAAAATTAGCAATTCGAATATTCGTGATCAACACTAATAGCCATCACCTGTGATGTCATAGCCCTATATAAAGCCTCATCTCTCCAGGAACTGAGCATAGGAAGAGATGTGACATAGGGACAGTGCAGGGACAGTGTAGGCAGATTGTAGGGATAGTTTTCAGACACTGTAAGGAGAGCATAGGGAGAATGCAGGGACAGTGCAAGCTCTGTCTAATCTCCCTGTGCATCTTGTTCCACTGCTGTGCCATTCATTATTAATCTGTTCTTTTAAACATAGACTTTCTGTGTATCAGACTCAGCACCAATAGGCGGTCTAATATATAAGCATGTTTATATAGATCATCTGATGCGTCATTTATACTTAATCTATTCTATTATACATAGCCTCTTTCACACAAGCGTGTCCGGATAAGGTCCAGATGCAATGCGGCAAACCCGTGCGAGTAGGTACGCAATTGTAGTCAGTTTTGACTGCAATTGCGTTCCGTTGTTCAGTTTTTATTGCGCGGGTGCAATGCGTTTTGCACGCGCGTGATAAAAAACTGAATGTGGTACCCAGACCCGAACTTCTTCACAGAAGTTCAGGTTTGGGTTCAAGGTTGTGTAGATTGTATTATTTCCCCTTATAACATGGTTATAAGGGAAAATAATAGCATTCTGAATACAGAATGCTAAGGAAAATAGGGCTGGAGGGGTTAAAAAAATACTAATAATAATTTAACTCACCTTAATCCACTTGTCTGCGCAGTCGGCATCTCTTCTGTCTTCATCTGTGAGGAATAGGACCTTTGATGACGTCACTGCGTTCATCACATGATCCATCACATGTGGGGCCTGCGTTGCATGAAAAACAAACAAAATAGAGCTTGCTGCGATTTTCACGCAACGCACAAGTGATACGTAAACATCACCGCTCATGTGAACAGCCCCATAGAAATGAATGGGTCCGGATTCAGTGCGGGTGCAATGCGTTCAACTCACGCATTGCACCGGCGCGGAAAACTCGCCCATGTGAAAGGGGCCTTACTTTGTATCAGACTTAGTCTCAACAGGTGGTCTAATATATAGACGCGTTTACCAGTTCTGCTGGCCCATTAATAATTAATCTGTTCTGTTATACATAGACTTACTGTGCATTAGGCCCCATGCACACGGCCGTGTTTCACAGCCGTGTGCGGGCCGTGGAACCGCGGCCTGGATCCCCCCTGAGAGCAGGAGCGCACGGCGTCACTGGTTGCTATGACGCCGTGCGCTCCCTGCTGCCGGCACAGTACAGTAATACACTGGTATAGATCATACCAGTGTATTACTGTATTGCGGCGGCAGCAGGGAGCGCACGGCGTCATAGCAACCAGTGACGCCGTGCGCTCCTGCTCTCAGGAGGGATCCAGGCCGCGGTTCCACGGCCCGCACACGGCTGTGAAACACGGCCGTGTGCATAGGGCCTTAGACTGAGTCTCAACAGGCGGTCTAATATATAGGCACGTTTATCTAGTGCACCATTCATACTTTATTCATACTGATTCAGTTACTGTACACTATGGCCCTCAAAAGGAATGAGCAGTGGCAAAAATGTTGCTGTAGCCGGCACAAATAGCAGCAGAAGAAGGGGTGGTGGTAGCAGCCACAGCAACAGGCCAGAGCTGCTACTTTCCTGCTCATGCTCATGTTTCGACCAACAATCCAGCTGTACTGGAATGGTTATATAATGTAAATGGAGAGCTCACCAGAATAGAGCCCGACGCGCTACCATCCAATAGCTGTCAAAATTAGTATAATATGTATTTTTTTCAGTTTCTAGATTTAAATATAGAAAAAAAAGATGTAGTACATATCAGAAATCTGTAACGAAAAATAGTTTTGTTTTAAATACCAGTTGCCACCTGTCTCTTTGGTTGTTGAATGTGCCGTACAGTCAGTTCCACCATCTAAAACGTAACTGCACAAGCAGCGACCAATTTGAGATAGAGGCAGAGTCTATGAAAATGCAATTTATGGAAAAACAATATCCAATAACCTTATTGGATAACGCATTAAATAAGGTAAAAGATTTAGATAGACATACATTTTTTTAAGATAAAGAAACAAGTAATAAGCAAATAGAAGATACATTTAAACTAATATTGCCTTTCAACACTGAATATAAAAAAATATCTTCTGTTATTAACAAACACTGGCATATGTTACAAAATGACAAAATATTAGCAGCTGTATTGCCAGCTAAACCACCAATTGTATACACAAGAGCCCCAAATTAGGGACTACAAATAGCCCCCACCATAAGAAAACAGAAAGAAAAGTCCATAGTTACTCCATGGACAGCCTTGTAAGTTTTCTATAGGTGTGGTGTTTGTAGTAACTGCACAGCAACAACATTTCCTAAAAAAAATTACAAGAATAAGTTCCAGAACCAATACGTAGTAATGGGAGATAAATGAGATACTGTCATGCAATAGTGAGGTAGGATTTTTATAGACAGACCAGAGGTAGGTTTGCATGACATGTCGATGCCAGGCTGTATTATCAGCGCATTGACATGACCTGCATCCTCCCACTGGCCCTATATCATCAGCAACAATAGAGCAGGGTACCAGTGTTATTCCTAGTTTTTCATTTTATGTTATGTTGATGTGTATTTTTTTATTTTTCATTTTTATTTACTTATTTCTATTGTGTAATATCATATTAATCATAGAAGGCCACTAATACACTATTCTATATATGCCACAGTAGATGTTGCTGTAAAAACCACAAATGCCAAAAAGCACAAAGTGAATAAGCATCTAATGATCTTTGTTATATAGATAAAGTCATGGTCCATTCCAGGTTTTATTTATAAAATCCATTAGCTCTATATAAGGAGTGATAAGTCCCTCATCCTCTATATATTTTTGGCTACTGAGGAAGAAACCACTGCGGTTTCGAAACGCGTCTGGTTTGCAACATTGTATCGGACTGTCACGGTGCGCTCTGTGTAGAGGCGGGGACGGCCGGGGCGCGCTTGCATCATCAGCACGCCCGGCGTCACCCGTTTCCATGGTAACCGCAATGGGGCTGAGCGCCGAGCTGTTCACTCGGTGTACGGCTGTATTGGAACTCAGGAGTCATGTGACGCTGGCCACGTCACATGACTCCACCAGCGCCCTATTTAAACCACAGATTTCCTGTTATTAAGGTCCTACCTGCGATTATACTTACCTGGTTTGTTGGTCTCCTGCTCGTGTTGTGACTTCCTGTCTGTCTCATCCCTTGGTCTTAGGGTTCCTTCCTGGTTTTGACTTCGGCTTCTTCCTGACGATCCTCCGCTTGCTCCTCTGGTAATTTGCTGCTCTCTTGGTTACTAACTCGGCTTGTTTGACTTCTCTGTTGTATGTCTTGTCCGTCTTCCCTGCACTTATCCTAGTTGAGGGTTTGTCGACCAGTTGTCCCTTGTCACTAGGACTTGCGACTCCCTGTGTGTGTGACAGAATAACAGGCCCAATTTTCCACTGTTACCATTAATCCTTTGGTTACCCTGATGGAGCATGCTTCTAATTTGACTCATATGGTTCAGGAATTGGGGGAGAAACTCTGTTTACATGAGTCAGGACAGAGTGCCTTCACTCCACATTCACCTAGTCATCATATGGAGCCCCAAATTAAGCTTCCAGAACCATTTTCTGGTGACCGTAAAAAGTTTCTTTCTTTCAAAGAGAACTGTTGGCTTTACTTCAGGTTACGCCCCTTGTCATCCGGCTCTGAGAGTCAACGAGTAGGCATAGTTATCTCCCAACTACAGGGGGACCCCCAGGATTGGGCTTTTTCTTTGCCTTCCGATGCTACTTGTCTCAGTTCCGTCGAGGGGTTCTTTCAGGCTCTGGGAATTTTGTATGATGAACCTGACAGGGCCATGATAGCTGAAACCGCTCCTAAAGCTTTGGTTCAGGGAGATAAACCTGCAGAGGAGTATTGCACCCAGTTCAGAAGATGGTGTGTCCCCTCTGGCTGGAATGAACCAGTCCTAAAAATCCAGTTCAGGTCAGGCTTGTCCGAGAATCTTAAATACCTATTAGTAAACTTTCAGTTTCCTGACACATTGGAGGAGACTATGACACTCGCTGTTCGACTTGACAGATGTGTTAGGGAGAGACGGCAGCAACGTTAGCTTTTTCCCCAGGAGGCAGTCCAGACAGAGGTCTGTCCTATGAGCAGAGCCAATATTTCTTCTGAGGAACCCATGCAGGTCGGGATGACTCGTAGAGATCAGCGTCGACGACATGGGGCTTGTTTCTATTGTGGAGACTCAGACCATTGGATTAATCAGTGCTCAAGAAGCCTTCCTCCGTTAAATCAACAAAGACGGGGGAGGCTAAGAACCAGATATATCCAAACGTGGTCAAGAGTAAGGTATTAGTACCTATTACTATCTCCATAGGTAATAACAAATGTTCTGGTAATGCTTTTATCGACTCTGTTTCTGCTGCCAACTTTATTAATCATATATTTGCACTAGGGTTGGGCATTCCGATTTTGACACTACCCACTCCCATCCACATCATGGCCATTGATTCCACCCCCCTGGTGGGTGGTACTGTAAAGTATTTCACCTCTGAGATATCCTTGACTGTGGGGGGGTGTCACTTAGAAATATGCTCCCTGTTAGTTCTTGAAAACTTAGCAGTAGAGGTAGTACTGGGGATGCCTTGGCTCTAGTTACATAATCCCATTATTGACTGGACCAAGAGAGAACTGGTAAAATGGGGGTCTAAATGCGACTCGTGCTTGTCTGTGGTGCAAGCTAGGGTCTCAGCAGAATCCGATACATTGCCTCTAGTCATAAAGGAATATATGGATGTGTTCTCCTTATCTGACCCCGAGTCTCTACCACCCCATAGGTCTTACGATTGCACCATTGAATTGGTAGAGGGTGCCAGGTTTCCCAAGGGACGCATCTATAATCTTTCTAGGCCTGAACGCAAGGCCATGGAGGATTATGTCAAAGAGAGTCTCAGTAAGGGGCACATTAGGCCTTCGGTATCTCCTATGGGGGCGGGATTTTTCTTTGTCAAAAAGAAGGATGGAGGCCTCAGACCTTGTATCGATTATCAGGAATTAAATAAGATTACGAAGAATCAATACTCCCTCCCGTTGATTCTCGATTTGTTTAATCAAGTACAGGTGGCTTCCTAGTTCTCTAAAATTGATTTGAAGGGAGCATATAACTTAATTCGAATTAAGGAGGGAGACGACAGCTTTTAATACACCAGCTGGACACTTCAAATATCTTGCAATGCCTTTTGGACTCAGCAATGTGCCAGCGGTGTTCCAAAATTTTATGAATGATATTTTCATAGAATTCTTGGGTAAATTTGTGATTGTTTACCTTGATGATGTTTTGATTTTCTCCCCTGATCTTGAGAGTCATGTGTTTCATGTTAAACAAGTGTTGGACATTTTGAGGAAGAATCAATTAGCTGCCAAACAGGAGAAATGTATTTTTGGGGTACAAGAGATATTATATCTCGGGTATGGTCTCACTCCTCGTGCTTTTAAAATGGATCCTAGCAAGGTATTAGCAATTATGGATTGGGTAAGGCCATCGTCCTTAACCTCTTTGGGACACAGGGCGTACAGGTACTTAAATCATTGAGCAGGCACCTCGGCTAAATGCGCAGGGGGTGAGTCTCCTGTCAATTTAGACCTGCGATTTGCGGCTTTTCATGTTGCGGCGGCGGAGGTGCCATCATGTCCCCATGGGGCTGTAGGAGGGACCCGATGGCATCGAAGGTAGCATGATGCCTTCCTGGGGCATCGCCGCTGCCTTCCTGTGACGTGTCTGTGAGATCCAGCCCCCTGGATCTTACAGGCCGGAAGCTGTATGAGTAATACACACAGTATTACTCATACAGCCAATGCATTCCAATACAGAAGTATTGGAATGCATTGTAAAGGATTAGACCCCCAAAAGTTGAAGTCCCAAAGTGGGACAAAAAATATAGTAAAAAAAAGTTGAAAAATTAAAGTTTTCCCCACCAAAAATTTAAAGTTTCAAGTAAAAATAAACAAAAATTTAATTTTCCCAAAATAAAGTTAAAAAAATAGGTCAAAAATAGGGGGGGAAAACAAATACCTGAGATAATAAAAAAACTATGGCTCAGAATATGGAGACACTAAAACATGATTTTTTGTTGTTTCAAAAATGATATTATTGTGTAAAACTTACATAAATAAAAAAAAAGTATACATATTAGGTATCGCCGCATCCGGATCGACAGGCTCTATAAAATATCACATGACCTAACCCTTCAGATGAACACCGTAAAAAATTAAAACTGTGCTAAGTAAACAATTTTTTGGTCACCTTGCATCACAAAAAGTGTAATAGCAAGCGATCAAAAAGTCATATGCACCCCACATAGTGCCAATCAAACCGTCATCTCATCCCGCAAAAATCTTACCCTACCAAAGATAATCACCCAAAAACTTAAAAAACTATGGATCTCAGACTATGTAAACACCAAAACATGATTTTTTTTGTTTTCAAAAATGAAATCGTTGTGTAAAACTTACATAAATAAAAAAAATTGTATACATATTAGATATCGCCGAGTCCATGACAACCTGCTCTATAAAAATATCACATGATCTAAAACCCCCCCCAAAAAACACTGCCAAAACAGCTATTTCTTGTTACCTTGCCTCACAAAAAGTGTAATATAGAGCAACCAAAAATCATATGTACCCTAAACTAGTACCAACAAAACTTCCACATTATCCTGTAGTTTCTAAAATGGGGTAACTTTTTTGGAGTTTCTACTCTAGGGGTGCATCAGGGGGGCTTCAAATGAGACATGGTGTAAAAAAAAACAGTCCAGCAAAATCTGTCTTCCAAAAACCATATGGCATTCCTTGCCTTCTGCGCCCTGCCATGTGTCCGTACAGCAGTTTACAACCACATATGGGGTGTTTCTGTAAACTACAGAATCAGGGCCATAAATATTGAGTTTTGTTTGGCTGTTAACCCTTGCTTTGTAACTGGAAAAAATATATAAAAATGGAAAATCTGCCAAAAAGGTGAAATTTTGAAATTGTATCTCTATTTTCCAATAATTCTTGTGGAACACCTAAAGCGTTAACGACGTTTGTAAAATCAGTTTTGAATACCTTGAGGGGTGTAGTTTCTAGAATGGGGTCATTTTTGGGTGGCTTATATTATGTAAGCCTCACAAAGTGACTTCAGACCTGAACTGGTCCTTAAAAAGTTGGTTTTTGAAAATTTCTGAGAAATTTCAAGATTTACTTCTAAACTTCTAAGCCTTGTAACGTCCCCCAAAAATAAAATGTCATTCCCAAAATGATCCTAACATGAAGTAGAAATATGGGGAATGTAAATTAATAACCTAACTTTTGCAGGTATTACTATGTATTATAGAAGAAGAGAAATTGAAACTTGGAAATTTGCAAATTTGTAAAAAATTTTGGTAAATTTGGTATTTTTTTGATAAATAAAAATTATTTTTTTTACTCCATTTTACCAGTGTCATGAAGTACAATATGTGATGAAAAATCTCTCAGAATGGCATGGATAAGTAAAAGTATTTTAAAGTTATTCACTCATAAAGTGACACTGGTCAGATTTGTAAAAAATGGCCTGGTCCTTAAGGTGAAAATTAGCTCGGTCCTTAAGGGGTTAAAGGCCTTACAAAGTTTTTTGGGGTTTGCTAATTAATACCACAGATTTATAAAGAATTTTTCGGTAATTGCTAGACCCTTGACCGACCTCACCAAAAAAGGGGTGGACCTTGATAACTGGTTTGTTGAAGCTACTGAAGCATTTGAAACTCTTAAAAAGGCCTTCAGTAGCGCTCCTGTTTTGATTCAGCCGGATCAAGAGAGACCTTTCATTGTGGAGGTGGATGCCTCCGAGGATGGAGTAGGGGCAGTCCTCTCTCAAGGCCCCTCTACTCTTACCAATTTAAGGCCTTGCTCCTTCTTTTCCAGAAAATTTTCTCCCACCGAGAGAAATTATGAATCGGGAATTGCTAGCCATTAAATGGGCGTTTGAGGAGTGGAGGCATTTTCTGAAATGGGCTAAACATTGTGTCACCGTTGTCACTGATCACAAAAATCTAATGTTTCTTGAGTCTGTAAGAGGTTGAATCCCCGTCCAGCCAGATGGGCATTGTTTTATACCCGTTTTAATTTCTCTATCACTTTCAGGGCAGGAAGTAAGAACGTGAATGCCTTGTCTCTGAGTTTTTGTGCGTTTCAGCCTACAAACGCACCGCCTGAAACCATACTGCCAGCTAATGTCTTTTTAGCAGCCTTGTCCCAAGATCTTACGGCTCTTATTAAGGCAGAACAACATCTGGCCCCGGCACCCACACCAACAGATAAGTAGTTTGTTTCCTAACAATTCCGTCTCTGGCTGTTGGGTGAGTGTCATGATTCTGTTTTGTGTGGATATCCTGGTATCGAGAGTACTAAAGAGCTGGTATCAAGGTCTCACTGGTGGCCCACCCTATTCAAGGATGTCAAGTCCTATGTGTCGGCCTGCAAGGTTTGTGCCAAGTAAAAAAAAACTAGAACTCGCCCTGCTGGTAAGTTGCGACCCCTACCCATTTCCAGTAGACCCTGGTCTCATATTTCTATGGATTTCATCACGGACCTGCTACCTGTAAAACTGTGGTTTGGGTAGTGGTCGATAGATTAAGCAAGATGGTACATGTTGTTCCTCTTTCTAAGCTTCCTAATGCTAAGACTATGGCCTTTGTATTTGTAGAACAAATTTTACGTTTCCACGGTATTCCCGAGAACATTGTTTCTGATAGGGGGGTCCAGTTTGTGTCTAGATTTTGGAGAGCCTTTTGTCAGAGGTGCCAAATTTCATTGTCTTTCTCGTCTGGCTATCATCCTGAAAGTAACGGGCAGACTGAACTACTTAATCAGTCTGTGGAACAGTTTCTCAGGTCATATGTCTCAGATGATCAACAATTATTAGTTAAGTACCTTCCTTTGGCAGAATTTGCGATAAACAACCGTGTTAATTCATCCGCCGGTGTCTCCCCATTCTTTTGTAATTATGGTTTCCATCTTTGTTTTTATTCTGGGTCATCCGTCTCCTCGTCTAACCCCGAGGCGGATAAGGTCTCGTCAAAACTGTGCACAGTTTGGGTTCGGGTTCAGTCGAACATAGAAAAAGCTCAAAACAGTATTAAAATCTAAGCAAATACAAAACGTTCTAAGGGGATGGATTTTCAGGTTGGGGATAGTTGTCCCTTGTCACTAGGATTTGCAAAGCAAGTAGGCAGGGATAGGGGTGCGGGTTGAGCTCAGTGGTCACTT
Organism: Bufo gargarizans; assembly: GCF_014858855.1. Lineage (NCBI taxonomy): Eukaryota > Metazoa > Chordata > Amphibia > Anura > Bufonidae > Bufo > Bufo gargarizans. The sequence goes on from NC_058088.1 coordinate 10,765,546, forward strand.
CCCCACTCCCTGTGTGTGTGACACCAAACTTCTCACTGTGTCACATACCCCCTCCCCCTTTGTTCAACCCTGAGGGGGTGAACACATGCCAGACAGTGTACCTGGGACAGGGCATCTGCGTTTCTCTGCAACCAAAAAAATTTAAGTTTTATAGGGAGAGAAACCATCGGGTGACCCGGGCATTTCTGTCCTTGGCCTGTCTCATCCACTTTAGAGGGAAGTGGTCAGTCACCAGGCGGAATTTTCTCCCTAATAAATAATAGCGGAGGCACTCTCTCTCCACTATACTATACCGGGTCTCGACTGGGGTGAGCTTAAGGCTGAGGAAGACAACGGGATGCTCCTCCCCGTTGACTTTCTGAGACAGTACAGCACTGAGGCCTACTTCAGAGGCAATGGTCTGTACTATAAACTCCATTTTGGCCAAAGCGTAATAAGCGACTCACCACGTCAAGGTCGCCTTCATGAGTGGTCCCTAACACTAGTTCCTACCTTTTATGGGTTTTAAAGTCAATATAAAACTGAGTCTGCTTATACAGCACCTACCAGTAGCCATTAGGCTCCAGGAGAAGTATATAGTGGGCTCAGCATGCATGTGAGTACTTGCATCCCTGGATCCGTTGAAAGCTGTAATGGCACCGGACGGGGTTAAAAGCAGAGTGTGCTTGGCGTGCATGCTGTGCCTGCGCTCCCTGGACTTTATGTGGCTGTTATGGCCCATAAAAGGTAGGAACTAGTGTTAGGGACCACTCATGAAGGCGACCTTGACGTGGTGAGTGGCTTATTACGCTTTGGCCAAAATGTACACCAATACCTTATTCAACATCCAGCATAAAGGCAGGGCAGAGGGCTGGTTGCAGTGTGCGATTGCATTTTGTGTTTTTACATTTATATCTCTATTTCGCCATAGCAATCTGCACCTGCTAGGGGTTGTGCGGGCTGAATTTTCCATATTTTCCTCATGTAATAGCCCACCATTCCCAGGAATGACTTTATTTTCCTAGTGGTGACAGATCAGGGCCAATTCTGTATCGCCTCTATTTCGTTCACTTGGGGTTTGATGACTCCGCGCCCAATGTGCCCAGGTACTGAGTTTTCTGCAGCCCCAGGTGACTCCCGACATAAAAGGGGTCCCTTGGTTGGTCAGAACCTCTTTAGGTAGTACCATTCAGGAAAATATCTCCATTAATTCCTTAGCTATGAGTTTGGCCGAGGTATGTCGCAGTGGCACCGCCTAAGGGTACTGAGTGGCGTAGTCTAGAATGAATAAGATGTGTTGATGTCATCCGGCGGACTTCGGTATTGGGCCTATGAGGTCCAAAGCTATTCGGTCAAACGGTACTTCGATAATCAGGATAGGTACTAGGGGACTACGGAAATGTGGCTGGGGCTAGTTATCTGGCAGGTCGTGCAAGACTTTCAAAACTCTTCCACTTCTTTGAATATGCTGGACCAGTAAAACTGCTGTAGTATATGATCCTGAGTTTTCTGCAGCCCCAAGTGACTCCCGAGAATGTGTTGGTGTGCTAGATCTAACACAAGCTTGCGATAAGCCTTGGGGACCACAACTGTTCAATAGGCTCACATTGGTTTACCCAATACAACATATCCTGATGAACCACAAAATGGGGAAACACTGACTCTGCCCCAGGTTGTTGTGGTTCACCATCTACTATTAACACATTTTCCCAGGCGTGTGATAGGGTTGGGTCCCGACGTTGGGCGGTACCAAAATTATCCCCGGAGACATTGAGGTCTGCCAATTCAGATCCCGGCAGCAAGTCCTCCATGTTTCCCACCATCACACTTAGCGGGTCGTCTCCCCCTCTTCCACCAAAGTGGCAGTCACCTCTACCGCTGGCCCTTCAGTCTCAGGTTCCCAGGGTTCTGGTCTCCCCCCTGATCTGGGTATCATAGGTATCGGTCACGCTCATAGCAGGCCACAGTGCCGGGAAGCCCGGGAAGTCTTTCCCTATTATGAGTTTACAATGTAGATTTGTGCCGACAGCCACCTCGTGGGTCCATCTACCGGCCACCGTAGTTAGAGACACCAGCACAGTGGGGTAGTCTTTTAAGTCTCCGTGGATGCACATCATCCCCACTTTCCAGCCATTATACTTAGGGGACCGCACCAGGGTAGCCGTTTACTAAGGTCACCAGACTCCCTGATTCCAGCAGAGCCTCGGCCAGAGTGTCTCCCACTTCTACCTGGCACAAATGATCTAGAGACTCTGGGGTACCTGTTTCACACAGCCTCCTGGCATATAGCAACTGATGGTAGCCATAGTTAGTGTCCATGGGCTCAAACCAATGGGGACAGTCAGCCCTTACATCGCCAGCAGACTATCGGAGCCACGTCTGCCGTGGGTACATCCCGGGCGGGTTTTATCTGCTCAAATCCCGGGGCCTGGGGTCGAGATTTCCGGGGTCTGCCGATGTCCCCCCCCCTCCCGACAGGACCCTCCTTTAGATTCCTGGTAGCTTCATAGCGTTCCACCAGGTCCACCATCTTACAGGCATTGCCAGGAGACACCTGGCTGATCCAGTGCTGGAGAGGGTATGGCAAAGCACTCCAGAACATATCGGCTAACATACGATCCAGCATAGCAGTGGGACTCAGCACGTCAGGCTGTAGCTATTTTTTTAAGAGGTGAAGTATGTTATAATACCGGGCCAGTATCCACACGCTGGATGAAGAATGGCGCTTCTTCATCCAGCGTGTGGATACACGCTACCTACATTACAGTGCAGCATCCATTGGCATTTTTCCTTACAGCAGCATTTGTTTGATAAAGAAACGTCATGTTGTTACGACGCCGCATTACAAATAAACAAGCCTTGACGCACAGTGCTGGAGTATTCTCTTTATTATATATGGGGTGTGAACCCGGCTCCAAGCAGCATTTTCCAGAGTGCCAGGAAGTTTACATCTCTATATGGAGCAGTGTGGGGGAAATTACTATATGGAGCAGTGTGGGGGAAATTACTATATGGGGCAGTGTGGGGGAAATTACTATATGGGGCAGTGTGGGGGAAATTACTATATGGGGCAGTGTGGGGGAAATTACTATATGGAGCAGTGTTGAGGAAGGGTGGTAGGTATGCATAGATATATATGCATGCCTACTGGGGCATGCATATATATATATATATGTATTGGCGGTGCATAATCCCCTCAGAGGGCGATGTGCACAGATGTGCCCAGCACCTGCGCCCATGCGCCTCTGATATTCCCCAGGGGCTCATTCATGCCCCTGTGGGAATTCATATATATGTGCCCCCTTGATTGATGTACCCCCTTGATTGATGTGCCCCCTTGATTGATGTGCCCCCTTGATTGATGTGCCCCCTGATAATATATATGTGCCCCCATATGAACTGTCCGTTCATATATGCTTATAGATGTGCCCCAAGCATCTATGGGCATATATGGCCGGAATCATGCTGCCTGCTGGGGGGGTGGAGGAGACCGACAGTTGGACAATCATGTCCAGCGTCGGCCTCTACAAAGGACAGAGGATCAATGAGATCCTCTGCCCTTTGTCACCATCTCCGGTCGCGCCGGAGATGGTACGCCAAACAGAGACATGGGAACAAAGAGTTCCCATGCCCCTGTGAGTGGCTGACCTCCGGCACTGTAATTACAGCGCCGGAGGTAGGCGTCCGCTTCACAGGCGGGAGTATCAAAGGATCCCCCCCCCTGGAAGCGCGCTCCGAGATCCTCGGGCCCGCGCGGTGACGTCACATCACCGCGCCGGCCCACGTGTTCAGGCCGGCAGTGCGCATGCGCACGGCGGCAAAAGGGGGACTGCGAGCGGGCGCCGCCAAGTTTAAATAGGCGGGCGGCGCTCCGCTCAGGAGTCCGAAAGACACCAAGGGCAGGAAGAGACATCATCCCCTGGACTGACGAGCCCCCCCTGGACAACGAGCAGAACATTAAGTATCTTTAACCCCTTTTTCCCTCCCTATACCACCAACGATTAACCCCTGATTACTCCCCTTACCACTATACCACCAACGATTAACCCCTGATTACTCCCCTTACCACTATACCACCAACGATTAACCCCTGATTACTCCCCTTACCACTATACCACCAACGAACCCCTGATTCCCTGCATTACTCCCCTTACCACTGTCCCACCAACGTTTAACCCTTTAATTCCCTGACCCCATATTGCTAACCCCCTGATTTACCCTAGTCCCTGCCACCCCTGATTAACCCTGTCTAGTCCCTGCCCTACTGTGCCTACCTGATGTACCGTAGTCCCTGCCCTACTGTGCCTACCTGATTTACCCCGGTCCCTGCCTTGTTAGTGTCCCTGATACTGTTTGTGGTCTGCTTACACCCCTGTAGGACCACCGTTAACCCTTGTCGTACCCCATAGGGATAGTATAGAACCAGGTGGGTGGGTTGTTATTACTTGTATGTGTGTATTGTATAGTTAGTTTGTGGGTGGAATTTGGGAACGTGTAGTGTAGTTGAGTACTGGATGTGTAGTGCTGTGTATTGTTAGTGTATTGCGTGCTTAGTGTATTTAATAAATACCGTTATATTTGTACCCTTTGTGTAGCGTGTACTTGTTAGCTGTAGCGAGTTAGTAAGGCGCATGCAGCTAGCATTAGTGATTAGTGTAAAGCATAGCGAAAGTATTGTGTAATTGTTATATAAAGGCACAAATAGGCGGAGTCATCACTAGATGGCTCCTCTTACTTAGGAATATTAATTATCGATATTCACATAATATTGGTGATTAATATTCCCCCTTTACAAGCAGTGTGGGGGAAATTACTATATAGAGCAGTGTGGGGGAAGTTACTATATGGGGCAGTGTGGGGGAAATTACTATATGGGGACAGTGTGGGGAAATTACTATATGGGAGCAGTGGGGGAAATTACTATATGGGGCAGTGTGGGGAAATTACTATGGTGAGCAGTGGGGGAAATTACTATAGAGCAGTGTGGGGGAAGTTACTATATGGGCAGTGTGGGGGAAATTACTATATGGAGCAGTGGGGGGAAATTACTATATGGGGCAGTGTGGGGAAAATTACTATATGGGGCAGTGTGGGGGAACTTACTATATGAAGGCAGTGTGGGGGAAGTTACTATATGGAGGCAGTGTGGGGGAAATTACAATATGGGGCAGTGTGGGGGAAATTACTATATGGGGCATTGTGGGGGAAATTACTATAGGAGCAGTTGGGAGAAATTACTATATGGGGTCAGTGTGGGGGAAATTACTATATGGGGTCAGTGTGGGGGAAATTACTATATGGGGCAGTGTGTGGGGGAAATTACTATATGGGCAGTGTGGGGAAATTACTATGGGGCAGTGTGGGGGAAATTACTATATGGGTCAGTGTGGGGGAAATTACTATATGGGGTCAGTGTGGGGGAAATTACTATATGGGGTCAGTGTGGGGGAAATTACTATATGGGGTCAGTGTGGGGGAAATTACTATATGGGGCAGTGTGGGGGAAATTACTATATGGGGCAGTGTGGGGGGAAATTGCTACATGGGGCAGTGTGGGGGAAATTGCTATATGGGGCAGTGTGGGGGAAATTGCTACATGGGGCAGTGTGGGGGAAGTTACTATATGGAGGCAGTGTGGGGGAAATTGCTACATGGGGCAGTGTGGGGGAAATTGCTACATGGGGCAGTGTGGGGGAAATTGCTACATGGGGCAGTGTGGGGGAAATTACTATATGGGGAAGTGTGGGGAAAATTACTATATGGGGCAGTGTGGGGGAAATTACTATATGGAGCAGTTTGGGGGAAATTACTATATGGGGCGTGTGGGGGAAATTACTATATGGGGTCAGTGTGGGGGAAATTACTATATGGGGCAGTGTGGGGGAAATTACTATATGGGGCAGTGTGGGGGAAATTACTATATGGGGCAGTGTGGGGGAAATTACTATATGGGGCAGTGTGGGGGAAATTACTATAGGGGGAAGTGTGTGGGAAATAACTATATGGAGCAGTGTGGGGGAAATTACTATATGGGTCAATGTGGGGGAAATTACTATATGGGGACAGTGTGGGGGAAATTACTATATGGGGACAGTGTGGGGGAAATTACTATATGGGAACACTGTGGGGGGATTACTATATGGGGACAGTGTGGGGAGATTACTATATGGGGCAGTGTGGGGGAAATTACTATATAGGGGCAGTTTAGAGGAAATTAATATATAGGGGCAGTGTGGGGTAAATTACTATATGGGAACAGTGTGTGGGAAATTGCTATATGGGGCAGTGTATGGGAAATTACTATATGGGGGAAGTGTAGGGGAAATTACTATATGGAGCAGTGTGGGAGAAATTACTATATGGGAACAGTGTGGGGTAAATTACTATATTGGGCAGTGTCGGGGACATTACTATATGGGGCAGTGTGGAGCAGTGTGGGGTAAATTACTATATGGGGCAGTGTGGAGCAGTGTGGGGTAAATTACTATATGGGGCAGTGTGGGGGAAATTACTATATGGGGCAGTGTGGGGGAAATGATTTTATGGGGGCAGTGTGGGGGAAATGATTATATGGGGGCAGTGTAGGGGAAATTACTTTATGGAGCAGTGTGGGGGAAATTACTATATGGGGTCAGTGTGGGGGAAATGACTATATGGGAACAGTGTGGGGGAAATGACTATATGGGGCAGTGTGGGGGAAATTACTATATGGGGGCAGTGTGGGGGGAAATGACTATATGGGGGCAGTGTGGGGGGAAATGACTATATGGGGGCAGTGTGGGGGAAATGACTATATGGGGGCAGTGTGGGGGAAATGACTATATGGGGGCAGTGTGGGGGAAATGACTATATGGGGCAGTGTGGGGGAAATGACTATATGGGAACAGTGTGGGGGAAATTACTATATGGGAACAGTGGGGGGAAATTACTATATGGGAACAGTGGGGGGAAATTACTATATGGGGCAGTGTGGGGAAATTACTATATGGGGCAATGTGGGGGAAATTACTATATGGGGCAATGGGGGGGAAATTACTATATGGGGGTATTGTGGGGGCGTTGCTACTAGGGGACATTATTTAAGGGTATACTATACAGACATTATTACCTGGAGCACAATATAGGGTGTTATTATTACTGGGGGCACTCTAAGGGACATTATAATTGCTGTAGACACTATAGGGACCTTTGGGATAATTCATCAAACTACTGTAAAGTAGAACTGGGTTAGTTACCCATAGCGAAAGATTCCACCTTTCATTTTTGACAGCTCCTTTGGAAAATGAAAGGTGGGATCTGATTGGTTGCTATGGGCAACTAAGCCAGTTCTGCTTTACACCAATTTGATAAATGACCCCAATTTTGAGAAATCTAACGCGTCTGTATAACAAACTCTGCAGAGACAAGATGCGACTGAAAGAATTTGTCATGGTGGTCTGGGTCAAACGGAGGAGAAGAGGAAAGAAAAGATCTACATGACAGGAGATGTCACTGGATGTAACAGGTATCTGGTGCTGTATTCTCCGATACGTAGAGCTGGCTCACTACTGTGACCGGAATCTCATCTTCTCCTCCAAGTCTTTTTTATTATAATCATATGTATTTTAAATTTGGCAACTAAAATCCTATGTAACAGCCCAGATAACAGTGATAACTTTCTGTGTGAAGATAATGTAGTAGATGTTCCATGCAGTCCTATGTAACACCCCACATAACACAATAGTTCTGTCACGGCAGAGGTGCACTCAGACTCACAGATAAACCACCAACCAGGCTCTAGGCGAGAGGCAGGGGAAGGGTCACCTCCTAGCTAATCCCTGACCTCTCTCCCTGCACTGCTGAGCCCACATGCAGACCTTAGTGGTAGGTATGATGTGTCCCCGTGCCTGGGCTGAAACACCCTAAATTCCCTGAGATGGTGAAGAGGGGAAATAGGAGCAGCCTGCTTGCACAGAACCTGGATGGGAGAGATGACACAAAACAACCAAGACAGCAAACAACGAAACTTGAAACCACACTTATCTTTCTGAGCTGGAACAGACAACCTTTCTTCCTAGCTTCCAAGACCAAAGTGATTCCTATAATCCGCTCAGAGCACTGGGATGGTGTGCTATTTAAACTAATGACCCCACCCAGTGCACCTGATGAGAGGCGGATCCAGCACGGCTCCAGAACAAAACACTAAACTCGTGCTGCTATTCTGGCCGACCTCCGCACATAGTCAGGGCGGGGCATGACAAGTTCACTGTGTTATGTGGGGTGTTACATAGGACTGCAGGTAACATCTATGACATCTGTATTCAGAGAGTTATGAGATGGTGGGGTCTGACTCCTGGCATCCCTGCCAATGAGCTGTTTGAGGAGACTGCGATGTTTCAGTTAGTGCCGCAGCCTCTTTGCTCCTTACCAAGCACAGCTATGTCCACTTGATAGCATTGCGCTTGTAACTGCAGCTTAGACCCAATCACTAAAATGGGACTGAGCTGCACCAAGACCATGTGAACGATGAATGTGATGTCATATGGCCTAAGAAGAGACTTTGGCGCTCACGCAGCCTCTTCATACAGAAAAAAACTGAAACTAAAATGAAGGGGGGGGGGGGCAAGTTGGGTAGACAGCCCTGGGCCTATCAAGCACTTAATACGCCCCTGATAGTGACGCACCCCAATGCACACAGACTGACGCACAGTCGCTGTTTCACTACCAGAAAGGACTAGCCATGTATGTTGCGGCAATGCACAGTGATGTACACTGAGATACACTTTCCCTGTGGGCCGGGATATAGCTGATTTACTGTACAGCGGTGGCGGCATGAAGCGCACAGTGTCATAGCAATCAATGGCGCCATACGCTCGTGCACTTAGCAGGACGGGTTTTCACGGACCGTGGTCCATGAAAATCCACGTATGTGTGAATAAGTCCTTATTGGTTTTGAATTACTTATCTTAGTTTACAGCTGATAAAGGAAAAAGTAAATGTAGGAATTACCGTAATAAATCAAACTGATGCAGAATAATCCTCCCTGCAGTCTCCCTGCGCTCTCCCTGCGCTCTCCCTGCAGTCTCCCTGCGCTCTCCCTGCAGTCTCCCTGCACTCTCTCTTCAGCTCACAGGAGAATGGTGGAGACAGCGTGGGATGAGACTTTTATAGGGCTGTGATAGCCACCCCCTGTGATATCTGCAAATTGGCTGGCTGCACGACATTATGGGTGATCTTGTATTCCTGAGCTTGCCTCCTCTACACTTAGTTTACCTTTGTAACATTTGCAGCCGCCATTTTAGGAAAACCTGATTCGTTACCACGAAGCGTGAGGAAATTCGAATTCGTTGCGTATTGAAGTTTTCCCAAATTTATATCCAGATTCGGTTTCGAATGCTTCTCTCAACACTAGAAGTAACCTAAGCCGTTCCGTTTCCTTCCGCTCCATCCTATTCAAGTGAATACTACAGAGCCGTCTCATAGAAATGAATGGGACGGCTTAGAAGTAATTACACTGATAACAGCTGCAGTTGCGATGGCCATTAGGTAAACAGTGAGCAGTGAAGAGAAAACAGAGCTTGGCGGGGGGGGGGCCAGAAGTCATCACCTGCTAATTTGATATTGAAGACCTATTTAGAGTATAGGTCATCAATATTAATAAAGCAGACTGTCTCGGTGCAGCTTACTGTGACAGTTGTGGCCGTGTAGGCTGGCTGCATGCCCTCTCGGCTTGTGGTCAGTCTGTCTTATGTCTTTCTGGGTGTAGCCCCTTGCTGCTGACCCAGGTGTTTTTTTACCATCTGCCCTTCTGTGTGATGTCGCCTCCGGAGGAAGTGTTTGAGGGGGAGGTACAAGACACCGCAGCCAGCACACAGCCCCAAACAACCCGCATAAACAGGAGTCAGCCTGCAGCCAGCCTACACGGCCACAACTCTCACAGTGAACTGTACTGTGACACAGACAACTCCTTCAACTTTTCTTACATTGACAATTCATAATTAATTCATTCCTTGACAATCACTTACTGACTTATCGGCAAAATATAACAAAAAGAATAAAAGATTGGAGAGTCCACCATCATCAGGTGCACACTGTAGTGTCACCTCCTCCTGGACATAGTCTAGGTATAGCAGAGACAAGCAGATTACTTACCGTACGTCTTAATGCTGAACAAGGAGACAATGGAAAGGGATAAAAATCGTGTGATCTGCATGGTGGTCTGATTATCTGCTTCCACTAAATCCGGGTTTGTCTCTTTTTCACTGTTTTATAGGTCTCGTAATATTCATGATTGCAGCATTTCCTGGTGGAGGCAGGTCATTTATCCCATAACTGGCAGAGCTCATGGAAAAGTTATTGCAGTCTCACAGTGAAGACACATTTCCTTAACCCCTTCACGACCGCAATTCGTCTATACACGTGATAGCTGCACATACCCCGTGCAGCTACCACGTGTATAGACTTCATGGCAGTTCTTTAATCCAAGCGCTGCAAAGCGCTTCGATTAAAGCTTCTGCCCCTGCCCTGGTGCTGTCAGGGACAGCATACAGTTCAGTAATGCCGGCAAGAGACCAATCAGAGTGGCCCCTTGCCGGCAATCAATCCGATTGGTTAGTCTGTGCAGACCAACCAATCGGATCGCAGCAGTGAAAAAATGCCAGTTTCAGGCTCTGATCTGTGCTCTGCAGATCAGAGCCTGAAATCAGATAGTGTCCTCGTGCCCCCCGATCTGTGCGCCTCCAAGTCCCCCCTTGTCCCCGCCTGCCCCTTATGAAGTCCCCCCCCCAACTCCCATCCACATTCATGCAGCCTGCCCAGTGCCCTGATGCGGTCCGCCTCCTGCCCCCATGTGCGCTGCCCCTCAATGCTGGCCGTACCCCCGCCCCCCTTTTCAAGGCTGCCTCCGATGCCGTGCGGTCCCCCTGCTGTGTGTGATGGCGGCGGCTCCATTCCTGAGCCGCCGCCATCAGCAGAGAGTTTCAGCTCTATGCTGACACTCTGCTGTAACCCTATAGATGCCACATATTAGGTATCACCGCGTCCGTAACAACCGTATCTATAAATATATCACATGATAGACCCCGTCTGATAAACACCATAAAAATAAAAAAATAAAAACTGTGTAAAAAAAGCTATTTTTGTCACCTTACATCACAAAAAGTGCAACACCAAGCGATCAAAAAGGTGTATATCAAACAAAATGGTACCAATAAAACCGTCACCTCATCCTGCAAAAAATGAGACCCTACATAAGAAAATCGCAAAAAAAATAAAAAAAATATAGTTCTTAGAACATTGAGACACTAAAACATAATTTTTTTTATTTCAAATATGCTATTAGTGTGTTAAAGTGAACAAAATAAAAAGTGTACATATTAGGTATCGCCGCATCTGTAATAACCTGCTAGATAAAAATATCACATGAGTCATGACCTAACCCCTCAAGTAAACACAGTAAAAAAAAATATATAACTGTGCCAAAAAAGCCATTTTTGTCACCTTACATCACAAAAAGTGCAACAGCAAGCGTTCAAAAAGGCTTATGACCCCCAAAATAGTACCAATCAAACCGTCACCTCATCCCGCCAAAAAATGATACCCTATTTAAGACAACTGCCTGAAAAATAAAAAAGCTATGGCTCTCAGACTTTGGAGACACTAAAACATAATTTTTTTTTTGTTTCAGAAATGCTATTATTGTGTAAAACTTAAATAAATAAGAAAAAGTATACATATTAGGTATTGCCACGTCTGTAACGATCTGCTCTATAAAACTTTCACATGACCTAACCCCTCAGATAAACGCTGTAAAAATAAATAAATAAAAACTGTTCCAAAACAGCCAATTTTTTGGTCACCTTGCCCCATAAAGTGTAATAATGAATGATCAAAAAATCCTATGTACCCAAAAATGGTAACAATAAAAAACTCAACTCTTTCTGCAAAAAACAAGCCCCTGCACAAGACGATTGGCAGAAAAATAAAAAAAATATGGCATTCAGAAAATGGACACACAAAAACATAATTTATTTTTCAAAATTGCTTTATTATGTAAAACTGAAACAAACGAACAAAGTAGACATATTTGAAATCATTGCATCCGTAACAACCTGCTCTTTAAAAATAGCACATGATCTACACTGTCAGATGAATCTTGTAAAACAAAAAAGAACTGTGCCAAAACAGCCATTTTTCAGTTACCTTGCCTCACAAAAAACTTAATATAGAGCAATTAAAAATCATATGTACCCCAAAATAGTACCAATAAAACTGGCACCTTATCCCCTAGTTTACAAAATAGGGTCACTTTTGGGGAGTTTCTACTGTAAGGGTGCATCAGGGGGGCTTTAAATGCAACATGGCATCTAAAACCAGTTTAGCAAAATCTGCCTTCCAAAAACCATACGGCGTTCCTTTCTTTCTGCGCCCTGCCGTGCACCCTTACATCAGTTTACGACCACATGTGGGGTGTTTCTGTAAACCGCAGAATCAGGGTAATAAATATTGAGTTTTGTTTGGCTGTTAACCCTCAATGTGTTAAAGAAAAAAATGTAATAAAATGGAAAATCTGCCAAAAAAGTGAAATTTTGAAATTTCGTCTCCATTTTCCTTTCATTCTTGTGGAACACCTAAAGGGTTAACAAAGTTTGTAAAAATAGTTTTGAGCAACTTGAGGGGTGTAGTTTCTACATGGGGTCATTTATGGGGGGTTTCCACTATGTAAGCCCCACAAAGTGACTTCAGACCTGAACTGGTCCTTAAAAAAGTGGATTTTGGAAATTTTCCTAAAAAATTTATGAATTGCTTCTAAACTTCTAAGCCTTCTAACATCCTAAAAAAATAAAATGATATTTCCAAAATAATGTTAAGTAATAAATATTTTATTAGGTATGACTTTCTGTTTTAGAAGCAGAGAAATAGAAATTTTCAAAATTGTGAATGTTTCAAAATTTTTGATAAATTTGGGATTTTTTCATAAATAAAGGTGAAATATATTGACTCAAATTTATGACTATCATGAAGTAGAATGTGTCATGAGAAAACAATCTCCGAATAGCTTGGATAAATAAAAGTGTTCCAAAGCAATTACCACATATGAGGGGGCCTCTCCTATAGACGATACTTATCCGGTCCCCGACACCCGCGTCCCTTTGGATCCCTATACAGCCACTGCTGCATCTCCCAGTCACCCGCGATGCTAGGGAGGCGGGTCACTGTTGCAGCTTGCTATTGGCTGCCCCCCACCGTCGCCAGATGTTTTGATCCTCTCGATGGGGAGATGCATCGGTGGCCACGAGGGGAGGGACGCAGGTGCCGGGGACCAGGTAAGTATTGTCTATAGGAGGGGCCCAGGCATTATGGGAGGTGTTTGTACTATTGGATAACCCCTTTAAGTGGCCCAAAGTTCCTGGACTGTTCCTTAAGCTTGGGCCAATGAGTAAAAAAATATACTGCACAACTTCTTCAAGGTCTTGCACACATTTTCAGTTTTTAACACAATTTACTCCGCAATGTTATAATTTTTTGACAAATCATGACCCAAAAAGAATTACTTGTGTATTCGGGATTGCATTTAATGTTAGTTTGCAACTTCTCTTCTGCCCAAGATGCATCAGGGCGCACTGCAAGAGGGCAGGACTTCAGCCTCCCTGCGCCTGCTTGGAGACCAGTGCTGTATAAGCGGTGGAGAAGAACACATTATATCCTATCACCCTCTCACATGGTTTGCATAGCTTTAAAGAGAAATGGAGGAGGCCCTATTGGGATATCATGAATTGGAGGAGACTACCACCCCTGTTTAACCCCTTAAGGACCCATGACGTACATGAACGTCATTTCTGTTCGGGACTTAAAGACCCGCCCGATCAGCGGCAAGGGTCCGGCAGTCACTGATAGCCGGAGCCCTGCTGCATGCGCCAGCATCGGTGAAATCACTGATGCCGGCGCGCAATAATCATACCCTACCTAAGATAATCTCCCAAAAACTGAAAAAACTATGGCTCTCAGACTATGGAGACACTAAAACATGATTTATTTGGTTTAAAAAATGAAATCATTGTGTAAAACTTACACAAATAAAAATTTACATATTAGGTATCGTCGTGTTCGTAATAACCTGCTCTATATAAATATCACATGATATAAACCCTCAGGTGAATACCGTAAAAAAAAAATGAAAAACGGTGTGAAATATGCAATTTTTTGTCACCTTAAATCATAAAAAGTGTAATATCAAGCGATCAAAAAGTCATACACACCCTAAAATAGTGCCAATCAAATCGTCATCTCATCCTGCAAAAATCATACCCAAGATATTCGCCCAAAAACTGAAAAAAACTATGGCTCTCAGACTATAGAGACACTAAAACATGATTTTTTTGTTTTAAAAATGAAATCATTGTGTAAAACTTAAATAAAAAAAGTTGACATATTAGGTATTGCTGCGTCTGTAATAACCTGCTCTATAAAAATATCACATGATCTAACCCCTCAGGTGAATACCGTAAAAAAAAAAAAACGGTGTAAAAAAGCAATTTTTTTTGTCACCTTACATCACAAAAAGTGTAATAGCAAGCGATCAAAAAGTCATATGCACCCTATAATAGTACCAATCAAACCGTCATCTCATCCAGAAATAAAATGAACGGCTACACAAGACAATCGCCCAAAAATAAATAAAAATACAGCTTTCAGAATGTAGAGACACCAAAAAATTATAAAAAAAATAAAATGCTTTGTTATGTAAAACTGAAACAAACAACTAAAAGAAGTAGTCATATTTGCTATTGTTGCGTCCGTAGCAACCTGCACTATAAAAATACCACATGATCCAACCTGCCAGATGAATGTTGTGAATAACAAAAAATTTAAACGGTGCCAAAACAGCTATTTCTTGTTACCTTGCCTCACAAAAAGTGTAATATAGAGGTGCATCAGGGGGGCTTCAAATGGGACATGGTGTCAAAAAAACAGCCCAGCAAAATCTGCCTTCCAAAAAACATATGGCATTCCCTTCCTTCTGCGCAATGCCGTGTGCCCGTACAGCAGTTTACGACCACGTATGGGCCATAAATCTTGTGCTTTGTTTGGCTGTTAACCCTTGCTTTGTAACTGTAAAAAATGGATTCAAATGGAAAATCTGCCAAAAAAGTGAAATTTCATCTCTATCTTCCAGTAATTTTTGTGGAACACCTAAAGGGTTAACAAAGTTTATAAAATCAGTTTTGTATACCTTGAGGGGTGTAGTTTCTAAAATGGTGTCACTTTTTTGGGTGGTTTCTATTATGTAAGCCTCACAAAGTGACTTCAGACCTGAACTGGTCCTGAAAAAGTGGGTTTTAGAAATTTTCTGAAAAATTTCAAGATTTGCTTCTAAATGTCTAAGCCTTCTAACGTCCCCAAAAATAAAATGGCATTCACAAAATGATCCAAACATACAATATGTGACGAAAAAACGATCTCAGAATGTCCTGGATAAGTAAAAGCGTTTTAAAGTTAGCACCACATAAAGTGACACATGTCAGATTTGCAAAAAATGGCAGGGTCCTTAAGGTGAAAAATGGCAGGGTCCTTAAGGTGAAAAATGGCAGGGTCCTTAAGAAGTTAAGCAGGTGCTTTACAGACTAATGCACCTACTGCTTCCGAGCCTACTGCGCCTGATGTTATGAAACCACGCCCAAGATATGCAGAGATCCTGGTGGAGATTAACCAGGTATAGCGGGAGTGACAGAAGGCCCATCAGGAGAAATGTGTGAACTTCTTGCTAGATCATCCCCAGCTTTACTACCCTGGAACTTAACTGATTTATATCTAGTTATCTCTGAAATAGATTGTGCCTGGTGTGAGGCCTCCCAGCACCCGTAAGAAGGTATTTTGGTGCCCCATGCCACTATAACATCTGCTTTCCCAGCTGCTGCTCCTGGATGTACCGTAAACCACTACTGCCAACAACACCTGCGCCCAAGGCACCAGCAACTGTAGGCACAGCTCCAGGAAGTAGTGGGCAAGGCTCCCTGTCAAACAAAGTGCTGGTGCAGACTTGGAGTCATAATGTGATAGAGTGATGGACTCCCTTAGTGACTCCAGCATTTGATTCCCCTACATCCAAGTTGTTCCTGTTGCGCCCTCCTTCTCAGGTAATACAAACGGAGTTTTGCAGTGTTAAAGGTCGGTGCCCAGAGAGAGTACAAAGCCCCCGAGATGCTGTATAAAACAAAATCATATGTGATTAATTTTGTGTATCCAGGGCTGCCATCAGAAATTTTGGGGCCCCTTACACAACTCAAAGCCTGCCCCCCCCTCCTCCGTGGTCCGCTCCTACACCGCCCCTTTAGAATCCATCCTGACTCCGCCTCCCAGCACCCCTCCACCCCAAGGACCCACCCCCAATTTCATTATTTTTGTTACAACTACAAAGACAGTAAAAATTGATAATCAGTGATTTTAGTAAAGAATATAACAAAAGACAAAAACAGACATTAAACTGCATTTATAATAAAGCAATTTACTTACAAAAGAAGATATTAAGTCGTCTGCTGTGCCGTCCTCTGCTTGCTTTTGCGGATTCTTTCCACTCATTTCTCTCTCTTCCTCAGTGCGCAGGTTCACTGTTATGGGGGATCTGTGGATCGCACTGTTATGGGGATCTGTGGATGGCACTGTTATGGGGGATCTGTAGATGGCACTGTTATGGAGGATCTGTGGATGACACTGTTATGGGGGATCTGTGGATGACACTGTTATGGGGGATCTGTGGATGACACTGTTATAGGGGCATCTGTGGATGACACTTTTATGGGGCATCTGTGGATGACACTGTTATGGGGGATCTGTGGATGACACTGTTATTGGGGGATCTGTGGATGACACTGTTATGGGGGCATCTGTGGATGACACTTTTATGGGCATCAGTGGATGACACTCAACCACTCTCAAATCCAACTGGTCAAGCTTGTTAAATGGCTCCCAAACAAAATATGCACAATAACCCCCCCCCCCCCCCCCCCCAACACTTAAGTAACCCCTTCATGGACTAAAAAATGTTCAAATCAGAACACACAGCAAAATGGGGCTGGGTGGGCTGGCAAGGGAGGGGTTAATAACAAATAAGTGATGGAACAATAAGTGATGGAGGATGGCCCTTCACAGGTGCAAAGCGATCTCCTAACTGTATCCCCCCCAGTCCTGACAGACAACTTCACAATGCAATTAATAGCAGCACCCCCCCCCCCCCCTTCACAATGTTAAATGCACAGGCACAGCACTGTACTCAGTCAGCAGCACGTGCCACCACACCAGGCAGTGCAAGCTGCAATCAGGCTGTCTGCTGTCATATAGATAAATTATATGATTATGTATGAATATATAATATAATCTCATGATGAAGTTGTCTGGCAGGACGAGAGGGGGGGGGGGGGGGGTAGGAGATCCCTGTCAAGTAGCAGGGAACCTCAGACCACCATGACCCTGTCCCTAGTTTACCACTTCTCCTTCCTTGGGCCATATTTAGCAGGTGCTAACTACCTCATGCCAGGAACATGTCCTTCAGATTATTACATTCACCACTTTTCTGCCTCCAACATTTCAACTTCAAAAGCTGACTCTTCTGTTGTTGCCTTATGGTTGGATTTCCAAGTTCAGTTAGTTTCTGTGCAGTTTTTGAGGCCAAAGCTAGTAGTAGATAATGAATGGAGGACATGGATGAAAGAAAGTCTTTTTGAACACGTCTGCCTTTGGCTTTAGAAACTGCATAAACAACCTAAACATGGAAAACCAGCCTTAGGTTGTCCATATAACCCCTAAAGCTTTTGTTAACTTAATACTGACAGTCTAAAAAATGGTCATGAGTGCGGGAAGCACTCAAATAAATACAAGGTGACGCTATCAGGGTCACTATTGTGATCTGTTATAGAGTCTGGATCTGTACTTGAAGATACCAGAATTCCCCTTGTCCAAATCATTAGAAGGACAAAAAAGAACTATAGCATCAGTAGCCACTGGGGGGCCCCACACCCCATGTAGGAGGTGTATCAAGGGTTAAACTGCTCGCCGCATAGCTTCTAAGGAGAGCTAGCGTCCCCACTCACTCTTAGCAACCACAGTTTTAGCGATCCACGGAATCGGAAGTGACGTCTGCGTTCCACCGGACCGGAAGTAAGGTTGCGGCGTGCGTTCCACGGGCCGTAAGGGCCTGAGGAGCGCGCATTTTTGAAGAACAGAATCCCCCTGTATGCCACTGCCATATCGAGTCCCTGGGAGGAGGCAGTCATGATAGGAGCTGGGAGCAAATCGTAAGTGTACCTGAATGTCTTTGGATGTTAAAGCAAAGAGCATGACCTTTGATTGAGGGGCTCTTTTGTATATATCTTTATTGCATCTGGGACCTATCTTTTACTATATCTGTTGGATTACAGGTAGCAGCCCCCACTATCAAAATAGGAGCTAGCGAGATACCCAGCCCGCATCTGATAAGGTCTGTTGTATCATTACTGATTGTGACGTCTGCAATATTCATTCAGGACGACAAATGGAATAATGTATACACGGTGATTGTATCATCTGTATAGACACTGCAATAAGTGTTATTGTATATATCACTGGATAGACACTGTAATAAGTGTTATTATATATATTACTTGAACCGAGACCCCCTGAGGAGCCCTTAAGTGGGCGAAACGCGTTGGAAAATTGTATTGTACAACAATTATCTCTGTTGTGGCAGTATCATATTTCATGTTAATTGTTTACACTACACTATCACTGTTAGGGTGTTACAGGGAAAGGAGGGAAGGTACGCGGACAGGGAAGCCCACCATCAGGGGTGACCCCTGGGCAAAGGTTAGAAGAGGATTGTACTAGGGAAAGAATTCCCATACAAGGATATTAACCAATGACCTTCCAAATCACACTGTACACTGTGTAAGTCTGTATTGTCTGTACGTCATAAGTGTGGCGGATGCTACTGTGCAATAAGAGCAGCCAGCTGGAGGCTTGCACTCTTTGTATGATATCAAGCCACTAATAAGGGGCATTTATTTTAAAGATATAATAATAAATAATAAAAAGTATATTTTAAAAAGGGTCCGAAAACTGACTATAGAGAGAATATGTCACCGCCAGTTCTGTGAGAAGGTCTGTGAGAAGGTTCTTCTCTACCTCTTGTATGACGTTCTTTGTTTTGGTTTTACTTTGTCATCTCCTTTCCTTCTGCCAGGTGTCACTTATTTAGACTAATCGTCTTCCTTTATATTCCCTCCCATACTGTCTCACTTTGCGGTTTATACTACTTCCTGGATGATGTGTTCACTGCTGGAGGCTGCTGCTGCTCTTTGCTCAGATAAGTCTTTTCCTTTATTGTGTTTCCTTGCTGGCTTGATTCTAGGTGACCCGGACTCTGTCCGTATTAAGTGCAGGGAGACGGTGGTCGTGTCCCCTCAGGTGTCACACAGTCTTAGGTACGTGGGCAAGCAATCGTCTACTATTGAGACCCTTGTATGTGCATAGCAGTCAGGGAGAGCTCTTTGGGTTTTAAAGGGCTCACCTTTATGTTCCTTAGTTTGGGATCAAGCCAGTAGGTCGTTTATTTATAAGTTCCAGCTATCTGCAACTTCATCCGTGACATTATAAACTGCCTTAACCGTCTTAAACATGGATCCGGTTTCAGCCTTGATTGACCGCATGCAAGGTCTTTCGCTGGGGGTAGCAGATCTCCGTAAAACTGTGTCTCAGTTTCAGGTGACCGGTTCTGCTGGCGTTCATGGAGTTTGTTCCGAGCCTAAGATCTCACTTCCGGATACGTTCTCCGGGGGTAGTGAAAATTTTGTTCGCTTTAGAGAGGCTTGCAAACTCAATTTTCGCCTACTTCCCCATTCCTCTGGTTATGAGGAGCAGAGGGGGCTGCTCAGTCTTGGGCCTTTCGGCTGCTGGTGGGGGCACGGCCCCTCCGATGGGTGGATGAAATTTTTGTAGCCCTGGGGCAGATATATGATGACCCGGATCGTATTGCTCTGGCTCACTCTAAACTGCGTCTTTTATGCCAAGGTAAACAGTCCGCAGAGATATATTGTTCTGAATTTCGGAGATGGGCAGCTGATACTGGTTGGAATGATGCTGCACTCCAAAGTCAATTTTGCCATGGTTTTTCAGAAAGATTGAAAGATGCATTTGCTTTTCATGAGAGAACAGCGTCGTTAGAGTCTGCCATGTCTCTAGCTGTTCGTATTGACAGGCGTGTTAGAGAGACAGAGGAGACTACTCTTTCCTGTCATATTCAGCCCAAGGACAGTGGGGCTGTCTCATTCAGTGCACAGGGGTCTCAGTCTGTCTCAATCCCCTCTGAGGAGGAGGCCATGCAGCTGGGTTTGCTTGCCTCTGATAGTAGAGGATTCAGCTCTCAGAGGAGGGTTTGTTTCTGTTGTGGGGGTATAAATCATTTGGCTAATGGTTGCCCCTCTAGGAGATTCATATAGTTTTCTGAGGGTAAGAAAAAAAAAAAAGAAACCCTTTAAAAACTTTCCATTTGCTACTATTGGCAAGGTTGATGCGGAAATGGTTTGCCGTTTGCTTGTAGTTCCTGTTTTCTCCTACCTGCCAGGGTGGTGCTAGACAGCAAGAACATTGTGAGATTTTTGTAGATAGTGGAGCAGCTGTCAATCTCATTGATAATCAATTTGCAACAACGCATGGTTTCCAGGTGTGCACTTTGGAAAAGGATATACCTGTTTTTGCTATCGATTCCGCTCCACTTTCTCAAAGATCGTTAAAGGGCATAGTTCACAATATCCGTTTGACTGTGGGTGACGCTCATGTTGAGGATATGTCATGTTTCGTCCTAAGCGGATTACCTACTCCTCTAGTGTTAGGGCTACCCTGGCTCACTAAACATAACCCCACCATTGATTGGCAAGCAAGGCAAATAAATGGTTGGAGTGAGTTTTGCAGAGAGAATTGCCTCACAGTGTCTCTTTCAGAGGTTTCTACCAAGACTCTGCCATCTTTTCTCTCTGAATTTTCTGATGTGTTTCCCGAGAGTGGTGTCCAGGAGTTGCTTCCTCACCGGGAGTACGACTGCCCTATTAATCTCATCCCAGGCGCCAAGCTGCCAAAATCACGATTATACAATCTCTCCCAACCTGAAAGAGTCGCTATGCGTACTTATATCTCTGAGAGCCTGAGAAAGGGACACATCCGACCCTCAAAGTCACCTGTTGCCGCTGTTTTTTTTTTTTTTTGTTAAGAAAAAAGATGCTTCTTTAAGACCTTGTCTGGATTTCAGGGAGCTGAACCGTATCATGATTCGTGACCCATATCTGCTTCCTCTGATTCCGGACCTGTTTAACCAGATTGTTTTTCTAAGTTGGATTTAAGAGGGGCATACAACCTAGTCAGGGTCAGGGAAGGGGACGAATGGAAGACGGCCTTCAATACCCCTGAGGGTCATTTCGAGAATTTGGTTATGCCCTTTGGTTTGATGAATGCTCCGGCCGTCTTCCAACATTTTGTGAACAGCATTTTTTATCATTTAATAGAGAAATTAGTACTGGTGTATCTAGATGACATTTAGATTTTTTTCTCCTGATTTCAAGACTCATCGGGACCACCTATGTCAGGTCTTGCTGATTCTGCGGGAGAATAAATTGTACGCTAAACTGGAAAAATGTGTGTTTGCGGTTCCGGAGATTCAATTTCTTGGTTTTCTTCTCTCCGTTTCTGGCTTTCGGATGGACCCTGAGAAGGTCCGCGCTGTGCTTTATTTGGGAGCTTCCTGAGAATCAGAAGGCGCTGATGCGGTTTTTGGGTTTTGGCAATTATTACAGAAAGTTCATTTTGAATTATTCCTCTGTTGTTAAGCCACTCACTGATATGACTAAAAAGGGGGTGGAATTTTCCTTGTGATCGGTAGATGCGCTTAAAGCCTTTTCTAGTATTAAATAGAGTTTTGCTTCTTCTCCCATTTTGGTACAACCTGATGTCTCTCTACGTACCTTTATTGTTGAGGTGGACGCTTCTGAGGTGGGTGTGGGTGCGGTCTTATCTCAGGGTCCCTCTCCTGCCAAATGGAGACCGTGTGCCTTTTTCTCAAGGAAACTCTCCTCTGCAGAGAGAAATTACGATGTGGGAAATAGGAAGTTGTTGGCCATCAAATTAGCTTTTGAGGAATGGTGCCATTCGTTAGAGGGAGCCAAACACCCTATTACCGTGTTTACCGACCATAAGAATCTGGCCTAATTGGAAACGGCCAAGCGTCTGAACCCGAGACAGGCCAGATGGTCTTTGTTCTTTTCTGCGTTAAATTTTGTTGTTACGTTCCGCCCTGGGGTTAAAAATGTGAAGGCGGATGCCCTGTCACGTTGTTTTCCGGGAGGGGGGAACTTTGAAGACCCGGGTCCCATTTTGGCTGAAGGGGTGGTCGTCTCTGCTCTTTATCCTGATTTGGAGGCAGAGGTTCAGGCAGCCCAGGCAGATCTTTGTCCTCCTGGGAGGTTGTTTGTGCCTCTCGCTTTACGACATAAGGTTTTTAAGGAGCACCACGATACTGTCCTTGCTGGGCACCCGGGGAGTAGAGCCACAGTGGATCTCATTGCTCAGAGATTCTGGTGGCCGGCTCTTCGTAAGACGGTTGAGGGTTTTGTGGCAGCCTGCGAGACCTGCGCTCGTGCCAAGGTCCCTCATTCACGGCCATCGGGTTCTCACCTCCCGTTACCCATTCCTTCCCGTCCTTGGACACATCTGTCCATGGACTTCATTACGGACCTGCCTCGTTCCTCGGGGAAGATTGTGATTCTGGTGATTTTAGCAAAATGGCGCATTTCATTCCCTTTCCTCGGTTACCCAATGCTAAGATGCTGGCGCAAGCGTTTGTTGATCACATTGTTAAATTGCATGGCATTCCTTCAGACATCATTTCTGATAGGGGCACGCAATTTGTTTCCAGATTCTGGAAGGCCTTCTGTTCTTGCTTGGGGGTTCGGTTGTCGTTCTCTTCTGCTT
This sequence comes from Bufo gargarizans, assembly GCF_014858855.1. Taxonomy (NCBI): domain Eukaryota; kingdom Metazoa; phylum Chordata; class Amphibia; order Anura; family Bufonidae; genus Bufo; species Bufo gargarizans. Next base: position 10,788,493 of record NC_058088.1, read on the forward strand.
TTCACCCACAGTCGAATGGTCAGACCGAACACGTGAATCAGAATCTGGAGACATATCTTCGCTGTTTTGTGGCGGAGAATCAGGAGGATTGGTGTTCTTTTTTGTCCCTTGCTGAGTTTGCTTTAAATAACCGTCACCAGGAGTCCTCTGATAAGTCACCATTTTTTAGTGCATATGGGTTTCATCCGCAGTTTGGGACATTCTCTGGAGAGGGGTCTTCTGGTTTACCTGATGAGAAATTTTCCTCGTCTTTGTAATTTATTTGGCAAGAGAATCTGAAGAGGATGAGTGAGAGATATAAGCGTGTGGCGGATAAGAGATGTGTGCCTGGTCCGGACCTGAATGTGGGTGATCTGGTGTGGTTGTCTACAAAGAATATCAAACTGAAGGTTCCCTCCTGGAAGTTGAGTCCTAAGTTTATTGTCCATCATCAATCCTGTTGCCTTCCGTCTTGATCTTCCTCAGACTTGGAAGATCTATAATTTTTTTCACAGGTCCCTATTAAAACCTTATGTTCAACCCACTGTACCCTCCTCTTTGTCTCCTCCTCCGATTTTTGTTGATGGTAATCTTGAATTTCAGGTCTCTAGGATTGTGGATTCTCGCATTATCCGCGGTTCTCTTCAGTACCTCGTTCATTGGGAGGGCTATGGTCCTGAGGAGAGGATGTGGGTCCCAGTGGCGGACATTAAGGCCACTCGTCTCATCAGGGCTTTCCATAGGCCTCATCCTGAGAAGGTGGGCTCTGAGTGTCCGGAGTCCACCCGTAGAGGGAGGGGTACTTTCACCGCCAGTTCTGTGAGAAGGTCTGGCAGACGTTCTTCTCTACCTCTTGTATGACGTTCTTTGTTTTGGTTTCACTTTGTCATCTCCTTTCCTTCTGCCAGGTGTCACTTATTTAGACTAATCATCTTCCTTTATATTCCCTCCCATACTGCCTCACTTTGCGGTTTATACTACTTCCTGGATTAAGTTTTCACGGCTGGAGGCTGCTGCTGTTTGCTCAGATAAGTCTTTTCCTTTATTGTGTTTCCTTGTTGGCTTTATTCTAGGTGACCCTGACTCCATCCGTATTAAGTGCAGGGAGCCGGTGGTCGTGTCCCCTCACTATTATAGGGTTTTCAGGTGTCACACAGTCTTAGGTACGTGGGCATGCAATCGTCTACCATTGAGACCCTTGCATGTGCATAGCAGTCAGGGAGAGCTCTTAGGGTTTTAAAGGGCTCTCCTTTATGTTCCTTAGTTTTGGATCAAGCCAGTCGGTCGTTTATTTATAAGTTCCAGCTATCTGCAACCTTATCCGTGACAGAATAATATTGATGAGAGGACCTACAGTATCTCAAAATATAATAAAACGTGTTAACAAATGTCCATATACAGTATGTTACGACCTGGCCACTGGACCTGCATGCGGATTATCGCTAATTGCCGGACAGCATTTGTACTTTCCATTAACGGCATGTACAGTTACCGTCTGCAATATAGCTGTAATCCACACGCAGATCCCGCAGCCGGTCCGCCCTGTACACAGACACCGTATATCTCCCACCCCTTGGTGATATTCATTACTCCTGGCTGTCATTGGTATCAATGTTATAGCTGATCGATGTATGTCCCTCTGGAAACCCTATTTTAGTAGGATAGGAATGGCACGCAACTATGGACCAACATGGACAGTATAGCATAATATGGTTCTGTATTAGGGCACAAGGCAAAGTCTTAATTATATAAGTAAATACTTCTCATTCTTATATTTGCCTTGCTCCTGGAATATATCAGAATGGCTGTCCATTTATATTATTTCTAGAAAGAACTACTCTTCATCCATTTTTGGTTTTGTGCTTGCACTTGACTAACCCTGACAGAGGAAAATTTCACCTGTGCTGGTCTAAGCTTGTCCTTTTCCCTCCCAATTTTTTTTACTGCCTTTTCATACCTGGCTAGATTGTGTTGCCTTGGGATATGATAGTTACGCTGCGCATCTGAATCTGAATAAGTAAATATCCAGTCTGGGATAATCCAGAAAGCAGTTTTGCATTTTACCCCCGAGCAAAGACCAACATAAGGATCAATATGCTAAATAAATAATTTGGAGCCTTTGAAATAGCTCAGCATGCCATTATCAGTAAAATGATGGACACTAGTACCATTATGGAAACCTAATGGACCTTAATGTAATCAGTGGGGTCTGTCAGTGGCAGCTGTGTCTGTTTTTCTCTTCCTCTATACAGGGAATTGCTGCTCCGTTGATTAGAGTGAGTGCAGACAAACAAGAGAGAGGAAGTATGAAGCAGCCCTGGGGAGATCAGCCAGCCAGCTAAAGGGATTGGAATAGGACGGAGCCTAATAGCAGCCTCTGAGGAATTATTCTGGAATGTATAGCTACCATTAAAGGGGTTCTCTGACTTCAGCAAATGGCATTTATTATGTAGAGAAAGTTAATACAAGGCACTTACTAATGTATTGTGATTCTCCATATTGCCTCCTTTGCTAGCTGGATTCATTTCTGCAACGCATTATACACTGCTCGTTTCCAGAGGTTATGACCACCGCTGCAGCTCTGATACGAGGTGGCCAGGACAGGAGCTGAAGCACATGCACGTCTAAGTGCACTCTCATGGTGCCGGCCACCAGAGAGGTTTGCACTTTTTCCTGTAGTGTACAAGCACGACCACCGCTGCTGGATTACAGTGTGGTCGTAATCCCTGGAAACGAGAAGTGTATAATGTGATGGAAAAAAATGAATCAAGCCAGCAAAGGAGGCAATATGGAGAATCACAATACATTAGTAAGTGTCTTGTATGAACCTTGTCTACATGATAAATGGCATTTGCTGAAGTGAGACAAGCCCTTTCAGGAGGAGGTGCATGATATTGACTGTGAAGATTAGGGGTGTCTCAGACTGGGCTTCACAGCACATTTGTCTGGAGTCGGAGAGGTTCAGGTACCCAGGCATGTTTTACAGGCAGATTGCTGTTCTATAGGTCTACACCCCTGAGCTGGGCATTGTAGTGCGCGATTTTGATGAGAGAAGAGAGATTGAGATTGACAGAAACATGGGCGCCCCAGTGGCTGGAACAGAGAGAGAAAGTGCAGAAACACTGGAAAACGGACTCCGTTTTATAGGTCTCGTAGTATTCGTGATTGCAGCATTTCCTGGTGGAGGCGAAACGTTTCTCCCATAACTGGCAGAGCTCATGGAGGAGTTATTGCAGTTTCACAATGGCGACACCTTATTAATGATGAAACTTATCAGATACAGAAAAGTTATTTTTTTCTTCAGTTTATAAAATGTATTTTTAGACTAGTTTCATTTTAGGGCGTTCCTTTTGGGAGGTGAGGGATCTCCATTATATATTAGTTAGGGCTCATGCAAACAAACGTTTTTTGCGTTCCGTATACGGTCTGTATTTTGATTCCGTATACGGCCAGTATACAGAACCATTCATTTCAATGGGTCCGCAAAAGATGCAGACAGCACTCTGTGTGCTGTCCGCATCCGTTGCTCTCTTACGTGGCCCCGCAAAAATTATGAAGCATGTCCTATTCTTGTCCGTTTTGCGAGGCCTCATGTTCCGTTCCGCAAATTGCAGAAGGCACACGGGCAGCCTCCACTTTTTGCGAATCCGCAATTTGCGGACCGCAAAAAACTGCACTGTCGTGTGCATGAGCCCTTGGAGTGAAGACATTTTGTTGCCTATGGCCCTGAAAAAAATACTAACAGTGGCCCCGTTTTGTAGTTGGGTCCAAATTGATGGAAGGTAGGGCAAGCAATACCATATCATGGCACGTTATACCACCCTAACAGAGCTAAATATCATAGCCCATCACAAAATACTGCCAGCAGAACAAAATACATCCCCAAAAACTTCCACTGGACGGCTGTGAGGAGGGCTCAGGTGGCCCCCTGGGCATTGGGCCACCAGCAAATTTCCCTGTAAGGTCTATGGGCAATCCGCCCCTGCTCCCCAACAGCGGGGGATTAATGGGGTTGTCCAATAGTACAAATACCTCCCACAATGCCAGGCCCCTCCTATAGGCGATACTTACCCGGTCTCCGGTCTAAACCTTAGAGCTGGGCATTGTAGTGCCCCATTTTAATAAGAGAAGAGAGATTGAAATTGACAGTAACATGGGCGCCCCAGTGGCTGGAACAGAGAGAGAAAGTGCAGAAATTTTGGAAAACGGACTCAGAGAGAGAACAACTCCGCCTGTTTATCATGTTTGCAGCCTCAAGAACTGTGAACCCTGTAGGACATTTAGGATCTGCCAGTCCGTGCATAATCTGAATGGTGACCACTGCTGTGAGCATATGTATGTCCCCCTTTGCCATAGTTGCCAACTGTCCCCAATTTGTCAGGACTGTTCCTGATTTTCAGAGACAGTCACGGCCAAGTTGTGCTGTCCTGATATGAAAATGGACAGGCTATCACAAACCCTGTGTGTCAGTGGGTTTTCTCGGACGGGTTTAGGGTGTTCCCAGGGGTGGGGCCTACATGTCCCAATTTTACCAACTGAAACGTTGGTACGTATGCCTTTCCACCATGACCAAGAAGTGATTATTGTTACACAAAAACTGTCCTCCTCATTGTGGACTGTGGTGTGCTCCTCTCTTCACTGTGCACCACCCCCAGGGAGCGCTGGGGAGGACCGTAGTCATGTGCGGACTAGGACCATCATGGAGCCTCTGCTACCACCCCCGTCCTCTCCTCGGCTGGGCTCACTGCATGCACAGTACCTGAGGGGAATGAGACCATGAGGCCTGCTGATGAAGTGAAGAGAGCAGAATCTGGAGCAATACAAACAATGGAAAAACACACATCAAATAGAAGTTTATTTATTGCATAAGCAAAGGCGTCCATAATACAAATATAAATGGCTGATATATGTGCCCTCGGTAAGCGAGATGCCGTGCATAGTATACGCTGGCCAAGCCATGTCGTTGGTCTCAGCAGAGCGTCAAGGACCCGATCAAAACCTGGAGACACACAGAGACATCAGGATCAAGAAGCCGGCAAGGAGCAGGGACATCTTAGTGGTAATGGCGGAGTTGCAGAGATCTGTAGCACAGCAGTCTGCTTTAAACTCAACACCCTGGGGTACACTAGGAGGTTTCACTTTACACAATTCATGTGTGGAACAACCTTTTGATACACGTTTACCATCACCTGAAACAGAGAAACACATTGCGGTATGAGGAGCTGTTTATGGCATTTATACAACATATTCCATCTATTTCAGAACCAGAATATCACTTAGAAATTCAGTTTTTCTGACACAAAGCTCCAAATCCCCTGCATGGATAAGTGCCATCTAGTGGCGGTAATAGATAGCCAGTATCTTTATTTTTAACTCAGGGGTGAGGTATTTATGATCTACAGTATTTTGCGCTGGAGTGAGAGGCGCCTACTTGAGGGGTTGTGCCAAGAAAAATGTTCCACGTTATACAAATCAGCATCCAAATTATTTTCTAATTGCACATAATCAAAAATGTACAGTCACTAAGTTATTCAATATCTTTATAGAGCCACCTGCTATTTGTTTTTCCCCTTATATCTCTGTCCATCTTTGTAACATTGCCGAGGTGGTCACACATGCTCAGTTCCATCTTGTAATTGACACCAGCTGTAGCTAATGTTAGAAGCTGAGACGGTTATAGGATGGAGCTGCAGCAGAAAAGACATGTCTCCTGAGAAAGGACATGCCCCGAGCGGTGACAGGGAGAAAACTGCAGCATAAAGTAGACACCCTCTGGAAAAGGACATGCCCCCAACTGCCATCTTGAAATAAATCTAATAGAGCAATTGGAGAAATAAATGGGGAGATCTCTGGATCCATGTGAGTTACAGGGCTGGTTCTGGCTTTGTTACAAAGAGATTGTCATGCGCTATATGATACGGAGCTTTCTAGTAAATCCTTGGTAATAACACTGATAGCCTGCAGTGTAATTGTGCTTACCAGAACTAGTTGTGCTACCTTAGGCAGAACTCTGAGAAGTGCACACAGTCAAATGGAATGAACTTTGCTCCCAACCAAATGTGATATCCATACTGGAACCCAATATAGATGAGTAAAATAAAAAATGGTCTTCTGCGGCGCAGGACACTAAAATTGTAATTTATTGCACATAAATGATTAAAAACAATTAAAATAATAAAAAGGGACATCTTTGCCAATTTATAAGTGAAAAGTAAGTGCAAAGTACGAACCATGTTCATAGTGTTGAAAAAATAATGATGGATTATAATAAAAGAAAAATAAATCTAAAAAAATAGATAAAGATACTAATATAAGGCTAGATCCGTGAGATCCGGCAGGCTGATTACCCGAAGCTACATGAATGCCACCCGGCCTCATTAACTCCGGCCACAACCCAGCAATTATGCAAAGTGCTGGCTGGACAAATACCGCTGCTTGTCTGTATTCCTTATTTTAATTGTTTTTAATCATTATGTACAATAAATTGCGGTTTCAGTGTCCAGCGCCTGTGCTATAGGAGGCCTGATTTTCATTTTCTGCATAAATCATATGAATAACCCTTTGAAGCACATCTCTAGTCTTCCATGTAAATTTGCTGGGCCACAGAGACCACACAACCCCCCCGACATGTGGCTCAGTCACTTTTTGTAAAAGCAGCAAGCACAACGTATTAATTCAACACGTATCTTGTATGACATGGGACTTGTCTCTTGGGTAATATGTACTTACCTATCTTGAAAGAAACAGTTTGGCATGCAGCTCCGGGGATTTCAGGGCAAGTAACCGTTTTATAAGTATCACAATTGGCGTCGTTGCAGGTTGAACATTTCAGGGAATTTACTGCAAAGACAGAACACTCCGCGTTACACCACAGTCCTATAAACTGTACTCCAGCAAGCCAGCTGAGCTTCTACCATCTGTTACTGGAAGGACCCATGGTTATATCACAGTATAACATACAGAAGAGACCACAGCTGACATTAGACCTTATTATGTGCCATGTGGAACAGGTAGGGATTGGCGCTGTGTTATCTAAGTGGCCAACATGCTAAAGCACCGGAGTGATGCCTAACCCCATATACTGACAGTAAATCACATGCAGAAACTCTCAGTGCAGTGGTTGAGCTTGGGGTGGTCCCAACACTTATAGGAGTCCCTCATACACCATTGAGGTGTCACCACGTGTTGCTGCTTTCTGGAAGGGATGGTAAGGCGTGGTGCACCCTAATGGGTTATGAGTCCAGAGAGTCAAGATTTGCAGTAAACCAGTGTCCTTCTTTACTGGAGGAGCTCAAGTGCAAAACAATACAGGTACAACGCTGAGCTGGTTTCCCCGGTCTCCTTCAGGGCAGAAGAAGGTTTTATGCTGAGGAAAAGCCTGAGCTAGCTGTCCCTCTCTCATAAGTGGATGCCCTGGCCAAAGGCTGGATGCCCAGTGTCTGTGGCTTAGTCATCTGGCTGACCCCCTTCTCATAGGTCTAAAAAAACAGGATCCTTAGCAGAGTATCCCCTTCCTCTGGTCACTCATGCAATCTGACAGAGCTTCTTCTACTGAAGACAACTAGGGACTCGAACTGTGCTCCTTTAACACAGTTTCTAACTGACCTAGAATGTACTAGTAGAATGGGTGGAGTGGAAAATCCTAAACATAAACAATGTTTCATTTTAGTCTGCCATAGGCTTATATAGAGTTTCAATGCAAGTCTATGGGAATGACTAAGCAGTGTTTCCAGAAATAAAAAGGTCTTCAGACATAAACAACAGAGCCAAACAGGCAAATCATTGTGTCTGGATTACCCTACAAAACCTAGCTCTGCAAATTATCTCATTAGTAACTATGGAAAATTACTAGCATATCACTGCAGAATGTCCCAAAATCTCCCTTTTCCAAAATGCAGTGTAAATACAGTGCAATAACAGTGCAAATGAACAGGATATACTACAATAAACATAAAATGCAGTTCAGCAGGTATAAATCATTATACACGTTAACTCTTCAAATTGCAGTAAAGTATTGAGTTGGGAGCTTTTTGTTGGAATATGGGCAAATATCCACAAACATCCATAGTCCAAAATACCTTCTCAAGGGCACTACACCAGGACCATCAGTGTCATAATGTGAGAAGTCATATACTAATTGTAATAAACACAGCACAGTGCACACAGCAGTGTCATCTCCCCCTCACACTACTACACCATGACATGTATACACAGCACAGTGCACACAGCAGTGTCATCTCCTCCTGACACTACTACACCATGACATGTATACACAGCACAGTGCACACAGCAGTGTCATCTCCTCCTCACACTACTACACCATGACATGTATACACAGCACAGTGCACACAGCAGTGTCATCTCCTCCTCACACTACTACACCATGACATGTATACACAGCACAGTGCACACAGCAGTCTCATCTCCTCCTCACACTACTACACCATGACATGTATACACAGCACAGTGCACACAGCAGTCTCATCTCCTCCTCACACTACTACACCATGACATGTATACACAGCACCGTGCACACAGCAGTGTCATCTCCTCCTCACACTAATACACCATGACATGTATACACAGCACAGTGCACACAGCAGTGTCATCTCCTCCTCACACTACTACACCATGACATGTATACACAGCACAGTGCACACAGCAGTGTCATCTCCTCCTCATACTACTACACCATGACATGTATACACAGCACAGTGCACACAGCAGTGTCATCTCCTCCTCACATTACTACACCATGACATGTATACACAGCACAGTGCACACAGCAGTGTCATCTCCTCCTCACACTACTACACCATGACATGTATACACAGCACAGTGCACACAGCAGTGTCATCTCCTCCTCACACTACTACACCATGACATGTATACACAGCACAGTGCACACAGCAGCGTCATCTCCTCCTCACACTACTACACCATGACATGTATACACAGCACAGTGCACACAGGAGTGTCATCTCCTCACACTACTACACCATGACATGTATACACAGCACAGCGCACACAGCAGTGTCATCTCCTCCTCACACTACTACACCATGACATGTATACACAGTACAGTGCACACAGCAGTGTCCTCTCCTCCTCACACTACTACACCATGACATGTATACACAGCACAGTGCACACAGCAGTGTCATCTCCTCCTCACACTACTACACCATGACATGTATACACAGCACAGTGCACACAGCAGCGTCATCTCCTCCTCACACTACTACACCATGACATGTATACACAGCACAGTGCACACAGGAGTGTCATCTCCTCACACTACTACACCATGACATGTATACACAGCACAGTGCACACAGCCGTGTCATCTCCTCCTCACACTACTACACCATGACATGTATACACAGCACAGTGCACACAGCAGTGTCATCTCCTCCTCACACTACTACACCATGACATGTATACACAGCACAGTGCACACAGCAGTGTCATCTTCTCCTCACACTACTACACCATGACATGTATACACAGCACAGCGCACACAGCAGTGTCATCTCCTCCTCACACTACTACACCATGACATGTATACACAGCACAATGCACACAGCAGTGTCATCTCCTCCTCACACTATTACACCATGACATGTATACACAGCACAGCGCACACAGCAGTGTCATCTCCTCCTCACACTATTACACCATGACATGTATACACAGCACAGCGCACACAGCAGTGTCATCTCCTCCTCACACTACTACACCATGACATGTATACACAGCACAATGCACACAGCAGTGTCATCTCCTCCTCACACTACTACACCATGACATGTATACACAGCACAGTGCACACAGCAGTGTCATCTCCACCTCACACTACTACACCATGACATGTATACACAGCACAGTGCACACAGCAGTGTCATCTCCTCCTCACACTACTACACCATGACATGTATAGACAGCACAGCGCACACAGCAGTGTCATCTCCTCCTCACACTACTACACCATGACATGTATACACAGCACAGTGCACACAGCAGTGTCATCTCCTCCTCACACTGCTACACCATGACATGTATACACAGCACAGTGCACACAGCAGTGTCATCTCCTCCTCACACTACTACACCATGACATGTATACACAGCACAGCGCACACAGCAGTGTCATCTCCTCCTCACACTACTACACCATTACTTGTATACACAGCACAGTGCACACAGCAGTGCCATCTCCTCCTCACACTACTACACCATGACATGTATACACAGCACAGTGCACACAGCAGTGTCATCTCCCCCTCACACTACTACACCATGACATGTATACACAGCACAGTGCACACGGCAGTGTCATCTCCTCCTCACACTACTACACCATGACATGTATACACAGCACAGTGCACACAGCAGTGTCATCTCCTCCTCACACTACTACACCATGACATGTATACACAGCACAGCGCACACAGCAGTGTCATCTCCTCCTCACACTACTACACCATGACATGTATACATAGCACAGTGCACACAGCAGTGTCATCTCCTCCTTACACTACTACACCATGACATGTATACACAGCACAGCGCACACAGCAGTGTCATCTCCTCCTCACATTACTACACCATGACATGTATACACAGCACAGTGCACACAGCAGTGTCATCTCCTCCTCACACTACTACACCATGACATGTATACACAGCACAGTGCACACAGCAATGTCATCTCCTCCTCACACTATTACACCATGACATGTATACACAGCACAGCGCACACAGCAGTGTCATCTCCTCCTCACACTACTACACCATGACTTGTATACACAGCACAGTGCACACAGCAGTGTCATCTCCTCCTCACACTACTACACCATGACATGTATACACAGCACAGTGCACACAGCAGTGTCATCTCCCCCTCACACTACTACACCATGACATGTATACACAGCACAGTGCACACAGTAGTGTCATCTCCTCCTCACACTACTACACCATGACATGTATACACAGCACAGTGCACACAGCAGTGTCATCTCCCCCTCACACTACTACACCATGACATGTATACACAGCACAGTGCACACAGTAGTGTCATCTCCTCCTCACACTACTACACCATGACATGTATACACAGCACAGTGCACACAGCAGTGTCACCTCCTCCTCACACTACTACACCATGACATGTATACACAGCACAGTGCACACAGCAGTGTCATCTCCCCCTCACACTACTACACCATGACATGTATACACAGCACAGTGCACACAGCCGTGTCATCTCCCCCTCACAGTACTACACCATGACATGTATACACAGCACAGTGCACACAGCAGTGTCATCTCCTCCTCACACTACTACACCATGACATGTATACACAGCACAGCGCACACAGCAGTGTCATCTCCTCCTCCTCACACTACTACACCATGACATGTACACACAGCACAGCGCACACAGCAGTGTCATCTCCTCCTCACACTACTACACCATGACATGTACACACAGCACAGTGCACACAGCAGTGTCATCTCCTCCTCACACTACTACACCATGACATGTATACACAGCACAGTGCACATAGTAGTGTCATCTCCTGTACATAATATAGGTACACTATAGATTACTTACCAGTCTGAATGCTTAACAAGACGAGAACGGAAAGAGATAAAAGATGTGTTATTTCCATGGTGATGATTGTCTGAGTACGGTCTCTGCTGCTAGTAAATCTGGGTCTGTCTGTCTCCCTCTTCCTACTTTTATAGGCTCGTCGTCATTGCAGGAGTTCTTGGCAGAAGAAGCAGAGAAGGATTGTTTTTCCCGTAAGTAGCTGAGTGCATGGGGGCACTAACAGCTCGAAATGATGCAGCTTATCAGATACAAAAGTCATATCATGCAAGGCCAGGATAAGACCTTAGGCAGATAAGGACAATTTCTCCCCACCTCCCTCAGCCGCAAATCAGTTAAAAATTATGTTACATGATTGACTCCTGCAACATATAATAGAACTGACCCCCAGACTAAGGTTCGCTGTAATGCGCATCAGCGCGGGCGCCATCCTGACTGCATCAGATAGTATGGGTAATACATTTTGACTACAGGTGTATGCATGATGGTGACTCTGGCTGCAATATGATAGAGAATAGATGTGACTACTTACCAGTACCTTTCCTCGATTGTAGGCTCTTGCATTTTATTCATTATTTATTACCTATCATTTTTCTTTCGGGATTATATGTAGATTTTTGCACATGTGATTATAGATTCTGGTTCTGTATGAAGCCATTGTTCCTTTATAGGAATTCATTGTACTAATCATGCTGTCCAAGGATGCCGCCATGTTCCTGTGAACTCTTCATATTTTCTAATTTTCTTGTGGTTTGTGATATAATTTAATAAAATTGATAGTTTATGTTATTAAATGGCTCATATTCCTGTAGGTGTAATATAAGAGAATTCAACCATTGTCCTAGGGCAGGCATCCTCAAACTGCGGCCCTCCAGCTGTTGAAAAACTACAACTCCCAGCATGCCCAAACAGCCTAGAGGTATCAGCCTACAGCAGGGCATTGTGGCAGTTGTAGTTTTACAACAGCTGGAGGGCCGCAGTTTGAGGATGCCTGTCTCAGGGGAAAGAAAGCCAAACCCAGACAAAACAGACCAAACCCCAGAAGAAACAGAAGAACAAAGTCCAGTTCCCAAAATACTGTAAATACAGACATCAGAATAACCCGAAATGCTACCTACAGTACACCCCCATCCCAGACCTCGAAATACCTATAGACATCAAATGAGACCGGAATATAAATACAGACTCCAGGCCTGGCCACTTAGATAAGTACCGAGTCCTAGGCCAGATTCTCATCCTACAGCTTGGGGTGAGAGCAAAGTAGGCCCTGCTGCAGCCTGCACAGAAGAGAAATGGGGAAGTAGTATAAAATGCAGTGTACAAAAGTGGAGGAAAGTCAGGACCTCTGATTAGGCCAGAAGAAACCCACACATGAGGCCTGTAACTAGGTCACTGGCTAGGGATATGGTGAGTGTGGGAACTGGAGGATCGAGTCAGGGGTGGAGATGGCAGCTGGCCAGTCTCCCAGTCCCCAGTGCGCTAACAAGGGTATGTAGTGATACCATGAGGTACAGCCCCCGAATAAAGTCCAAGAAAAAGGAGAGCGTGTCAGAGAGAGGGAGCAGAATAAATGCATGATTAAGGCTAGTTTCCCACTAGTGTTTAGTATCTGGCAGGGAACAGCCTGTCGGATCTCTGCATTACAGCATTGCCGGAAGCTTAAATATCACCACCCGGCCTCATTAACTATAATAACTATAAAAACAATGTGTCCCCTTTCCAGTAGTTATGGTCACACTGTGCCCCCCTTTTAGTAGTGCCAGCTTTGTTAATTTAATTAAAAAGTAAATACTCACCTAGGCATTCTTCCCGATTATCAGAGCTTCACATCCTGCGCTCCCTAGTAGGCCCGATGCGGTCACATATCATGCTGGCTGGGCTGTGTGGGCGGAGCGCAGGCTGATTCCCGGGCTCACATGCTCCGACTACACAGCCCAGCAGTGCAATGTATGTGTGACTGCGTCATACTTGCTGGGGAGTGCCGACCAGGGGTGCACCACCAATGAGGCCAGGTGAGGCGATCACCTCAGGCAGCACCAGGTAGGGGCAAGAGGGGGCAGCAGAAGGGCCATGGGCAATGAGCGCTTTCATTATGGCAAAGGGGTTAGATTAAGAAATTGGCATTGGGGGTGGGGCCCCGTTTCAGTTTTCACCTCAGGCAGCAGAAAGGCTAGGTGCACCCCTGGCGCCGACAGCTGAATTGAATGGTGAATCAGGGAGCAGACAACTGTCTCTGTGTCCTAAGGATGCAGAGACAGTTGACAGCAGGACATACCTCAGGCCTTATGGGACAGTCTCCAAAATCCTGGTGTGGAGCTATGCCTTAAAGGCGTTGTCCAGCCATTAATATTGATGACTTATCGTCAGGATAGGTCATCAATATCTGATCATCAGGGGTCTAACACTTGGCACCCATGTGTGCGCTCTTTCCTCTTCATTATACTACACTTCATCTCAGAAGTGCAGTGTAGTTCCAGTTTGTTTCATTGATGTTATAGGGGATATGTTTTTAATGGATATCATTTTTTAGAGGATGACTCACCTTTCAGATGGAGCTCCCCTGACCATAACACCAACTCACCTATATTTTAATGAACTTGCGTGCAGCAGAAAGTTATGATATGATGAGGACCAGATGGCCTGAAACATATAAGCATATTTTGCAGTGAATGCTGTTTTTTGTTCATTGTTATAAAGGTTACGCGGACTCCATCTGGTTGCTGGATATTCCTTTTTTTTTTTCAACATTTGAGTCAGCATCACACAGATGGCAGCAATTTATAAGTATAGTTGCCAACAGTTACTTATTTCTCAGCATAAAACCATCTTTCTCTCCCTCAGAAGGCTGGTACCCTGGGCAAAGACTGGTGGCCAAGGGTTAATGGATCAGTCATCAATCTGGCTCCCAGGTCAGCAGGCTAGGTCTGTGGCTCAGCATCTTCTTCTTGTCAATCATGCAGTCTGGCAGAGTCTCCCTTACTAAGCACTGCTCTCTATCTGCAGACAACTAGGGCCTCTGACTGCTCTCATAAACAGTTTCTTGCTGAACTAGAACCTTCTAGTGGGAGAAGTGAAGTGGAGAAGCATATCCTAAACAGAAACATTGTTGCAATTTCTGTGTATCATAGACTTGTATAGTGTTTCAATGCAAATCTATGGGAATGACTAAGCAGTTTTTCCAGACATAAGCAAGTCTTCAGACATACATAACAGAGCTAAACCAGACAGTCAGAAGGTCAGTGTGTCTGTGTTTTCCCTCCAAATCTTTGGATAGGTAGAAAGTCATAGGGGGAATTTATCATTGGGAGAATATTTAAAGTCAGTTTTGCTTAAACCTGTGTTGGAGTACTTTGTGCCACATTTATCAAATGCCACAAGTTGTTTGATAAATTTAGCTTCTCCGTAAAACCTAACACTTCTGTCTAGAGAAGCTACTCTAGTTTTCCTACTCCACCCTTCTCATGGATTGAGACTTATTTATAAATCACGGAGAAATTAAACCTACTTTAAAATGTAACTTTTATATAAGATAATAATTAAAATAAATCCCACAAGACAATATATGTTTTGGATAGCTGCAGATAATTACCTAGCGGAGTACATTGATAGGTTATGCAGTACCTAGGACATATAAATAACACACTGAGTCATGTATGACCACTCACGGTTCAGACGTATGATACTTAGGAGGTCTGCTGGATCCATATTCGGATTCCACTGCTCCCGCTCTCTTATTCTTTGACTCAGGCTGTGAATGTAGTCCTATCACTGCAAATATTCCAGAGGGTTCAGGATGAAAAAATTGGAGGAATAGGGGGAGAACTGGCCCTATGATACTGAGGGGCCCTGCCTAAAAGTGGAGAAAACCCCTGCCTATGTGCGACCCCACTTACCGATGACTGACCCTGGATAGCTGAACCTATAAACTTTTTACTCCCAAAACAATCCTGACGCGTTTCCTCTGTCACAAATTCTGTGGCAGAATCATCAGGGGATAATAATGATGAATAAGTCGCCTGGTAGCCAAAAAACTAGATAGTAATGCTGGTCTTCCCAGATGAATAAGATGCAGTCCAGACTGATATCTGGCACTGCTACTTAGTAAATACCCCACAAATTAATTGATAACCCATTACCGGTGTGTTCATTCTGGCGTGCGTTCCAGACAGAGCCATCTTCCGCCACTAAAACGAGTCTTCTGACGTCCGAGGATATTTATTACAATATCATGGTCCCTTTCAATTCTAACCATAGCTTCTATTTCATCTTGTCCTTAGATTAGATATTTTGTTGCCTCTGCTTTATACAGTAATATACCCCATGAACTGGGCCTAACCGCTGTGAATAATTTTTTAAAGAGCAGGGTCACCCAATACACAGCGCATAACCGTTTTGTGCTGGAGCTTATGGATTTTGTCCTACGACACAATTATTTTTTGTTTGATTCAAAGTTCTTCCACCACCTCAGGGGCACAGCAATGGGGAGCGCTTGCGCCCCCACGTATGCTAATTTGTTCCTGGGCTGGTGGGAGGATACGGTGGTATTCACCGAGGAGAGTATCTGAACACCCAGGATAGCCTTCTGGGGCCGCTATATTGATGATACCCTCATCTTCTGGAGCGGCCCCAGGGGGCTATTCTCGGATTTTCTGGCTGATCTAAATAGAAATCAGATTGGTATGCACTTTACATCAGAGATTAATGATAAAGGCCTGGCCTTCCTGAATTTGTATATTTCCCTTAATAATGGTAACATTAGCACTAAAACATACAGAAAACCCATGGCAACTAACAGCTTGCTGAGATGGGAAAGTCATCATCCCTACAATCTTAAGTGTGGTATACCCAAGGGGCAGTATCTAAGAATCCGGAGGAATTGCAGTACCAAAAACAATTTTTATGAACAAGCGCGAGATCTTAAGACTAGATTTAACCAGAGGGGTTACCCAGACTACATAGAGCTTTTAAGTCAACAGAAAATGCCACAAGAGTTGATCTACTCAACCCAGGAAAAGGGAAGAGAATAGGAAAGGAAATAGACCCAATTTTCCGTATAATAGGAACTTTTGATAACTGTAACAAAGAGGTCAGAGACATTTTGAAAAAATACTGGGAGATGCTTCGTCTAGATCCAGACATAAGAGACATGCTTCCTATGTACCCAGCCATAGCATATAGAAAGGGAAGATCCCTTGGAGACAGATGTATTCATAGCCACTACACTCCCATCCCTAAACCAGGCACGTGGTTAGACAGAAGACCCCTAGGTACCTTTCGTTGTGGCACATGTATAGCTTGTCCTTTTATCCATCAAACCAAAAGCTTCACAAGTAACACAACCAACAAGACATACACAAGTAGGGACTTCGCCAACTGTAAAACCACAGGGGTGGTGTATTTTATCAATTGTACCTGCGGACTACAGTACGTAGGAAAAACCAAAAGAGAATTTAGAAGAAGGATTGGGGACCATTTGGGCGACATAAGGAACAAAAAAGATACAGCTATTGCTAGACATGTTCGATTCTTCCATGATGGCAATGATAAGGCAATTAACGTCTGCGTGGTAGAGGTGGTAGGTCCTTCACCCAAAGGTGGGGACCTGAATAGGAGGATTCTACAGAAGGAGGCGGAGTGGACTCACAGACTAAAAACTGTGAGCCCTTTGGGCCTCAATGAGATCCTCTCCTTTGGATGCTTCATTTGACTTCTTTGTTCGTCACTGCTCCTTAGGAGTTTACCGAAATACCTCTGTGTACATAATATAAATTGATCCGTCAGAAATAGTAAGTTATATCTAACCGAAAAAGGTTTAATAAATTTGATCTATGTGGTGATTTAGGGTATGAATGGATTGACTGATGGGAACAAATACACAATCGCCTTTCTCCCTTTGATCACCTATCCCCATCTATATGTATTTAGATTAGGGCATCCCATGATTATGAATACACCAAATAACCCTCGGTGATAATATTTACAAAAAGCATTCATATGTTGAACCGTGTATTCTAACAAGGCACCAACTACTTATTTATATGTAAAATTTCATTTCCTGTAATGGGGCACAAATGGTTTACAATAAATATAAGATATGTATCCGGTTTGCGGTTCACATGCGTTCCATCTGTCTCAATCGTGTTTCCACTTCCTGCCGACGTAATGCGCACGTGACTTCCGCCCGGATGTGCGTTCCAGACGCGGTTCACGCACAGGAAGCATTGTTTTTTACTAAATAGATGCACTTCCGGGACGCTTTGCGATGACGTCAGATGCGTTCCACCACTCGTTTTAGTGGCGGAAGATGGCTCTGTCTGGAACGCACGCCAGAATGAACACACCGGTAATGGGTTATCAATTACCTTGTGGGGTATTTACTAAGTAGCAGTGCCAGATATCAGTCTGGACTGCATCTTATTCATCTGGGAAGACCAGCATTACTATCTAGTTTTTTGGCTACCAGGCGACTTATTCATCATTATTATCCCCTGATGATTCTGCCACAGAATTTGTGACAGAGGAAACGCGTCAGGATTGTTTTTGGGAGTAAAAAGTTTTTAGGGTCAGCTATCCAGGGTCAGTCATCGATAAGTGGGGTCGCTCCAATAGGGGGTGATACCTCCGCACATAGGCGGGGTTTTTCTCCACTTTTAGGCAGGGCCCCTCAGTATCATAGGGCCAGTTCTCCCCCTATTCCTCCAATTTTTTCATCCTGAACCCTCTGGAATATTTTCAGTGGAAGGACTACATTCACAGCCTGAGTCAAAGAATAAGAGAACGGGAGCAGTGGAATCCGTGAATTGGATCCAGCAGACCTCCTAAGTATCATATGTCTGAACCGTGAGTGGTCATACATGACTCAGTGTGTTATTTATATGTCCTAGGTACTGCATACCCTATCAATGTACTCCGCTAGATAATTATTTGCAGCTATCCAAAACATATATTGTCTTGTGGGATTTATTTTAATTATTATCTTATATAAAAGTTAAGTTTTAAAGTAGGTTTAATTTCTCAGTGATTTACAGACTATATACCTACCCAAATATGCATTAATAATACTGTGAATTGATTGAGACTTACTTGCAACTTTTTAAAAAACAATGATAAATCTGGAGTGAAGCTCATTAACATAGCTAACCACACCCACTTTTCCACCCATATTACAAAACTGAAGTGAGCAGTGTAAAAATGCAAAAAGTAGAAACATTTTGCGCATGTGACTGTAAAAAGTTGCAACTCTTTATGCTTAAAATCCGTGTTTTAAACATGGCAGCGTGCATCTGTGCATTGGGATGTGCTGACTGACCCCCTTTTTTGCAGTTGTTCTGAGCTGGAGGGGTGGCTGACTCCAGTTAGTCTTGCACCCCTGACCTAGCCTGTCTGCCCCATAGGCTGAGTGTAAGTATAAAGCTGTAGCCTGCTCTCATTGCATTCATTGGAAGCTGCCTGGCACCAGGAGAGATATAGAGTGGGCTTAGCATGCATGTTGGTACCTGCATTCCCTGGATTTAATGGAGGCCATTATGGCACTAAAAATAGTAAAAAGCAGAGTGGACCCGGCATGCATGTGGAACCTGCACTCCCTGAATTTTATGGTGGCCATTATGGCACATAACAGGTAGGATTTAGTGTTAGGTTCCCATCTTATAAAGATCGCCTTGACGTTTGGCAGACGGGCCCAAATAATTTTGTACAAAATGTATTTGCCAAGAATCTCAAATTTACAAAATAAGTGTAGCAGTAGCACCAGAATATCTTCTATAACTATGGCATTATTGTACTTTATTTGGTTTGCAGAGTGCTGTTGCATTGTGTTTTTTTTCTTTGTGTTTCTAGCCATGGCAGCGCGCACCTGCGCATTGGGATGTGCTGATTGATCCCCTTTTTTTTTGCAGTAATGATAGATCAGGACCATAAAGTCTCTGAGCATTAGCTGGCTGTGCATTAAAGGGGTTCTGCACTTTCATTTAACTGATCAGCAATTTGAGAAGGCAGCGGCGCTCCAGCAGCGCCGCGGCCTTCTCACTGTTTACCGCCGGCCCACTGATGTCACAACTAGTATCAACTAGCGTGGGCAGGGCTAAGCTCTGTTTACTTGAATGGAGCTTAGCCGCGCGCACGCTAGTTGATACTAGTCGTGACGTCAGTGGACCGGCAGTAAACAGTGAAAAGGCTGGAGCGCCGCTGCCTTCTCAAACAGATGATCGGCGGGGGTCCCCGGTGTCGGACCCCCGCCGATGAGAAGCTGATGATCTATCCAGAGGATAGATCATCAGTTAAATGAAAGTGCAGAACCCCTTTAACCCTTTCCACAGTGCAGTGCAGATATTGTGTAACAAAAGTGCAAATGAAAAGAATATATTACAATAAACATATAAATGTAGTTCAATAATATAAAACAGTATAAGTGCACACAACAGCTTAAATCACAGTGCAATAAAGTTGGGCGTAAGGATGGTTTTGCATTGTAGCAATAGGGGGAAATATCCATATTCCAAGGTACCCTTGCTCCAGGGCACTATACATATGAAATATAACGTTTATCCTATTTGCCAGATTTCGAGAATTGACTTCAGGTAGATTCAAGGTTGTAAAACAATATCAAAGATATCGCGCACTACCTTCCCCGATACTTCTCTGGTTCCCCTGCTAGAAACAACCACAGATAAGTTCCAAATTAAAAAACAAGATTACCTTGTTACTGATTCTATTTACGCGGCCTGCACTTTTTTCTTTTATGCAGCCTTGAATCCAGGGTATATCGGGTCTGGTATCTATGTTACAGAGCGCGCCCCGGCCGGTGATGCTGCTCCGTTCCTGTATATTAAAAGCTTGCGCTCGCGTGGAGCGACTAGTGACGTCACTGTTAGAGCTACGGGTGGTTGTGAGTGCCAAACTTCCAATCAATTTGGCTCTCATAGATAGCATACCTATATACTCTCTCAGTATCCCTGCTATAACCCTTAGTTACCCGCCTCATATGATTATGCATTGAGCTACTGGTGACATTGTTTAGGCCCATAGGTGCCAATGTCTTCATATTAAAAATCCACCTTGTTTCTGTTTTTGACATACTTTTAATATAATCACCTCCCGCTTTCCGCTTATCCAGTTTCACTATTTCTAACCCACAGAAAGTTGAACCTACAAAACTCCCCTCATGTTTCTCTTTATAATGCCTTGATAGTGGATGTCCTTCAAACTTGCTTTGAATATTATACACATGCTCTGCCATTCCTTTCTTTAGTTGTCTTTTTGTACGACCAATATATACTTTATCACAGGGACATGTAATTGCATATATTACCCCCCCGGCTATGACATGTGATATGTTCCCTAATCTCATGTTTATATGATCCATCCCTATACTCTATTTGGGTTTGTCTTTTATTATTTTGTGACTTTTTACATCCTATACATCTTTTGCATGGATAGAAACCTTTTAATGGGTTTTTATTTGTATGATGTTCTGCCTTTTTACGCATTCCCTCGCTGATGCCACCATATTCCCAGTTTTTTGCCTTTTGGTACACAAATCTTGGAGAATCCGGAATAAATTCTCCAGTTACCTTATCCTCCTTTAAAATACCCCAATATTTATTAACAACCTTCTTAAGTAAGTATTTAGTTCGACCATTATACAGTGTGATAATAGATGGAATTATTGTTTCTCTTTTTTTTTTTCTTCGTTTTTTTGTGATTTTTCATTGTTATCTTCCATCAGGATCTGTCTATTTAATTGCCCTATTTTTACTTTTTGCTCTATTAGTTTTTCTTTATTACTACTATTTACTTCTTCACTATTTTTTTCTGCATACATTCCACTTCTTTTTTTATATTCCTCCACTTCTGTACAGTTCCTTTTAATGTGTAAAAATTGACTTCTTGGTAAATTCTCAAGCTATCGTGGAAGGTGACGGCTTTCTTCAGAAATAAAACTATTCGCAGTTGGTTTATTAAATGTTTTAGTACATATTTTATCCCCCTCAATGTAAATAGTTAAATCTAAAAAATTAATCTCTTTGGTGCTATAACTAGGTGTAATTTCTAGATATAAAATTATTTTTATTAATATTTTTTTTAAAGAGAGAATTTTTTTATTTTTTTATAGAGATTCCTTACCAGTTAATATGTCTATTAATAATGGAGAGAGCGGACTAATGGAAAACCTGAACTCATTTGAAACGGTAGATGAATATATGCCAGAAGTAAGTAGTGATCAGGAGGATCAATTGTATGTATTCACTACACATACTGAACATGAGGAAGTAGAAAATTCAGGTCCCATTGTTTCATTATCCCCTATGGCAAGGGTGGGGAAACTCCGGCCCAGGGGCCACATGCGGCTATCGGGATCATTTCATGTGGCCCCCTGCCAGAGCACATAGTGCAAATGCTAATAACCGCTTCCATTATGGAAGTGGTTATTAACATTCGGGAGGCACGGGAAGGTGAGAACAGCACTATACTGGCTGTACTCACCTTCCCTGGTATTCTTCCGGCCCCACTCTTTGAACTATGATCTGATGCTGTGCACTGTCTGGTCACACTACAGCGTGGCAGAAAGAAGACCGGGGAGGGTGAGGAATATGCCAAGTGGCAGCGCCGTCTAGAGCTGGAGCAGTAAGTTTATTTAATTATTTTAAACGCCTGATCTGAGGTCTGATTGGATTCTGGGGGAGTCTGATAGGGGTTGATCTGAGGCTAATAGAGGGTGGGGAGGGTCTGATCAGAGGCTGGGCGGTCTGATCTAAGGCTGTGGAGGGTCTGATCTGAGGTTGGGGGTCTGATGGAGGTCTGATCTGAGGCTGGGCGGTCTGATCTAAGGCTGTAGTGGGTCTGATCTGAGGCTGGGGGTCTGATTGAGGTCTGATCTGAGGCTGGGCGATCTGATCTAAGGCTGTGGAGGGTCTGATCTGAGGCTGGGGGTCTGATGGGGGTCTGATCTGAGGCTGGGGGTGTCTGATGGGGGTTGATCTGATTCTAGGGAGGGTCTGATAGGGGCTCATTTGAGGATAGAGAAGGTCTGATGGGGTCTGATCTGAGGCTCGGAGGTCTGATGGGAGTCTAATCTGAGGCTGATGTCGGCTGGGAGGTCTGATAGGAGGCTGATAGAGGTGGGGGGGGGGCAGATCTGAGGCTGAGAAAGGGACAAAGGCAGGTACAGTTGCGAAGGAAGAAGCAGGGACAGTGGCAGGGAGAGTGAAAGCTGGGTGAACCCCTCTTTGGACCCCCCTGGGATTAGCTTGGTTGCCATTAATGACAAATAAAGAAGTAAATACATAAATAGATCGTGTTACCGTGCTTCTATGTCAAAATTGCACCTTGATACAAATTTGAAGCTACTTGCACTGATCATTGAACTATTGTGCAATAGGATTGAGCAAAATTCGTTATACTGCAGTTGTTCCCCCACTTTTTTTTCCCCCATTACTTTTATTAGAGAATGACTCAAATTGTCAAGTGTCAGTTCAATTGTACAACCTGGTATTGTGTGACCAAAATCAGGGTCTAGCATATTCTTAAAAATATATAATCGGAAAGGTTCAAAGTGCTGATGTTGTCCAGTTAAGGAGAGGTGACAAAAAATAATACTGCATGGGCCAGACAACCAAACCAATACATGGGCCACAGGAATCTTCTTTTTTTCCAAGGCATGGGCAGCAATGGCACAAAAAGGCGTAAAATGTGCAGCTAAAAAAGCACCCACCATAGCTAGCTCAGTAAGTCCCTCCCTTTTTAGAAATGACAAATCTTGCTCTACTCAGAGCACTTGGTTATCCACAAAGGGGAACTACAAATGTGGTCATTCCATTTGTATTTGTTGCAAATACATGAAAATCAGCCAGAATTTTGAATCTACTGTTAATGGCCAGACTTTTAAGATACACTCCTTTCTCAATTGTAACACCACCTTTGCCATTTACTGCATAACATGCACCAAATGTAAGCTGCAATATATAGGATGTACAACAAATGCCATAAAAACGCGCATTAGAAAACATATATCAGACATACCGCACCATGCAAACCGCAATGTATCTGCGGCAAGTCTCCACTTTGCCACAGTGCATGGTGGGGATGTCTCATATATGTCAGCACAAGGTATCGAAAAAGTCAAAAAACCTTTAAGAGGTGGTGACAGAAAACGCAAACTTCTGAATAGAGAATCCTACTGCATTTTCCAGTTAGAAAGTCGCCAACCCCATGGTCTGAATAAAAAACTTGACCTCATCCTACAATATTGATCTTCAAACTATTGATCATATAGTATTCCTCCTTTCTCATTTTCCTCATCTAGTTCCGTCATCATTATTATATATTTTTTTCTGAATATGTCATTGCTATTTCTTTTTATGTTTTTATAAATCACATAAATTTATGGTATGCTTTTAATTGAGTGTTGGTTTGTGGATGGGATGGGAGTGGCTGAACCTCAGCCTGATTACCTCAGGTGAGAAAGTCAGTCCCTCCCTCCTTTCTATAAAAACTTTCTGCAGTGTACTGGAAAATGTCATGAGTAAGGGCTAGGATTTTATTGAGCCTGAAACATGTAGACCTGCATTCCTGTACCTGGATTTTACTGAATATTGAATAAAGCTTTGGATTACCACGAATACAAGCTGGACCAACCAATCCTTTTTTTCTTCATATCTATATTTCTCCTACTTCGGGTGAAGGAGCCGGTCCGCGCTATATTAGTGGAATCCTTGGCAGGTGAGAGCTGCTCAAACCCCTGATTTTCACATTCTTTTTTTCCTTCTACCAAATAATCTGTCCAGAGGAAGTGATGTGAAAGGTCGATCGCATGCTTCTCCCCCTCCCCTCTCACAGCATGCAGCTATAATACCCTGGAGCAGGGATACTTTGAAGTCTAGACATTTGTGGACATTTGCCCCTGTTTCCCCAATGCAAATTCATTCCTTACTTTATTTCACTTTAAAGGGTTAAATTGCATTGACTTATACTGTTTAATACTGCTTAAATGTTTTTTTTATGTATATTTGTCATGGAACCATGAACCAGACGTACAACAAGTGATGAGTGGAAATAAGAAGGCTTTATTGAAAATAAAGCTGTAAGGCAAAAGTCCAAATGGATGGCTAAACCGAAGCAGGGTCTTGCGAAACCAGAGATCAGGAACCAGAAGGGTAGTCAGCTGAAGCCAGGATCAGGAATCAGCAGGGTAGTCAGACGAAGCCAGGATCAGGAATCAGCAGGGTAGTCAGACGAAGCCAGGATCAGGAACCAGAAGCAGCAGCAGTCTTAGAAGCATGTGAGCACAGGAGGACCAAGCAAGGAACTGAAGCCACAGACCTCCTATATATATGAGCTAGGCATCCAGCTCCTCCCAGTGGGAAGGAGGAGCCGCAGGGTGGGAGGCTACAAGAAAACCCAGAAACCAAGATGGCCGCCAGCACATGTCAAACGAAGGAGAACAGCAAGGAGGTAAGACCATGACAGTACCTCCCCCTCAAGGGCCCCTCCTCCACGGAGTAAGGAACGGTTTCTGAGGGAAGCGTGCGTGGAAGGCTCGGAGCAAGGCAGGAGCATGGACATCTGCGGAGGGAACCCAGGAACGCTCCTCTGGACCATAACCACGCCAATGGACCAAAAACTGCACCCGGCCGCGGACCAGGCATGAGTCCAGGATATTGCTCACCTCATACTCCTCACGATTGCCCACTTGGACCGGACGAGGCCGAGGAATCGAGGAAGTGAAACGATTACACACCAGTGGCTTCAACAGGGAGACATGAAACACGTTGAACATCCGCATGCCAGGAGGAAGCGCAAGGGCATAGGCTACCGGGTTTACCCTGCGAAGCACTCGGAAGGGACCAACAAAGCGAGGCGCCAGCTTGGGAGTGGGCACTCGAAGGTTGAGGTTGCGGGTGGACAACCATACGCGGTCTCCGACCTGGTAGGAAGGAGCGGGCGCTCGTCTGCGATCAGCCTGGAGTCTCTGTCGCTGCACAGAGACCGCATGGGACCTCTGGATCTGTACCCAAGAAGCACGTAGGACGGAAAGGTGATCCTCCACAGCCGGAATATCCTGAGGAGAGAATACCTCCGGTAACACGGCAGGTTGGAACCCATAATTGGCCATGAAGGGAGACGTCCCAGAGGAAGAGTTCACCGCCGTGTTCCTGGCAAACTCAGCCCAAGGCAGGAGGTCAACCCAATTGTCTTGGTGATCGGAGACATAGCAACGAAGGAATTGCTCCAAGGCCTGATTGGATCGTTCTGCGGCCCCATTGGACTGAGGGTGGTAGGCCGAGGAGAAAGAGAGATGAATCCCCAACTGGGAGCAGAAGGCGCGCCAGAACCTGGACACAAACTGACTCCCCCGATCCGACACAATCTCCTTGGGCAAACCGTGCAACCGGAAGACCTCCCTGGCAAAAATCGAGGCCAACTCTTGTGCAGAGGGTAACTTCTTGAGAGGAACACAGTGGCACATTTTGGAAAACCGATCCACTATCATGAGAATGACCGTATGGCCTCGGGATGCAGGGAGGTCCACAATGAAATCCATCCCCAGGTGTGACCATGGACGCTCCCCGGTGGCTATGGGTTGCAAAAGGCCCAACGGAAGGTGCCGAGGGGACTTACTCTGGGCACAAACGGAGCATGCCGCTACATATGCGGCGATGTCGGAACGTAGAGAAGGCCACCAGAACAGACGTGAAACAGCCCAGGACAGCTGATTCTTTCCAGGATGCCCCGCGGCCTTGGAGTTATGGTAGGTTCGCAACAACCGAGTGCGCAACTCCTCAGGCACAAAACACCTGCCGTTGGGTCTCCCAGAGGGAGCACCAGATTGAGCCGCCAAAATCTGCTCACCCAAGGGAGAGGTCAGGCTGGTGCGAATGGCGGCCAGGATCTGATTCGGAGGTATGACCGAAGTCGGAATTGACTCCTCCCCGGACAGCTCGGAGTACTGCCGTGATAAGGCATCCGCTCTGATGTTCTTGGAACCGGGTAGGTAGGAGACCACGTAATTAAAACGTGACAAGAACAGAGCCCATCTGGCCTGACGTGGTGTCAATCTCTTGGCCTCAGAGAGGTAGGTCAGATTCTTGTGGTCCGTCAGGATGAGAACCGGAACCACCGAGCCCTCGAGCAAGTGCCTCCATTCTTTAAGGGCCTGCACGATGGCCAATAACTCCCTGTCACCAATCTGATAGTTGCACTCCGCGGAAGACAGTTTCCGGGAGTAAAACCCACAAGGAAGCAGAGGACCCTCCGGTGTTCTACGCTGAGACAGGAGGGCGCCTACTCCCGTCTCAGACGCGTCCACCTCGAGGACAAACGGCAACCCAGGGTTGGGATGCGACAGAATCGGAGCCGACACAAAGGCGGATTTTAGAGCCTCAAAAGCTCGGATGGCCTCGGGCGGCCAGACCTGGGGATTACTGCCCTTCCTGGTCAGATCCGTGAGAGGCTTGGCTAGCATGGAAAAGTCCCTGATGAACTTCCGATAATAATTGGCGAAGCCCAAAAAGCGCTGCAGGGCACGAAGACCACTGGGCTGGGGCCACTGTAAGACAGCCGAAACCTTCTCAGGATCCATGGAGAACCCCTCAGCGGAAATGATGTAACCTAAGAAGGTTACCTGGGATCGGTGAAATTCGCATTTCTCAAGCTTACTGAACAGCTTGTTCTCTCGTAACCGTTGCAACACTCGTCTGACATCCAGAATGTGGGCCTCCATGGATTCAGAATATACCAAGATGTCATCCAAATAGACCACCACACACTGCTGCAACAGGTCACGGAAAACATCGTTGATGAATTCCTGGAAGACTGCGGGCGCATTGCACAACCCAAAGGGCATAACCAAGGATTCATAATGACCGGTCCTGGTGTTAAACACGGTCTTCCACTCATCGCCCGCCTTGATCCTTACCAGGTTATATGCCGCCCTCAGGTCGAG
Organism: Bufo gargarizans; assembly: GCF_014858855.1. Taxonomy (NCBI): domain Eukaryota; kingdom Metazoa; phylum Chordata; class Amphibia; order Anura; family Bufonidae; genus Bufo; species Bufo gargarizans. The sequence continues at coordinate 10,816,032 of NC_058088.1, forward strand.
TTTGGTAAAGACCGTGGCCCCTTTGAGGCGATCGAACAGCTCGGAAATCAAGGGTATCGGGTAAGCGTTCTTGATCGTGATGCGATTGAGACCCCTGTAATCGATGCAAGGCCTCAACTCACCGCCCTTCTTTTTCACAAAGAAAAATCCAGCCCCTGCCGGGGACGAGGATTTGCGAATGTGTCCGCGTGAAAGCGCCTCCCTCACGTACTCCTCCATGGCCTCATTCTCCGCTACCGACAGTGGATAGACTTTGCCACGAGGAGGAATGGCACCAGATTGTAACTCTATGGCACAATCGTATGGGCGGTGCGGAGGTAGGGCAACCGCACGCACCTTATCGAATACATCCCGGTACTCCTCGTATTCAGGAGGCAACAGAGAGTCCGAGGAAGTACTCAGCAACTTGACAGGCCCATGGATGCAACTAGCCCCACACTGCGGTGACCACGAGAGGATCTCGGCCGATTTCCAATCGAAAGTCGGATTATGCTTCTGGAGCCAGGGGTACCCCAAGACCACCGAGTAGTGTGGAGACGAAATAACCTGGAGACAGACCGACTCTCTGTGAACGGCACCAATGGCCATCCCCACTGGAAGGGTCTCATGAGTCACGTGTGGCGGCAGAAGGGGTCTGCCGTCTATCGCCTCAAGAGCCAGTGGGGAACCTCGAGGCTGCAGAGGAATGGAATTGGCGGCAGCGAACACACTATCAATGAACAAACCACCAGCACCAGAGTCCACCAACGCCTGGGTCGTCACCGAGCCCCCGACCCAGGAGAGGACAACAGTAATCAGTGGTTTGTCAACACGGGAAACCGGGGACGAGGAGACTCCACCCAAGATCTGCCCCGACAGGATCTCAGGTGCGAGCGTTTCCCGGACGGTTCGGGCATGCCAACCGAAAATGCCCACCGAGACCACAGTACATGCATCGGCCCTCGCGTCTCCGGAGTACCCTCTCCCCCTCGGACAGGCGAGCAAACCCCAGCTGCATGGGTTCACCCCCAGACAAGTCATCCCCAGGAGGCGTGGGAGGAGAGGGAGGCACGGGTGGGACAGCAAACGTAGGCGCCAATCTGTTAGAAGGCCTCCGCAGGCTCTCCTTAAAGGAAGGTCTCTCCCTGAGTCTGGTGTCAATCAAAATCAGGAAAGAAATAAGAGACTCGAGCTCCACTGGTAGGTCCTTAGCTGCAACCTCATCCTTCAAGGCATCCGAGAGACCATGAGAGAAAGCAGCGACCAGAGCCTCATTATTCCAGCCCACCTCTGCTGCCAGGGTACGAAACTCAATGGCGTATTCAGCTACGGATCGTGAACCCTGTCTGATGGACATAAGGAGCTTCGCAGCAGAGGCAGCACGAGCCGGCACATCGAATACCTTCCGAAGAGAAGCAACAAAACCGGAAAACTCGGCAACCACCGGATTGTTGTTCTCCCATAAAGGGCTGGCCCAGGCCAAGGCCTTGTCCGAGAGCAGCGAGATCAAGAAGCCCACCTTTGATCTCTCAGTAGGAAAGGCATGTGGCAGCAACTCGAAGTAAATGCCCACCTGGTTAAGGAAACCTCGGCACTGAGTTGGCTCTCCCCCAAAGCGCTGTGGAAGGGGGGCAGAACCGGTCATACCCCGAGACACCGCAGGCGCAGCAACAGGTGTCGGGGTAGACTCTGGCGCAACAACCGGAGCGGCAGTAGGAGCGGGCCCAGGAGCGACAACCGACCCATCGGCAACGGAAGCTAAATGAGCCGTGCGTTCAAGCAGGGTTTGCAACGCCACAGCGAACCGACCCAACAGGTGATCCTGCTGATCAAGTCTGGCAACCAGCGTAGGTAGCGAGGATGGCCCTGTACCGTCAGAATTCATGGCTTGGTCCTAATGTCATGGAACCATGAACCAGACGTACAACAAGTGATGAGTGGAAATAAGAAGGCTTTATTGAAAATAAAGCTGTAAGGCAAAAGTCCAAATGGATGGCTAAACCGAAGCAGGGTCTTGCGAAACCAGAGATCAGGAACCAGAAGGGTAGTCAGATGAAGCCAGGATCAGAAATCAGCAGGGCAGTCAGACGAAGCCAGGATCAGGAATCAGCAGGGTAGTCAGACGAAGCCAGGATCAGGAACCAGAAGCAGCAGCAGTCTTAGAAGCATGTGAGCACAGAAGGACCAAGCAAGGAACTGAAGCCACAGACCTCCTATATATATGAGCTAGGCATCCAGCTCCTCCCAGTGGGAAGGAGGAGCCGCAGGGTGGGAGGCTACAAGAAAACCCAGAAACCAAGATGGCCGCCAGCACATGTCAAACGAAGGAGAACAGCAAGGAGGTAAGACCATGACAATATTGCCATATGTATTCTGCTAATGTCCATTGTGTTTGCATGGCAGTTTAGAAAGGGTTAATGAATACTGAGAGACTTTTAGAAATGTATAGCTAATAATAAGAAGCTACAGCTAACATAGGGTTTAAAGAAGAGCATGTTTTAGAGGGAATAAGCTAGACTTGGAAACAAAATATTCGTAAGGGGCAATTCATACGTGTTTGGCGTAATTGCACTGAGGTCAGAGATTACAGAGAACAAAGCAGGGTGATTCAGAAGAGGTTTGAGGAGAAGGGATATAACCCCGAAGTTTTGGAGTAGGTCAGGAAAGAAGTGGAAGAATGGGAAGGGGTTTAAATAAAAATACAAATAGAAATAAGGAAGTAGATAAGGAGAATAAAATGCTGGATTTTAAATTCCCCTTCCTCACCCAATACAACACTCAAGTAGGACCATTAAAAAATCCTTTGCAGAAAAACTGGTTCATTTAAAAAAATTACCCAGTGTTGGGACAAGTTATCCCCGAGCGGCTGAGAGTCCTGTTTAAAAGAGCACCTAATTTGCGAGATTCACTAGTACATAGCTGCTTAGTGAAAAATAAAAAGCAAAGTAGAGACCGCACCAGAGAGGACAAGAAGAGAAAGAACCAGCAGGAAGTTGTATCGAAGGGAGGGCAGGTACATAAGATTAAAGGGGAAATATCGTGTGAGACGATTGGGGGTTATCTACATGCTGGAGTGCCCTTGTGGGCTCCAGTATGTGGGTAGAACCCTACTGTCACGGAAGGTGTACAGAAAACTAGAAGACACAAAATGAAGATCCGACTGACTGGATCCAAAACTAAGGAACCAGAGGGTAAGCCCTGTAACAGACCTGGCTCTCTCCCTTACTGCTCAGCCTATGCAAAAATCTCAATGGTAGATGATTGCATATCCTCGTTCCTCGACTGTATGACACCTGAACACCCTATAATAGTGAGGGGACACGACCACCGGCTCCCTACACTTAATACGGAGGGAGTCAGGGTCACCTAGGATCCAGCAAAAAGGAAAACACAAATTAATGAACAAACTTATCTGTAGAAGACTCAGTAGTAGCATCCAGCATGCACAGACTCCAGGAAGTTGTATAAACCGCAAAGTGATGCAGTATGGGAAGGGATTTAAAGGGATGCAATCAGTGCAACTATATGACAGCTGAGAGAGGCTAATGAGATGAGAAAACAAAAGCAAAACAAAAGGAACCTCAAGCAGGAGGTTCTGAAGAACGTCTGTCAGAGCTTCTCAGATGTCTGGTGGTGACAGTACCCCTCCTTCTACGAGTGGACTCCGGACACTAAGAGCCCACCTTCTCAGGATGGGACCTATGGAAAGCCCTGATGAGACGAGTGGCCTTAATGTCCGTCACTGGGACCCACATCCTCTCCTCAGGACCATAACCCTCCCAATGAACGAGGTACTTGAGAGAACCGCGGACAACACGAGAATCCACAATCCTAGAGACCTGAAATTCAAGATTACCATCAACCACAATCGGAGGAGGAGGCAAAGACGAGGGTACAATGGGTTGGACATAAGGTTTTAATAAGGACTTATGAAAAACATTATGGATCTTCCAAGTCTGAGGGAGATCAAGACGGTGGGCAACAGGATTGATGACGGACAAGATTTTGTAAGGCCCAATAAACTTAGGACCCAACTTCCAGGAGGGAACCTTCAATTTGATATTCTTAGTAGACAACCACACCAGATCACCAACATTCAGGTACGGAGCAGGCACACGTCTCTTATCCGCCACACGCTTATATCTCTCACTCATGCTCTTTAGAGTATCCTGAATTTTTGGCCAAATAGATGACAAAGATGAGGAGAATCTCTTCTCATCAGGTAAACCAGAAGACCCCTCTCCAGAGAATGTCCCAAACTGCGGATGAAACCCATATGCACCAAAAAATTGTGACTTATCAGAGGACTCCTGACGACGGTTATTTAAAGCAAACTCAGCAAGGGACAAAAAAGAACACCAATCCTCCTGATTCTCCGCCACAAAACAGCGCAGATATGTCTCCAGATTCTGATTGACGCGCTCTGTCTGGCCATTCGACTGCGGGTGGAAAGCAGAATAGAATGACAACCGAACCCCCAAGCGAGAACAGAAAGCCTTCCAGAATCTGGAAACAAACTGCGTGCCCCTATCAGAGACTATGTCTGAAGGAATACCATGCAATTTGACAATGTGATCAATAAATGCCTGCGCCAGCGTCTACGCATTGGGCGAGCCAGGTAAAGGAATGAAATGCACCATTTTGCTAAAATGGTCCACCACCACCAGAATCACAGTCTTCCCCGAGGAACGAGGCAGGTTCGTAATGAAGTCCATGGACAGATGTGTCCAAGGACGGGAAGGAATGGGTAACGGAAGGAGAGGACCTGATGGCTGTGAATGAGGGACTTTTGCACGAGCGCAGGTCTCGCAGGCTGCCACAAAACCCTCAACCGACTTACGAAGCGCCGGCCACCAGAATCTCCGAGCGATGAGATCCACTGTGGCTCTTGACCCCGGGTGCCCAGCAAGGACAGTATCGTGGTGCTCCTTAAAAATCTTGTGTCTTAAAGCGAGAGGCACAAACAACCTCCCAGGCGGACAAAAATCAGGAGCCTCTGACTGGGCTACCTGAACCTCTGCCTCCAATTCAGGATAAAGAGCAGAGACCACCACACCTTCAGCCAAAATGGGACCCGGGTCTTCAAAATTCCCACCTCCCGGAAAACAACGTGACAGGGCATCCGCCTTCACATTCTTAACCCCAGGGCGGAACGTGACAACAAAATTAAACCTTGAAAAGAACAAAGACCATCTGGCCTGTCTCGGGTTCAGACGCTTGGCTGACTCCAAGTAGGCCAGATTCTTATGGTCAGTAAACACGGTAATAGGGTGTCTCCCTCTATCCAATGGCGCCATTCCTCAAAAGCTAACTTGATGGCCAACAACTCCCTATCTCCCAAATCGTAATTTCTCTCTGTGGAGGAGAGTTTCTTCGAGAAAAAGGCACACGGTCGCCATTTGGCAGGAGAGGGACCCTGAGACAAGACCGCACCCACACCCACCTCAGAAGCGTCCACCTCAACTATGAAGGACTGAGAAATATCAGGTTGTACCAAGATGGGAGCGGAAGCAAAACTCTCCTTGATACTAGAAAAGGCCTTACGCGCCTCTACCGACCAGGAGGAAAAATCTACCCCCTTTCTAGTCATATCAGTGAGTGGTTTAACAACAGAGGAATAATTCCAAATAAACTTCCTGTAATAATTGGCAACACCCAAAAAACGCATCAGCACCTTCTGATTCTCAGGAAGCTCCCACTCAAGCACAGCGCGGACCTTCTCGGGGTCCATGCGAAAACCAGAAGCGGAGAGAAGAAACCCCAGAAATTGAATTCCTGGAACCGCAAACACACATTTTTCCAGTTTAGCGTACAATTTATTCTCCTGCAGGATGAGAAAGACCTGACGTAGATGGTCCTTATGAGTTTTGAAATCAGGATAAAAAATCAAAATGTCATCTAGATACACTAATACAAATTTCCCCATTAAATGATAAAAAATGCGGTTCACAAAATGCTGAAAGACGGCTGGAGAATTCATCAAACCAAAAGGCATAACCAAATTCTCAAAATGGCCCTCAGGGGTATTGAAAGCCGTCTTCCATTCGTCTCCTTCTCTGACTGGTTGTATGCCCCTCTTAGATCCAACTTGGAAAAAACTTTAGCCCCAACAATCTGGTTAAACAGGTCTGGGATCAGAGGAAGGGGATAAGGGTCACGAATTGTGATACTGTTCAGCTCCCTGAAATCCAGACAAGGTCTTAAAGAACCATCTTTTTTCTTAACAAAGAAAAAAACCAGCGGAAACAGGTGACTTCGAGGGTCGTATGTATCCCTTTCTCAGACTCTCAGAGATATAAGCACGCATAGCGACCCTTTGAGGTTGGGAGAGATTGTATAAACGAGATTTAGGCAGCTTGGCGCCAGGGGTGAGATTAATAGGGCAATCGTACTCCCTGTGAGTAGGCAAGTCCTGAACACCACTCTCAGAAAACACATCCGAAAATTCAGAGAGAAAAGATGGTACAGTCTTAGTAGAAACCTCAGAAACAGATGTCGTGAGGCAATTCTCTCTGCAAAAGTCACTCCAACCATTTATTTGCCGTGCTTGCCAATCAATGGTGGGGTTATGTTTAGTGAGCCAGGGTAGCCCCAACACTAGAGGAGTAGGCAACCCGCTTAGGACGAAACATGACACATCCTCAACATGAGTATCACTCACAATCAAACGGATATTGTGAACTATGCCCTTTAACGATTTCTGAGAAAGTGGAACGGAATCAATAGCAAAAACAGGTATATCCTTTCCCAAAGTGCATACCTGGAAACCATGAGTTATAGCAAATTGATTATCAATGAGATTGACAGCTGCTCCACTATCTACAAAAATCGCACAAAAAATGTTCTTGCTCTCTAGCGCCACCCTGGCAGGTAGGACAAAACGGGAACTACAAGCAAACGGAAAACCTTCAATTTCCGCATCAACCTTGCCAATAGTAACAGATGGAACGTTTTTAGAGGATTTTTTTCTTTTTGTTTCTTTATTACTCTCAAAAAACTGCCTGAATCTCCTAGAGGGACAAACATTTGCCAAATGATTTATACCTCCACAACAGAAACAAACCTTCCTATGAGAGCTGAATCTTCTATTGTCAGAGGCAAGCAAACCCAGCTGCATGGGCTCCTGCTCAGAAGGGATTGAGAGCAACTGAGACCCCTGTGCACTGAATGAGACCGCCGCACTGTCCTTGGACTGAGTATGACAGGAAGGAGTGATCTCTCCTCTCTCTCTAAGACACCTGTCAATACGAACGGCCTGAGACATGGCAGAGTCCAAGGAGGTAGGTCTCTCATGAAAGGCAAATGCATCTTTCAATCCCTCTGAAAGACCATGGCAAAATTGACTTCGGAGTGCAGCATCATTCCAACCAGTATCAGCTGCCCATCTCCGAAATTCTGAACAGTATATCTCTGCGGACTGTTTACCCTGGCATAAAAGACGTAGTCTAGATTTAGCCAGAGCAATACAATCCGGATCATCATATATATGACCCAGGGCTAAAAAAAATTAATCCACTGAACAGAGGGGCCGTGCCCCCACCGGCAGTAAAAAGGCCCAGGACTGAGCTTTATCCCTGAGCAGCGAGATGATGATCCCCACCCTCCGCTCCTCATCACCAGAGGAATGGGGAAGTAGGCGAAAATGAAGTTTGCAAGCCTCTCTAAAACGAACAAAATTCTCATTACCCCGGAGAACGTATCCGGAAGCGAGATTTTAGGCTCAGAACAAATTCCATGAACGCAAGCAGAAACGGTCACCTCAAACTGAGAGACAGTTTTCTGGAGATCTGCTACCTCCAGTGAAAGACCCTGCATGCGGTCAATCAAGGTTGAAACCGGATTCATACTTAAGACGGTTTTGGCGGTTTATAATGTCACGGAAGGTGTACAGAAAACTAGAAGACACAAAATGAAGATCCAACTGACTGGATCCAAAACTAAGGAACCAGAGGGTAAGCCCTGTAACAGACCTGGCTCTCTCCCTTACTGCTCAGCCTATGCAAAAAAATCTCTATGGTAGATGATTGCATATCCTCGTTCCTCGACTGTACGACACCTGAACACCCTATAATAGTGAGGGGACACGACCACCGGCTCCCTACACTTAATACGGAGGGAGTCAGGGTCACCTAGGATCCAGCAAACAGGAAAACACAAATGAATGAACAAACTTATCTGTAGAAGACTAAGTAGTAGCATCCAGCATGCACACACTCCAGGAAGTTGTATAAACCGCAAAGTGATGCAGTATGGGAAGGGATTTAAAGGGATGCAATCAGTGCAACTACATGACAGCTGAGAGAGGCTAACGGGATGAGAAAACGAAGGCAAAACAAAAGGAACCTCAAGCAGGAGGTTCTGAAGAACGTCTGTCAGAGCTTCTCAGATGTCTGGTGGTGACACCTACGTAAACTGAAGACCCGATTGCAGGAACATATAGGGAATATCAGGAAGGGCAAAGAGGACCACAGTGTTCCACTACACTTCAAGCTTATGCATGGGAAAAATCCAGCGGGTTTGAAGTTTAGTGGTTTGGAAAAGGTGGAGAGGAATTGGCGAGGGGGGGATCCTGTTGCCAATATCAACCGCAAGGAAGTTGGATGGATATATAGATTGGGGACCCTGAAACCAGCAGGGTTAAATGCTGAGTTCGATCTGAAGCCGTGCTTGGTGGAATGAGGATGAGTTGTAAATGGGGGGTGGTGTGTTGCCGCTGTCATTGGATACCTGTTAAAGTTTATTAAGAATGAACAGAATATAGTGGATTGTGATTGGCTCTAGGGAACCATGTGATCGGAGCGTAACCATGTGACCTATCTATGAATGGAAAGGGGCGGGTTATTGGAAATGTGTGGATTATACGCTCTGAGAAGCAGTGAAGGAGCTATATTTGTATGTTAAAATATCGCTAGCATTTGTGGATTTTAGGAATTAATGTTTATTTATTGTTTGAAGTAAGATTGTGGAGTTATGATGAGTATCCTAGAGGAACAAAAAAGAAAAGGTTTTTGCATAGCTGGGCGGTCCGTGGATGTGATCTAGGACTAATAAATACTGCACCTGTGAGAGAGGATACTATCGCCCCTGACGAAGATGGACTGGCGAAATCCGGGTCGGGTGGACTTTTTGTGATGAGAATACATTGATTTTAGAAGGCTGAATTTTTAAGTCCTTTTTGTAAGTAGAATAAAACTGCTTTATGCGGAACTACCTGGTGGAACTTCACTATTTGTGTTATCACTTCTCTCTAGGGTGCAGGTGTACGTGAGTGCACCAGCCTCTGGAAACCGATTGTTTGGCTACAAGGTGAAACAACTGCGCATTTGGGATAAGAATCTGGGATTGGAATTCTACACTCATAAGGCAGCGCGATCAACATTTATTGGAATTTAGACTTGTTTACCACCAAAACAAGACACACTGACCTTTTGAATGTCTGTTTTAGCTATCTTGTTATGTCTGAAGACTTGTTTGTGTCTGCAAAAACTACTGTGTCTTTGCCATTGAGTATTATTGAAGCTCTAATGCAAGCCTATGAGAGATGGGAGTTGTAACATTGTATTTGTTTTTGCTGAGTTTTTCCACTCCACTCCTCCACTAGAAGGTCCTAGTTTAACCAGAAACTGTATATAAAGAGAGCAGTCAGAGCCCCTAGTGTTCTATATTTAGGGAACAGTTCTTAGAAGAAGACTATGTCAGACTAGTGACCAGAAGAAGATGCTGAGACAGAGATACTCTGCCACAGACCCTGTATCACCAGCCTTTGGCCAGGGTACCAGCCTTCTGAGAGAGAGAGAGGAATAGCTAGCTCAGGAATTTCCTCAGCATCAAACCCTTCTTCCGGGAGGAGACTAGAGATGCCAGCCCTATGCCTCGTCTGTATCATTTTGCACTGTAATTCCACCAGTAAAGAAGCACACTGATTTACTGCAGACCCTGACTCTCTAGACTTAGGGGCACATTTATTAAGACCTGCATTTTAGACACCTGTCCTAATAAAGCCCCTGCGCTGGTGGAGGATCCCAAAAAGTTATAATGAGGTTCCGGCCTCTCCATAACTTTGGCTGTCTTACATTTAGACCATTTTGTACACTGTTGTGATGTGTACAGTATAAGTGCTGGGAGGCGTGTATATCCCACCCAAATACCTCAGCTGGGCATTATAACTGAAATCCAGAAAGCTGCAGAGGTTTCAGCAAAGTGTAGTTTGCTGAGACAGTTTTGTCTAGATGTTGTTCTGGGCTGGATTTCATTTGGACTGGGGGATAGTTTGGTAGTGGGATCTGCCAGTCCACACCCTTCCACTACATATATTGCCTTTTACTGGAGGTGATCGCAGGTGAGGCCTGCTGCTGTAATCAAGGAGGGATAAAACAACCCTCTGTGTATGACTTGGAGGGAGAAAGGCTGAGGAAGCCTGAGAGCGAGGGAAGCCTAAGAGGCTTTGTGTGGTATCAGCCAGGAAGGCTGAGGGCCATGAGGCTTTGTAAAGCCTGGAGTTTGGGGGGCCCAGCGACACCTACGAAAGAGGGTCGCACGGTCAGAGTTGGGAGGACTTCTGGACCATTTCCCCCCAGGATTGCTGGTGTGGTCACAGCCTGGAGGCTGCTGGACCATATATGGCTGAGGAAGCCGGATCTAATACCGTGTGTGAACGTTGCTCTATAGGTGAGGTAGAGACAACACGTGTATTAGGTAGAGACCAGACGGGCAGGTTTTTTATTTTCGATGTTTATTTGTGTGATGATGCTGAAGTGCCAAAATAAAGCACCTTTTGGACTTGATCCCTGTTGTCAGAGGAGAAATCTGTGATTGCGACCCTTCTGAGATAGAGCGATCCCTTACAATGCCTAAAAGAGGCGTATTTCAGAATAATAAATAATAAATGACCTCCTTATTTCCCATTGAGGTGCACCAAGCCTTACCATCCATTCCGGAGAGCAGCAACACATGGTGACACCTCAACGGTGTTCGGGGGACCCAGTGAAGTGTTGGGGCTACCCCAAACCTGGCCATTGCACAGCATCGCAGACAGTTAGGTCTAGAAATTCAGAACCTGCATCCCCCTACTCCCCACTTTTCCTGTCTTTTTTATTATTATTGTTTTATTCTTGACTTTTGAGGTTGGAGAATCACTCAAACTAAGGCTTAGAATAAATGCACAAAACGCTTTATTTTGGATGTTATAATGGCCACTGCTTTATTTAAATTACAGGGCAATATTTACAAAAGTAGTCAGGTGCTAGGCCATTGGGACTGACAAATGCTGTAAGAGGCTCAGCTGTCTGACATACAGCACCTGTCCAGACAGCAATAAAGGGGCAGCACACTCTAGCTTGCCATTCTGGCAGAGCCAGGGCACTTACTGAAGATACTCATTCCTGTGCTTAACCACCATTCCCACCACTGGATGATGTTACCATTACAGAATCCTTGCGTGCAGTCACTTCCAAAACTCAGCCTGTTCATCATCATGAGGTATAACTAGAGTTGAGCGAACACCTGGATGTTCGGGTTCGAGAAGTTCGGCCGAACATCCCGGAAATGTTCGGGTTCGGGATCCGAACCCGATCCGAACTTCGTCCCGAACCCGAACCCCATTGAAGTCAATGGGGACCCGAACTTTTCGGCACTAAAAAGGCTGTAAAACAGCCCAGGAAAGAGCTAGAGGGCTGCAAAAGGCAGCAACATGTAGGTAAATCCCCTGCAAACAAATGTGGATAGGGAAATGAATTAAAATAAAAATTAAATAAATAAAAATTAACCAAAACCAATTGGAGAGAGGTTCCATAGCAGAGAATCTGGCTTCCCGTCACCCACCACTGGAACAGTCCATTCTCAGATATTTAGGCCCCGGCACCCAGGCAGAGGAGAGAGGTCCCGTAACAGAGAATCTGTCTTCATGTCAGCAGAGAATTAGTCTGCATGTCATAGCAGAGAATGAGGCTTCACGTCAGCCACCACTGCAACAGTCCATTGGCATATATTTAGGCCCAGCACCCAGGCAGAGGAGGGAGGTCCCGTAACAGAGAATCTGTCTTCATGTCAGCAGAGAATTAGTCTGCATGTCATAGCAGAGAATGAGGCTTCACGTCAGCCACCACTGCAACAGTCCATTGGCATATATTTAGGCCCAGCACCCAGGCAGAGGAGAGAGGTCCCGTAACAGAGAATCTGGCTTCATGTCAGCAGAGAATCAGTCTGCATGTCATAGCAGAGAATGAGGCTTCACGTCAGCCACCACTGCAATAGTCCATTGGCATATATTTAGGCCCAGCACACACACAGGCAGAGGAGAGAGGTCCCGTAACAGAGGATCTGGCTTCATGTCAGCAGAGAATCAGTCTGCATGTCATAGCAGAGAATCAGGCTTCACGTCAGCCACCACTGCAACAGTCCATTGTCATAAATTTAGGCCCAGCACCCAGACAGAGGAGAGAGGTCCCGTAACAGACAATCTGGCTTCATGTCAGCAGAGAATTAGTCTGCATGTCATAGCAGAGAATGAGGCTTCACGTCAGCCACCACTGCAACAGTCCATTGGCATATATTTAGGCCTAGCACACAGGCAGAGGAGAGAGGTCCCGTAACAGACAATCTGGCTTCATGTCAGCAGAGAATCAGTCTGCATGTCATAGCAGAGAATGAGGCTTCACGTCACCCACCACTGCAACAGTCCATTGGCATATATTTAGGCCTAGCACACAGGCAGAGCAGAGAGGTCCCGTAACAGACAATCTGGCTTCATGACAGCAGAGAATCAGTCTGCATGTCATAGCAGAGAATGAGGCTTCACGTCACCCACCACTGCAACAGTCCATTGGCATATATTTAGGCCTAGCACACAGGCAGAGCAGAGAGGTCCCGTAACAGACGATCTGGCTTCATGTCAGCAGAGAATCAGTCTGCATGTCATAGCAGAGAATGAGGCTTCACGTCAGCCACCACTGCAACAGTCCATTGGCATATATTTAGGCCTAGCACACAGGCAGAGGAGAGAGGTCCCGTAACAGACAATCTGGCTTCATGTCAGCAGAGAATCAGTCTGCATGTCATAGCAGAGAATGAGGCTTCACGTCACCCACCACTGCAACAGTCCATTGGCTTATATTTAGGCCCAGCACCCAGGCAGAGGAGGGAGGTCCCGTAACAGAGAATCTGTCTTCATGTCAGCAGAGAATTAGTCTGCATGTCATAGCAGAGAATGAGGCTTCACGTCAGCCACCACTGCAACAGTCCATTGGCATATATTTAGGCCCAGCACACACACAGGCAGAGGAGAGAGGTCCCGTAACAGAGAATCTGGCTTCATGTCAGCAGAGAATCAGTCTGCATGTCATAGCAGAGAATGAGGCTTCACGTCAGCCACCACTGCAACAGTCCATTGGCATATATTTAGGCCCAGCACACACACAGGCAGAGGAGAGAGGTCCCGTAACAGAGGATCTGGCTTCATGTCAGCAGAGAATCAGTCTGCATGTCATAGCAGAGAATCAGGCTTCACGTCAGCCACCACTGCAACAGTCCATTGTCATAAATTTAGGCCCAGCACCCAGGCAGAAGAGAGAGGTCCCGTAACAGACAATCTGGCTTCATGTCAGCAGAGAATTAGTCTGCATGTCATAGCAGAGAATGAGGCTTCACGTCAGCCACCACTGCAACAGTCCATTGGCATATATTTAGGCCTAGCACACAGGCAGAGGAGAGAGGTCCCGTAACAGAGAATCTGGCTTCATGTCAGCAGAGAATCAGTCTGCATGTCATAGCAGAGAATGAGGCTTCACGTCACCCACCACTGCAACAGTCCATTGGCATATATTTAGGCCTAGCACACAGGCAGAGGAGAGGTTCATTCAACTTTGGGTAGCCTCGCAATATAATGGTAAAATGAAAATAAAAATAGGATTGAATGAGGAAGTGCCCTGGAGTCCAATAATATATGGTTATGGGGAGGTAGTTAATGTCTAATCTGGACAAGGGACGGACAGGTCCTGTGGGATCCATGCCTGGTTCATTTTTATGAACGTCAGCTTGTCCACATTGGCTGTAGACAGGCGGCTGCGTTTGTCTGTAATGACGCCCCCTGCCGTGCTGAATACACGTTCAGACAAAACGCTGGCTGCCGGGCAGGCCAGCACCTCCAAGGCATAAAAGGCTAGCTCTGGCCACGTGGACAATTTAGAGACCCAGAAGTTGAATGGGGCCGAACCATCAGTCAGTACGTGGAGGGGTGTGCACACGTACTGTTCCACCATGTTAGTGAAATGTTGCCTCCTGCTAACACGTTGCGTATCAGGTGGTGGTGCAGTTAGCTGTGGCGTGTTGACAAAAGTTTTCCACATCTCTGCCATGCTAACCCTGCCCTCAGAGGAGCTGGCCGTGACACAGCTGCCTTGGCGACCTCTTGCTCCTCCTCTGCCTTGGCCTTGGGCTTCCACTTGTTCCCCTGTGACATTTGGGAATGCTCTCAGTAGCGCGTCTACCAACGTGCGCTTGTACTCGCGCATCTTCCTATCACGCTCCAGTGCAGGAAGTAAGGTGGGCACATTGTCTTTGTAGCGTGGATCCAGCAGGGTGGCAACCCAGTAGTCCGCACAGGTTAAAATGTGGGCAACTCTGCTGTCGTTGCGCAGGCACTGCAGCATGTAGTCGCTCATGTGTGCCAGGCTGCCCAGGGGTAAGGACAAGCTGTCCTCTGTGGGAGGCGTATCGTCATCGTCCTGCCTTTCCCCCCAGCCACGCACCAGTGATGGACCCGAGCTGCGTTGGGTGCCACCCCGCTGTGACCATGCTTCATCCTCATCCTCCTCCACCTCCTCCTCATCCTCGTCCTCCTCGTCCTCCAGTAGTGGGCCCTGGCTGGCCACATTTGTACCTGGCCTCTGCTGTTGCCAAAAACCTCCCTCTGAGTCACTTCGAAGAGACTGGCCTGAAAGTGCTAAAAATGACCCCTCTTCCTCCTCCTCCTCCTCCTCCTGGGCCACCTCCTCTTCCATCATCGCCCTAAGTGTTTTCTCAAGGAGACATAGAAGTGGTATTGTAACGCTGATAACGGTGTCATCGCCACTGGCCATGTTGGTGGAGTACTCGAAACAGCGCAACAGGGCACACAGGTCTCGCATGGAGGCCCAGTCATTGGTGGTGAAGTGGTGCTGTTCTGTAGTGCGACTGACCCGTGCGTGCTGCAGCTGAAACTCCACTATGGCCTGCTGCTGCTCGCACAGTCTGTCCAGCATGTGCAAGGTGGAGTTCCACCTGGTGGGCACGTCGCATATGAGGCGGTGAGCGGGAAGGCCGAAGTTACGCTGTAGCGCAGACAGGCGAGCAGCAGCAGGATGTGAACGCCGGAAGCGCGAACAGACGGCCCGCACTTTATGCAGCAGCTCTGACATGTCGGGGTAGTTGTGAATGAACTTCTGCACCACCAAATTCAGCACATGCGCCAAGCAAGGGATGTGCGTCAAATTGGCTAGTCCCAGAGCTGCAACGAGATTTCGCCCATTATCACACACCACCAGGCCGGGCTTGAGGCTCACCGGCAGCAACCACTCGTCGGTCTGTTGTTCAATACCCCGCCACAACTCCTGTGCGGTGTGGGGCCTGTCCCCCAAACATATGAGTTTCAGAATGGCCTGCTGACGTTTACCCCGGGCTGTGCTGAAGTTGGTGGTGAAGGTGTGTGGCTGACTGGATGAGCAGGTGGAAGAAGAGGAGGAGGAAGCCGAGAAGGAGGAGGTGGCAACAGGAGGCAAAGAATGTTGCCCTGCGATCCTTGGCGGCGGAAGGACGTGCGCCAAACAGCTCTCCGCCTGGGGCCCAGCTGCCACTACATTTACCCAGTGTGCAGTTAGGGAGATATAGCGTCCCTGGCCGTGCTTACTGGTCCACGTATCTGTGGTTAGGTGGACCTTGCTACAGATGGCGTTGCGCAGTGCACACTTGATTTTATCGGATACTTGGTTGTGCAGGGAAGGCACGGCTCTCTTGGAGAAGTAGTGCCGGCTGGGAACAACATACTGTGGGACAGCAAGCGACATGAGCTGTTTGAAGCTGTCTGTGTCCACCAGCCTAAATGACAGCATTTCATAGGCCAGTAGTTTAGAAATGCTGGCATTCAGGGCCAGGGATCGAGGGTGGCTAGGTGGGAATTTACGCTTTCTATCAAATGTTTGTGAGATGGAGAGCTGAACGCTGGCGTGTGACATGGTTGAGACGCTTGGTGACGGAGGTGGTGGTGGTGGTGTTGGTGGTACATCCCCTGTTTGCTGGGCGGCAGGTGCCAACGTTCCTCCAGAGGCGGAGGAAGAGGCCGAGGCGGCAGCAGCAGAATAGGCCGAGGCGGCAGCAGCAGAAGAGGTAGCAGGGGGAGCCTGAGTGACTTCCTTGGTTTTAAGGTGTTTACTCCACTGCAGTTCATGCTTTGCATGCAGGTGCCTGGTCATGCAGGTTGTGCTCAGGTTCAGGACGTTAATGCCTCGCTTCAGGCTCTGATGGCACAGCGTGCAAACCACTCGGGTCTTGTCGTCAGCACATTGTTTGAAGAAGTGCCATGCCAGGGAACTCCTTGAAGCTGCCTTTGGGGTGCTCGGTCCCAGATGGCTGCGGTCAGTAGCAGGCGGAGTCTCTTGGCGGCGGGTGTTCTGCTTTTGCCCACTGCTCCCTCTTTTGCTACGCTGTTGGCTCGGTCTCACCACTGCCTCTTCCTCCGAACTGTGAAAGTCAGTGGCACGACCTTCATTCCATGTGGGGTCTAGGACCTCATCGTCCCCTGCATCGTCTTCCACCCAGTCTTGATCCCTGACCTCCTGTTCAGTCTGCACACTGCAGAAAGACGCAGCAGTTGGCACCTGTGTTTCGTCATCATCAGAGACATGCTGAGGTGGTATTCCCATGTCCTCATCATCAGGAAACATAAGTGGTTGTGCGTCAGTGCATTCTATGTCTTTCACCGCTGGGGAAGGGCTAGGTGGATGCCCTTGGGAAACCCTGCCAGCGGAGTCTTCAAACAGCATAAGAGACTGCTGCATAACTTGAGGCTGAGACAGTTTCCCTGGTATGCATGGGGGTGATGTGACAGACTGATGGGGTTGGTTTTCAGGCGCCATCTGTGCGCTTTCTGCAGAAGACTGGGTGGGAGATAATGTGAACGTGCTGGATCCACTGTCGGCCACCCAATTGACTAATGCCTGTACCTGCTCAGGCCTTACCATCCTTAGAACGGCATTGGGCCCCACCATATATCGCTGTAAATTCTGGCGGCTACTGGGACCTGAGGTAGTTGGTACACTAGGACGTGTGGATGTGGCAGAACGGCCACGTCCTCTCCCAGCACCAGAGGGTCCACTAACACCACCACGACCATGTCCACGTCCGCGTCCCTTACTAGATGTTTTTCTCATTGTTATGGTTCACCACAACAACAAATATATTATTTGGCCCAATGTATTGTATTCAAATTCAGCGGGATATAAATTTGAGGCCTAGTATTTAGGCGCTGGGTGACCGGTATGGATTTAGTGACAGAATTAGACTTGGAAATGCACAGAAGCGTGTGTGTGTGAAGTTATTCTGAATGACCCAATGTGCACCTTGAATATTATATACCCTTTTAGGGATAGATTTCAAATAGCTCTGATATAGCAGAAACCACTAAATTATGAAATTGCTAAATTGGGAATTGTATTTCAACCCAGAACAAGAAATGTGCTTGAACGGACACTAAATAACTCGCCCAGCTACAGCACTAACGAGAGATTTAGCAGGATATAAATTTGAGGCCTAGTATTTAGGCGCTGGGTGACAGGTATGGGTTTAGTGACAGAATTAGACTTGGAAATACACAGTAGCGGGTGTGTGTGAAGTTATTCTGAATGACCCAATGTGCACCTTGAATATTATATACCCTTTTAGGGATAGATTTCAAATAGCTCTGATATAGCAGAAACCACTAAATTATGAAATTGCTAAATTGGGAATTGTATTTCAACCCAGAACAAGAAATGTGCTTGAACGGACACTAAATAACTCGCCCAGCTACAGCACTAACGAGAGATTTAGCAGGATATAAATTTGAGGCCTAGTATTTAGGCGCTGGGTGACAGGTATGGGTTTAGTGACAGAATTAGACTTGGAAATACACAGTAGCGGGTGTGTGTGAAGTTATTCTGAATGACCCAATGTGCACCTTGAATATTATATACCCTTTTAGGGATAGATTTCAAATAGCTCTGATATAGCAGAAACCACTAAATTATGAAATTGCTAAATTGGGAATTGTATTTCAACCCAGAACAAGAAATGTGCTTGAACGGACACTAAATAACTCGCCCAGCTACAGCACTAACGAGAGATTTAGCAGGATATAAATTTGAGGCCTAGTATTTAGGCGCTGGGTGACAGGTATGGGTTTAGTGACAGAATTAGACTTGGAAATACACAGTAGCGGGTGTGTGTGAAGTTATTCTGAATGACCCAATGTGCACCTTGAATATTATATACCCTTTTAGGGATAGATTTCAAATAGCTCTGATATAGCAGAAACCACTAAATTATGAAATTGCTAAATTGGGAATTGTATTTCAACCCAGAACAAGAAATGTGCTTGAACGGACACTAAATAACTCGCCCAGCTACAGCACTAACGAGAGATTTAGCAGGATATAAATTTGAGGCCTAGTATTTAGGCGCTGGGTGACAGGTATGGGTTTAGTGACAGAATTAGACTTGGAAATACACAGTAGCGGGTGTGTGTGAAGTTATTCTGAATGACCCAATGTGCACCTTGAATATTATATACCCTTTTAGGGATAGATTTCAAATAGCTCTGATATAGCAGAAACCACTAAATTATGAAATTGCTAAATTGGGAATTGTATTTCAACCCAGAACAAGAAATGTGCTTGAACGGACACTAAATAACTCGCCCAGCTACAGCACTAACGAGAGATTTAGCAGGATATAAATTTGAGGCCTAGTATTTAGGCGCTGGGTGACAGGTATGGGTTTAGTGACAGAATTAGACTTGGAAATACACAGTAGCGGGTGTGTGTGAAGTTATTCTGAATGACCCAATGTGCACCTTGAATATTATATACCCTTTTAGGGATAGATTTCAAATAGCTCTGATATAGCAGAAACCACTAAATTATGAAATTGCTAAATTGGGAATTGTATTTCAACCCAGAACAAGAAATGTGCTTGAACGGACACTAAATAACTCGCCCAGCTACAGCACTAACGAGAGATTTAGCAGGATATAAATTTGAGGCCTAGTATTTAGGCGCTGGGTGACAGGTATGGGTTTAGTGACAGAATTAGACTTGGAAATACACAGTAGCGGGTGTGTGTGAAGTTATTCTGAATGACCCAATGTGCACCTTGAATATTATATACCCTTTTAGGGATAGATTTCAAATAGCTCTGATATAGCAGAAACCACTAAATTATGAAATTGCTAAATTGGGAATTGTATTTCAACCCAGAACAAGAAATGTGCTTGAACGGACACTAAATAACTCGCCCAGCTACAGCACTAACGAGAGATTTAGCAGGATATAAATTTGAGGCCTAGTATTTAGGCGCTGGGTGACAGGTATGGGTTTAGTGACAGAATTAGACTTGGAAATACACAGTAGCGGGTGTGTGTGAAGTTATTCTGAATGACCCAATGTGCACCTTGAATATTATATACCCTTTTAGGGATAGATTTCAAATAGCTCTGATATAGCAGAAACCACTAAATTATGAAATTGCTAAATTGGGAATTGTATTTCAACCCAGAACAAGAAATGTGCTTGAACGGACACTAAATAACTCGCCCAGCTACAGCACTAACGAGAGATTTAGCAGGATATAAATTTGAGGCCTAGTATTTAGGCGCTGGGTGACAGGTATGGGTTTAGTGACAGAATTAGACTTGGAAATACACAGTAGCGGGTGTGTGTGAAGTTATTCTGAATGACCCAATGTGCACCTTGAATATTATATACCCTTTTAGGGATAGATTTCAAATAGCTCTGATATAGCAGAAACCACTAAATTATGAAATTGCTAAATTGGGAATTGTATTTCAACCCAGAACAAGAAATGTGCTTGAACGGACACTAAATAACTCGCCCAGCTACAGCACTAAGGACAGATTTAGCTGGATATAAATTTGAGGCCTAGTATTTAGGCGCTGGGTGACAGGTATGGGTTTAGTGACAGAATTAGACTTGGAAATGCACAGTAGCGGGTGTGTGAAGTTATTCTGAATGACCCTATGTGCACCTTGAATATTATATACCCTTTTAGGGATAGATTTCAAATAGCTCTGATACAGCAGAAACCACTAAATTTTTAAATTGCTAAATTGGGAATTGTATTTCAACCCAGAACAAAAAATGTGCTTTGACGGACACTAAATAACTTTCCCAGCCACAACAGGACAGCGGTAACGAGAGATTTAGCGGGATATAAATTTGAGGCCTAGTATTTAGGCGCTGGGTGACCGGTATGGATTTAGTGACAGAATTAGACTGGGATATGGCCAAAAAATAACCACACTATTGCTGGTTAAATGCACTTGGTGATGGGCGCAGCTTGCCCCTGATGTAGTATATGGCCAAAAAATGAACAGACTATTGCTGGTTAAATGCACTTGGTGTCACAGCTTGACCAACCACACTACTGAGGGTTAAATGCACTTGGTGACGGGCGCAGCTTGCCCCTGATTTAGTATATGGCCAAAAAATGAACAGACTATTGCTGGTTAAATGCACTTGGTGTGATAGCTTGACCAACCACACTACTGAGGGTTAAATGCACTTGGTGTGACAGCTTCACCCTGATGTAGGCTTTAGCCAAAAAACAACCACACCATTGAGGGTTAAATGCACTTGGTCGCAGCTTGTGCTGGCGCACCACAAGACACAAAATGGCCGCCGATCACCCCAGAAAAATGTGACTGACAAACGGTCTGGGCAGCCTAAAAACAGTGAGCAATTGAGGATCAGCAGCTCAATGATCCACAGCTGCAGATCGATCAGTTAATCAAGTCCTTTGGAGGAGTTAATCTGCCTAATCTCGCCCTACTGTCGCAGCCGCAACCTCTCCCTACGCTAATCAGAGCAGAGTGACGGGCGGCGCTATGTGACTCCAGCTTAAATAGAGGCTGGGTCACATGGTGCTCTGGCCAATCACAGCCATGCCAATAGTAGGCATGGCTGTGATGGCCTCTTGGGGCAAGTAGTATGACGCTTGTTGATTGGCTGCTTTGCAGCCTTTCAAAAAGCGCCAAGAAAGCGTCACAAAAGCGCGAAGAAAGCGACGAACACCGAACCCGAACCCGGACTTTTACGAAAATGTCCGGGTTCGGGTCCGT
The DNA here is from genome assembly GCF_014858855.1 of Bufo gargarizans. Classification (NCBI taxonomy): domain Eukaryota; kingdom Metazoa; phylum Chordata; class Amphibia; order Anura; family Bufonidae; genus Bufo; species Bufo gargarizans. Next base: position 10,837,372 of record NC_058088.1, read on the forward strand.
GTCACGGACACCCCAAAATTCGGTACGAACCCGAACTATACAGTTCGAGTTCGCTCATCCCTAGGTATAACCTCCTCTATTAGTTAAAATTAATCCACCGTAACTTGTTTGCAACTACAACCTGAATCCTCAGCCTGAAAAACAAAGTAGTAGATGTATATAAAATAGCCCATGGAACAATTTCTTATGTACATTTGACTCCAATTTTTGTTCTTCTTATTTTATATTTTTTGTGTACTTTATTCAGTGCCATGAGTAGACATCCAGGCAAAATCTATTCAATTTGGACTAAACAGGGAAAACCCCCGACTCATAAGGAGTCATCCTATAGCCCTCGGAGAGGAAGAAAACTGTGGAGAAAACCACTAGGGAACTGTGTCTGAAGGACTGCTCTTGGGCTTAGAAGGATAATGTCAACATGGAGCTCATCATTGTCACAATGGAACTGTGCATGGTACCAGATATACACAGGCAATATCAAATAATAAATGCAACAATGTATCAATAGACAGATAATAGTGAAATAAAGAACTGTAGAGTAGAGATTCAAACAGGGCAGGTGGGAGGTAAATGTTTCCTCTAGTTCCTCTGGTAAGAGAGGCAGCAAAAGAGATAAGACAAAGTTATGGTGTACCTATTCCAAAACCACACCGTATGTGTGTGCAGAGATAAAATTGGGAGAGTGGAGCGCCACATGTGCATTAAACGCTTTCTTATTGTGTTAAAGAGCTTACGAGTCTGCTTACCAGATGTTATTGTGAAGAGTGGTAAGCTCTTTAACACAATAAGGAAGCGTTTAATGCACATGTGGCGCTCCACTCTCCCAGTCTTATCTCTACATATCTAAAACCGGAATACTCTAAACCTGAGACAAGAGTCCTTTTTTTTCGGGAGGAATCAAGCAGCCTGTGTGCAGCACAACACCCAGCAAATATTCGAGGCGGACATGAAATACTTTGCAAAAAGATTACAACAAAGGAAACATCTGGTAGCCCAATAAACAACCATAGACATTGAAACCAAAAGCAAAACACCAAAAAGTGATAACACACAGACTTTTGGGACAGACGACACAGAATTTTTTTAAATATATTCAAAACCTTTCAGAACAATCTTAAAAGCAAACTATTTCATCAACTAGATGTTCTTTTCCTGAAAATATATCTACAAGAAAATCTGGCCCCCAGAGGCTTACAGCTAGCCATAACACCCACATTTCCTGATGATCCTAGTTTTGACTATTAATGGAATGATTATTTAGACCAATGCGCAGCGGGTCTCATCAGGATCATCATGAACAAACGAGAATCAATTACTGAGACCTACACCAGGGATATAGAACTAAACATCCAAACATCCTGATTTCATTACTATAAACCATAATCTTACCAAAGAATCGGAGATGAGATGCCCCTTTTAGAGTAATACCCCCCACCAACACTACAGAAGACACACCAAATCTCATGGACTTCCAATCTGCTACTACAGACACCCTCCCAAAGTTACCAGAGGGTCATTTATTACAGACCTCAACCTACTTCAGATTGCAGATCTCACCCTACACCTTACCCCTCCATCTACCAGCCCCTAGCAAACTACAAGCATGATACACTGTCCGTATATACTGAAAATATCATTACCATCGACAACACCAGCTCAGCATCCTGCACACTGGTGCATTTTTTTATTTCCGGCTGATACTCACCAACATCCAACCCCAGCCATGAACAAAACCACCCTTTACCCAAAATTCACGCAATATTACAAACCAACACCCGGAAAATGAAAAATAGAACGCATGGAAAAAGAGGAGGTGCACAGAAAACACAAATTAGAAAAACACCACTAAAAACCTCAACTAACATACCAAATGCAGTAAAAAAAAACTTATCAACTATCAAAATCTTCAATCTATCACGTCTCACGCTTTAGGGCCCCTAAAATGCAAGGGCAGTATAAATACCCCACATGTGCCCCCATTTTGGAAAGAAGACACCCCAAGGTATTCTGTGAGGGGTATGGTGAGTTCATGTAAAATTTTATTTTTTGTCACAAGTTAGTGGAATATGAGACTTTGTAAGAAAAAAAAAGAAAAAAATCATTTTCCGCTAACTTGTGCCCAAAAAAATATATTCTAGGAACTCTCCATGCCCCTCACGGAATACCTTGGGGTGTCTTCTTTCCAAAATGGGGTCATTTGTGGGGTATTTATACTGCCCTGGCATTTTAGGGGCCCTTAAGCGTGAGAAGTAGTTTGGAATCCAAATGCGTAAAAAATGCCCTGTGAAATCCTCAAGATACTCATTGGAATTTGGGCCCCTTTGTACACCTAGGCTGCAAAAAGTGTCACACATGTGGTATTGCCATACTCAGGAGAAGTAGGGCAATGTGTTTTGGGGTGTATTATTTCATATACCCATGCTGGGTGAGAGAAATATCTCTGTCAAATGACAACGTTGTATAAAAAAAAAAGGGAAAAGTTGTCTTTTAGAGAGATATTTCTCTCACCCAGCATGGGTATATGTAAAAATACACCCCAAAACACATTGCCCTACTTCTCCTGAGTACGGCGATACCACATGTGTGACCCTTTTTTGCAGCCAAGATGCGCAAAGGGGCCCAAATTCCAATGAGTACTTTCAGGATTTCACAGGGCATTTTTACGCATTTGGATTCCAAACTACTTCTCACGCTTTAGGGCCACTAAAATGCCAGGGCAGTATAAATACCCCACATGTGACCCCATTTTGGAAAGAAGAAACCCCAAGGTATTCCATGAGGGGTATGTTGAGTTCATGTAAAATTTAATTTTTTGTCACAAGTTAGTGGAATATAAAACTTTGTAAGAAAAAAAATATATATAATTTTCCGCTAACTTGTGACAAAAAATAAAAACTTCCATAAACTCACTATGCCCATCAGCGAATACCTTAGGGTGTCTACTTTCCGAAATGGGGTCATTTGTGGGGTGTTTCTATTGTCTGGGCATTGTAGAACCTCAGGAAACATGACAGGTGCTCATAAAGTCAAATATACACTTATTGCATTTTTTTTTTTATCAAAGACATGTAGAACAATAAATTTAGAGAAAAATTTATATAGAAATGTAGTTTTATTTGAAAAATTTTACAACCGAAAGTGAAAAATTCAAGTTCGATTAATATAAAAAAAAGTAAAAATATCAGCAGCAATGAAATACCACCAAATGAAAGCTCTATTAGTGAATAGAAAAGGAGGTAAAATTAATTTGGGTGGTAAGTTGTATGACCAAGCAATAATCCGTGAAAGTAGTGTAGTGCAGAATTGTAAAAAGTGGTCTGGTCATTAAGGGGGTTTAAGCTAGGGGGGCTGAAGTGGTTAAGCAGCATCAGCAGCAGCATGGTGATAAAAATGAGTGGCAAGGTGACATGGTGTGGAGATGGCAGCATGAGGAGGCCACATAGTGGCACAATGACTGAGTCTGGATAAAAGACTAAGGCCACAGATTGTTTAGAAAGATGCAGATCGAAAGAATCTGTGGAGTTGTATCAATGTCACCTGCAGATTAATGCAGACCAGGGGCGAAGCTATAGGGGAGGCAGGCAAAGCTGCAGCTTTGGGGCCCTGACCCAGAAGGGGCCCATTCAGGAGGAGGACTAAAGGATTTGGTCAGAGCCCCCTCAACAGTATTACACAATGAAATGATATACAGTGACAGTACAGACAGTGTAGGAAATGGATGGAACAGCTGCCGGCCCTGGTCTGAGAGAGCGATCTTTACTAGCCACAGGAATAGGGGCGGCATGAAAGGAAGGGGTCGCTAAAAAATTACTGTGGGATAGAGCCCCATTAAAAAATTTGCTGTGGGGCCCAGTCATTTCTAGCTACGCCACTGATGCAGCCCACAAAAGCAAGTTGGGTTTATCGATTCCAAAACCTTAATTTAATTGTGGGCCTGATGATCACTTTAAGGCCTTTTAAGCAGCAGCAGCAGCAGCAGCAGCAGCAGCATGGTGATAAAAATGAGTGGCACATAGTAGCACAATGACAGGATAAAAGACTGAGGCCACAGATTGTTGAGAAAGATGCAGGTGGAAACAAATCTGTAGAGCTGTATGACAGTCACCTGCAGATTAATGCAGCCATAAAAATCAAGTTGAGTTTGTCGGTTCCACCTCAGCTCACCAGCAGGCCCGGACCTAAAATCTTTTACTGGGTCAGCTCAGCTGCAGGCCCGCAACTCAAATCTTTTACTGGGTCAGTTCACATGCAGGCTTGCGACTTAAATCTTTTACAGGGTCAGCTCACATATAGGCCCTCGCATAGAAGTTTTTAGAGGGTCACAGGGCTCCAGATGGTGACCAAAATGGTCGCAAATGCAACCTAGAATTGCTAAATGGCGACAAGACTTTGTAGTCTTGTCACCATTTGTGCCTAGACCTCTGCCGCTTTCACAGTACTGTTCTTCTCAACAACACAGGGGAGAAGGAGGCAGTCCTATACTGCTGCTGCCGCTGCCACCAATGGGCTGATAGCAGGGAGGAGAAGGAGGGAGGGGCTGTGGCCACTGCGCCACCAATGAATATTGTTTATGCTTAATACAAACGCAGGCTGCGGGTGCCGGACATATCCCATACCCGGCACCCAGCCTCTATGACTGCACGCTGTGATCCGCCGCTATTAACCCCTCAGGTGCGGCATCTGAGCAGATCGCAGCGCACAGTCATAGAGGCTGGGTGCCAGGTATGGGATATGGCCGGCACCCGCAGACTGCGTTTGTATTAAAGAGGACCTTTTTTTACAATAAAAAAACCTAAACTAAGTATACAGACATGGAGAGCGGCGCCCAGGGATCTCACTGCACTTACTATTATCCCTGGGCGCCTCGCCGTTCTCCCGGTATAGGCTCCGGTATCGTCAGATTTGCGGCTTAACTGGGAGGAGCCGGCTCTTGTTCTCCTGGGCGTCTCCTTCTCCCAGGCTGGAGCGCTGGCCAATCGCAGCACTCAGCTCATCGCCTGAGGACAAGGGATGAAAAGACGAAAAAGTGTGAACTATTAAAATATTTTAAAATATCTCCTATGCAGTGAACGCCGTAACATAAAAAAAAACTTGCAATTTGCAGTTTTTTTAGTCACCTTGTCCCAACAAAAATTAGGTTAGGACTGTTCTATTATGGTCCAGACGTTCCATAAAATGTGTAATGCAAGCGGCTTTTTTGGTGTTTTCTTTTTTTCATGTGGTATCGAGTATTGCAATGCTTTTTTATGGTATCGAAATCGAGTTAAAATTTTGACAACCCTAGGTAAGACTTTTTTTTTTTTGCATACCGTAATTATATGTATTTTAAGTTTGGCGACTACAAATTTTAGTTTGGCTCCAAAAAATTTCAGATTAGGAGCCAATGGCTCCTTGATATTTTTTTTAGTCTGGAGCCCTGGGGTCAGCTCAGCTGCAGGCCCCCGCATATAATGTTTTACAGGGTCAGCTCACCCGCAGGCACCCGCATATAATGTTTTACAGGGTCAGCTCACCTGCAGGCCCGCAACTCAAATCTTTTACAGGGTCAGCTCATCTGCAGGCCCGCAATTCATGCTGCCTTGCTTTGAAGTAGTAGCCGTAGCCGTTTATCAGGCTTCCTCTTCAAAATCGAACAATGATTCCCCATTACCGGTGGTCACCATGTTAGACGCATAAAAGAACATCGAAAGTTGATAGGGAAGATATCCAAATGGATCGTGGACGTTATCTAGACGTTATCTAGAGTCAACAAAGCGGCAGCAGGGCCTCTCCTGTATAACATTTCCTCATCTAAAATACTGCAGTGACATTCCCTGTAATTTTTTATTACTCATTCCAATAACAGGGCATCTTAAGAGTCCTGTATTGTTATTTATCGTCACTACCTCCACAAGTCCGGAGTGTGTGATTTGCACGACACCCACTTGCCTTCCTTGGATGTGTTAGCCATTTCTCAGGCTCCCTCTCTGGAATCAAACACCAATTCCCCGTTACCCGCAGTTTACAATGATTTTGAGCTGACAATTACATTGAAAATTGATAGGCTAGACATCCGAATGGATCGTTGCCGTCAAAGGGGCGTGCCATCGGCCCCAGGTTAACTAGTCGCCAAAGCGTCAGCAGGCCACCACCCATAATGTTTTAGATGGTCAGATCAGCAGGCCCTTGCTCCTAATGTTTTTGAGGGTCACCAGCAGGCCATCAATCATAATTTTTAAAGGGTGTGTATGATGCCCTGTGTATGATGCCCTCCTTTATGTGTAACTAAGGGTGTATCGGAGTGCCTCTTCCTTGTAATTTTTGGCAGCACTTGCACTTTATATACAAGTAAATATTCAGGAAAGAATGTTTTCTAACAATTTTTCCTCTAAAATCGATTTTCTTTCCCCTTGGTTTTGTGCGTATTATTGTCATTATGTAAAAGTGGCGTACTATTCGGACAACATAGTTCCCAGCAGCGACCAGCGAGTCCAAGATGCATCCATACATCCTCCCCATGCTGTTACAGAACCATTTCGGTCATGTTACCAACAATTTCTGACATTTTCTTATGAAACAGGCACCCTCCCCTCATCAGAGCAGGGGTTACCTGGTTTAATGCTCGGGTTCTCCTATTGACTTCTATTATATTCGGGTGCTCTGTCGAGCACCCGAATATCACAATGTTTTTGGCCCGAGCCCCCGAGCACGTGAGAAGTACAGTGCTCGATCAACACTAGTGTATATCACTGGGACAAGTGGATCTATGGGAATAAGATATTCCGCCAGCCTCTCATTAATAATCCCTTTACTATGGGCCCCTTCAACGATTAACTTCAGTTCATTCATAAAGTCCTGTGTGGGGTCATAAGTAGAGTTGAGCGAACACCTGGATGTTCGGGTTCGAGAAGTTCGGCCGAACTTCCCGAAAATGTTCGGGTTCGGGATCCGAACCCGATCCGAACTTCGTCCCGAACCCCATTAAAGTCAATGGGGACCCGAACTTTTCGGCACTAAAACGGCTGTAAAACAGCCCAGGAAAGGGCTAGAGGGCTGCAAAAGGCAGCAACATGTAGGTAAATCCCCAGCAAACAAATGTGGATAGGGAAATGAATTAAAATACAAATTAAATAAATAAAAATTTACCAAAATCAATTGGAGAGAGGTCCCATAGCAGAGAATCTGGCTTCCCGTCACCCACCACTGGAACAGTCCATTCTCAGATATTTAGGCCCCGGCACCCAGGCAGAGGAGAGAGGTCCCGTAACAGACAATCTGGCTTCATGTCAGCAGAGAATCAGACTTCATGTCATAGCAGAGAATCAGGCTTCACGTCACCCACCACTGCAACAGTCCATTGTCAGATATTTAGGCCCAGCACCCAGGCAGAGGAGAGAGGTCCCGTAACAGAGGATCTGGCTTCATGTCAGCAGAGAATCAGTCTTCATATCATAGCAGAGAATCAGGCTTCACGTCACCCACCACTGCAACAGTCCATTTTCATAAATTTAGGCCCAACACCCATGCAGAGGAGAGAGGTCCCGTAACAGACAATCTGTCTTCATGTCAGCAGAGAATCAGTCTTCATGTCATAGCAGAGAATCACGCTTCACGTCACCCACCACTGCAACAGTCCATTTTCATAAATTTAGGCCCAGCACCCTGGCAGAGGAGAGAGGTCCCATAACAGACAATCTGGCTTCATGTCAGCAGAGAATTAGTCTGCATGTCATAGGAGAGAATCAGGCTTCACGTCAGCCACCAATGCAACAGTCCATTGTCAGATATTTAGGCCCAGCACCCAGGCAGAGGAGAGAGGTCCCGTAACAGAGGATCTGGCTTCATGTCAGCAGAGAATCAGTCTTCATATCATAGCAGAGAATCAGGCTTCACGTCACCCACCACTGCAACAGTCCATTTTCATAAATTTAGGCCCAGCACCCAGGCAGAGGAGAGAGGTCCCGTAACAGAGGATCTGGCTTCATGTCAGCAGAGAATCAGTCTTCATATCATAGCAGAGAATCAGGCTTCACATCACCCACCACTGCAACAGTCCATTTTCATAAATTTAGGCCCAGCACCCAGGCAGAGGAGAGAGGTCCCGTAACAGACAATCTGGCTTCATGTCAGCAGAGAATCAGTCTTCATGTCATAGCAGAGAATCAGGCTTCACGTCACCCACCACTGCAACAGTCCATTTTCATAAATTTAGGCCCAGCACCCTGGCAGAGGAGAGAGGTCCCGTAACAGACAATCTGGCTTCATGTCAGCAGAGAATTAGTCTGCATGTCATAGCAGAGAATCAGGCTTCACGTCAGCCACCAATGCAACAGTCCATTGTCAGATATTTAGGCCCAGCACCCAGGCAGAGGAGAGAGGTCCCGTAACAGACAATCTGTCTTCATGTCAGCAGAGAATTAGTCTGCATGTCATAGCAGAGAATCAGGCTTCACGTCAGCCACCAATGCAACAGTCCATTGTCAGATATTTAGGCCCAGCACCCAGGCAGAGGAGAGAGGTCCCGTAACAGACAATCTGGCTTCATGTCAGCAGAGAATCAGTCTTCATGTCATAGCAGAGAATCAGTCTTCATGTCATAGCAGAGAATCAGGCTTCACGTCACCCACCACTGTAAGAGTCCATTTTCATAAATTTAGGCCCAGCACCCAGGCAGAGGAGAGAGGTCCCGTAACAGACAATCTGGCTTCATGTCAGCAGAGAATCAGTCTTCATGTCATAGCAGAGAATCAGTCTTCATGTCATAGCAGAGAATCAGGCTTCACGTCACCCACCACTGTAAGAGTCCATTTTCATAAATTTAGGCCCAGCACCCAGGCAGACGAGAGAGGTCCCGTAACAGACAATCTGGCTTCATGTCAGCAGAGAATCAGTCTTCATGTCATAGCAGAGAATCAGTCTTCATGTCATAGCAGAGAATCAGGCTTCACGTCACCCATCACTGTAAGAGTCCATTTTCATAAATTTAGGCCCAGCACCCAGGCAGAGGAGAGAGGTCCCGTAACAGACAATCTGGCTTCATGTCAGCAGAGAATCAGTCTGCATGTCATAGCAGAAAATCAGGCTTCACGTCAGCCACCACTGCAACAGTCCATTGTCAGATATTTAGGCCCAGCACCCAGGCAGAGGAGAGAGGTCCCGTAACAGAGAATCTGTCTTCATGTCAGCAGAGAATTAGTCTGCATGTCATAGCAGAGAATCAGGCTTCACGTCACCCAACATTGGAACAGTCCATTGGCATATATTTAGGCCCCGGCACCCAGACAGAGGAGAGGTTCATTCAACTTTGGGTAGCCTCGCAATATAATGGTAAAATGAAAATAAAAATAGGATTGAGTGAGGAAGTGCCCTGGAGTCCAATAATATATGGTTAAGGGGAGGTAGTTAATGTTTAATCTGGACAAGGGACGGACAGGTCCTGTGGGATCCATGCCTGGTTCATTTTTATGAACGTCAGCTTGTCCACATTGGCTGTAGACAGGCGGCTGCGTTTGTCTGTAATGACGCCCCCTGCCGTGCTGAATACACGTTCAGACAAAACGCTGGCCGCCGGGCAGGCCAGCACCTCCAAGGCATAAAAGGCTAGCTCTGGCCACGTGGACAATTTAGAGACCCAGAAGTTGAATGGGGCCGAACCATCAGTCAGTACGTGGAGGGGTGTGCACACGTACTGTTCCACCATGTTAGTGAAATGTTGCCTCCTGCTAACACGTTGCGTATCAGGTGGTGGTGCAGTTAGCTGTGGCGTGTTGACAAAAGTTTTCCACATCTCTGCCATGCTAACCCTGCCCTCAGAGGAGCTGGCCGTGACACAGCTGCCTTGGCGACCTCTTGCTCCTCCTCTGCCTTGGCCTTGGGCTTCCACTTGTTCCCCTGTGACATTTGGGAATGCTCTCAGTAGCGCGTCTACCAACGTGCGCTTGTACTCGCGCATCTTCCTATCACGCTCCAGTGCAGGAAGTAAGGTGGGCACATTGTCTTTGTAGCGTGGATCCAGCAGGGTGGCAACCCAGTAGTCCGCACAGGTTAAAATGTGGGCAACTCTGCTGTCGTTGTGCAGGCACTGCAGCATGTAGTCGCTCATGTGTGCCAGGCTGCCCAGGGGTAAGGACAAGCTGTCCTCTGTGGGAGGCGTATCGTCATTGTCCTGCCTTTCCCCCCAGCCACGCACCAGTGATGGACCCGAGCTGCGTTGGGTGCCACCCCGCTGTGACCATGTTTCATCCTCATCCTCCTCCACCTCCTCCTCATCCTCGTCCTCCAGTAGTGGGCCCTGGCTGGCCACATTTGTACCTGGCCTCTGCTGTTGCCAAAAACCTCCCTCTGAGTCACTTCGAAGAGACTGGCCTGAAAGTGCTAAAAATGACCCCTCTTCCTCCTCCTCCTCCTCCTGGGCCACCTCCTCTTCCATCATCGCCCTAAGTGTTTTCTCAAGGAGACATAGAAGTGGTATTGTAACGCTGATAACGGCGTCATCGCCACTGGCCATGTTGGTGGAGTACTCGAAACAGCGCAACAGGGCACACAGGTCTCGCATGGAGGCCCAGTCATTGGTGGTGAAGTGGTGCTGTTCTGTAGTGCGACTGACCCGTGCGTGCTGCAGCTGAAACTCCACTATGGCCTGCTGCTGCTCGCACAGTCTGTCCAGCATGTGCAAGGTGGAGTTCCACCTGGTGGGCACGTCGCATATGAGGCGGTGAGCGGGAAGGCCGAAGTTACGCTGTAGCGCAGACAGGCGAGCAGCAGCAGGATGTGAACGCCGGAAGCGCGAACAGACGGCCCGCACTTTATGCAGCAGCTCTGACATGTCGGGGTAGTTGTGTATGAACTTCTGCACCACCAAATTCAGCACATGCGCCAAGCAAGGGATGTGCGTCAAATTGGCTAGTCCCAGAGCTGCAACGAGATTTCGCCCATTATCACACACCACCAGGCCGGGCTTGAGGCTCATCGGCAGCAACCACTCGTCGGTCTGTTGTTCTATACCCCGCCTCAACTCCTGTGCGGTGTGGGGCCTGTCCCCCAAACATATGAGTTTCAGAATGGCCTGCTGACGTTTACCCCGGGCTGTGCTGAAGTTGGTGGTGAAGGTGTGTGGCTGACTGGATGAGCAGGTGGAAGAAGAGGAGGAGGAAGCCGGGAAGGAGGAGGTGGCAACAGGAGGCAAAGAATGTTGCCCTGCGATCCTTGGCGGCGGAAGGACGTGCGCTAAACAGCTCTCCGCCTGGGGCCCAGCTGCCACTACATTTACCCAGTGTGCAGTTAGGGAGATATAGCGTCCCTGGCCGTGCTTACTGGTCCACGTATCTGTGGTTAGGTGGACCTTGCTACAGATGGCGTTGCGCAGTGCACACTTGATTTTATCGGATACTTGGTTGTGCAGGGAAGGCACGGCTCTCTTGGAGAAGTAGTGGCGGCTAGGAACAACATACTGTGGGAGAGCAAGCGACATGAGCTGTTTGAAGCTGTCTGTGTCCACCAGCCTAAATGACAGCATTTCATAGGCCAGTAGTTTAGAAATGCTGGCATTCAGGGCCAGGGATCGAGGGTGGCTAGGTGGGAATTTACGCTTTCTCTCAAATGTTTGTGAGATGGAGAGCTGAACGCTGCCGTGTGACATGGTTGAGACGCTTGGTGACGGAGGTGGTGGTGGTGTTGGTGGTACATCCCCTGTTTGCTGGGCGGCAGGTGCCAACGTTCCTCCAGAGGCAGAGGAAGAGGCCGAGGTGGCAGCAGCAGAAGAGGTAGCAGGGGGAGCCTGAGTGACTTCCTTGGTTTTAAGGTGTTTACTCCACTGCAGTTCATGCTTTGCATGCAGGTGCCTGGTCATGCAGGTTGTGCTCAGGTTCAGAACGTTAATGCCTCGCTTCAGGCTCTGATGGCACAGCGTGCAAACCACTCGGGTCTTGTCGTCAGCACATTGTTTGAAGAAGTGCCATGCCAGGTACTCCTTGAAGCTGCCTTTGGGGTGCTCGGTCCCAGATGGCGGCGGTCAGTAGCAGGCGGAGTCTCTTGGCGGCGGGTGTTCTGCTTTTGCCCACTGCTCCCTCTTTTGCTACGCTGTTGGCTCGGTCTCACCACTGCCTCTTCCTCCGAACTGTGAAAGTCAGTGGCACGACCTTCATTCCATGTGGGGTCTAGGACCTCATCGTCCCCTGCATCGTCTTCCACCCAGTCTTGATCCCTGACCTCCTGTTCAGTCTGCACACTGCAGAAAGACGCAGCAGTTGGCACCTGTGTTTCGTCATCATCAGAGACATGCTGAGGTGGTATTCCCATGTCCTCATCATCAGGAAACATAAGTTGTTGTGCGTCAGTGCATTCTATGTCTTTCACCGCTGGGGAAGGGCTAGGTGGATGCCCTTGGGAAACCCTGCCAGCGGAGTCTTCAAACAGCATAAGAGACTGCTGCATAACTTGAGGCTGAGACAGTTTCCCTGGTATGTATGGGGGTGATGTGACAGACTGATGGGGTTGGTTTTCAGGCGCCATCTGTGCGCTTTCTGCAGAAGACTGGGTGGGAGATAATGTGAACGTGCTGGATCCACTGTCGGCCACCCAATTGACTAATGCCTGTACCTGCTCAGGCCTTACCATCCTTAGAACGGCATTGGGCCCCACCATATATCGCTGTAAATTCTGGCGGCTACTGGGACCTGAGGTAGTTGGTACACTAGGACGTGTGGATGTGGCAGAACGGCCACGTCCTCTCCCAGCACCAGAGGGTCCACTAACACCACCACGACCATGTCCACGTCCGCGTCCCTTACTAGATGTTTTCCTCATTTTTATGGTTCACCACAACAACAAAAATATTATTTGGCCCAATGTATTGTATTCAAATTCAGCGGGATATAAATTTGAGGCCTAGTATTTAGGCGCTGGGTGACCGGTATGGATTTAGTGACAGAATTAGACTTGGAAATGCACAGTAGCGTGTGTGTGAAGTTATTCTGAATGACCCTATGTGCACCTTGAATATTATATACCCTTTTAGGGATAGATTTCAAATAGCTCTGATATAGCAGAAACCACTAAATTATGAAATTGCTAAATTGGTAATTGTATTTCAACCCAGAACAAAAAATGTGCTTTGACGGACACTAAATAACTTGCCCAGCCACAACAGTACAGCGGTAACGACAGATGTAGCGGGATATAAATTTGAGGCCTAGTATTTAGGCGCTGGGTGACTGGTATGGATTTAGTGACAGAATTAGACTTGGAAATGCACAGTAGCGTGTGTGTGAAGTTATTCTGAATGACCCTATGTGCACCTTGAATATTATATACCCTTTTAGGGATAGATTTCAAATAGCTCTGATATAGCAGAAACCACTAAATTATGAAATTGCTAAATTGGGAATTGTATTTCAACCCAGAACAAAAAATGTGCTTTGGCGGACACTAAATAACTTGCCCATCCACAACAGGACAGCGGTAACGAGAGATTTAGCGGGATATAAATTTGAGGCCTAGTATTTAGGCGCTGGGTGACCGGTATGGATTTAGTGACAGAATTAGACTGGGATATGGCCAAAAAATAACCACACTATTGCTGGTTAAATGCACTTGGTGTGACAGCTTGACCAACCACACTACTGAGGGTTAAATGCACTTGGTGACGGGCGCAGCTTGCCCCTGATGTAGTATATGGCCAAAAAATGAACAGACTATTGCTGGTTAAATGCACTTGGTGTGACAGCTTCACCCTGATGTAGGCTTTAGCCAAAAAACAACCACACCATTGAGGGTTAAATGCACTTGGTGACAGGCGCAGCTTGCCCCTGATGTAGTATATGGCCAAAAAATGAACAGACTATTGCTGGTTAAATGCACTTGGTGTGACAGCTTGACCAACCACACTACTGAGGGTTAAATGCACTTGGTGACGGGCGCAGCTTGCCCCTGATGTAGTATATGGCCAAAAAATGAACAGACTATTGCTGGTTAAATGCACTTGGTGACGGGCGCAGCTTGCCCCTGATTTAGTATATGGCCAAAAAATGAACAGACTATTGCTGGTTAAATGCACTTGGTGTGACAGCTTCACCCTGATGTAGGCTTTAGCCAAAAAACAACCACACCATTGAGGGTTAAATGCACTTGGTGACAGGCGCAGCTTGCCCCTGATGTAGTATATGGCCAAAAAATAAACAGACTATTGCTGGTTAAAGGCACTTGGTGTGACAGCTTCACCCTGATGTAGGATTTAGCCAAAAAACAACCACACCATTGAGGGTTAAATGCACTTGGTCGCAGCTTGGATGCACTTGGTCGCAGCACCGCACAAGACACAAAATGGCCGCCGATCACCCCAGAAAAAAGTGACTGACAAACGGTCTGGGCAGCCTAAAAACAGTGAGCATTTGAATTTCAGCAGCTCAATGATGCACAGCTGCAGATCGATCGATTAATCAAGTCCTTTGGAGGAGTTAATCTGCCTAATCTCGCCCTACTGTCGCAGCCGCAACCTCTCCCTACACTAATCAGAGCAGAGTGACGGGCGGCGCTATGTGACTCCAGCTTAAATAGAGGCTGGGTCACATGGTGCTCTGGCCAATCACAGCCATGCCAATAGTAGGCATGGCTGTGACGGCCTCTTGGGGCAAGTAGTATGACGCTTGTTGATTGGCTGCTTTGCAGCCTTTCAAAAAGCGCCAAGAAAGCGTCACAAAAGCGCCAAGAAAGCGACGAACACCGAACCCGGACTTTTACGAAAATGTCCGGGTTCGGGTCCGTGTCACGGACACCCCAAAATTCGGTACGAACCCGAACTATACAGTTCGAGTTCGCTCATCCCTAGTCATAAGCCATTGGTACAAATGTGTGTCTGTCCCCCAGTTGATGCAGACTCTCATCCCTATAGTCTGATTTGTCCATGACAACAATACCTGAGCCCTTATCAGCTGGTTTTATAACTATGTCAGTATGAGTACTTAAGTTCTTAAGGGCAAATGATTGTGTCTTTGAAATGTTATATCTTACCTTCCTGGAGGATGGTTTCTTCTCTATTTTCTTAAGGTCCATTTGGATCGACGAGATAACATTTTCTACGATGTCATACTTCTTTGGAGGGATGAATTGACTTGAAGGTTTGCACGTACGGGTATGTGCTTCAAAACATGTGGGTGATGTCTCGATGGAGGTGCTCCAGATGGGTTTTTCTATTTCAATAAATATTCTAAGTCAAATTGCTCTAAAAAATCTTAAGAGCTACTTATCTAGTTGATAAAGGTTGGTGAAGCTCATAGGTACAAATCCTAGGCCCAGATTAAGGGCTGAGGTTTCTTCGTCTGAAAGGGTTCTCTTCAATAAATTAATTACCAGATTATCCGGATTTTCTTGGTTTGATTCATCATCAATTGCATTTGGCAGACCTGGTCCCAATTGGATCCCGAGATTGTTGAGAAGGGAATCGTGATCTGCCTCTTATGTTTCCTCCCCGCCCTCCTTGGCGGCCTCTTCTTCTTATATTCGGCTGATCTCTGCCTAAAAAAATCGATGTCACTATTAGTGCTTGAGGACCCGGAAGTTCTCGAGAGTAGGGGAGCTTGTGTAGGATAAGTTTGGTTAACTTTCCGGTATACTTGATTTCTCGCGTAATCCTGTAAGACCCGTTGGAAATTAGGATCTTTTTCGGTCCTCCAGGTTTCGCTTAAACAAGTACATTTTTTGTACAATGTCCCTTTTGAGATATGTAGTTTCTTCTGAGTGTAAATTCTGAAACAGCATGAGGAGGCCACAGAGTGGCAAGGTGACATAGTTTGGCAATGGCAGCAGAAGCTGCATCAGGAGACCACAAAGTGACCTGGTAACAGAGTGGGGCGGTAGTGGCAATACCAGTACCTGCTGATGAAGTTGCATGCAAGAAGGAACACTTGGCATCTGATGTGTGGTATCAGGCAGGTTGCAGCATCAGAATAGTAGCTGAGGCAGGTAGCCAGACAAAAACGGTCTCTTTTTTCAAATTGTTGGTCTGGCACCATGGATGATCTAGTCTGATGTATCGGGCATTGGTGTGTGGAAATCCTGGCTGATCCATGCCTGATTTAACAGGCTGGCAGTGTAATTTACCTTTATTTGCCCCTAGGCCACTTATATACAGTCCTGATCAAAAGTTTAAGACCACTTGAAAAATGGCAAAAAATCTTATTTAGCCTGGCTGGATCTTAACAAGGTTCCAAGTAGAGCTTCAACATGCAACAAGAAGAAGTGGGAGTGAGACAAAACATTTTTTGAGCATTCAATTTAATGAAAACAACGAATAAACTGAAACAGGCTGTTTTTCAGCTGATCAAAAGTTTAGGACCACATGCCTTTTCATTGTCATTTTCTGTCAGGTAGTCACACGTTGTGATGGCAAAGGCAAAAAAACTCTCCCTTTTTTAACGTGGTCGAATTTTTGAACTGCATTAGCAGGGTCTCTCACAGCGCGCCATCGCTGCTGAGGTGGGACGCAGTAAGACAGTCATTTGGAATTTCTTAAATGATCCTGAGTATTATGGAACAAAAAAGTCAAGTGGAAGACCCCAGAAAATTTTATCAGCACTGAGTCGGAGGATCCAATAGGCTGTCCGTCAAGACACTGGACGATCCTCGACCCAAATTAAGGACCTTACTGGTGCTGACTGCAGCCCCATAACCATCAGACAGCATCTGAGACTGAAGGGCTTCGAAAACAAAAAACGTCTTCAAAGACCTTGTCTCCTTGAACGCCACAGAACTGCTCGTTTGGACTTTGCAAGAGAGCACCAAACATGGGAACAGGTGGAAGAAAGTTTTATTCTCTGATGAGATTTTTTTTTACCTTGATGATCCTGATGGTTTCCAACGTTACTGGCATGACAAGCAGATCCCACCTGAGATGTTTTCTACGCGCCACAGTGGAGAGGGCACCATAATGGTTTGGAGTACTTTTTCCTTCAGTGGAACAATGGAGCTTCAGGAAGTGCAGGGGCGAGGATAGCAGACTACATCTACTGGTCAGCGGGGTCCTGTGTGTGGCCCTGTGCTGGTTCCCTTACCGGAGCAGCGCAGCGCTGGCTCCAGGTCGGCTCTTGTTGGTGAAGGAAGGGCGACATCTGGTGGCAGAGCTGCTGAACTGCAGGCTCTTGGAGCTCCAAGCGGGACGAGAGCGACATCTGTTGGCGAGGCTGAGATACTACAGGCCTTGGGATCTATAAGTGCTGTAAGGGAGACATCTAGTGGCGCAGCTGCAGGATTGCAGGCTGCAGGGTCTGGAGATTCCAGAGGAGACATTACAGAACAGCTTTGGACGTCTGGACGGGAGTACGTCGCCAGTCAAGTTTCGGTGCCTCATGTTTCGGCTGGTGGAGTCATAGCATCCGCGCAGCCAGGTGAGATAAGCGGGGATTCCTCTTTTGTGGTTGCTAATAGTGGGGGAACCTCGGGGGTTGTGGGAGTCTCTGGGGTGTCCGTTGCCGGTGGGTTGGGGGAGTTGTTGTTGGGGTTGCGTGATTTGGTGACGGGGTTGGTAGGTACGGGGATGGTGGCAGGGTCCCCTTTGACGGCATGGGGTGTGCAACATCCGAGGTTGCTGGGTACGAGTGCGGCTGGGGGTCTTAGTGGGGTGGGCGCTGGGGAGGTCAGTTCCAGAGCTGGGGGTGTGGTTGGAGCGGCGCACCAGGGAGTAGCGGATAAGGACGGCGAAAAAAGAAGGGACGGGGCAAAGGAGAAGAATGGTGAGGAGCCGCGTTTAGATGACGCAGCAAAAGGGGAGGTTTATGTGTGCTTTGAGGGGCTGCTGGGGGCGCACTTGAAGCACGAAGTTAGGGAAAAAATTTGGAAATGGGAGTACGTGGATATATTTGCACTGCTTTCCCTGGAGCGATTTAATTTGGACCGGGATAGGTGGGATGATAGGAAAAAGGAGGAGGAGGATAAGCGGCGTTCTCGTTTGATTCCGCTGACCTTTTCAAACTGGTTACAGGCTTTTGTGATCTTGGCCAGTGTTATCGGGGAGAAAGCGCCGGACAATTGTTCGTCACTTTTCTGTTATCTGGATGCAATAGGCGGAGCGTACCGAGTGTATGGGGGTTTGGGGTGGTTGAGGTATGATGAGCAGTTCAGGCAGCGGAAGGTGGTCCGGCCTAGTATGCGCTGGGACCATAAAGACATTGGTCTGTGGATGTGGGTTATGACTGCGGCCAGGGCTGGGCAGCCCTTTCCGTCGGGCACCGGGGGTTCGGGGCAATCGAAGCGCTCGGCGGCCTCAGTTAAGGGACCCTGTTTTTTGTTCAATGAGGGGGGATGAAAGTACGGGGACAAGTGCAAGTTCAAGCACGAGTGTTCCTTTTGCGGGGGAAACCACGCAGCGCAGCGGTGCTTCAGGGGGTGCAGGGGTAAGAGTGGGGGTGATGCGGCTGGAATAGGGGCGGACGCCAATACGGGTAACCGAGATAGTGTGTTTTCTAAATGAATACCCTGATGTTGAGGCGGCGGAATTTTTGCTTGCTGTTTTTCGGGAGGGTTTTCGGATACTGTATGTTGAGGGGGTTGGTGGGTCTGGGGAAAAAATTTACGTTCTGCAGCGGAACTTCTTGGAGTGGTGACCGAAAAACTGCAGATAGAGGTGGAGTTAGGTCGCATGGTAGGGCTCTTTCGAGACTTGCCGATGCAGGATTTGCGGGTGTCTCTGTTGGGGGTCATACCTAAGAGGGAGCCGAATACATTTCGCCTTATACATCACCTTTCTTTCCCAAAAGGGAACTCGGTTAATGATGGGATCGCGCCGGAATTGTGTTCGATTGTATATATGTCGTTTGATGAGGCGGTTCGTTGGGTCAGGTTGTATGGGCAGGGGGCGCTGTTGGCCAAGGTTGACATTGAGGCGGCGTTTCGTCTTTTGCCGGTACACCCGGAGTGTCAGCACTTGTTGGGGTGTTTCTGGGATGGGGGTATTTTGTTGACCAGTGTTTGCCGATAGGTTGTTCGGTTTTGTGCGCTTATTTTGAAAAGTTCAGTACTTTTCTGGAGTGGGTTGTACGCGAGCGGTCAGGTTGGGGTTCTATCATTCATTATTTGGATGATTTTTTGTTTATCGGGCCACCATGTTCTAATGGCTGCTCAGTGATGTTGCATTCTTTTGAAGCCATGTCTCGCCTTTTCGGTGTTCCTTTGGTGCCTGGAAAGACGGAGGGCCCGACAACGCGGTTGAGTTTTTTGGGGATAGTCATTGACACGGTGGCTATGGAATGCAGGTTGCCTGAGGATAAACTTGTGGATTTATGGCGGGAGGTGTCTGTGGCTTGCGGCAAACGCAAAATGCGGCTCCGCGAGTTGCAGTCTCTATTGGGCAAGCTCAACTTTGCATGTCGCATAATGCCCATGGGGCAGATTTCTTGTAGAAAATTGGCTAGGGCGACAGCGGGAGTGCTGTCTCCCCACCATTTTGTTCGGGTTACCCGTGAGTTGCAGGACAACTTAATATTGGAGACGTATAACGGGCGGTCCTTGTGGATGGCAGACAGAGTGTCGGCAGCGGATTTAGACTTGTTTACAGATGCGGCTGGGGGTCGGGGTTTTGGGGCGTATCTGAGGGGCCGTTGGTGTGTGGGGGAATAGCCGGAAGTATGGAAGGAGAAGGGCTTGTTGACAAACTTGGTGTTACTGGAACTTTTCCCCATTGTTATGGCAGTGTCCATTTGGGGTGGAATCTTTCTGGACCGGAAGGTATGTTTTCATTGCGATAATATGGGGGTGGTTGAGGCCATTAATCGCAATTCCGCTTAGTCGCCACCAGTTGTGCGGTTACTTCAGTATTTACTGTTGGGTTGCCTACCCTTGAACACTGGGTGGTGGCGTCTCATGTACCGGGGGTTAGTAACTCAATTCCGGATGCTTTGTCTCGTTTCCAGTGGGATTGTTTTCGTACGTTGGCACCGGAGGCGGAGACGG
This sequence comes from Bufo gargarizans, assembly GCF_014858855.1. NCBI lineage: Eukaryota > Metazoa > Chordata > Amphibia > Anura > Bufonidae > Bufo > Bufo gargarizans. The sequence goes on from NC_058088.1 coordinate 10,857,289, forward strand.
AGGGGACCAGCTTTCCACCGGAACTGTGGAATCTGCCATTCGGTCGGTTGAGGATCTGGTGAGGGGTTCTTTGGCGGCAGGGACCTGGGCGGCCTGGAGGCGGCGTTTGCAGGGTTGTGGGTTGGAGGATAGCGCGTTGATGTTGCTTTGGGTGGGGCACTGCAGGGAGGAGGGGTGGTCGTATTCCAGGTTGACTAAGTTTATGGCAGGTGTGGCTTTTGGTTGTCGGAGCCGGGGGGTGGGGGATGTGACAAAGTCTTTTTGTGTTGCGCAAGCTGGGTCGGGGTTTTCGGGTGGTGTTGTTCCAAGTCGCGAGTTTTGGGGACGGGGTGGGACAGGGGGAGCGGGCCCTTTATTAGTTCATGGAGACGGGTGTTATCTTTATTGTTTCCAGTTTATAGCGGTCCTGCGATCATGCTTGTTGGGCTTGGATAAGGATCCCTCTTTGTATGGGGAGACATTCTTTTCGGATCGGGGCGGCCATGGAGACTGCCAGGAGGGGGTTGAGTGATGATGTTATTCGGAGCATTGGCCGTTGGAAGTCTGTTCGATTTCGGTCATATGTGAGGCCCGCATGGGTATAAGGAACTTGTGGGGGGGGGGGGGGTGCTGGGGGCAGGTAGCGGTGTTTGGTTGACGTTTTTCTTTGTTTCTTGTAGGTGTTCCACTGTGCTTGGTTTGGATTATGGGGCACTCCTACGTGTTGTCAGGCTGGACGGGAGGCAGTTATCGTTTTCGAGAGGTGGCGATGATTCGTTGGATTGGGATGCGAGGGATGCTGTGGAGTCGGGTTCTTCCTGGTTTCACGGGTTTGCACAGTTGGATAGGCCTCCTGGTGTTTTGGTGTTACATGTAGGGGGGAATGATTTGGGGGCGCGCCCCTTCAGGGAGTTAGCGAGGGACATTAACCTGGAAAAACATTGTGAACTAAGTATCCTGACATATACAGCGGCGCCCGGGGATCTCACTGCACTTACTATTATCCCTGGGCGCCGCTCCGTTCTCCCGTTATGTCCTCCGGTATCTTCGCTCAGTAGGTTATAGTAGGCGGAGACTTAGGACTCTAGGTTATAGTAGGCAGAGTCTGCCCTTGTTCTGCTGGGCGTCTCCTCCTCCTAGGCTGTAGCGCTGGCCAATCGCAGCGCAGAGCTCACAGCCTGGGAGTTTTTTTTCTCCCAGGCTGTGAGCTGTGCGCTGCGATTGGCCAGCGCTACAGCCTAGGAGGAGGAGACGCCCAGCAGAACAAGGGCAGTCTCCGCCTACTATAACCTACTGAGCGAAGATACCGGAGGACATAGAGTGCAGTGAGATCCCTGGGCACCGCTGTATATGTCAGGATACTTAGTTCACAATGTTTTTCCAGGTGAAAGGTCCTCTTTAAGTTTGATTTGCTACAATTGTGGCCGCAATATCCGCAACTGGTGACGGTTTGGTCGGATATGGTGCCGCACCAGCATTGGAGGGAGGGGAGGTCTGTGGAGTGGCTGAATAAGGCGGCAATTAAGGTGAACAGGGCAGTTGGTAGGTTTGTGGCACGTAACGGTGGCATTGTTGTTCGGAATAGGGAGCTGGAGTCCGGTGAGGGGGCGTTTTGGAGGAGCGATGGGGTGCACTTGAATGGGCGTGGGGATTGATCTCTGGTGTTCTGGTTTGCAGGACGGCATTGAATTAGCGCTGCAGGTGTGGCGGGACACAAGTAGGTGAGGTGTTCACCTTCTTGAGTCGTGGGCGGTGGTGGTCCTTGGAGTTGGTGGTTATGGTGGCTCTGGCCTGGTGGGGAGGGAGCCAAAGGAGGCTCCGGACTCCCCAGGTACTGGTTTAAGGTGTGATATGGCGGGTAGCGGCCCAAGTTGGTTTCCCTTGGTTACCGGTTCCTGCCTCTGAGCTGGCGTTTATCGGCTAGAGGTAATTTAACTGAGGGCGAGGCCAGTTATCCGTCATTTATGGGGCTCCAAGGACCCTCCCCGTGTTGGCATTCATGGGTTCTTGGTAAGGTTTTAGGGTGGGGCCTTCAGGTGGAAAGGCCAAGGGTTAAGTTATGTATTTATTATATTTATTAGCATTTATATTATTAATAAAAGGCTGCTGTGGCCATATAATCCACTTGCTGGGGGGGGAGTGGAGTTTAAGAGGTAAGCGACTCGACAATACGCCGGTCATGTAAGTGCAGTAAGCCGGATTGGGGTTATGCACACTGATGCTATAATATGCAATGACTGAGTCAGGTGTAAATGATAGTTAATAGTTTTTGTTTGTGACGCCAATTGCAGCGTGCGCAGGGTACAGTCTCAGGACCCTTTAAGGTGTTGCAACTCACGTACCAGGTTAGGAATGCCAGAGTGTGGTAATGTCTCTGTGTGATAGTGGCAATAGTGTCAACGGTGTCTCCTACCTTGGTACGGCTGGACTCCTGGATCCTGGCTCACTTGCAATAAAATGAGTGTTGCTAGTAGGAGTAATTGAGGAACTTGGTAGCAATGAATGAGATCCAGACTTAGAATAAAATTCAACTTGTCTTTACTGGAGGCAGCATTAATCCATACGAGATACAGCAATAGTCTTGGGTCCCAGCAGGTATTGGCAATGTATGGCAGGGATCAATATCTCTTCCTCTTCTATCATGTGCCTGGAGCTCTCTTGCAGGATTAGTCGTCTGCTTATGGCTCTGTAATATGTGGCAGGAATCTGTATCTTCTGCTCTGTCTATCTTCTGCTGTGTATGGGACTGACTAGCTGAGGAGGAATTTGGCTTCTCCTGGTCTCTGGATGGTACTCACAGTTAGCTCACAGGGTATGGTTCTTCCTAGAGTTCTGGAGGTGGCTCCTTGCTTGTCACCAGTTGAGGCTGAAGGCTCAGACTGGGAATGAAGATCTTTGGTCTCAACAGAGACAAGATCCTGGCTTGGGATCCCTATTTCTGGGAGCTCCTACCAGCACAGCCTTCCCCTAGCCGGGGTGGCTGGCACACTCCCTGTAACTCCCTTCCCTCCCCATGAGGCAGGACATGGGCGATCCCACTCTGCTCAAAGAGGGGGGAGCTAAACTGGAGTGAACTATTCCAGTCTAGATATGCTAAACTGTTACTAAGGCCTTGCTAAACATTGCTGCCACCTGCTGGTGTACATGGAAAATTACAGCAAATACATGTACAAGGCTTAGAAAATGCACATTTGTGAGGAATATCAAATAAAATTACATTAGATAACAAGGCACATGTTACCAACAAATAGTAGCGGGGAAAAAGAGTTTAGTAACATAACTCTGGGATGTTACATTCCCCCTTACTTCGAGTTAAGCCGCCCTCGTCTTATGCTTAGGAGGTAGAGAAATCAGCTCTGGGGGTACTCAATATAAGATCAAAGTGCTGCATGAATTACACATATAAAGACATACAAAGACAAACATGAAATGGCTATCCCCAGGTTCCTGCCCGCAAGAGTAGGGTGTCCAACACACAGTTTCCCTCTCTCGGTATAACCAGTGAAACAAATACTGCACTAAGCAAACATTACTGACTGACTTTGTAGTATTGTCCACCAATACCAAAGAAAGCATGGGGGGGGGGGGGTCTTTACTCTGTAAAGGAAAAAGGGGGTCAGTCAGCACATCCCAAAGGAGCACATTGCTATGGCTGAGAAAAAGACTGTTAAACAAGACATACAATACAACAGCTCACTGCAAACCAAATAAAGTACAAAATTGCGTTACAGTTGCAAATGCTATACTAATAAGTTAGAGATGCTTGGCAAATCGTTTTGTACAAAATTATTTTAGCCTGTCTGCCGCACGTCAAGGCGATCTCTAGTTAGACGGGTTCCTAACACTAAATTCTATCTGTTATGTGCCATAACGGCTATCATATAATTCAGCAAGTGTAGGTTCCACATGCATGCTGGGCCCGCCTTAATTTCTGTCATTTTCTGGTGGCAAAATGGCCTCCATTATATCCTAGGAAAGGAGGTACCAACATGCACGCCGGGCCCACTCCACACCACTCTTAGCACCAAATGGCCACCAAGGACTGCAATGAGAGTCCACACACTATCTCTCTCCTGGTGCCAGATGGCTTCTGTGAGTGAGAGGGAGCAGGCCCAGGTGTCTTTACTCTGTAATCCCGCCATGGTGTAATGGAATGCCCGCAAATGAAAGGGTGGCTTTATCCTGTATTCCCTTTCCTGCACCTGAGAAATGTGGCTTATAGTACGATCACTATGGTGACTAAGGGGTAGCTAAATTATGGCTCTAAGGTTTGAGGCGCCATACCTTAGGCAAACTCTATAGCAATGTCATAGGAGGAGGGTATGATAATCCCATGAAACTCCTGGAAGTAAGACACCTCAGGATGGGAGCAATCCTGAACATAACTATGACTTCTAACGATTCCCGAAGCAGCGGGGTTACCCGTGTAGTTACTAGACCTGCCAGGACTTACCACTTGGTCCTACCTAGGTACCTAGGATATATAACTCCAGATGTAGGCCATTAGTTTTAAGCGTCTGCATAAAGGCAGTCCGTATAAAGGAAGGAGAGAGCATGAGCTGTCAAATAAGGCATACAAGAGTAAGTTGCTACATTTTAGGTTAAATGCAATGTTAAGTGCAATCATCACAAATAGTGCAGAAAGGTCACATTGCGGAACCTAGAAGAGAATACACACAATGGGCATGTTATCTTAAACGTTGCATAACCTGTAAACTTGAAATAAAATGAGTGCAAAAACATTATGCAAATATCAATGCAATAATACACTCAAATATAACTTGAGTCCTTTTTCTTTGAAATGCTTAACTGTGGACAGGAGCAAAAAGTCCATAAGTCACTTGTAATCCAATGGGCAACAATAGAGTTAATTGTAATCCAAACAAGGTAGTGGGTAATTTCCACAATGGGTAGTTTTCCTCACAGGAAAGTCTAGAAATCTTCCTCCTGGGTCCCATATTTGAGGACGCAAAAGTTCTTCTTTAGACTGTCTGGTGCTCTCGGCAGCTGTAACTCTAGCAGAAACTTCATCTGCAATCTCCTGGTGGCTTTCTGTGGCAGAACTTGGAACTGCAACTCCACCCTTTTCTGGAGGATCCTCAGTAGGCCTTGGCCTTTTACTTGTAGGTGACAGGTTTTCTGAACAGCAATAAAGGACGGACCCTTGGTCTTTCATAGCAAAGATCTCCGGATTCGGTGCTGGTTCTGGAGTGCATGGAGCAGTATCAGAGGACGCCTCACTAGTGGATAGGTCACTTTCAGTGGCTACTGGATCTGATAGTCATATCAGGTGTGCTGTCTTCAGCAGGCGGCTGAGAAGAAGACTTGGAGGCTTCATCACTAAACATCCTCTGTATCTTTTTCCGTTCTTCCGCTCTTTTTAGAAAGTCCTGTAATTTACTCCACCTGCGGGCTTTCCATCGGGCAAGGTCATCCTGCCAGGTGATTTCTTCATCACTGCAGGAACTGTTGAAGAACACAAGAGGGCGCTCCTGCATCTTGTAGCTCAGGCTGGCTGCTGTGATGGAGCTACACTGACCTCTTGTGGCAATTTCTGGTATTGTCTGGGTAGCGATGCTGGTCAAAGCTGCGGTGAGCTGCTGTACATCGGGAACTCCTGCTGGGGCAGAAGGGCTCAGAACTCCTGGCTGTAGTTGCTCCGGCAAATGTATCGCCAGTGGTGGTCATGGCAGGGAAGAAGCGCTCTCTCCGGGCAGCAGAGTGGCAACCGGCGTGATGAGGGACATCTTACGGACCTCTCTGGGTAAGATGTGCCCCTGTACTCTTAAACTGAAAGTCATTACTAAGTTATTTATTTGCCCCACCTGTAGATTTGAGGCAGCAGGGAGTTCAGGGATCACTATGGGGACCTCCGGGTTCAAGCGTCCCACTTTGGCGGTATTGGTTCTGGGCGGCGGAGTGAAATCTCTGGCTGCCACCGCTGCACCAGTAGGTGTCCTTGGCGGAACAGGCTTAGGCCTGTTTGGGGTATCGGGACCCACAGGAAGCGGTGCAGGGGCAGGTACGGACCGGGCCTGGGCCTCAGGGAGCGCGTCTGCTCCTACCTGATGTCGCAGCCGGGCGGCCGGTTCCGGTGCCTCCTGGTGGTCACCTGGAGCTTCAGGTGCCGTCCGCGGTGCAGGCTGGTCCAAAGCCTGTGCAGCTACGTCAGTGGCGTCTTCCGCGGGAGCAGGTTCAGCATCGGCGGCCATTTTGGGGATGTCTCGCCTTCGACGCTGTCAGCAGAAGTAGCGGAGGCATCCACAAACTCCGAAGACTTGGCTGGAGTCGCGTCTTCTTCCGCAGGAGTGGGTTCTGGAACGGCGGACATCTTTGTTTGAGCAGTGGCGGCCGTTTCGCCACCAGTTGAGGAACTCACAGCCTCTGGGGACATTCCAAAAGCGCTGGGGCCAGCTCTCTTCACAAGCTGGGAGACCCGGATTTCTGGTGGGTGAGCCTCATACACTGGTTCTTCTGGTATCGCCATCTGGTCCCACTTTGGCTTTGGGGACTGCGCCATCTTCCTTGGCTCCTCTGTCACAATCAGTGCAGCACATGAGGGTGAAGCCCAGAGGGAGGAGTCTGTACTCCCTTGGCTCACATTGCAAAGTTCTTGGTGGGCAGGCTTTAGAGTTCCCGCTTCTAGGGGGCGTAGTCATCATTTTCGCGCTCTTGAAAGCCATGAAGACACTGCGCCATGAGGGAAAAATGACTGATTAACCCTTACAGTGCTGACGCGCACAATGCAGCGTTTTCTGGTCCCGCAATGAAAGTAATAAAGTCCATTTTCAGGGTTTTTGCACAATCTGTAGATCTTGCAGTACTTGAAACATGCAATTTGGTCCGGTTAAGCACACAATTGGATCCGGTTCTGTTGGCACACAGCTTGATCCTGTTTGCACACAGCTCAATCCTGTTGGCACCCAGATCAATCCTGTTAAGGCACACAGCTCAATCCTGTTCGTTACGCCAAAATATGCAGTAAGCCGGATTGGGGTTATGCACACTGACGCTATAATATGCAATGACTGGGTCAGGTGTAAATGATAGTTAATAGTTTTTGTTCGTGACGCCAATTGCAGCGTGAGCAGGGTACAGTCTCAGGGCCCTTTAAGGTGTTGCGACTCATGTACCAGGATAGGAATGCCAGAGTGGGGTGATGTCTCTGTGTGATAGTGTCAATGGTGTCTCCTACCTTGGTACGGCTGGACTCCTGGATCCTGGCTCACTTGCAATAAAATGAGTGTTGCTAGTAGGAGTAATTGAGGAACTTGGTAGCAATGAATGAGATCCAGACTTGGAATATAATTCAACTTGTCTTTACTGGAGGCAGCATTAATCCATACGAGATACAGCAATAGTCTTGGGTCCCAGCAGGTATTGGCAATGTATGGCAGGGATCAATATCTCTTCCTCTTCCTCTTCTGGATGGTACTCACAGTTAGCTCACAGGGTATGGCTCTTCCTAGAGTTCTGGAGGTGGCTGCTTGCTTGTCACCGGTAGAGGCTGAAGGCTCAGACTGGGAATGAAGATCTTTGGTCTCAACCGAGACAAGATCCTGGCTTGGGATCCCTATTTCTGCAAGCTCCTACCAGCACAGCCTTCCCCTAGCCGGGGTGGCTGGCACACTAACTCTAACTTCCTTCCCTCCCCACGAGGCAGGACATGGCGAGTCCACTCTGCTCAAAGAGGGGGGAGCTAAACTGGAATGAACTATTCTAGTCTAGATATGCTAAACTGTTACTAAGGCCTTGCTAAACATTGCTGCCACCTGCTGGTGTACATGGAAAATTACAGCAAATACATGTACAAGGCTTAGAAAATGCACATTTGTGAGGAATATCAAATAAAATCACATTAGATGACAAGGCACATGTTACCGACAAATAGTAGCGGGGAAAAAGAGTTTAGTAACATAACTCTGGGATGTTACATAAGCTATATTACCACCGTATAATGCCTGATAGGCCTCCTGAGTTATATTACTCCTTGTGAGGCAGTGACAGGCCTCACGGCTGCTAGGGGAGAGATATGGCAGGAGTTTCCATTTCTTCGCTGTTAATCAGCAGGTCAGAGGCTGCACCAGGTGGAACAATCAGTCTGGGACAAGAGCCCAGTCCAGACTGTTAGGCCTCATGCACACGACAGTTTATTTTCACGGTCCGCAAAAACGGGGTCCGTAGGTCCGTGATCCGTGACCGTTTTTTCGTCCGTGGGTCTTCCTTGATTTTTGGAGGATCGACGGACATGAAAAAAAAGTCGTTTTGGTGTCCGCCTGGCCGTGCGGAGCCAAACGGATCCGTCCTGAATTACAATGCAAGTCAATGGGGACGGATCCGTTTGACGTTGACACAATATGGTGCCATTTCATAACGGATCCGTCCCCATTGACTTTCAATGTAAAGTCTGGAGTTCTTTTATACCATCGGATTGGAGTTTTCTCCAATCCGATGGTATATTTTAACTTGAAGCGTCCCCATCACCATGGGAACGCCTCTATGTTAGAATATACTGTCGGATATGAGCTACATCGTAAAACTCAGATCCGACAGTATATTCTAACACAGAGGCGTTCCCATGGTGATGGGGACGCTTCTAGTTAGAATACACTACAAACTTTGTACAAGACTGCCCCCTGCTGCCTGGCAGCACCCGATCTCTTACAGGGGGATATGATAGCACAATTAACCCCTTCAGGTGCGGCATCGGGCCCCCCATCGGGCCCCCCCTTCCTCCCTCTATTGTTATAAATCGTTGGTGGCACATTGTGCGCCCCCCATCGGGCCCCCCTTCCTCCCTCTATTGTTATAAATCGTTGGTGGCACAGTGTGCGCCCCCCATCGCCCCCCTCCCTCTATAGCAGTAACAACATTGGTGGCCAGTGTGCGGCCTCCCATCTCCCCCCCCCCCCCGATCATTGGTGGCAGCGGAGTTCCGATCGGAGTCCCAGTTTAATCGCTTGGGCTCCGATCGGTAACCATGGCAACCAGGACGCTACTGCACTCCTGGTTGCCATGGTTACTTAGCAATAGTACAATAGTAGAAGATTCATAGTTACCTGCTTGCTGCTGCGATGTCTGTGTCCGGCCGGGAGCTCTACCTACTGGTAAGTGACAGGTCTGTGCGGCGCATTGCTAAAGAACTGTCACTTACCAGTAGGAGGAGCTCCCGGCCGGTCACAGACATCGCAGCAGCAAGCAGGTAAGTATGAATCTTCTACTGTTGTACTATTGCTAAGTAACCATGGCAACCAGGGCTGCAGTAGCTTCCTGGTTGCCATGGTTACCGATCGGAGCCCCAGCGATTAAACTGGGACTCCGATCGGAACTCCGCTGCCACCAATGATGGGGGGGGGGGGGAGATGGGAGGCCGCACACTGCCACTAATGTTGTTACTGCTATAGAGGGAGGGGGGCCGATGGGGGGGCGCACACTGTGCCACCAACGAATTATAACACTAGAGGGAGGAAGGGGGGACCCGATGGGGGGCGCACACTGTGCCACCAACGATTTATTACACTAGAGGGAGGAAGGGGGGCCCGATGGGGGGCGCACACTGTGCCACCAACGATATTCAAACTGGGGAGGGGGGGTCTGCCCCCTGCTGCCTGGCAGCCCTGATCTCTTACAGGGGGATATGATAGTACAATTAACCCTTTCAGGTGCCGCACCTGAAGGGGTTAATTGTGCTATCATATCCCCCTGTAAGAGATCGGGTGCTGCCAGGCAGCAGGGGGCAGTCTTGTACAAAGTTTGTAGTGTATTCTAACTAGAAGCGTCCCCATCACCATGGGAACGCCTCTGTGTTAGAATATACTGTCGGATATGAGTTTTCACGAAGTGAAAACTTAGATCTGAAAAAGCTTTTATGCAGACGGATCTTCGGATCCGTCTGTATGAAAGCAACCTACGGCCACGGATCACGGACACGGATGCCAATCTTGTGTGCATCCGTGTTCTTTCACGGACCCATTGACTTGAATGGGTCCGTGAACCGTTGTCCGTCAAAAAAATAGGACAGGTCATATTTTTTGGACGGACAGGATACACGGATCACGGCCTCGGCTGCAAAACGGTGCATTTTCCGATTTTTCCACGGACCCATTGAAAGTCAATGGGTCCACGAAAAAAAAACGGAAAATGGCACAACGGCCACGGATGCACACAACGGTCGTGTGCATGAGGCCTTAGGAGGAGGAAGAGTCTGTGTGCAGCAGAGGCCTGGGAAGGCTCTGTACAAGTGGGCTCAGCTGAGCTGGCTGAGGGGCCACGGGGCTAGTTGTTAGCCTGAACTTTGGGGGACTCCGCGAGGTCTTGGAATCGACGGTCGCTTGGCCAGAGTCAGGCGGACTTCTGGGCCACAATCCCCCAAAAGGTATTGGACTTTGTTACAGCCTGGAAGTGCTGGATTGTTAGGCTGGGAAAAGCAGCATGTTCTTCCCGTGTGTGAACGGGGCTTTCAGTGAGGTAGGAAGTCCTCGTGTTTAGTTAGAGCCCAGCCGGGCAGGTGTTTTATTTGTATTGTTTGTTTTGGTTTTGCTGAGGTGCCAAATAAAATCAATGTTTGGCCCCTAACCCTGTGGTCGATGAAGATCATTGTGAGAATGACCCCCGAATAAGAGGCGATCCCTTACACCCTGTATAATAATGTACCCTGATACCCCTTAGTTATATGACCCCGCCGGGATCATATTACTAAGGGGTATCTGGGTACATAACTATACAAGGGTAATATAACTCAGGAGGCCTATCAGGCATTATACAGTGGTAATATAAGTTATAATACCCCCTGTATAATGTACCCTGATACCCCTTGGTTATATTACCCCCTGTATAATGTACCCTGATTACCCTCAGTTATATAACTGAGGGGTATCAGGGGACATTATGGGTAATATTATAACTAAGGGGTATCAGGCTACATTATACAAGATTAATATAACTGAGGAGGACTCAGTGCTATCAGGGGACATTATACAGGGGTCCCCTGTATAATGTACCCTGATACCCCTAAGTTATAGGGTTATCAGGGTTGAGGAGGGGCTGGGCGCAAGCAGGCAGGCCATGAGGCGAAGTAGTGGGGGTACATACTTTTTTAAAACTTTTTATTCTCACTTTTTTTAGCTTGCCTAGGGGCCGGCCAGGGCAGGGCCAGGCAGAGTTCTTCGGAAAGTGCCTCGCCCTCTGGTGCAGGTGCAGCAGTGCCAGTGCAGTGCTGCCACACACAGTCCTCCTCTCCTGTCCGAAGCTGGGGCCTGGGCACAGACAGGCTCACTAGCAGAGCTGCATAAGCAAGCGTTCGCGCGGGCGGGCAGGCACGCAGCTTTACGTGGTGACGTCAACTCTGCGGCTGCCGCCCTGCACGCTCTGCCTTCACTGGGCCAAAACGCCGCCCCCACCCCCATCTGTCATGTGTATGTTGTCTGTTGTTGTGAATCAGTAGTGCGGGCGCAGCAGCGAATCAGCGGGGTGGGCACCCGGGGGGGGGGGGGGCAAGGAATGACCTGGGGAGGCAATTGCCCCCCCTTGCCCCCCTGTAGTGACGCCACTGATTGCGGGAATTACGCTCCGTGTGTGAGTGTGATCATCTGCTCTGGACTTGCAGGAGCGCACGACATTATCATGATTTATAATGCTATGTGTCTCTGCATGGCATTTTTTCCACAGAATCATAGTGACATAAAGCGGTCAGTATGATTCATGTGGGGGCCCAGACTCTACCTTCCTTGAGTGCCGGGCCGCCGGATATTTAAACCCGGCCGCCCGCACTCCCGCGCCGCCCAAAAGGGGGCACGCGCGCGCCCCCCCATCATCCACGTGGGCCGGCGCAGTGATATGACGTCACTGCGCCAGCCAGCACATCGGGAACGCGCTGTAGACAGGCGGGAGATGCCTTTGATCTCCCGCCTGCTGCACCTAGCATTCCGGACAGTGCGATAGTAATCACACTGTCGGAATGCGCATAATAGGAGGAGGGGAGGCTTCTCCCCTTCTTCTATCATGCGTAATTATCTCCAACGGCGCTGGAGACAATTACAACAAAGGGCTCAGATTCTGTTGAATCTGAGCTCTTTGTATCCATCAGGATGACCAGACCCTTGTCCAGTCATTCTGATGTAATTAGCCAGATTGCATCGGTGCGAATGCTTGGGGCACATTCACACCGATGCACCTGGTTTCAGGTGTAGGAGGGGGGATATGCATATAATATACATGTGTATTGATGCTTGGGGCACATCCATACACATGTATACATTAATCACATCTATTATAGAAGGGGACGCAGTCATATACATATATATATATATATAAGGGGGCACAGATAAGGGGGCACAAGGCCCCTACCATATATAAGGGGGCACAAGGCCCCTACCATATAAGGGGGCACAAGGCCCCTACCATAAGGGGGCACATTTCCCACAGGGGCCACCATGAGCCCCTGGGGATCACCATGGGCAGACGTGCGCAGATGCTGGGCACATCTGCGCACATCATCCCATGGTGCGTTGGTTAATGTATGCATATATACCATACATGCCCGCACGTGTTTGCGGGCATGCATATATATATGCATACGTCTCAACCCTTCCTCAACAATCCCCCTGTTGTCGGACTATATAATACGACAATATATTGGGGTAACGGGTTGAGATATATTTGCCCCTCAACCCCATCCTAGGTGGAAGTTCAGGAAGAACTGTAGTGTACACTGTTCTTTAGGTACTTAGACATCCCTAATTCATTTTCCTCCGACCTGCCCTTCACCGTAACCTACTCCTCCGTCCACAGGATACACGGTCTTCTTCTTGACATCTTTAGGATACCACACACCCACAGTCTCTCGGTTAACTGGCCTTTCTTTATCAGTCTCTTGGTGTCGGCCACCCCCACTTTGGAGTGACCACACCCCCACAGTCTCTCGGTAATTCTGACGATCTTCAGGTATGGCCCGTCTCCAAGGAAACTGGAGCGGGTTCACCCTTGCAGTCTTTAACTGGCCTTTCTTTCGCAGTCTTTTAGTGTCGGCCACCCCCACTTTGGAGTGGCCACACCCCCACAGTCTCTCGGTCGTTCTGCCGATCTTCAGGTATGGCCCGCCTCTAAGGCATCTAGATCTCCAAGGGCTAAATTGAGTCTTAATGGAATTCTGAGTAGTAGTATTGATTTAAACAGAGGCACCCGTCAGGGTTGCCCATTATCTCCCTTATTATTCGATATGTATATCGAACCCCTTGCGATGGCCATCAGGCAGGATGATCAGGTTAAAGGATTTGGTACGCTAGGAATACAAGACCGTATCTCATTATATGCAGATGATGTTCTGTTCTTTATAGATCATACGGAAACTACTCTCCCCAGGATTATTCAAATGGTTAAAGTATTTGGTGAGGTGTCTGGTCTTCTTATAAACTGGGCCAAGACCAGTCTGCTCCCAATAGACCCCCTGCCACAGAAAGAGGTTCCTGTTACACAGTTGGATATTGTTGATACTTTTCAATACTTGGGTTTGACTATATCGCCTCGGATCGAAAATTTTGTAGAACTTAATTTGATCCCCATAATGGTAAAGATTAGAGCTAAAATAGGAATCTGGCTGAAACTTCCCCTATCTAGAGCTGATCGAGTTTCACTAGTTAAAATGGTGATATTACCACAATTTCTTTATGTGCTCAGGAATACACCTATTTGGATACAAGACAAACATTTTAAACTTATGGAAAGAATAATTAATGATTTAATATGGGGAAGAAAGAGAGTTCGAATTAAGTTGGAATATTTGTATAAATCAGTGGAGTGCGGGGGTTTAAATCTCCCCTACTTTAAAGGGTATTTTATTGCAGCCCAGCTATTGATGTGCTATGAATCAGAGAACAGTGCACTGTTGGGGAAGTTGGTAACTAGTCACGCTCACAATAATATTTTTACCTTGTTGGAATCTGGCCTATTGAAGAGTTACGAGCAAGGCTACAGAGAGACTATAAAACTACTCCTTAAAGTGTGGGCTACAACTAGGACATGGTTGAAGGTTAAGGGTTCACTTACATTTACGCCTCTTTGGCATAATTTGTATTTACAAAGGCTAGATGAAATTGCAGCTGACACATTTTGGCAGAAGAATAAAATTTTATATATTTCACAGGTAGTTAAAGATAGAGAAATTAAACCCTTTATAGAAATGACACATAATATAAGAAACCTTTCATGGTTTAGGTATTTTCAATTGCGATTCTGTATTATCTAGCTTGGATGATAAGCGGCTGTTGGATATAGATAATCTATCTTTTTTGAATGATTGGGTAGGGGGTACACCTTCTAGAATAAAAATTTCAAATATATATAAGTTATTACTTAAGGTACGGTTTAGTGATATACACTCACCAGGACAAAAAGCGTGGGAGGTGGACTGTCCGAATTTACAAATAGAAGGGTGGGAGAATATTTTTGGGAATTTATCTTTATTATCCCAGAACTTCAACCATGTTCTAATACAATTTTATATTTGCCACAGATTATATATTACTCCCCTATGGATGAATAAATGTGGGTTAAGAGACACGTCCAACTGTCCCAAATGTGACACTGTAGGAGCGGACTTTCTCCATATGATATGGACTTGTCCAGAACTTATAAATTACTGGAATAGTATCAATAATTGTATTATGTATGAACTAAAAATTCAAATTCCTTTTGAACCACAAATATTTGTTCTTAATGATCTTTCCAAACTAGAAAACCACAAGTATCAAAAGATCTTCCTGAGCAGAATACTGATGTTGGCTAGAGTTTTGATCAGTCGGACCTGGTTTGCCCGATCCACTCCAGACATAAATACATGGATAAATTTAATTGATAAGGTAAAGAACTATGAGGAAATTATATATAAACGGAGGGAAATTGAGTACCAGTGGAGTAGGATATGGGGTGGTTGGAGGTCTGATTAGCTGAGGTCAAGTTGTTTCATATGTAGGGGTTCTACTTTGACGCACCACAAACCGGGGGGGAGGGAGGGGAGGGTTTTCTAAATGTTATGAAAACACGAGTTGAATATATTTATATTTATATATAATTAGTTGGGTCACTAAGAATTGAGAGATTGTAAAAACTTTTTACTGTAAATGTTTTGCAGTTTTCCCAATAAATTTTTTTAAAGCAAAAAAAAAAAAAAAAAAAAAAAAAAAGGCATCTGGAGCGGGTTCACCCTCACAGTCTCAGTCCCAACTTTCTTCTATCCAACGTCTGTTTCCATCTTGCGGTTCTCCCGTGGACAGATTAATAGGTCTTTACAAGGCAGGTCAGACTCTTAAGCGGCGATGTCACAGTACCTAAATTCTACTGCGGAGAACACCTCCGCCACACTACACCTCCAGCCCTTCCCTTAAGAACCTCACCGTTCCAGGGTTCAAGGTGGCAAATGAATGATGCCTGTCCCTATCGTGACCTAACCTTATCCCCATTCACACAAAATACATGTCATATCCCTCCCAACACCAAATTCCATTATATGTGTGTACCCATAGAGACTCATGCAACCTGGCATATCTCTACACCTCCAAAGACACCGGTAGGTCGCAGACCCCCGTGTCAATGGGAAACGACTATAGAATGCAAATGTGTACAGTCAAATATAGGTTGTCACCCATTTGCACCTAGAGTGTCCATGGGTACACAATCAACCGACAAACAAAATCAATAAATACAATGTGCTATGGGGTTTCAGGGTAGTACAGGTTATACGTCCCGAACCCTCATAGGAAACAAAGTGTGTCCATACAATAATATTTGGCTACAATAACAATGTTTGTGGTGATGTCCTGAGCCTCCTCCTCCGGATAGTTCTGTAAAGTTCTGTCTGGTTCTGGTGTATTTGGTCAGTAAGTCCCTTGACCCTCCGAGATCACCAGAACCAGAAGAAGTTTCACTGGGTGAAACAAGTGATAAGCTCTTCCACCCGAACGTCTTCAAAGCTTCCTCCAGAGTCTGAGATAACGCTCCCGCTGGATTGTGGCACAGTCCTTCATCTCTAAAACACCTCTAGGCAGAGGTCGTTTGGTTGCCAAAATCCAGTGGGATCCTCTGGAGCCTTCCAAGAGTGTTAGGGGGATAGCTGGCCTCTTCCGTGGCCTCTCCTGGGTTTTTCTTCCGCTCCATATAAAACCTATGGCAGAAGAAAATACCAGGTGCTCCCAGGGGAATTTCTCCCCTAACGGTGCAGTTAAATGTACAAAAATTCCCAGCACCAATACCTTTGACCCATGGGTAGAGAAAGGTATTGGGCTGCCCTTTGTCTCACAGGACTCCTCATTATCCCAACACTGGTGTCTGAACACCCTACCTTCAGAGGAGCGTGTCCTCTGCTACACATCCCTCTGCACCAACAGATAAGGATGGCCTCCCTACTAGGTTAGGATAACTGGAGTTCTGTGGACAAAGCACCATCTTGATGGCACCGCATCCCTGTCCACTCATGTGTACCCAGGCTGACTTCCCCCTGTGATCCCATCTTGTGGAGGCCCGCAGAACCAATGGCATAGGCATGCCCCGGTTCTCCAGGACCCCACAACACAAGAACACAGTCCACACTCCGCTGCCAAACATTCCGCGTCCAATCCCCATCAGAGCTGTGCTACCTGCTCGGACTAGAAGTGCGCAGCACAACATTACACTAATGTTGTCTGTCCGCCCCAGTCCCCAGCGCAACACAGCCCTACCGAAAACCTTGAGCACAACAGTGTTTTCTGTATCGATCCGAGACCCTGGTTGCCCGGAATAATATCACATCATCCTATGTGTGCTGCATGGAGAAGGTCCTTATGCCTTCTCCCGACCAGCAGGATTTCCCGTGTGATATTATCTGCTCGCGACCCTATACGTTCTCGATCCACAGTACAACACTGCTCCACTCCAAGGGGACACAGAATGAAACAAGACAGCAGATGGGACTTACAACACGACATAAATCAGCCTGGTGGAACACACTCATAGACAAGGACCACCATCAACATCAAGAAGAACGTTACAATGGACAACAAAAACACACAACATGGACATGTATAGGGAACAAACGGTGTAACAAATAGTACAGGGGTGTCAAATGTTGCCTAGCCTAGCTTGGCCACTCTGGCCCCTCAGCAGCTGATGATGCTGCCGAGAGGTTACCCCTTTATGGCCAAGCTGACTAGACCCCGCTGCACCATTTGTTACCTGCCTCCCATCACTGAACACATTGCAATTACTTGCACAAGGGCAATTCCTTGCAATGTGTCCTTTGTTCCCACACCTGAAGCACCTGATTGGGCTTTCTGTCCTGTGTGTTTTGCAGTGTTTCGCTATATGACCCAAGCCACCACAAGCAAAGCATTTGATGTTTGCCCGGTGTGGCTTAGGTCCGTCCACACTGCAACCGCGCTCCCTGAATTGTTCCATCTTCAGGGAGGCACTTTTCATGATGTTTCTTTTCCCCAAAGTCAGGGAGAAATCTCTGTTAGTCTGGACAGGCTTGGTCTGGTGATTTGGCCTGTCACAGACTACTCTCCCCCCTATTTGCCCTGTATAGGGCAAAGTTTTGGGATATTCCGACCCTGACTTTTTGGGAAAAGAAAGGGCCGGCACCAACTTGGTGATGACCTGTTGCATGCCAGTCATTATCTGGGAGCTTACAGCAACCTGAGCCTTCAATTTGGCTACCGTCACATTAGTAGAGGCAGTCCGCTCCTTGAAGGCCTTGACCTCAGTATAAGACTGGGTCAACTTAGCCTCAATTTCCTCCTTCTGCTTCTGCAGCTCTACTAACTGTGACTGTATCCTAGCCACCTGCGCATCTCAGTCAACAGTAGACTGCACATTATCCGCCAGCTGTGCCCGTAATGCCAAAACCTGGTCCGAATTACTGGCACAGCACTGGCAGTGAACAGCCGGAGGAATTGTCTCCGTTGACTGAGACACCAGCGCCACTTCCTTTGGCTTACAGATGCTAGCCTCAAACGTATGAACGAGTTTGGCCAGCATCTGAAGCCGTTTAGTGGCCTTGTTCAACACCATCCGTTTGTTCACACAAAGCTTGTCATAACTACAAGCCTGCGCCAACAAATCAGACCACAGCATTTCTGCTGACTTGTATGTGGTGGGGAGGATGGGGTTAAATGTGCTGTGTCTGCTCAAGTGTTGCAGTGTGGGGAAGTCCATACTCACCGTTTGATGAGCGTCCATCTTCTCCTTGGGGCCGTACCTCTTCGTCCTAGCAGCTGCTTGGAAGAAGTCCATTTTCCCGGATCGCTTCTTCCCGACCAGCCTGACTTTGTACGCTGCTCCCACGAAGATGGATCTCCTCCAGTGACGTGTCCTCTTCTCCCTCGCAATCACTCGAGCGATGTAGTGACCGTGCAAAGCAAATAGCAAAATATTAATTCACAGATAGAACATAGATTCTCTGCTAAAGATTTTGATCTGCGTTTGGTGCTGTGAGGAAGAGTCGCGTTTCCTGTCCGAATTATCAGGTCCTAGACGCTCAGACCGCTGACCACGTCTCTCTTGCCTGACAATTCACAGGATAACCGACCTCTAACCTCAAAACCAAACACAGATTTCAAAATCCAAGCAGTGGGCCTGGCTCGCCAATGTAAAGGGGGAATATTAATCACCAATATTATGCGAATATCGATAATTAATATTCCTAAATAGGAGGAGCCGTCTAGTGATGACTCCGCCTATTTATGCCTTTAAATAACAATAACACAATACTTTCGCTATACTTTACACTAATCACTATGCTAGCTGCAATGCGCCTTACTAACTCGCTACCGCTAACAAGTACACGCTACACAAAGGGTACAAATATAACGGTATTTATTAAATACACTAAGCACGCAATACACTAACAATACACAGCACTACACATACAGTACTCAACTACACTGCACGTTCCCAAATTCCACCCACAAACTAACTATACAATACACACATACAAGTATAACAACCCACCCGCCTAGCTCTATACTGTCCCTACGGGGTCTGACGAAGGGTTAAAAGGATTTGTTTGCAGAGCAGAGGCATGCTCTACAGAGGATTTGTTTGCAGAGCAGAAGCATGCTCTACAGAGGCAGGCAGGACAGGGGAACAGGGCACGGACATCAGGGGTACAAAGTGTAAAGGGTTAATCAGGGGAGAGCAGGCACACCGGGAACCAGGGGATGTAGGGGTAACCCAGGGGTTCATAGGGGTTAACAGGGGTAGGTGGTACAGGGATCGTTGGTGGGATAGGGGAATATGGGTTAATAGGGGGTGATACTTATGTTTATATGCTCGTTCGTCCAGGGGTCCGGTGGAGCTGAGCGCAGGATGCGCTGCCCTTTTAGGTGGGGGTCCCGATCCTAACGAGCGGGGCAGGGGTCCGGTGGAGGCCTGAGCGCAGGATGCGCTCCCTTTCAGGTGGGGGTCCGGTCGGGGGGGGGGCCCTCTCCTGAGCGCAGGATGCGCTCCTCTTCTCATGTGGGGGCCCAGACTCTACCTTCCTTGAGTGCCGGGCCGCCGGATATGTAAACCCGGCCGCCCGCACTCCCGCGCCGCCCACCAGGGGGCACGCGCGCACCCCCCCATCATCCACGTGGGCCGGCGCAGTGATATGACGTCACTGCGCCGGCCAGCACATCGGGGACGCGCTGCAGACAGGCGGGAGATGCCTTTGATCTCCCTCCTGCTGCACCTAGCATTCCGGACAGTGCGATAGTAATCGCACTGTCGGAATGCGCATAATAGGAGGAGGGGAGGCTTCTCCCCTTCTTCTATCATGCGTAATTATCTCCAACGGCGCTGGAGACAATTACAACAAAGGGCTCAGATTCTGTTGAATCTGAGCTCTTTGTATCCATCAGGATGACCGGACCCTTGTCCAGTCATTCTGATGTAATTAGCCAGATTGCATCGGTGCGAATGCTTGGGGCACATTCACACCGATGCACCTGGTTTCAGGTGTAGGAGGGGGGATATGCATATAATATACATGTGTATTGATGCTTGGGGCACATCCATACATATGTATACATTAATCACATCTATTATAGAAGGGGATGCAGTCATATATATATATATAAGGGGGCACAGATAAGGGGGCACAAGGCCCCTACCATATATAAGGGGGCACAAGGCCCCTACCATATAAGGGGGCACAAGGCCCCTACCATAAGGGGGCACATTTCCCACAGGGGCCACCATGAGCCCCTGGGGATCACCATGGGCAGACGTGCGCAGATGCTGGGCACATCTGCGCACATCATCCCATGGTGCGTTGGTTAATGTATGCATATATACCATACATGCCCGCACGTGTTTGCGGGCATGCATATATATATGCATACGTCTCAACCCTTCCTCAACATAGTGATACCTCATATAATAGTTATTACTTTACATTCCCCATATGTCTACTTCATGTTTGGATTATTTTGTGAATGCCATTTTATTTTTTGGGGACGTTAGAAGACTTGGAAGTTTAGAAGCAAATCTTGAAATGTTTCAGAAAATTTCCAAAACCCACTTTTTTAGGACCAGTTCAGGTCTGAAGTCACTTTGTGAGGCTTACATAATAGAAACCACACAAAAAAATACCCTATTTTATAAACTACACCCCTTAAGGTATTAAAAACTGATTTTACAAACGTTGTTTATCCTTTAGGTTTTCTACAAGAATTAATGGAAAATGGAGATGAAATTTCAGAATTTCACTTTTTTGGCAGATTTTGCATTTTAATCATTTTTTTCTGCTAACAAAGCAAAAGGTTAACAGCCAAACAAAACTGAATATTTATGGCCCTGATTCTGTAGTTTACAGAAACACCCCATATGTGGTCCTAAACTACTGTACGGGCACACGGCAGGGCGCAGAAGGAAAGGAATGCCATATAGTTTTTGGAAGGCAGATTTTGATGGACTGGTTTTTTGACACCATGTCCCATTTGAAGCCCCCTGATGCACCCCTAGAATAGAAACTCCCAAAAAAGTGACCCTATTTTAGAAACTACACCCCTCAAGGTATTCAAAACTAATTTTTCAAACTTTGTTAACCCTTTAGGTGTTCCACAAGATTTAATTGAAAATGAATATGAAATTTCAGAATGTAACTTTTTTGGCATATTTTCGATTTTAATCTTTTTTTTCCGCTAACAAAGTAAGGATTAACCGCCAAACTAAACTCAATATTTATTGCTTTGATTCTGTAGTTTACAGAAACACCCTATATGTGGTCGTAAACTACTGTATGGTCACACGTCAGGGCACAGAAGGAAAGGAACGCCATATGGTTTTTTAAGGGCAGATTTCACTGGGATAATTTTAACTTGCCATGTCACGTATGAAGACCCCCCGATGCACCCCTAGAGTAGAAACTACAAAAAAGTTACCCCATTTTGGAAACTACAGGATAAGGTGGAAGTTTCATTGGTATTATTTTAGGGTACAGAAGATTTTTTGTTGCTCTATATTACACTTTTTGTGAGGCAAGGTAACAAAAAAATAGCTGTTTTGGTACTGTTTTGGAATTTACAACGTTCATCTGATAGGTTAGATCATGAGCTATTTTTATATAGCAGGTTGTTACGGATGCGACAATACCAAATATGACTAATTTTTGGGGTTGTTTGTTTCAGTTTAACATAATAAAGCATTTTGGAAAAAAACATTTTTTTTGTGTCTCCATATTCTGAAAGCCATAGTTTTATTTTATTTTTTTGGGCGACTGTATTATGTAGGGGCTCATTTTTTTCAGTATGAGATGACGGTTTGATTGGTACAATTTTGGGATACTTTAGCAAAAATCTAAATACGGTCAGCTGACCAACCAATCCTTTTCGGGGTCCTATATATATATATATATATATATATATATATATATATATATATATAAACTTCAAACTTTATTGTTTACTTTTTAAAATATTACTCAGAGAGAACATTACTGAAAGGTGGTTTAAAAATATCAGGCGACAGTTACGAGCTTGAGTGAAATACTATATATCTTGATATGGTCGCTGTCACTCACTATGCACTCTATTTGAGAGGTCAATTACCTCAAAAATACTCTGTAGCTATTGCTAGCAATCTGTTAGGTATCAAGTGCACTTAGTGAATGATGGCACTACTCCTCGAAAGGATGTGTAATAGCGCCACAGCTCCCTGGGTGTAATGCACTGTGGTGTGATTGCTAATGGTGAATTGATGGTGACCCTTTGGGCCCTTTTATATAAGTTCCTATTGTAAGTGGATAAGGTTTGCTCTTATATCCCTATATAACAAACATCCATCATTCATTCACACCATCTAACACACAGGGAGACCAAAGCTGGATAGCCTACGGACATACAGTCAGGTCCATAAATATTGGGACATCGACACAATTCTAACATTTTTGGCTCTATGGATTTGAAATGAAACAAACAAGATGTGCTTTACCTGCAGACTGTCAGCTTTAATTTGAGGGTATTTACATCCAAATCAGGTGAGGAATTACAACAGTTTGCATTTGTGGTCGTGGCAACCAGGGGAGCGTCCCTGCCCTACCTAACTACCCTGTCCCTCAGCGGTTAGAGTTGTGCCGCAACCGCGCCGTAGTGGGGACGCCTGAAAGAGGGCATCCCTTCTGAGAGTAGTAAACAGTAAGGGTGGGTGGGTGGGGAACGCTGAACGACGTACAAGGTGGGAGGGGCGCAAGCCGTTGAAGTAGGCAGGCCAGCCCCTCCCACAAATCCAGGCCAATGAATCGGCCTTTCACTTGTGGTCGTGGCAACCAGGGGAGCGTCCCTGCCCTACCTAACTACCCTGTCCCTCAGCGGTTAGAGTTGTGCCGCAACCGCGCCGTAGTGGGGACGCCTGAAAGAGGGCAAAAGACACACTGGTTAGCAGGAATAATTTATTACAACATAACTCACAAAACCAAACTTTGAAAAGCCATAGACATCTCAGTTTTGGGATGAGGTACATATCGGCTAAAACACGCAGAGCGCCAACGCCCTAACTTCTGGATAACATGCGCTGGCACCTGATTCTTAGAGGCCGCGGACGCGGCACCTATACGAAATGAGTGTCCTGAGATTGCGGCTGGATCACCACCCAGACTGGCCACTAAGGAGCGTACATGGGACACGAACTGATGAGTAGTGAGTGGCATCACTCCGAACGGCAGTAAAGGACTATCCGGCCCGTGCCCAGATAACGCTGACTGCAACTGACGGAGGACTGCAACGGGGCACCACTGATGAGCCGTGGGGAAAAAAGACACCGGAACTGGGGGACCCGTCTGCGAGGTTTTGGACGTCCTGAGTAGTAGCACGTAACCCTCGGTGCACTGAACCAACTGGCTGACCGTGAGAAACCTGTCACTACCAGGAGAACAAGTGAACTCCCCCGGTCTTAAGAAACCATAGAAGGCTAAATAAATAGCGGACTTAAGTACCAGGCTAGGCAAGGCCCCGAAAGGGCTCCTATCCAGGACGTCGGACAAGTTGCGGAAAAGGAGCCCGGTGACAGCTTGTCTGCGCACTTGGCCTCCAGATCCACATCTGCCCAGACCCCTCAATGCAGCTTTGACGGCATGTATGGAAAAAACCGATGCCCGTTCAGGATGACTGACCGAAAGGAAATGCTGCACCCCCGACAAGTATGTCTTCACTGTGGTATGGGATAGCCTAAGCTCTGCGTGGCAGTGGCCAATGAAAGCAAGAATATACTCCACGAAACTGGACTCCCCCTGAGGACACTCCTGCTGAAACCTACAAAACACCCTCCACCCGGTGTTATACGCCCTGGTCGTGTTTTGTGACAGGGACTTGGCTATTAAGGCGTGGGCCGTCTCTAGGTGTCTGGTCACATTAGTACTAATGACTCGTGGAGAGGGACGGTAGCACCCACGACATCTGCCTCTGGCATGACCTGAAAGAAAAGGGAGAAATTAGCCCTAGATAAGGCGTCAGCAGCCACGTTTTGTGGGCCTGGTACATGCGTGCTACAGACACGGAAATGATAATGAAGGGAGAGTTGAACTAAACGTCTCAAGAGACACATGACATGCAAGGATTTAGACAACCCACTATTCAAAATGTCAGCCACCGCAGCGTTATCAGTAACAAACAAGACAGAGCGATTGACCCAGTTACTGCCCCACACATGGGCGGCTACCACGATGGGGTACAGTTCGAACAGCGCTGAGGTATGTAGGAAACCTGGGATCTGTCTGACCTCAGCCGGCCATTCGTCTGCGACCCAGTGGGTGCCAAAAATAGCGGAAAACCCTGAACTAGCAGCCGCATCAGAAAACACTACAGGGGATTGGCTGGACAACTCAGGGATAAACAAAGACACCCCATTCCATTGGCAAAGAAAGTGGTCCCACATGTGAAGGTCTGCCAAGGCCTGACTGTCCAGACGCACTGGGCCGTCCTGTTCCGGGGCCGTGGCGAGAAGCACCAGCAACCGGGAGATGAAAGACCTGCCCTGCGGGATAATGCGCATGGCGAAGTTCAACATGCCCAGTAGCGACTGTAAGTCCGCCTTGGTGACCACCGTTGTGACTGAAAACCTGTGGATGACTTCCCTAATCCTAGCCAACTTGTCTGACGGCAACCTGGCTAACATGCCCTGCGAGTCAAGCTCAATGCCCAGGAAGGTGATGACTGTGGACGGGCCTTCGACTTTCTTGGGGGAGACTGGTACACCTAGCTGAGAGAAACACCTCAGTAACTTCCCCAAGCCTAGGGGAGCTGCCCCTGGCCTCTCAATCAGCAGGAAGTCATCAAGATAATGGATGACAAACTTGCAGCAGACTTTTTGTTCTAATATCCAATGAAGGGCCTGAGCCAGCTGATCAAAGAGCCAGGGGCTGCTCTTAGAACCGAAGGTGAGCTTGGTGGAGAAATAATATTGATCTTTCCACTTAATGCCGTGCCACTGCCAGAGCGCTGGCATAATGGGGAGTAACTTAAAGGCGTCCGAAATATCAGCCTTGGACAACATCGCTCCGGGCCCTAACTGTAAAATAATGGCGATGGCCTGATCGATGGAAGAATACCTCATGCCCACTTCCTCAGAAGGGATAAGGGAGTTAAGACTAGGGACATGGGAACCATGTGGGGCTGACAGGTCAATGATGAGCCTCTCCTTCTTACTGAATTTGCCCGTGACTACCCCCACAGGACTGACTCTCCATCGCTGAAAGGGGGGCACCTTGAAAGGACCAATCAAGAAACCCTTACCCAGCTCGGACTCGATTAGATTGTCAACAGACTCGGGGTTCCTGTCGGCAGACTGGAGATTCCTGCACTCATACGTGTATTCGGGTGTCGTGATCAACCCCGTATGAAAGCCCTTGCAGAATCCGGCAACTAGAAACTGCACGAACCCTGGATTATGGTGTCCCTGCAAAAGCTCTAGTAAACAATCGGTATTGACCACACTCATGTAGGCTTTAACTGATTTTAATGAGCATGCGGCTCTGGGGTGGGCCCTAAAGCAATTGGTACAGATATGTAGAAGACGGCATTGACCAAAATTACAAGACCCGAAATTAAAATTATTACAAATCTGTGACCTACCCAACTGCACGATGGGCCGGCCTAACTTGTCGACTGAACTGGGAGGTCTGAACACATCGAGAGGCCCAGCCGACAAGCCGGAAGGGAAAGACTGAGCACTGCTGGCTGATTTGTGGCACCACTCGGTAGAGTGGAAGATGGACTGACAGGCCGAACAGGAGGGAGCTTTAAGACCTGCGAAATGCCGGCAAAATAATTCAGTATCCAAGTTGGACCAATCTGTAACATAACCAAACTAAGTAAAAGCCGCTGCTGCCTTGGCCGAAAAAGAACAATGGTAGTCATAAAACGAAACCCCTCCATACTTATGACCCAACTCCGTCACGCGAAAAAGGTACAGATCAAGCTCCTCCCTCCTATCCGGCCTGGCCGAACATATCACATCTCTGAAAAGGCTAAAAGCCATGACAAATTCGGGAATGGTTAACTTGCGGTTAAGCCTGTGGTCGCGGCCTCTCAGTACCACCGAGACTTCCCCGCAAGCTATAACCTTGTTATCGGACAGATCCCTGGAAGCTATTAGTAAAGATGCAAGGTTAACATCCCTACCCTCTAGGATGTCTTTCCTGACGTTGGTCGGGACAAAATGAGAGGGCGCCACATTGGGAACAGCCAGGGCAGTACGGGTTTCCCCTAGAGCAGAGGTAGTGGCTACCGGAACGTCAGGGGGGGGGAGCAGGAACAACCGAGTCACGGGACTCAACTGACTCCAACCTCGCTTGTATGGAATTTACAGCTGCCGTCAGGCCATTCAGCATGACATGTAGCTGCGCGAGCGATGTTTGCACTGTAGACATGGGGAGTACATCTTGACTGGAGGCCACAGAGTCTTTCCATAAGCGATATAATTCCGCCTTCCTGGCGGCAGCCGGGAAGGGGATACCCTTCTTTGTCAGTTCCGACATGAGCCTAGGGATAGTCCAAGCTCGTAGAGACGGTAAACTGCCCCCTTCAGATACTCCTGCCACATTCTCATCCACGGACGCCTCGACAATGTCCGACGCGTGCGACATCACAGCTGTGGAAACAGTAACGTAAATGACCAGCTATACTGGACGACCGCCAGCACCAGTGACCAGCCCAGCCGTGTATGGAAAGGTGACCCGCCCCCGTGAAGCTTCGCACATTGACACCAGAAGGATCGTGAGGAAGTGGACCGTAACCGACACCCGTAAGTACCATGCAGAGAGAACATGACATACTTACCAGCTTGGAAAACTACAGAAAGACCACCGCAGGGAGTTAGTAAACAATGAACCTGGACGTGAGACAGAGCATGAGACATGACCCCGCCAGTACGGCCTCTTCACCCCCTACCCCCGCCTGTCCCCTACTACCTTACCGACAGGCCACAACCTCAGGACGTAAGTAAGACCGACTATGACCTAGAAGCAAAACAATAAGCATCAACTCTGGATGTGCACGCGTAGCAAACAACCAAACGAAAAGTAAGACATGAAGACGTGGTAGTGAACCTAGAGAGCAGCCGGTAGGAGGAGGCCAGCCGACGGCTAACACCCGTTCCCCCTGTCCGACCTTAGTGTAATCACGGATCCCTGCCTATCTAAGCGGCACGGCGGCCCGTGCCAGACTTTAAAGCGGGTGAGGGGCGGGACCACCGCGCCACCCACGCCCCCCAACGATAACCACGTGGGGAGCGCGAAACTCCCAGGCATCGAGGGATGGCGCGGGGGAATTCTCACTGCTCGGTGGCCTCCGCCCCACACGGACGCCATTCGTGAGCCACGTGGGGAGCACGCGCGACTCCCTGATAGAGCGCCCGGTGCGGGGGGGCCCTTTGATCTCCACGGGCCGACCCACCTGCCGGCCGGGCGCTTCTATCACGTGGGGAGCAGCGCTGCTCCCTGGCATGGACTGGTAAGGGGGGTAGCCCGGCTAACGTAGGCCCCGCCCCCACCAGTCAGTGAAATGTTGCCACGTGGGGGGCCGCACCGTTCCCTGGCAGAGCGCCCAGTGCGGGGGAGTCCCCCATAGCCTGAGGGACTGACCCTCCGCCGGCTGAGCACCCTACCACGTGGGGACACGGCGCAACCCCCTGACATAGAGCCGGGCAGGGGGCGGCTCTAAATATCAAAGCCCCGCCCCCCGCCGGGAAATAAGCGTGCCACGAGGGGGGCAGCACTGCACCCAGGCAGAGCGCCCAGAGCGGGGGACCCCCATAGCCTAAGGGGCTGACCCTCCGCCGGCTGGGCGCTCCCCCACGTGGGGACCCAGCGCAACCCCCTGACACAAGCCGGGCGGGGGGAGGCCCGAAACATCCTGACTCCGCCCCCCGCCGGACAAACGAGCGTGCCACGTGGGAGGCCGCCCTGCTCCCAAGCAGAACGCACAGTGCGGGGGAGCCCCCCTTCGCCTAAGGGGCTGGCCCGCCGCCGGCTGCGCGCTCCACTGCGAGGGGAGTCAGCGCGGCCTCCAGACACATAACCGGAGCGGGGAGCTCCCTGACGTGCACCGCCCCCAGCTGCCAGCGGTCTCACCGGCACCACGAGGGGGGGAGGAGAAGAGCTGCCCTCCGGTCATGCACTGTCCGGAGCACGGGGTCCCCACTCACCAAGGGGCCGACCGTGCTGACCGGACCCGAATGTTGCTTACCGTCGCCTGCAGGATCGATGCCAGGTACGTGATCAACCAGAACGCTGAACGACGTACAAGGTGGGAGGGGCGCAAGCCGTTGAAGTAGGCAGGCCAGCCCCTCCCACAAATCCAGGCCAATGAATCGGCCTTTCACATGTGCTTCCCACTTGTTAAGGGGCCAAAAGTAATGGGGCAATTGGCTTTTCAGCTGTTCCATGGCCAGGTGTGTGTTATTCCCTCATTATCCCAATTACAATGAGCAGATACAAGGTCCAGAGTTCATTTCCAGTCTGCTATTTACATTTGGAATCTGTTGCTATCAACTCTCAAGATGAAATCCAAAGAGCTGTCACTATCAGTGAAGCAAGTCATCATTAGGCTGAAAAAACACAACAAACCCATCAGAGAGATAGCAAAAACATTAGGCCTGGCCAAAACTAGTGTTTGGAACATTCTTAAAAAGAAGGAACGCAACGGTGAGCTCAGCAACAACAAAAGACCCGGAAGACCACGGAAAACAACTGTGGTGGATGACCGAATAATTCTTTCCCTGGTGAAGAAAACGCCCTTCACAACAGTTGGCCAGATCAAGAACACTCTCCAGGAGGTAGGTGTATGTGTGTCAAAGTCAACAATCAAGAGAAGACTTCACCAGAGTGAATACAGAGGGTTCACCACAAGATATAAACCATTGGTGAGCCTCAAAAACAGGAAGGCCAGATTAGAGTTTCCCAAACGACATCTAAAAAAAGCCTTCACAGTTCTGGAACAACATCCTATGGACAGATGAGACAAAGATTAACTTGTACCAGAGTGATGGGAAGAGAAGAGTATGGAGAAGGAAAGGAACTGCTCATGATCCTAAGCATACCACCTCATCAGTGAAGCATGGTGGTGGTAGTGTCATGGCGTGGGCATGTATGCCTGCCAATAGAACTGGTTCTCTTGTATTTATTGATGATGTGACTGCTGACACCCCGACCGGGTACCTCCGTTGATGGATGCTCCTAGTGTCTCCCGAGGACTCCAAGCACTCCACTTGACACCGTAAGCACTGCAGACCCCACGAACCGCCGAAGCTTGGTTGAGGTCTCACCGTCTCCTACCCACCCTGGACCTATGACAAGGCTCCAGGATCCAGTGGGTGAACCTCTTCTAAATCCAGAGAGCAGGAACAGCTCTTACAAGAGCTAGGAGTTATAGCCAGGGGAGTATACAGCGCATATCAATCCCCATACATATGAGACGAGGCTCTATGTTGAATGTAAAACAGGAACTCTTTATTGAACACGCAAGCATTGACTTATATACACATTTTCCAACAAGGGTACCACCTCCGTGGACCTGGTTGGGTACTGAGGACATGACATAGCAGCCAATCCTTTACAGTTTAACCCCTTCCCGACCGCAATCTGTATATATACATGATAGCTGCACATACCCCGTGCAGCTACCACGTATATATACGTTCTGGCAGCTCTTTAATCCAAGCGCTGCAAAACGCTTGGATTAAAGCTTCTGCCCCTGCCCTGCTGCTGTCACGGACAGCATACAGTGCAGTAATGCCGGCAAGGGACCAATCAGAGTGGCCCCTTGCCGGCAATCGATCCGATTGGTTAGTCTGTGCAGACTAACCAATCGGATCGCGGCAGTGTTAAAATGCCGGTTTCAGGCTCTGATCTGCGCTCTGCAGATCAGAGCCTGAAATCAGTGTCCTCGTGCCCCCCCCCCCCGATCCATGCAGCCCCCCCATCTGTGTAGCGCCCCCCCACCCCCGATCTGTGCAGACACCAGAACCCCCCCGATCTGTGCAGCCCATCTGTGCCCAGTGCTGCCCCCTCCTTGAGTCCGCCCCCTGCTGGCTTGACATACCTCCCTCTCCCCCCCCTGCCTTCCAGCGCTGCCCCCCCCCCGTCTGCCCCCCTGCTGTTTGATAGCGGCGGCTCCATTCCTGAGCCGCCGCCATCATCAGAGTGTCAGCTCTATGCTGACACTCTGCTGTAAATTCTGTAACCCCAAAGATGCCGCGGCAGCGGCATCCATGGGGTTAATAGAGGGAGGGGGCTCCCTCTCTCCACCATCGGGGCTGCTGCGCTGCGATGGCAGCCCCGATGGTTGCCCTGGCAACTGGACGCTTTGCAAAAGCGTCCGCTGTTGCCACTGTAGCAGAGTACCTGGGGTGGTGCAACAGCAAGCGATCAAAAAGGCGTATGACCCCCAAATCAGTACCAATCAAACCGTCACCTCGTCCCGCAAAAAAGATACCCTATTTAAGACAATCGCCCACAAAATAAAAAAGCTATGGCTCTCAGACTATAGAGACACTAAAACATCATTTTTTTGGTTTCAGAAATGCTATTATTGTGTAAAACTTAAATAAATAAGAAAAATTATACATATTAGGTATTGCCACGTCCGTAACGATCTTCTCTATAAAACTATCACATGACCTAACTCGTCAGATGAACGCTGTAAAAAAAAAAAAATTAAAACTGTTCCAAAACAGCCAATTTTTGGGTCACCTTGCCCCATAAAGTGTAATAATGAATGATCAAAAAATCCTATGTACCCAAAAATGGTACCAATAAAAACCTCAACACTTTCTGCAAAAAACGAGCCCCTGCACAAGACGATCGGCAGAAAAATAAAAAACATATGGCGTTCAGAAAACCAATCCAGCACAATCTGCCTTCCAAAAACCGTATGGCATTCCTTTCCTTCTGCTCCCTGCCGTGTGCCCGTACAGCAGTTTACAACCACATGTGGGGTGTTTATGTAAACCGCGGAATCAGGGTAATAAATATTGAGTTTTGTTTGGCTGTTAACCCTCAATGTGTTAAAGAATGTGTTAAAAA
Source organism: Bufo gargarizans (assembly GCF_014858855.1). Classification (NCBI taxonomy): domain Eukaryota; kingdom Metazoa; phylum Chordata; class Amphibia; order Anura; family Bufonidae; genus Bufo; species Bufo gargarizans. The sequence goes on from NC_058088.1 coordinate 10,888,292, forward strand.
ATTTTAGAAAATGGAAAATCTGCCAAAAATGTGAAATTTAGAAATTTCATCTCCATTTTCCTTTAATTCTTGTGGAACGCCTAAAGGGTTAACAAAGTTTGTAAAATCAGTTTTGAGTAACTTGGGTGTAGTTTCTACAATGGGGTCATTTATGGGGGGTTTCCACTATGTAAGCCCCACAAAGTGACTTCAGACCTGAACTGGTCCTTAAAAAGTGGGTTTTGGAAATTTTCTTAAAAATTTTAAGAATTGCTTCTAAACGTCTAAGCCTTGTAACGTCCTAAAAAAATAAAATGACATTTCCAAAATGATGCCAACATAAAGTAGACATATGGGGAATGTTAAGTAATAAATATTTTATTAGTTATGACTTTGTTTTAGAAGCAGAGAAATTGAAATTTGGAAAATTGAGAATTTTTCCAAATTTTGGGTAAATTTGGGATTTTTTCATAAATAAAGGTGAAATATATTGACTCAAATATATGACTATCATGAAGTACAATGTGTCACGAAAAAACAATCTCAGAATGGCGTAGATAAGTAAAAGTGTTCCAAAGCTATTACCACATAAAGTGACGCATGTCAGATTTGTAAATTTTGACCTGGACACTGGGGCATCAAAGACCCTTGGTCATGAAAGGGTTAAACACAAAAACTAACCCTATTCAACAAACACAATGGCATTGTCTGTGACACAATTAACACAACATGCAAACAGACATCTCCACCCCCTCCATAATGAATGAATAGGGACAGTGGAGACACATGTGATGAGATTCTGAGTGTAACATATGGTGATCTACTCATCTAGGAGTCGGCTGCTATTGTAATCAACTATCTTAATCCCATCACTAACACAATCAGTGGGAGTCTCAGTGCAGAGTCAACCCTTTTTGTGTTGCTGAATCCACACTGTTAAAGGGGCTATTCATTATTGATATTTCTGCCAATCTCAGTAATTAATATTCATAAATAGGTGGAGATCGTCTAGTGATGACTCCGCCTATTTATGCCTAAATTAACAACAAATCACTACTGATTGCCTTACGCTAATTACTAAACTAGCTGCATGCGCCTTACTAACTACCGCTAATAATCACACGTTGCACAATAGGTATAAATAACATAGTATTTAATAATCCTCACAGAACATAACACACGTAATACACTAATAATACAGTACCAACAATACACTACAACTATTGCTACGGCGCCTTACAACTACAAGGAATATATATGTTAATAACTATATATCTATATCTATATCAAGGGAATAGATATATACAGTTATAGCAGCACACAGCAATATAAGTACACACACTAATACGGTTCTGCCTACGCTAACACAGCCCCAATTCCTCCCCAGTATCTAACTATTATTACAATGATACACATACATTCTCTTTACCAGCAGCCCACCCAATCCTGACAATATACTATCCCTACGGGGAATAACAAGGGGTAAATACAGACACTGCTGCTGCTGGGGTAAGCAGGGCAGCCGGGAAGGGGTATCAGGGGTAGAGGCAATATAAGGGTTGTGTTCAGGGGTTATACAAGGGTAGCGGGGTATATGAGGGATCCTGGGGGAACACAGGGGGATTAGGCTCAGGGCAGGGGAAGGTAAGGATTACCAAGGGTTCAGGGGTAAGAGTGAATGAGCTGCAGGGGAAGGTAAGGGTTACCAAGGGTTCAGGGGTAAGAGTGAATGAGCTGCAGGGGAAGGTAAGGGTTACCAAAGTTTATAGGGGGAAACCAAGGGAAGCAGGGACTATAGGGGAACACAGGGGTTGGTGGTGTAAGGTTTAATGAATGCAGGGGATCGTTGGTGGTATAAGGGTTAATGTAGGGAATGCAGGGGAATCAGGGAGCAGGGGATCGTTGGTGGTATAAGGGTTAATGTAGGGAATGCAGGGGATTCAGGGAATATAGCAGGGGATCGTTGGTGGTATAGGGCAGGGGGATAATATATATAGATACTTAGCGGTATAATGCTCGTTGTCCAGGGGGGCTCGTATGTCCAGGGGATGCTTCTTCCTGCTCTGGGTGGTCTTACATGCTTCCTGAGCGGAGCGCCGCAGGCCTATTTAAGCTTGGCGGCACCCGCTCCCAGTCCCACCATTGCCGCCGTGCGCATGTGCACCGCCGGCCTCAACACGTGGGCCGGCGCGGTGATATGACATCACCGCGCCGGCCTGAGGATCTCGGAGCGCGCTTCCAGACGGGGGGATCCTTTGATCCTCCCGCCTGTGGAGCGTACGCCTACCTCGGCGCGGCCGGAGATGGTGACAAAGGGCAGATCCTTATTGATCCTCTGTCCTTTGTAGAGGCCGACGCTGGACATAATTGTCCATCTGTCGGTCTCCTCCACTCCCCCCAGCAAGCGCATTTGAGCGGGATTCCGGCCATATATGTTTATACATGCTTGAGGCACATCTATAAACATATATGAATGGATATTACATACACATAGGGGGCAGGAATAAGCCCACCTATATAATAATACACATCATAGGGGTGCAAATACATTCACAGATGTCTGGGACACATCTATAAATGTATATGCACCCATACCCCTGAAACCCACCCCTATAATATACCCTATATACATAGAGATGTATGCTGCCAAGGGGGCACACATACATCTCTATGTATGCATACACATCCTACCTGGACGGGCCCATATATATGCATATATGTCAGGGCGTATATATATATATATATATATATATATACTTGAATATTACACTTCCCTCAACAATCCCCCTGTTGTCTGGAACACTACAATAAACATGTTGGGGGAAGGGTTGGGAAGTATTTGTCCCCTCTCAATCGCACTCTAGGTAACAATTTAGGAAGGACTGAAGTAATATGACCCTTAGGTACCAAGACATCACCCATCATGACTAACATCTCCATCCACCGAATACACCGTCTTCTCTTTGGATAACTTCCTTGGCATCTTACATTATGATCCTCAGGTGTCAGCCACTCCCTATGTAGTCTATTCCTGACTCCGGAATGGCTTCACCCTCGCCGTCTTTAGATCACTCCACTCAGCGACCGTGTCCTCTCTCTTTGCCAGTGTTGTTCTGCTGGCGTCCGTCACCCCCAATGTCAGTGCCGGTAATCCATGTAGCACCTCCTCACGGGGTACGGACGGCCGTAGGCTGGCCTTTTAACACAAGTATGACTTTCATCTTGATTGAAGACTCAGTTGTTGGAGAGGTTCTCCCATGGACAGATACATAGGTTTTTACAAGGCAGGTCAGAATTTCTGGTGAGAGGTGATGTCATAGCACCTAAATTCTAACAGCGGGAAGGAACCCCGCACTACCATCATTCAGTCCAACCCTTACAAAAAGTCACCATTGTCGATGTTGAAGTAGCAAATACCTTAGTAAATGAGGGGCCTGACCCTAGAGAATCTACTCTACCCCACTCACACAAACATGTCACATCCCTCCCAATACAGCCCAATTCAATTCAGTGTGTACCCATAGAGACTCATGCAACCTGGCCTTACTCTCTATACCTCCCAAGACACCGGTAGTTAACAGACCCTCGTGTCATTGGGGAAATGACTATAGGATACAAGTGTGCGTCCAGCCAGCGTCCAGAGGAACTCACATGCAAATAATCAATATAAATCTATACACAATATGATGAGGTCACAGGGTGGCCTATGAAGATACCCCGAACCCTCCTACAAAAATCTACTACAATACGTGATATACATACACACAATGCTATGAGGTCACAGGATGGCTTTGGATTTTCATCCCGACCCTCATAGGAAACAGTATGTCCATGCGATCTCTGGCTTCAGGACTTTGTTGGAGCTAAGTCCTGAGCCTCCTACGATTAATTTCGTGAAGTTCTGTCTGGTTTAGCTGGTCCACAAGTCTCTTGACCCTCCTGTAGATTAGACACAGTCCTGTGTACATGACGATTACCAGAACCAGAAAAACTATGTATCAATAGGTTGAAGAAGGATGTTTCCTTTGGACTGTAGCTGAATATACTTTCCCACCAGGAAACCTTGGAGTCCTTGTCCAAGGCGGTAGTGATTGCCGTTATTTTGTTCTTGTCGTGCGTCAGTTGGATAGTGGCCTGTTTCTCTGTTTCTCAAAGATTCTGAAGTATTTCGTCTTCTTGGCTGAAGTCTAGCCGGAGATGTTTGAGTTCTATCCCAAAGCCAAGAGGAATCTTCTGGAGTCTCACTGGTACGTGAGGGAGGATGTCGAGTCTCTTCTCCGGGGTGATTGGTGTCCTTCTTTGTAGCTCTGCGACATCTAAACCTAGGACGGGACTAAGGATGCAATACGCTCCAGGGAGGAGTACTGCAATTAGTCCCATAAATGGTATAAGACATATTTTGCCTTTGGTACCAGCACCAATACCCTTGTCCCAAGTATTTAGGGGAGGAGGGTATTGGGCTGGCCTTCATCTCACAGGACCCCTCGGTGCTCCAACATTGGTGTCTTAACACCCGATCCTGACTACCTTGACAGAGGATGGCATCCTCTTTCTTCCAACATCCCTCTGTGTCTAACAGATAAGGATGGCCTCCCTCATAGGTTAGAACGCCCAAGGGGAGCTGTGGATGGAGCACCGTCTGGTTATTTATGACAATCCCTAGGTTAACTGCACTGTAACCCTGTCTGAGATGGCCAGATACAGGAGCCAATGACAACACAGTGCACGTGAGATTCCTACAGCCATGCCACTGGACTACCCACCAGTTGGTGTGATTGGCTGCAAAAGGAGATATAAGAGGACTTACCCGTTGGCGGAGGTTAATTGGGAAGTGGCCGCCGTACAATGATGATACAATATGTTTAAGGTTGCCTGAGAGTTCACTTTGGACTTGCGTACACGCCAGAGCGAGCTGAGCTCTATCCTGTACCTCCAAGAGACCCACAACTAACCTTCTAAACTTCTCTCATAAAGCAGAAGATAGAGAGGTAGTGGCATCTATGTGCGAATGCTGCAAACCCTCTAACACGTGGTTTACATCAAGCTGGGTCTCGAATCCTTCTCCGGCGTGTCGCGCAACATCCCCAAGTTTACCTCTCAGGATTTCCATATCCATAGTGTTCAGGGCGCCCACTACCAATGCACCTCCGCCTAGTCCCATGGCTATCAGATCTCTTCTTCCCCTGTGATTCCTGTGTATGAGATCGTCCTTTCTTACCTCTTGCCCCGCCTCTATCCAACCTCTTATCATTCAATTTGGTTTCTCACAAACTCCCCACATCTGTGATCCCACTGGTCGACTCGGAAGTCATCTACGGAAATTCTCCAAGTAAATAGGACGAATTTTGTCCCCGTGATGATCTTCCATGGGGATGACAGTTGAGGAGCTATAGGATCTGCCAATTGATGGATAGGGGCGTTGCAAGAGTCTAAATGTATTTTTACAGGTTGGAGACCTGTCGGGATCCTCACCACTGTTACACAAACTTGCCCTCTACCTCTGAACGGATACCATTGGTCACTTTCTCCAACCTGTAACACTAGTTTTCCTACGAGTTTGGATTTAGACAGATAGACCCATTGTGTAAATGTCCAGCACCCTTCATCTACTGCCTCGCAAAAAGGCCATCTAAACTGGATCACTCTGGTCATTCCATAGGGCCTGGCCAGAGTTACTGCAGTTTAACTTTAACATCATTATACTGGTTCGTATGTAATCTGTGGACACATGTCCCTGAACATAACTGGATTCCCTAGTGATAATCATATGGGAATCTCTTAACATACAATAAGCTTTTAGGGTGCCCTTTACCGGAATGGGTCTGTAAAAATATGTCCTTACCCTCAGCCCATCTTGGCTATCCCTCCTTATGAAGGTAGCTTTAAGGATATACCAGCCACTATACTCTGCACCCGTGACATCTTCGGGACTCAGAACCCCCTCCTTGGTACACAACACTGTGGTAGTGTTGGCTTCCACTTGTTTGTAAGGATGCAAGTGAGGGTCCCTAGACACCCATCTTAAAGATCTCATAGGAGTCCCTGAGCACTCATGCAAATGAAGCAGTCCAAGTTCAATAGAGACTTGCTTGATTACAGTCGCAAAGAAGTGTATACCTGGCCGGACATGCGAGCACAGACTCCAAAATCTATACTAAGAGGCCTACGATCCAAAAGGGCTCAGCGTCACAGAGTCTCATTCAGCTCTACGGAGGCTGACTCACCTGAATCAAAATGTGATACCAACCAGACACAGACAGAGACATCCAAAAATCGCCCTATACCAGGAACTAATCCACACAGACGAGCGGCAAAAAACGCAGAGGAGGGCGACGACATCACAAGTCGCCGTTATCCCGCAAGATTCAGGAAGGGAAAGACGACCTACAAATAATCAATTTGTCAGCCTGTTTACTGTCAGACCATGAGCTCAAGGTTCTAGGTCGAGGTCTAACATTTGCGCCGTCATGCCATTTTGATTTGTACAGGACCATATTGGACGTGAACAGACTAGCCCGCAGTCTAACCCTGCAGCAACATTTCCAACCAACAGACTCACAGGTGTGTAGTCCAGGAGATGCTGCGGCTGGTGTGTCCACCTCCAACTTGGATCCTGACTTAGCTATGAATACAACTTTGAACCCAAATCATATATATGATCCAGCCAGTATGTCCTTTAATGAAATGCTACGTGTGTATGATTTATTGGAATTGGGAAACACTTGCCCACCGTCCAATCCTGTTTACCGTTCGTCAGATTTCAATCCCTCTAATCGTGATTTCTATCCTGTAAAATCTAGATCTCATGCACTGGATAGATTTCAGGAATTAGTTGAAAAGGATTTAGTCTCTTTGCACAATTCTGTTGTTTCACAACAAAGGGATCCAAATGCCCACAATCTATCCAAAAAAGAATTCCAAGCATTGCATAACCTCAGCAATAGAAATGACATTGTTGTGAAGCAAGCTGACAAGGGGGGAGCGGTGGTCATTCTAGATAGTGAACTCTATAGATCCCTTATCCATCAGATGTTACATAATGACAAGATCTATGATGTTTTACCTGGTGACCCGCTCCCCTCTTTTCAGAAAGAATTGAAAGACCTGTTGTTACAGGGATTCAATATGGGTGTTCTTAATCAAAAAGAATGTGATTATATCTTTGTTGCAGCCCCGGTTATTCCGATCTTACATGCTTTACCAAAAGTGCATAAATCAATCTTCCCCCTCCACTGAGACCAATTGTCTCAGGCATAGGGTCGTATTCCGAACACCTATGCCAGTGGGTCGACTCGTTACTGCAACCCTTGATTCCAAATATCCCCGGTTTTCTGAGAGACACTAATCAGTTTTACAGGCTGTACAAAACCTGGAATGGTCCCAAGATTATCTATGGGTGACAGCTGATGTAGTCGCACTTTACCCTAGCATTCCCCATAAATTGGTGAATATCTCCCTGGTATGGTTTTTGGAGAATTTTGGAAATTTTTCTGTGGTGCTAATGGAGTATGTGGTGGCCGTTGTGAACTTCCTCCTGAGGCGGAATTATTTTATGTTTGATGGAAAGTTTTTCCTGCAGACATTGGGTGTGTCGATGGGGGCTAAGTTCTCTCCCTCCATAGCCAATATATTTATGGCATGGTGGGAGAGGGGCTTTCTCCTCATCGACACCAACCCATTTTCGGATAGCATAAGATGGTATGGCCGTTACATCGATGACCTGATCTTTATCTGGTCTGGTGATGTGGCGGCCATACCATCATTTGCAGATTATCTGAACGCATGTGTGAACGGTATCCAATTTACCGTTCAACATAGCGCCAGGAGCATCGAGTTCCTGGATCTCCGCCTCAGGGGAGACTCCGCCTCGGCCTCCATTTACACTAGCACCTACAGAAAACCAACATCAGGCAATACAATACTACATGCACAATCATGCCATCCCATGCATACCATCAGAAATATACCAAAAGGAGAACTAATTAGGGCTAGAAGAAACTGCAGTGACGAGTCGACATACAAAACAGAGGCGCAAAACATCATAAGTAGACTAACTGTAATGACCGGCAACACACACAGGGAGGAAAACAGGGAAAGCCCTGCACAAGGGAGAGGGAAAGGTGGTGACCCCTAACTCACCTTGCAGCTGGTACCTGCCTGCCCTGTCGTCCCTAGACGGGTTCCTCACCCGTGCGGCGATCACGTGCCTAAACCCTGGCTTTCCCTGAAATGAGCCCTAGATAATGAACGGGCCGGTGGGATCGCTAGTCCTCACCACTGCACTAAGAGGGAAACACCAGGGAGAGGACAGACAAACACAAACACCCAGGTGGACGGCAACAATTGTCCACAAAGGTCCAACAGGGATCCGGAGGGTAGCGTTCTAAGGCAACACTCAGAGAACGCAGCAACACAGCTCCAGTGGGTCAGAATAGATGTCCAGGCAGGAAGCTCTATATCTGGCAACCAGAGAAGTGTGAGAGGGGAATATAAGGAGGATTGGGAGTGCTGGACAAGGAACAGCTGAGAGAAGGAGCTACGGATCCCTGAGTGAGCCAAAAGGGTTTGTAAAGCAAACCCAGAAAGCTACAATAAGGAAACTTCCCTATCTGACATAGAGCGTGCAGCCAACCGCTGCGACCTCCTGACCCCGGGTACAACGGAGTCAGGCGTAGCTCTTGACACCCTCGTGACAGTACCCCCCTCTCTACGAGGGGCCTCCGGACACTCAGGACCAGGTCTCTCAGGATGAGAGGCATGAAAAATCCGGACTAGCCTGTCGGCGTTTACCTCAGACGCAGGAACCCACATTCTTTCCTCGGGACCGTAACCTCTCCAGTGCACCAGATATTGGAGAGAGCGGCGGACCCGACGAGAATTAACAATTTTGGATATCTGAAATTCCAAACTACCATCCACGACAACAGGAGGGGGTGGCAGCGGTGACGGTTCTAGAGGTGGAACATATTTTTTGAGTAACGACTTATGAAAGACATTATGGATTTTAAAAGTCTGAGGTAACTCCAGGCGAAAAGCCACGGGGTTGATGATGGCTACAATCTTGTAAGGACCAATAAACCTAGGACCCAGTTTCCAAGAGGGAACCTTCAACTTGATATTCCTTGTAGACAGCCACACATAGTCATTCACTCCTAGGTCCGGACCTGGCGACCGTCTCTTATCAGCCATGCATTTGTATTTACCTCCCATATTTTTCAAGTTAGCTTGCACCTTCTGCCATACTGATGAAAGAGATGACGAAAACCGTTCCTCTTCAGGAACCCCAGAAGACCCCCCCCTCTTTGAAAGTACAGAATTGGGGATGAAAACCATATGCACCAAGAAAAGGTGACTTGCCAGTGGATTCCTGACGGCGATTATTTATGGCAAACTCAGCTAACGGTAAATATGACGACCACAACTCTTGGTTTTCAGACACAAAACATCTTAGATATGTCTCCAGGTTTTGGTTGGTACGCTCAGTCTGTCCATTCGACTGAGGATGGAAAGCTGAGGAAAAGGACAAGTGAACCCCTAAACGGGAACAAAAAGCTTTCCAAAATTTAGAAATAAACTGGGTTCCCCGGTCCGAAACAACATCGGAGGGGACCCCGTGAAGCTTCACGATCTCACTGACGAATACCTGAGCAAGAGTTTTAGCATTAGGTAGTGCGGGTAACGCAAAAAAGTGTGCCATTTTGCTAAACCTGTCCACTACTACCAAAATCACTGTTTTACCCGCAGACAAAGGTAAGTCAGTGATAAAATCCATAGACAGATGTGTCCATGGTCTATTGGGAATGACGAGTGGTAATAGAGACCCTGCAGGACGTGTATGTGAAACTTTTGCGCGCGCACAGGTAGAACAAGAAGACACAAAATCCAATACATCCTGACGCAACCTTGGCCACCAAAAACGACGAGACAATAGCTCCAAGGTTGCTTTACTACCCGGGTGCCCAGCAAGTGCCGAATTATGATGTTCCTTTAATAATTCGAGACGTAGGTTCAACGGTACAAACAACTTCTCTGAAGGGCAAGAGACCGGGGCGTCCCCCTGGGCCTCTAACACCTTCCCCTCCAAGGCAGAGTGTACCGCAGAGACAACTACTCCTCTTTGTAGAATGGGTACCGGATCACTCACATTACCCCCTCCAGGGAAACAACGAGATAGTGCATCAGCCTTGGTATTCTTTACCCCAGGACGATAGGTAATCACAAAGTTAAACCTGGTAAAAAATAGCGACCACCTAGCCTGTCTAGGGGTGAGACGCTTAGCTGATTCGAGGTACAGCAGATTTTTGTGGTCCGTAAACACAGTGACGGGGTGGACTGCCCCCTCTAAAAAGTGACGCCACTCCTCAAACGCAAGTTTAATAGCTAACAGTTCCCTATTGCCAATATCGTAGTTCTGTTCCGCTGCAGATAGTTTTTTAGAAAAGAAAGCACAAGGACGCCATTTGCCAGGAGACGGACCCTGAGACAGCACAGCCCCCACTCCCACCTCTGATGCATCGACTTCAACAATAAAAGGCTGAGAGACATCAGGTTGGACTAGTACAGGTGCTGAGGTAAACCTCTCTTTTAGAGAGGAAAAAGCAACTTTAGCGGCGTCAGACCATTTAGAAAAATCAGTCCCCTTCCTAGTCATGTCAGTAAGGGGTTTTACGATCACCGAATAATTTTTAATGAATTTCCTATAGAAATTCGCAAAGCCCAAGAACCGTTGTAGTGCTTTGAGGTTCTCAGGAAGATCCCAATCCAAAATTGCCTGGACCTTCCTAGGATCCATACGGAAACCTGACGCAGATAAATAATAACCTAGGAATTGTATCTCCTGAACGGCAAAAACACATTTTTCAATTTTAGCATATAATTCATTCATCCGTAGGACCTGCAGTACTTGTCTGACATGCTCCTCATGTGTTTTCAGATCAGACGAATAAATTAAGATATCATCTAGATATATTACCACAAACCTGCCGATTAGATGACTAAAAATGTCATTAACGAAATGTTGAAAGACGGCAGGAGCATTGGTCAGGCCGAAAGGCATAACTAGATTTTCATAATGCCCCTCAGGGGTGTTAAAAGCTGTCTTCCACTCATCCCCCTCCTTGATACGAATCAGATTGTAGGCCCCCCTAAGATCGAGTTTGGAGAACCACCTAGCACCCGCAATCTGGTTAAACAGGTCAGGAATGAGAGGAAGAGGGTATGGGTCTCGGATGGTTATCCGATTTAATTCACGAAAATCTAGGCAAGGACGCAGGCCCCCATCTTTCTTTTTAACAAAGAAAAACCCTGCAGCCACGGGTGAAGAAGAGGGTCTGATGTGTCCCTTAGCCAAACTCTCGGAGATATAATCCTTCATGGCTTGTCTCTCTGGACCTGAAAGATTATATAACCTGGTCTTGGGTAATTTTGCGCCGGGAATGAGGTTAACCGGGCAATCATAAGGACGATGAGGTGGTAACTTCTGACAACCCTTTTCAGAAAAAACGTCCTCAAAGTCCGAAACAAATGGAGGTAGGGTAGTTATGGAGGCAACTAAGCAATTGCTATTTAAGCAATTTTCTCTGCACGGCTCACTCCACTCCAATATCTCCCTGGCCTGCCAATCCACCACTGGATTGTGCGCTACCAACCAGGGTAGGCCCAGCACCACCGGAGAGGGAAGCCCCTCCAGAACATAACATGAAAGCATCTCGTTATGGTGGTCCCCTACCCGAAGGTGTAAATTATGAACGATGTGGGTGAGGTTTCTCTGAGACAGAGGAGCAGAATCTATAGCAAATATGGGAATAGGTATCTGTAACGTACAGAGAGACAAACCCATAGTGCGGGCAAAATGGGCATCTATCAAATTTACCCCTGCTCCACTGTCTAGAAAGAAAGAAACAGTCTCTGTCTTATCACCAAAAACAATAACCGCTGGCAACAAAAATTGCGATGTACGTATGGAGGAAACGTATACCCCCCGGCTGACATCCTCCACACAGCCTGGGGTTAGTAGTTTTCCGACGGTTTTTTTGTTTCTGAGGAAAGAAGGACAGACGTTAATGAAATGACCCCTCTCCCCACAAAAAAAACAACCCCCATGCCTACGGCGAACCTCAGGAGGACGGACCTGACGAGTAGTTCCTCCTAGCTGCATAGGCTCGTCTATGTCCGTACAGACTAACTGCTGCTTGGGAGGGGTTATCAATGGCTCCGGTTTTTTCAACCTGTCCCTAAGGCGTCTATCTATACAGATAGAAAGGGACATAACTGCATCAAGGGAAAAGGGGGTCTCATACAATGCAAGCGCATCCTTAACCCTTTCGGATAACCCAGAGCAGAACTGACTCCTGAGAGCCGGGTCGTTCCATTGGGTATCCGTAGCCCACCTACGGAAGTCAGAGCAATACTCCTCTACCGGCCGCTCTCCTTGTAGGAGTCTCCGTAATTTTGATTCAGCCAGTGCGACTCGGTCAGGGTCGTCATATATGAGACCCAAGGCCCCGAAAAACTCATCCACTGACCGAAGAGCCTGGGAATCAGTAGGTAAAGAGAACGCCCAGGACTGCGGGTCCCCCTGCAGCAGGGAAATAACAACACCCACCCGCTGTTCTTCATTACCAGAGGAGTAAGGACGCAGTTTAAAGTATAGTTTACAGGCCTCACGGAACGTCAAAAACTTGTCCCTTCCCCCAGAAAATCTGTCAGGGAGAGGAACCTTGGGTTCCGCAACAACCTGGTTACCAGTAGCAACCGCTGGGCTTGCGGTCTGTTGTAATTGCTGCTGTTGCTGGAGGACCGACGCCTTCAATCCTGCCACCTCCAAAGACAGGCCATGAAATTGTTCGGACAGAGCAGCAATTGGATCCATACTGGATTCTAAGTAGGTAAAAAAAAAATATATTTTTTTTTTCCTACACAAAAATAAGGGCCAGAGATAATGTAATGACCGGCAACACACACAGGGAGGAAAACAGGGAAAGCCCTGCACAAGGGAGAGGGAAAGGTGGTGACCCCTAACTCACCTTGCAGCTGGTACCTGCCTGCCCTGTCGTCCCTAGACGGGTTCCTCACCCGTGCGGCGATCACGTGCCTAAACCCTGGCTTTCCCTGAAATGAGCCCTAGATAATGAACGGGCCGGTGGGATCGCTAGTCCGCACCACTGCACTAAGAGGGAAACACCAGGGAGAGGACAGACAAACACAGACAAACACAAACACCCAGGTGGACGACAACAACTGTCCACAAAGGTCCAACAGGGATCCGGAGGGTAGCGTTCTAAGGCAACACTCAGAGAACGCAGCAACACAGCTCCAGTGGGTCAGTATAGATGTCCAGGCAGGAAGCTCTATATCTGGCAACCAGAGAAGTGTGAGAGGGGAATATAAGGAGGATTGGGAGTGCTGGACAAGGAACAGCTGAGAGAAGGAGCTACGGATCCCTGAGTGAGACAAAAGGGTTTGTAAAGCAAACCCAGAAAGCTACAATAAGGAAACTTCCCTATCTGACATAGAGCGTGCAGCCAACCGCTGCGACCTCCTGACCCCGGGTACAACGGAGTCAGGCGTAGCTCTTGACACCCTCGTGACACTAACACATAGAGCATATTCGGAAAAAAAGATGAAGAAATGCAGCAGAGACATTCAATACATGAATAGGAATACATTATTGAACACATATATAGAAACAAAGAGACAAAAAACTAGAGAGATATCTAACCAAGAAAGAAAAAAATTTTGTCACACAATATAGTAAGGAATACACTCAAATTTGTGACATTGTCAGAAAACACTTCCCAGTGCTAGCGTGTGACAAAACATGGGCATCTATGGTACAGAATGGCATTAAATGTGCAGCCCGAAAGGCACCCACCATAGCTAGCTCCGTCAGCCCATCTCTCTTCAAAAATGACAAATCTCGAACAACACAAAACACATGGCTGTCAACAACAGGAAACTATAAATGTGGTCATTCCATTTGCATTTGTTGTAAATACATGAAGATCTGTCAAAATTTTGAATCCACTATTAACGGCCAAGTTTTCAAAATAAAATCCTTTTTAAATTGTAATACCACTTATGCGATTTACTGCATAACATGCACAGATTGCAGGCTACAATATGTGGGATGTACCACAAATGCAATAAAAACACGCATTAGAAAACATATATCAGACATACCGCACCATGAGAACCGCAACATATCTGCGGCAAGTCTCCATTTTGCCATGGTACATGGTGGTGATGTCTCCTATATGTCAGTACAAGGCATTGAAAAGGTTAAAAAACCAACACGAGGTGGTGACAGAAAGAGGAAACTCTTAAACAGAGAATCATACTGGATTTTCCGACTTGAAAGTCGCCAGCCTCAAGGTTTAAATAAGAAACTGGATCTAATTCTGCAGTATTAACCAATGGCTTATTTCTCCTCCTTTCTTCCTCTATTTCCCATTTCCTTTAGGCTCCTTTCACACTAGCGTTCATCGGTCCGCTCGTGAGCTCCGTTCGAAGGAGCTCGCGAGCGGACCCGAACGCCTCCGCCCAGCCCTGATGCAGTCTGAATGGAGCGGATCCGCTCGGACTGCATCGGTCTGGCGGCGTTCAGCCTCCGCTCCGCTCGCCTCCGCACGGCCGGGCGGACAGCTGAACGCTGCTTGCAGCGTTCGGCTGTCCGCCTGGCCGTGCGGAGGCGAGCGGATCCGTTCGGGCTTGCAGGGTAGGTCGGTGGGGGCGGATCCGCTTGAGGATGACACCATATGGCTCAATCTTCGGGCGGATCCGTCCCCCATTGGCTTTGCGTTGGGAGTCTGGACGGATCCGCTCAGGCATCTTGCGTACTTAGAAATTTTTCTAAATTTTTCTAAGTTATTAATGCAGACGGATCCATACTGAACGGAGCCTCCGTCTGCATTGATATGATCGGATCCGTTCAGAACGGATCCGATCAAGCGCTTGTGTGAAAGTAGCCTTATATGTATTATTTTATGGACCATATGAATTGTCTTTTTGGCATGTTTTTACCTATGTACACATTTGTAGAAGGGAGGGGTTGAATTTTCAGCTGAATTTTCAGCCTGATTATCTTAGGTGAGAGACCCTCCCCCTCCTCGCTACAAAAGTAACTCACAGTGTATCTGAAACAGTCATGAGTAAGGGCTAAGATTGCATTGTGCCCGAAACATGTAGACTCTGCTTTCTGTACCAGGATTTTATACTGAATTTTCAATAAAGAAGCCTTGGATTACCACAACTACAAGCTGGACAAAATCTCTTTTCCTCTAGAGTCCCGAAAATATCTGAATTCTTTGAGGCAGAGGGCATGTAAATCATGTTGTATGGCAGACACATTCTCCACAGGGGTATAATGTTGAATTACACCTTGGGCAAAACTCTCCCTCTGGAAACCATACAGATACCACTGTCCTGGTGTAAAGGAAAAGTTCTCGTATGGTTTCAGGATTTTGCCCTCCAAACATTCCACCATTAAAAGGCCGGGTTTATTCATAGATATGTCAGCCATATCATTATTAACTCCCAGGCCCTCCCCCGAAGCCTGCCATCATCATGCTTACCACCAGTGCCACAAGTTGGGGATATGTCATGTTCAGAGGATTTCTATATCTTTTTCTGGCTAGTAGTAACCTTGGTGAGTCTCCCTCCCGTGATCTGTTAATTCAATATGAATGTGATTAGTTTCATGGATCCACCCCCGACCCACCAAACCACTCCCCCCCCGTCACCCAACTCTGCGAGGGTTCACGTTATTGAGTTGGGGAGGCTCGGGTGGCCTTGGCCTGGTTGATATGGATCCAGAAAACTCCCTGCCGCCTACGTGACTTTTTCTTGATCGTCATCGGCCTTTGCACCTTTAGCATGGTGTCACCCATTACTTCAAGGACCTGATAGGGTCCTTCCCAGTTTGCATCCCAGGGGCCGGCCTGACTGAAGATTTTCACCATCACCAGCTCTCCTACAGATGGCATTGGTGTTTCCCCCTGTAGATACGGTCTGTGTAGCCGTATCGCTGCATGAGGCAATAACTCCTTCATGTTTAGTTGTACCTGTTGGAGAAACAGGTCTCTGACGATGGCATTCTTCACTGGTTCTGACACTAGGGGTTCATTGGGCAGGGGCATTTTACGTCCAGTCATTAGTTCGAACGGGGTGATACCGGTACTGGTAGCCTCGGTAGCTTGGATTCCCATTAGCACGGCTGGCAGAGAGGTTACCCATGAGGAACCTTTCTCCAGTAGTGCTTTAGAAAGTCGTGTTTTTATGGTCCGGTTCATCCGCTCCACGATGCCCGCAGACTGAGGGTGGTAAGGCACATGAAACCTTTGCTTTATGTCTAAAAGACCACAAAGCGCTTTCATTACCTTACCCGTGAAATGGGTCCCTCTGTCTGACTCTATCAATCTGGGGATACCCCATCGTGACAGAACCTGTTCCCAGAGAACACGGGCAGTGGTTGTAGCCGAATCATTAACCGTGTGGATGGCTTCTACCCACTTAGAGAAGACATCCACTACCACCAGTGCATAATGATAGTTACGACTTCCTGTTGGTAAAGGTACTATAAAATCTATTTGTAGTGCGGACCACGGACCATCTGCAGGAGGAACTCGCTGTAACACTGGCTTCAGGGCTGACGCCCTTGGTTTAACCTGAGCAAATACCAGGCACTGTTGAGTTACTTCGTCTACTGTGTTGGACATTCCCGGCCAGTATAATTTGTCTCTCAGGAAAGACAAGAGTTTTTCCCGGCCCAGGTGTCCAAACAGTTGGTGGTTCAATCTGGTTAGCTCTGCTTGCAGATGCTGTGGAACCACAGGAAGAGGAAGTTGCTGTGTACCTAACACAGGATCCCTTGCTGTATTGACCAGGATGCTGTGGAGATGTGAGGTGTGTCATTAGAAGAGGATCTTTTGCTTGTTCCTCCTCAAATGACACCGGGCCTTTACTCAGGTTGGTACGAACTGCAATCTGGTAGGCAGATAGTGGCTCAGTGTCTGTTTCCTGAAGGATCCCAGATACTGCCACTAGTTTGGCCAATTCATCCGCCTTGTTGTTACCTAGCATCAAAGGCTCATCGCCTTTCTGATGCTCAGGGATTTTTATGATGGCTGCTTCCGCCGTGTGTGCCATGCCCCATTCCCAAAGTTCTTTCAGGACTGACAAATGAGCCAGAGGTTTGTTTTGGCTGTCCACAAATCCTCGTCTTTTCCATGTGTCCAGGTGCAGGGTGAGAGAACGAAGTACATATGAACTGTCGCTATATATAGTTAGTTTCCCTGGGGGTTGAAGAAGCAAGGCTTCCTTGACTGCCTCCAGTTCCGCCCGCTGTGCCGACATGTGACCTGGTAACTTGACAAGATTCTGGGTACCTGTGGTCTCATCCAATACAGCAAAACCTGTGACATAGGTCCCATCCATGAAAAATCGAGAGCCATCAACAAAGATGACTCTGTCTTCTGGATGTTTATCGGTCCTGAAAATTTGTGGCGCGTTGATATGCGCTGGTTGGCCACAGTCATGTTCGGTGCCAGTTAGGTTCAGTAACTGGGACAGAACATACTTGGCTTTGTGGTTCACCTACAGACTCCGGCCACTGAGATCCATAATCCACCTCCCGAATCTCTGTTGGGAGACTCCAGGGAGTGTATCACGGAGCAGGAGGGCCAATGGAGAGTGTGGAGTCTGCAAAGTGAGGGGCCTGAAGCCTACAATATGCTCAGTGGTTTTAACGGCATAGTGTATGGCTGCCAGTTGTTTGGCACACTCATTGAACCCTCGTTCAACAGGCGAAAGTAACCTGGAGAAGTATCCCAGCGGTCTAGTGTCATACCCTATCTGCTGTAGGAGCACCGCTGAGATAGACTCCGTCCCTGCATGCGCCTGTATGGCTATTTCCCCTTCAGGATGGCAGAGGAGAGGTCCCTTTTCAAAGTAGAAAAGGCCTCTTCCTGTGCATCAGACCAACCTTTGATTGAGGGGTCTTCTCCTCTGAGGAGTTCATAGCGGGGTTTTGCTTTGGCAGCAAAATCCTCTATGAACTCCCTCATGAAATTAGCAACTCCCAGGAATTTTCTCAAATCCTGTAGAGTGCCCGGCCTAGTTAACTTTACCATGGCTTCCACTCTGGCTGCCACGATTCCTTTGGCTCCAAAAGAAATTTGGACTCCAAGGAAAGACACCTCTGTTCTGGCCAAATTTGCCTTGTGGGGACTCAGCTTGAGTCCTGACTTGGCTAGGAGTCCCAATAGCTCTTTTAACAGAACCAAGTGTTCTTCTATGGTTTCTGTGTGTAAGAGCAGGTCATCCACGTATTGCAGAAGGCATCCCGGCCGTGAAAATACACTCAGAACGGCCGCCAATGCCTTGTGAAAATACGTGGGACTACTGTGGAATCCCTGGGGGAGTACACCGAACATGTACTGTTTGTCCCCTACTGTAAAGGCAAATTTGTACCTACAGTTTTCAGTGAGTTCAATTGAGAAGAACCCATTGGCAACATCTATGGTTGAGAATATGCGACTTTTGCCGCTTATTCTGGCCATGATTTCGGGAGTCTGTGTCACCACTGGAGCGGACATTGGGGTGTATTTGTTGAGGACCCGGAGGTCTATGGTGAGCCTCCATGCATTGGTGTCCTTTTTCTTTACTGGCCAGAGGGCATTGTTGCATTTAGAATTGCCCTCTATGACCACCCCCAAAGTTTTCAATTCCTGGACAGTGTCCAAAATTGAATGGGTGGCTTCTGGCGGAAAGCGGTATTGGCGTTGAGGTGGAGGGTCGGGACCTTGTATGTCCACCTGAACTCCAATCAGTCTGCCGCAATAGTTTTTTCCCTGGGCCCACAGATCGGGGTACTCATACACAATAGGCTCAAGGTCTGGATTATGCAAGATCTCAGGCCATTTGTGTTCGAGTACTTCAGTAGGGTCATCTATTGTTGGCAATGGTGGTCCCAGAAACTGGCGTTGGATGACAAACACCTTGGATTGTCTGGGACCCTTCCATACAATACTATTTGCCAGATCTAGGATCCACCCATTTTGTGTCATTACGTCGGTTCCAATAATGTTGTCAGAACCAGGGTAATACCACATGGGGATCCTAAGGGTAGTGTAACTGGTAATCTGGACAATTACTTCTTCTATTCTGTGGGCTTTCCCCCCCCCCCCCCCATGTTGGTGATCAAATCCGATCACCACACACTGAGGGCTGTTGGGATGTAAATCATGTTTGACATTGGTAATGGAAATTTCCGCACCAGTGTCAAGCATGATTTCAGCGTCCTGATTTTTGATTTTTGGCTTTTATGTGGGGTCTCCCTGAAGAATCCAGTATGATAGGACATACTGGCGCCAGATCTTTAGGGATCCCTGATCTTCAATCAATTTCTACCAGACTCGCAGTAGGTACCTGTGAGGTACATACTGCTACTTGTGGGTTCTTGCTATGGACCCTTGGTGTGGATTCCAGGGATTCCACACTCCTTACCGAATGCGCTGGGTCATTCACAACAGCGACACGTTTTGGTGTCTGGACCTGCGAATGTCCCAGATATTCCCCCACTGGTTTGGCATAATTAGGTTTCATCTTGAAACCGTTATTATTGCCCGTTCTCTCAGGATTTGTCCGGTTATTGCGTGACCATTGTGGACAATTCCTCTTTATGTGCCCGTATTGTAAACATAGGAAGCATCGAATGCCTCCTATCTTTTCCAATGGCGGGGCCGTGGGGCGAATAGCTGAATTACCCTTTGTGTGCTGTACCCGTTCATCTTGAGATGTATCGTGTACAGGCGCACGCTCCGTCACTTTGACTAATTTCTTATTGAGCAGTGTATCCTGTCTGCACTGCTCAATAATCATAGCAGCATCCGTGAGGGATGGCTCCCTGGCTGCGCTCAACTGGATTGCAGTGTCAAGGTATAGGAATTTCTCCACAAACATACATATCATACCCTGTGGAATTCCGATACCGTGATCCTTTGTAACCCTTCTATACATGGCTTCAAACCGACTACACATAGACAGGGGTTTGTCATGTATAGTGGGTTTAAATTTGGACAGGATATCTGGAGTGACGTCCCAATGGCCCGTTGCCAGTCTCATGAGTATGGAGAGACGTTCCTCCTTGTCATAAAACTGTCCAATCATGGGTTGCGTCCTCCCCGTTACCTCATACCTTTGGTTTAGGTGTGTAGGTAACCATAACTTGAATAACTCCATGCGATATTCGGTCGCCACTGAATACTCGAAGATATCACATGAAGTAAACGGATCTACACTGGGATCATATTTTGGGATCTCCTTGCAAATCCGTAACAGGAAGTTTATCCTTTCCATACTGGAATGGTTAGGATAAAAATCTTCCTGTCTTTCCGGATGCGTTGGCGGATTGGAAGTGGTAAATGGCCAACCACTTTCCTCTCTCCAATCGTTGTCCTGTTCCTGGACTCGGTTGCTACCCCTATTCTCCCTGGGTGTTTGGGTGAAAGGTAGCGTCCGTTCCACCTGTCCCCTGGTGTCTAATGCGTCGGGTATTTGATCCGTGGGAGACCTTGGCGCCGTCGCCGCTGTCTCCCCCTGTGCCGTTCCCGAAACACAAACCTGTTTCGTGGGCAACATGTGCAGCACGCCAGACCTGCAGGGTATAGCGACAGTGAGGTCACGGTATGGGCAATCGAGGGTTACTCACTTTTTGGAGGACCCTGGGCAGGCATGCAGCAGTGAATGAGAAGCAGACACTAGTTCCTCTGGGGCACACTCTGGGTGTAGAGACCTGGCCTGATGTTGGGTGAGGTGCCCTGGTTGTTGCAGGTGTTTAGAGTGCCTGAGGCAAGGTTCCTTTAAGGATCGTGACGCCAGTGCCTGTAACGGTGGCACACCGGTTTGCAGGAGGATTAAATGAGTATGCAGTTGTTGAACCAAACGTTGCTTTACTCTCAAAGTTGAACAATCATGTTATCCATAGATACCGTATTGTTCCTGAACTGATTTATCTCAGTGTACAGTCTGAGCAGTTCCTTATCCATGTCAGAGTAGAAACTCTCCTTGTCCGAGAGTCTAGACTCTAACACGCAAATCTCCCTGCCCCTCTCGACCGTACACTGGGACTTCTCTTGTAGTTGTGTTTGTAATGTGTGTAACTGTTTAATGTTCTCAACACAACAATTGCAGTGAAAGTCTGCCGTGTTGGAAACTTCCTCTGCCTTTGTTGTGCTGTTCAGTGTTTCAAGATGTTCTGGCTTCCAAATGATATCCTCAAAGGTGTGAACCAATTTGGGGAACATTTGGAGCCGTTTTTTGTAAACGCACTACGATTAATGCAGAGTTTATCATGAGCGTATGCCTGGTCCAATAAAGTGGACCATAGCAGCTCAGTGGATTTGTACGTGGTGGAGATGATGGGGTTGTATGTGCTATGTTTGCTGAGGTGTTGCAGTGTGGCGAAGTTCATACTCACTTTTTGACAAGAGGCCATCTTCATTGGTGTCGTTGTTCGTTGTACTGTGTTGCTGCGTGGAGGAGGTCCTTCAATATTCGGAACGTCTTCTCCCGACCAGCCAGACGACTTTTGCTTCAATGATGATGGTTCTCTCTTCAGTCTTCAGCGTGTAAGGGAATCAGAAAATATTAATATACAAAAATCAGAAAAGATTTTAGATTCTCTGCTGTAGAGTTTGCTCTGTGTCTAGTTCTGATTGAGAAAAAACGCTCTACCTGTCCAAACCTTCAGGCTATGGACGCTCAGAATCCACTGACCGCGTCCTTCCCACCTAATTATTTCACAGCGTAAGTGATTTTTCTTCCCAAAACCAAACACAGATACAAACTCCTAGCAGTGGGCCTGGCTCGCCAATGTTAAAGGGGCTATTAATTGATATTTCTGCCAATCTCAGTAATTAATATTCATAAATAGGTGGAGATCGTCTAGTGATGACTCCGCCTATTTATGCCTAAATTAACAACAAATCACTACTGATTGCCTTACGCTAATTACTAAACTAGCTGCATTAGCCTTACCAACTACCGCTAGTAACCAGACGTTACACAATAGGTATAAATAACATAGTATTTAATAATCCTCACAGAACATAACACACGTAATACACTAATAATACAGTACCAACAATACACTACAACTATTGCTACGGCGCCTTACAACTACAAGGAATATATATGTTTATAACTATATATATCTATATCAAGGGAATAGATATATACAGTTATAGCAGCACACAGCAATATAAGTACACACACTAATACGGTTCTGCCTACGCTAACACAGCCCCAATTCCTCCCCAGTATCTAACTATTATTACAATGATACACATACATTCTCTTTACCAGCAGCCCACCCAATCCTGACAATATACTATCCCTACGGGGAATAACAAGGGGTAAATACAGACACTGCTGCTGCTGGGGTAAGCAGGGCAGCCGGGAAGGGGTATCAGGGGTAGAGGCAATATAAGGGTTGTGTTCAGGGGTTATACCAGGGTAGCGGGGTATATGAAGGATTCTGGGGGAACACAGGGGGATTAGGTTCAGGGCAGGGGAAGGTAAGGATTACCAAGGGTTCAGGGGTAAGAGTGAATGAGCTGCAGGGGAAGGTAAGGGTTACCAAGGTTTATAGGGGGAAACCAAGGGAAGCAGGGACTATAGGGAAACACAGGGGTTGGTGGTGTAAGGGTTAATGAATGCAGGGGAATCAGGGGATCGTTGGTGGTATAAGGGTTAATGTAGGGAATGCAGGGGAATCAGGGAATATAGCAGGGGATCGTTGGTGGTATAGGGCAGGGGGATAATATATATAGATACTTAGCGGTATAATGCTCGTTGTCCAGGGGATGCTTCTTCTTGCTCTGGGTGGTCTTACCTGCTTCCTAAGCCTATTTAAGCTTGGCGGCGCCCGCTCCCAGTCCCACTATTGCCGCCGTGCGCATGCGTGATATGACGTCACCGCACCGGCCCGAGGATCTCGGAGCGCGCTTCCAGGCGGGGGGATCCTTTGATCCTCCCGCCTGTGGAGCGCCGGAGGTCAGCCACCCACAGGGGCATGGGAACTCTTTGTTCCCATGTCTGTTAGGCGCACCATCTCTGGCGCGGCTGGAGATGGTGACAAAGGGCAGAGCATCTTATTGATCCTCTGTCCTTTGTAGAGGCCGACACTGGACATAATTGTCCATCTGTCGGTCTCCTCCACTCCCCCCAGCAAGCGCATTTGAGTGGGATTCCGGCCATATGTTTATACATGCTTGAGGCACATCTATAAACATATATGAATGGATATTACATACACATAGGGGGCAGGAATAAGCCCACCTATATAATAATACACATCATAGGGGTGCATATGCATCCACAGATGTCTGGGACACATCTATAGATATATATGCACCCATACCCCTGAAACCCACCCCTATAATATACCCTATATACATAGAGATGTATGCTGCCAAGGGGGCACACATACATCTCTATGTATGCATACACATCCTACCTGGACGGGCCCATATATATGCATATATGTCAGGGCATATATACATATATATATACTTGAATATTACACTTCCCTCAACACACACCATGCCTTTTTAATGGGCAATGGGAAATATGTGGCATATAAATGACACACATAAATCAGGGTTCATAGTACCTTGTAAGGTCTTAGGGGTCTCCATAGTTCTCGGTCCATAGTCTGTAGGAAGGAGGCTAGCCCTCAGGCTTCTCCAGCATCCCCAGTGATGGTTCAGTCCGTCACACTGACAGAAGCAGCAGGATGAATTCTGAGGTGTTTCGGGCGATATTATCTGCTCATATTCAGGCAAATGCTTCAGAACTGATTAGACGGCTCTTCACAATGCAGATGGACAAAGCAACCAAAGAGTACACCTGCACCCTAGAGGGAAGTTATCACACAAATAGTGAAGTTCCACCAGGTAGTTCCGCAATTCGCAGGTTTTTTTCTACTTACAAAAGGACATCAAATTTCATCCTTAAAATCAATATGAATAAAACCTGCGAATTGCGGAACTACCTGGTGGAACTTCACTATTTGTGTGATAACTTCCCTCTAGGGTGCAGGTGTACGTGAGTGCACCAGCCTCTGGAAACCGATTGTTTGGCTACAAGGTGAAACAACTGCGCATTTGGAATAAGGATCTGGGATTGGAACTCTACACTCATAAGGCAGCGCGATCAACCTTTATAGGGACTGAAGAGCAGAGCATCACCAGGGATGAAACCCAGCGTCTGGTGAGGTCTATGCGTTCCAGAATTCAGGCTGTGATTGACTGCAAAGGATTTGCAACCAAGTATTAAAAAGTGAAAGTTTGATATATGATTATTATTCTGTCCCATTACTTTAGGACCGTTGTACTTTCTACACCGTTCACCTGATTTGGATGTAAATACCCTCAAATTAAAGCTGACAGTCTGCAGGTAAAGGGCTTCTGTCACCCCACTTTTTTTTTTTTTGTTTACTTCTAATCCCTATAGTGCGATTTATGCCTACATAATCTAATTAATCATTTTGGTTCAGTAGATTGTGTTAAAAACGTGCTTTTAAAATATGCAAATTACCTTGCTACCAGCAAGTAGGGCGGCTACTTGCTGGTAGCAGCCGCATCCTCCGATCATAAAGACGCCCCCTCCTCCTGTTGATTGACAGGGCCAGTGAACGGGATCGTCCTCTGCTGGCCCTGTCTGCTCTCAAGATCTCGCGCCTGCGCCGTAACGGTATTCAGTCGGCGCAGGCGCAGTGAGAGGCGGCCGCTCCATCCTCAATGCGCCTGTGCCGATGACGTCACATCTACACCCGGCGCAGGCGCATTGAGGATGGAGCGGCCGAGCGAGCGTCCGCCTCTCAGTGCGCCTGCGCCGATTGAAGTCAGGTACGGCGCAGGCGCGAGATTTTGAATGCAAACAGGGCCAGCAGAGAACGATCCCGTTCCCTGGCCCTGTCAATCAACATGCGGAGGGGGCGTCTTTAGGATCGGAGGATGCGGCTGCTACCAGCAAGCAGCCGCCCTACTTGCTGGTAGCAAGGTAATTTGCATATTTTAAAAGCACGTTTTTAACACAATCTACTGAACCAAAATGATTAATTAGATTATGCAGGCATAAATCGCAGTATAGGGATTAGAAGTAAACAAAAAAAATATATATGGTTTAGTGGGGTGACAGAAGCCCTTTAAAGCACATCTTGTTTGTTTCATTTCAAATCCATTGTGGTGGGGTACAGAGACAAAAATGTTAGACTTGTGTCGGTGTCCCAATATTTATGGACCTGGCTGTATCTAATTAGCTGGACAGAGATCGCGACTCTTGTAAATATAATTTCAGCCCAATACTGTAACCTGCCTAAAATGCATAAACTATCACTATCCCACCCAACATGTTTCGCCACGAGGCAGCTTTGTCAGGGGAGTTGGGGTAATAGCGTGACACGCTATCTTTCACCTCCCAATTCGTCATCTCCACAAGTCAAAGTTTGCCACTTAGATTGACAAGTGCATCATTCTACCAGGAGGGGTTACATCACTGAGCTACCCGTTACCTTCCACCTATCATGCGAACAGCATTGAGATTGAAAGGTGGACGAGAGGCGCAACGTCATCAGAGTGCCGCAGTACACCGCATCGCATTGCAAGTGTTTCTTACCTTCCACCTATCATGCGCATATGACTTTTTAATCGCTTGCTATTACACTTTTTGTGATGTAAGGTGACAAAAAATATTTTTTTTTTTTTACGGTGTTCATCTGAGGGTTTAGGTTATGTGGTATTTTTATAGAGCAGGTTGTTACGGATGAGGCGATACCTAATATGTATACTTTTTTGTATTCTTTTTACATTTAACACAATAAAAGCATTTTTGAAACAAAATAAATCATGTTTTAGTGTCTCCATAGTCAGAGACATATATATATATATATATATATATATATTTTTTTTTGGCGGGCGATTGTCCTATGTAGGGGCTCAGTTTTTGCGGCATGAGGTGATGGCTAGATTGGTACTATTTTTGGGGGCATATACCTTTTTGATCGTTTGGTGTTGCACTTTTAGTGATGTAAGGTGACAAAAATGGCTTTCTTGACACAGTTTTTATGGTGTCTATTGGATGGGGTGGATCATGTGATATATTTATAGAGCAGGTCGTTACGGACGAGTCGATACCTAATATGTGCATTTTTTTCTATGTTTTATTATAAAATCAGGGGGAAGGGGTGTTTTTTTCTTTTTTTTACTTGAAACTTTTGGGGGTCTGATTCCCTCTGCAATGCATTACAATACATCTGTATTGTAATGCATTGCCTGTTAGTGTATGACTGGCTGGATCTCCTCAGCACCTGTAGAAAGCAGGTCCCGATGCCGTGCAAGGCATTGGGCAGCCTCTGCTTGGCATCAGGCTGCCTTCTGACACATCGATTCCCCGTCACAACAGCAGCGCGGGGACTCAAAGCTCTCCCTCACCCACCGGACATCACTTCTATGTCGCAGTCAGTGGTTTGCTTCCCTTCTTTCATCTAACGTGACACTGATGCTGCCGCCACCTCCAGACTTTGTCATTGGGCCACTGTGTGGTCTCCTCATACTGCTTCCACCTCACCACTCTTTTTTATAGGGACACTCCATGGACTTCTCATGCTGTTCCCACCCTCCCCACTTTATGACAGGGCCACTATTTTGGCTTTCGGCCTGGCTGACATCATCATTTATTTGATCCTTCTTCTGATCTGTCAGATGGAAGGAAAAATGAGACGCACAAAAGATCCTGTCTGTGTAGCAGCTGTAAGGCAGAATTGGCTTATGATTTGTTAGCCAAAAGCAGGAGTGGGTACAAAACACAGAAGACATGGAAATATTCCATTCATGTGTCATCTCTGTTTTAGATCCACTCCTGTTTTTATTGGCATTAGCAATACTGAGCAAATGCTGACCGAGTGAAAGCGTATGCTCCAAAGACAGGATCCGTTTTTTGTGGGTTATTGTTCTGACGGATCAGAGGAAGGGCAAATTAATCAGTGACGTCAACACAAACTTACTGCTGACACCCTCTCCACTCTGTCGGGGGCTCTACTTGTATAAGCGTTTAATAGAACAGGTTCTGTAGACATCTATGTGGAATCAGCTGACGATGGTGTAAAAGGAGTGCGCTTCTTCTTGGCGCTAACATCGACCTATAAGGCAGAGTTCATGCTTGAGTTATTGGGTTCATGCAGAGTTCAATCCAAATTCTTGACCTAACCCCTTCCCTTCAGCCAGAGGTGTAACTTGACCGGCATGTACTTTCTATAATACCAGTATCCTCTTATATGGCACAAGGGACTTTGGGCCCCCTCAGGCTCTTGGGCCCGGTAGCGACTGCTACCTCTGCACCCACTATAGCTACGCCCCTGCTCCCGTGGCCTAAAATAAAAATTTTCTAGGCTCCAGCAGGGCACATTTTTGAGAGTTTCAATTTAAGACGCATTAAAATAATGCCCCTGATTAAAATACATATTTTTTTGTGGGACTTTTTGCCATTGATCCCCCTCTGGTATGTCACTGTCCATGTTGTGGGACGATTTGTGCACTTCTTGTAAGTATTTGGTGGCTGCAAATATGAGCTGAAGGTTTTTCAGGTTCGACTGCCAATAAAGTGAATTGGGGCCCGCCGCGAACTTGCGGTTCGCGAACATTTGATCGCATTCGCGAGATTGCGTTCGCGAACCGTCCCGGCCGATGTTCGTCCATCACTATTTGGGTGTTGTACCTCATGGTATCACTACATACCACACTTCAATTTTTACTCTGTTAGCTCACTGGGGATTGGGAGAC
Source organism: Bufo gargarizans (assembly GCF_014858855.1). Classification (NCBI taxonomy): domain Eukaryota; kingdom Metazoa; phylum Chordata; class Amphibia; order Anura; family Bufonidae; genus Bufo; species Bufo gargarizans. The sequence goes on from NC_058088.1 coordinate 10,916,110, forward strand.
TGGCCAGCTGCCATCTCCACCCCTGACTCCATCCTCCAGTTCCCACACTCACCATATCCCTAGCCGGTGACCTAGTTACAGGCCTCATGTGTGGGTTTCTTCTGGCCTAATCAGAGGTCCTGACTTTCCTCCACTTTTGTACACTGCATTTTATAGTACTTCACCGTTTCTCTTCTGTGCAGGCTGCAGCAGGGCCTACTTTGCTCTCACCCCAAGCTGTAGGATGAGAATCTGGTCTAGGACTCGGTACTTATCTAAGTGGCCAGGACTGGAGTCTGTATTTATATTCTGGTCTCATTTGATGTCTATGGGAATTTCGAGGTCTGGGATGGGGGTGTACTGTAGGTAGCATTTTGGGGTATTCTGAGGTCTGTATTTACAGTTTGGAAACTGGACTTTGTTCTTCTGTATCTTCTGGGGTTTGGTCTGTTTGTCTGGGTTTGGCTTTCTTTCCCCTAGGACAATGGTTGAATTCTCTTATATTACACCTACAGGAATATGAGCCATTTAATACCATAAACTATCAATTTTATTAAATTATATCACAAACCACAAGAAAATTTGAAAATATGATGAGTTCACAGGGACAGGGCGGCATCCTTGGACAGCATGATTAATACAATGAATTCATATAAAGGAACAATGGCATCATGCAGAACCAGAATCTATAATCACATGCGCAAAAATCTACATATAATTCCCGGGAAAAAAATGGTAGGCAATAAATAATGAATAAAATGCACGAGGTACTGGTAAGTAGTCACATCTATTCTTTATCATATTGCAGAAAGAGTCACCATCATGCATACAACTGTAGTCAAAATGTATTACCCATAGTATCTGATGCAGCCAGGATGGCGCCCGCGCTGATGCGCATTTCAGCGTATCTTAGTCTGGGGGTCAGTTCTATTATATGTTGCAGGAGTCAATCATGAAACATCATTTTGAACTGATTTGCACCTGGGGGAGAAATTGTCCTTATCTGCCTAAGATCTTGTCCTGGTCTTGCATTACATGACTTTTGTATCTAATAAGCTGCATCATTTCGAGCTGTTAGAGCTCCCCCATGTGCAGCGGGCGCCTCCCCCAAGGGCCCTTTAAGAGGAAAAAAGTACTTGTTTTTCGTCAAGCCAGTTGCAGTGAAGCAACAATGGGGCGGAGGTGTAGGAATGCCAGAGTGGAGTAGAATAACCTATAATGTCCCTTAATGCATTGTGCACGTGTCACGGTGCTCCTACCTGGACACGCTGGACCCTAGGCGTTGGCTCTAGGGCATTACACATGCACTCAGCTAATTACGGGAAAAACCATCCTTCTCTGCTTCTGCCAAGAATTGCTGCAATGAGGACAAACCTATAAAAGGAGGAAGAGGGAGACAGACAGACCCAGATTTACTGGCAGCAGAGACAGTACTCAGAAAATCATCACCATGGAAATAAAAACATTTTTTTCTCTTTCAGTTCTCATCTTTTTAAGCATTCAGACTGGTAAGTAACTACTATGTGCACTGTGCTGTGTATACATGTCATGGTGTAGTAGTGTGAGGAGGAGAGGACACTGCTGTGTGCATTGTGCTGTGTATACATGTCATGGTGTAGTAGTGTGAGGAGGAGATGACACTGCTGTGTGCGCTGTGCTGTGTATACATGTCATGGTGTAGTAATGTGAGGAGGAGATGACACTGCTGTGTGCGCTGTGCTGTGTATACATGTCATGGTGTAGTAGTGTGAGGAGGAGATGACACTGCTGTGTGCACTGTGCTGTGTATACATGTAATGGTGTAGTACAGCGAGGAGGAGATGACACTACTATGTGCACTGTGCTGTGTATACATGTCATGGTGTAGTAGTGTGAGGAGGAGATGACACTGTGGTGTGCACTGTGCTGTTTATACATTTCATGGTGTAGTAGTGTGAGGAGGAGATGACACTGCTGTGTGCACTGTGCTGTGTATACATGTCATGGTGTAGTAGTGTGAGGAGTAGATGACACTGCTGTGTGCGCTGTGCTGTGTATACTTGTCATGGTGTAGTAGTGTGAGGAGGAGATGACACTGCTGTGTGCACTGTGCTGTGTATACATGTCATGGTGTAGTAGTGTGAGGGGGCGATGACACTGCTGTGTGCACTGTGCTGTGTATACATGTCATGGTGTAGTAATGTGAGGAGGAGCTGACACTACTGTGTGCACTGTGCTGTGTATACATGTCATGGTGTAGTAGTGTGAGGAGGAGATGACGCTGCTGTGTGCACTGTGCTGTGTATACATGTCATGGTGTAGTAGTGTGAGGAGGAGATGACACTGCTGTGTGCACTGTGCTGTGTATACATGTCATGGTGTAGTAGTGTGAGGAGGAGAGGACACTGCTGTGTGCATTGTGCTGTGTATACATGTCATGGTGTAGTAGTGTGAGGAGGAGATGACACTGCTGTGTGCGCTGTGCTGTGTATACATGTCATGGTGTAGTAATGTGAGGAGGAGATGACACTGCTGTGTGCGCTGTGCTGTGTATACATGTCATGGTGTAGTAGTGTGAGGAGGAGATGACACTGCTGTGTGCACTGTGCTGTGTATACATGTAATGGTGTAGTACAGCGAGGAGGAGATGACACTACTATGTGCACTGTGCTGTGTATACATGTCATGGTGTAGTAGTGTGAGGAGGAGATGACACTGCGGTGTGCACTGTGCTGTTTATACATTTCATGGTGTAGTAGTGTGAGGAGGAGATGACACTGCTGTGTGCACTGTGCTGTGTATACATGTCATGGTGTAGTAGTGTGAGGAGTAGATGACACTGCTGTGTGCGCTGTGCTGTGTATACTTGTCATGGTGTAGTAGTGTGAGGAGGAGATGACACTGCTGTGTGCACTGTGCTGTGTATACATGTCATGGTGTAGTAGTGTGAGGGGGAGATGACACTGCTGTGTGCACTGTGCTGTGTATACATGTCATGGTGTAGTAATGTGAGGAGGAGATGACACTACTGTGTGCACTGTGCTGTGTATACATGTCATGGTGTAGTAGTGTGAGGAGGAGATGACGCTGCTGTGTGCACTGTGCTGTGTATACATGTCATGGTGTAGTAGTGTGAGGAGGAGATGACACTGCTGTGTGCACTGTGCTGTGTATACATGTCATGGTGTAGTGTGAGGATGAGATGACACTGCTGTGTGCACTGTGCTGTGTATACATGTCATGGTGTAGTAGTGTGAGGAGGAGGTGACACTGCTGTGTGCACTGTGCTGTGTATACATGTCATGGTGTAGTACTGTGAGGAGGAGATGACACTGCTGTGTGCACTGTGCTGTGTATACATGTCATGGTGTAGTAGTGTGAGGAGGAGATGACACTGCTGTGTGCACTGTGCTGTGTATACATGTCATGGTGTAGTAGTGTGAGGAGGAGATGACACTGCTGTGTGCGCTGTGCTGTGTATACATGTCATGGTGTAGTAGTGTGAGGAGGAGATGACGCTGCTGTGTGCACTGTGCTGTGTATACATGTCATGGTGTAGTAGTGTGAGGAAGAGATGACACTGCTGTGTGCACTGTGCTGTGTATACATGTCATGGTGTAGTAGTGTCAGGAGGAGATGACACTGCTGTGTGCACTGTGCTGTGCATACATGTCATGGTGTAGTAGTGTGAGGAGGAGATGACACTGCTGTGTGCACTGTGCTGGGTATACATGTCATGGTGTAGTAGTGTGAGGAGGAGATGACACTGCTGTGTGCACTGTGCTGTATATACATGTCATGGTGTAGTAGTGTGAGGAGGAGATGACACTGCTGTGTGCACTGTGCTGTGTATACATGTCATGGTGTAGTAGTGTGAGGAGGAGATGACACTGCTGTGTGCACTGTGCTGTGTATACATGTAATGGTGTAGTACAGCGAGGAGGAGATGACACTACTATGTGCACTGTGCTGTGTATACATGTCATGGTGTAGTAGTGTGAGGAGGAGATGACACTGCTGTGTGCACTGTGCTGTGTATACATGTCATGGTGTAGTAGTGTGAGGAAGAGATGACACTGCTGTGTGCACTGTGCTGTGTATACATGTCATGGTGTAGTAGTGTGAGGAGGAGATGACACTGCTGTGTGCGCTGTGCTGTGTATACATGTCATGGTGTAGTAGTGTGAGGAGGAGATGACACTGCTGTGTGCACTGTGCTGTGTATACATGTCATGGTGTAGTAGTGTGAGGAAGAGATGACACTGCTGTGTGCACTGTGCTGTGTATACATGTCATGGTGTAGTAGTGTGAGGAGGAGATGACACTGCTGTGTGCGCTGTGCTGTGTATACATGTCATGGTGTAGTAGTGTGAGGAGGAGATGACACTGCTGTGTGCACTGTGCTGTGTATACATGTAATGGTGTAGTACAGCGAGGAGGAGATGACACTACTATGTGCACTGTGCTGTGTATACATGTCATGGTGTAGTATTGTGAGGAGGAGATGACACTGCTGTGTGCACTGTGCTGTTTATACATGTCATGGTGTAGTAGTGTGAGGGGGAGATGGCACTGCTGTGTGCACTGTGCTGTGTATACATGTCATGGTGTAGTAGTGTGAGGAGTAGATGACACTGCTGTGTGCGCTGTGCTGTGTATACTTGTCATGGTGTAGTAGTGTGAGGAGGAGATGACACTGCTGTGTGCACTGTGCTGTGTATACATGTCATGGTGTAGTAGTGTGAGGGGGAGATGACACTGCTGTGTGCACTGTGCTGTGTATACATGTCATGGTGTAGTAATGTGAGGAGGAGATGACACTACTGTGTGCACTGTGCTGTGTATACATGTCATGGTGTAGTAGTGTGAGGAGGAGATGACGCTGCTGTGTGCACTGTGCTGTGTATACATGTCATGGTGTAGTAGTGTGAGGAGGAGATAACACTGCTGTGTGCACTGTGCTGTGTATACATGTCATGATGTAGTAGTGTGAGGAGGAGATAACACTGCTGTGTGCACTGTGCTGTGTATACATGTCATGGTGTAGTAGTGTGAAGAGGAGATGACACTGCTGTGTGCACTGTGCTGTGTATACATGTCATGGTGTAGTAGTGTGAGGGGGAGATGACACTGCTGTGTGCACTGTGCTGTGTATACATGTCATGGTGTAGTAGTGTGAGGAGGAGATGACACTGCTGTGTGCACTGTGCTGTGTATACATGTCATGGTGTAGTAGTGTGAGGAGGAGATGACACTGCTGTGTGCACTGTGCTGTGTATACATGTCATGGTGTAGTAGTGTGAGGAGGAGATGACGCTGCTGTGTGCACTGTGCTGTGTATACATGTCATGGTGTAGTAGTGTGAGGAGGAGATGACACTGCTGTGTGCACTGTGCTGTGTATACATGTCATGGTGTAGTAGTGTGAGGGGGAGATGACACTGCTGTGTGCACTGTGCTGTGTATACATGTCATGGTGTAGTAGTGTGAGGAGGAGATGACACTGCTGTGTGCACTGTGCTGTGTTTATTACAATTAGTATATGACTTCTCAAATTATGACACTGATGGTCCTGGTGTAGTGCCCTGGAGAAGGTATTTTGGACTATGCATGTTTGTGGATATTTGCCCATATTCCAACAAAAAGATCCCAACTCAATACTTTACTGCACTTTGAAGAGTTAACGTGTATAATGATTTATACCTGCTGAACTGCATTTTATGTTTATTGTAGTATATCCTGTTCATTTGCACTGTATTTTGGAAAAGGTTATTGCATAGCCAACTAATGCTGGGACATTCTGCAGTGATATGCTAGTAATTTTCCATAGTTACTATAATATAATTTGTAGAGCTAGGTTTTGTAGGGGAATCCGGACACAATGATTTGCCTGTTTAGCTCTGTTGTTTAGGTCTGAAGACCTGTTTATTTCTGGAAACACTGCTTAGTCATCCCCATAGACTTGCATTGAAACTCTATATAAGCCTATGGCAGACTAAAATTGAAACATTGTTAATGTTTAGGATTTTCCACTCCACCCAATCCACTAGTAAGTTGTAGGTCAGTTAGAAACTGTATTTAAAGGAGCACAGTTCGGGTCCCTAGTTGTCTTCAGTAGAAGAAACTCTGTCAGATTGCATGACCAGGGAGTCAGCCATATGACTAAGCCACAGACACTGGGCATCCAGCTTTGGGCCAGGGCATCCACTTATGAGAGAGGGACAGCTAGCTCAGGCTTTTCCTCAGTATAAAACCTTCTTCTGCCCTGAAGGAGACCGGAGAAACCAGCTCAGTGTTGTACCTGTATTGTTTTGCACTTGAGCTCCTCCAGTAAAGAAGGACACTGGTTTACTGCAAATCCTGACTCCCTGGACTCATAACCCATCAGGGTGCACCACGCCTTACCATCCCTTCCAGAAAGCAGCAACACGTGGTGACTCCTCAATGGTGTATGAGGGACTCCTATAAGTGTTGGGACCACCTCAAGCTCAACCACTGCACTGAGAGTTTCTGATTGTGATTTACTGTCAGTATATGGGGTTAGGCATCACTCCGGTGCTTTAGCATGTTGGCCACTAAGATAACACAGAGCCAATCCCTACCTGTTCCACATGGCACATAATAAGGTCTAATGTCAAATGTGGTCTCTTCTGTATGTTATACTGTGATATAACCATGGGTCCTTCCAGTAACAGATGGTAGAAGCTCAGCTGGCTTGCTGGTGTACATTTTATAGGACTGTGGTGTAACGCGGAGTGTTCTCTCTTTGCAGTAAATTCCCTGAAATGTATAACTTGCAACAACGCCAATTGTGATAATTGTAGAGAGGTAACTTGCCCTGATACCTCAGGAGGAGCTGCATGCGAATCTGTTTCCTACGAGACAAGTAAGTACATATTACCCAAGAGACAAGTCCCATGTCATACAAGATACGTGTTGAATTTTTACGTTGTGCTTTCTGCTTTTACAAAAAGTGACTGAGTCACATGTCGGGGAGGGAGGGGGGGGGGGGTGGGGGGGGGTATGTGTGGTCCTCTGTGGCCCAGCAAATTTACATGGAAGACTTGAATGGGTTATTGTGCATTCCCCGGGGCCTACTTACTCCACATAAAAAACTCCCCCTTTTTACCCCCCAACCTCTCACGCCCCTTAAATGAATACACACAGTCCGAGTTGGATTAAATCGGCCACAGCAGCCGTTTATTAATAAATAAATACATAACATATATAAATATATATATAAATATATAACAATAACTTTTTCCATACCCCCTGACGAGGGAGGTCATACAAGCCCCAAATTTCTCACATATATGTATAAACACGCCAACCCGGCACTTCCATCTTGCCTCCAGCCACAAAACTCCAGCTCGGAGACACCAACTGATGGACGCCTCTCTGAACGAACCAAAAATGCCCCAACTATGAGAGTCCAGCCCCCCCCTCCTGGGGGCCCTCCCATTTTCCACACCATTGAAGACCACCAGCTTCTATGATCTTCCCCCGCCAACAACGCGCGGCTTGACTCCTCCCTCAAGCCCGCGCGTTCCTCCACATGCAAAGCGCCCTCTCGATGCCTCCCTGCAGGCCCAAAGACCACAAGTCAATCCCCACCGCGTTCAAATAAACACCATCAGCCCTCCAAAATCCTCCTGTACCCGCCTCCAACTCCACATGCCGAACCACCACTGCCCCATTCCTGGCCGCAAACTTACCCACCGCCCTGTTCACCTTCACCCTTGTCTTATGCACCCTCTCAAACGACCTGGCCTCCCTCCATGACTGCCTATACACCATATCCGACCAAACCGTGATCATTCCAGGAAACAAGGACCACAAGCGCAACAAGTCAAACTTGATATCCTTGATCAAATCCCGACAAGACTTTACCCCCAAGTCATTACCACCCACATGCAGCACCAGAATATCCGGGGCCCTATCCAACCTCGCATGCCTATGAACCTCACGCATCACACTCCCCCACAACATCCCCCTGCGTCCAATCCATCTCACCACCGCCTCATCCTGTCCTATCCCCAACTGCCGCCCGTTGGGCCTCACATCCGTCCGCAAAGCACCCCAAAAAATGAACGAATATCCCAGGATCCAGACTAACGCCGCCTCACCACCTGCAACAAGAAAAACGAGAATGAAAACACAAACAAAACCACTGCGCCCTCCATCCCCAACTCACAAGCCCCCCAGACGCACATACGACTTAAAACGGGCCGACTCCCACCGCCCAATCTTCTTAATCACCTCGTCCCCCAACCCCAATCTGGCAGCCTCCGTTGCCGCCCCAATACGAAAGGAATGACCCGTAAAGCCACTAGAGTCCATTCCCAACACCGCCATACACTTCTTGAATACCGCCACAAATTGGAACCTTGACAAAAAAGAACCATCCTGATGCCTCAACAACAGACAACCCCCGCCCTATATACCCCCCCCCCCCGCCATATATACCCTAAAACAATTTACTGGACAAACCAAGCACCCTGCCACTGCATAAAGACACACATTCCGACCCCTTCCTTCCCTGTCCGTCTTAGATACCCTAATCCGTACAACCACCCTATCCTCGTACAAATCCACATCATCACTCGCCAAACCGCCCCCACACACCGTACTCTTACTCACCAGCTCCCCCAGCCGGAAAGCCCCGAAAAAGGCCAGCGCGAATGCAAGCCTAAATAACCGGACCTTACTCTCCGAGCTACAAACCGACTCCACACAAACCCCCACTCTCAACAGCAACTCAAAGGACACCGGCCTCTGACCGTCCGCCTCCCAGCCCCCACGTCAAAAACCCTTCAGTACCTGCTTAACCAAAAATGATTTGGTAACATCAGGAAGGCCCCTCAACCTAAAACGAAAAACTAAACCAGCAAAACACCGGTTAACCCTTGCCACTGACCAACCCTCCTCCACCATGTGCCCCAAAAACAACACCAATGGGATCTCCCCCCCATCAACACCAACCCCAATACTCACACACCACTGCTCCCAAGAATGCCACGCCTTACCATAGTCAGACCAAGTACCTTCACTCAAAGACCTCCTAAACAAATCCGCTATAGTACCTCAAATAGGTCCCAGAGCCACGCCGGGCACTCCAACCCCTCCTCCTCCGCCTCTGGAGCCAGCTGACGAAAACGCTCCCACTGCAAACGAGAAAGAGAGTCAGCCACCCCGTTATGAACACTCGGCACATGCACTGCCACAACCCATGTGTTCAGCGGCAAACACATCAGCACCAAGTGCTGCAATAACCTAACCACAGGAGGCGAAGATGCAGTCAGACTATTAACGGCCTGCACAACACCCAAGTTATCGCAATGCCACCTCACTTTCCTATCCTTGAACTTGCCCCCCCACAGCACCACCGCCAGCACTATCGGGAACAATTCAAGCAACTCCACGTTCCTAACCCAACCCCTCTCAAACCAACTCACCGGCCATTCACCCGCACACCACTGTCCTCCACAATACACACCAAAACCCACCCCCCCAGCAGCATCTGAAAACAAGTCAAAACTCTCCACCACCTCCCCCATGACCAACGTCCTGCCATTAAATTGTCCCAAAAACCCGTCCCAAACCTCCAAGTCCTTCCTCAATTCCTTCCCCAGCCGAATAAAATGGTGACCCGACACCACACCTGCCGTCGCGGCCGCCGCCAACCTCCTACAAAATATTCTGCCCATCGGAATAATCCTACAAGCAAAATTCAACTTCCCTAACAAGGATTGCAACTCCTTCAAATGAATCTTCAGCCCCACCCTCGCCGACTGCACTGTGGCCCTCACATCAACCAATTTGTCCTCAGGTAACCTACATTCCATCCGAACCGTATCCAGCACTATGCCTAAAAAACACAACTCTGTAGTGGGGCCAACCATCTTTTCTGCCGACAACAGCACCCCGAACTCCCTAAACACCGACTGCAACGAAGCCAAAAGCAACCCACACACCCCGGAACCCGCCGGCCCCAAACAAAGGAAGTCATCCAAACAATGAATGAGCGACTGACACCCCGCCACATCCTTCACCACCCATTCCAAGAAGCTAAACTTCTCAAAATAAGCTCAAGAGATCGAACACCCCATCAGCAAACACCTGTCCACAAAATACCCCCCCTCCCAAAAACATCCCAACAAGCGCAAACTATCCGGATGAACCGGCAATAAGCGAAACGCGGCCTCAATGTCCGCCTTTGCCAACAGCGCACCCGGCCCCAACTTCCTAACCCAACTAACCGCTGTATCAAACGAGGTGTAAACAACCGAACACAATTCCGGATCAATCCCATCATTCACCGATGACCCCTTTGGGAAAGATAAATGGTGAATCAGCCGAAAAGCTATCGGCTCCTTCTTCGGAACCACCCCCAATGGAGAAACCACCAAGTTCCCCAAAGGTAACTCCACAAACGGCCCGTGCATTCTCCCCAAACTCACCTCCTTAGCTAGCTTCTGAGACACCACTTCCGGGTGCATCAAAGCCGATCTCAAATTCTTACCTCTTCCACCCTCCGCATCCTCATGACAAGACGGAATCACAAACCCCTCCTCAAAACCCCTCCGCAACAGCTCCGCCCCCACCCTATCCGGGTACCTACTTAAATACGGCCCCATCGTGTCCACCCTGACCGGAGCCCGCCCCTTTTCCAACCGTCTCTCCCCCCCTCGGCCTATGCCCCCGGAAACACCGGCTGGCCCTTGACTCCCCCCGCACCCCGAACACTCGTGCTTAAACTTACATTTCTGACCGAACTTGCAACTCCCCTCATTGAACAAAAAGCACAAGCCCGAACAAAACCCGACTGCCCGCCCCCCCCCCCTGCCCCTGTCTACCAGCCCCCATCACCCTCATCCACAGCCCTATGTCTTTATGGTACCACCGCATACCGGAGCGGACCGCCTTCCTCTGACGAAACTGTTTCGTCATACCGCAACCACCCGTATCCTCCATAAACACGATAAGCCTCCCCTATCGCATCCATGTAACAAAACAGAGGCGAACAACTATCTTGCGCCTTCTCCCCGATCACACTTGCCAAAATAGCAAATGCCTGAAGCCAATTGCTAAACGTACGGGATATCAGCCTATACCGTCTCTTCTCTTCCTCCTCCTTCTTCCCCAAATCCTTCCTAACCACATCCAAATTAAAGCGCTCCAACGGGAGAAGCGAGAAAATATCCACGTATTCCCCCTTCCTAATTCGCTCCCTCACTTCCTGCTTTAAATGCGCCCCCAACGGGCCCTCAAAGCACACATACACCTTGCCCTTTGCCGCATCATCAACCCTCGGCCTGTCTTCCTCACCGCCAACCTGAGTCTGCACTGAAACCCCCCTCCCCCCACTCGCCCCCACCCCGGGGCCCACCCCCCCAAAACCTGCCCAGATCCCCCAGCCACCGCTTCAACCTCGCTTCCCCTCCCCAATCCCCAAGCTTGCAAAGGCCCTGCCCCGCTGTGCCCTAAACCAGCCAACCCGCACAGTAACCGCCCCAAACCACCAAATAAATCAGCCTGACCACCCCCGCTGGCCCCCAACCCCACACCTTGCAATAATGTAAACAGTGTCCCCAAGGTTGCCTCACCTGGCTGCCCGGGCGCTGTGAACCCCGCAGCCGTTGATCCGGATTCCCGCCGCTCCACTTCCGATCGCACCATCCTGGACCCCCCCGCTTCCGGTAACCGTCCACTGCAGCCCGGCGACCCAGCACTCTCAGGGCTGGCCGCGTCTTGTTCAGCCCCTGCCATCTGCTCACTCGACTCCTCAATAAGACCAGCCGCCGGCTGTCCGTCACCTATAAGGGGCAGTGCACCCGCTCAGCCTCCCGGTGCACAGCCCCGCAGACCCTTGCTCCACTTGCTCTCCCACGTCGAGCAGGCCTCCCCCCAGGCCTGGGAGGGGAGCCTGCAGTACCTGGTCCCGCATTCCCGCCGTCTGCAGCTGCACGCGATGAAGGGGGCCGCCCCCCTCCCTTCACTGACTCCCGCCGTGCATGTGGATTCCTCCCGAGCCGTGAGGACTTAGGGAGGGGTAGAGAGTGTCCGCCACTGCCCGGAGGGTCCCTAGAGGGGCTCCTAACTCGGCGCTGGACTCTGGGGGTGTCCTCCTCAATCAGGCGCGCCAGCGGCCTAGCCCGCCGCGGCCGTTTTTTCCTCTAACGGCGGGCAAACTGCACCCGCCGCCTCCCACTGTAACAAGCCGGCTACCTGGTCTTTAAGCCAGCCTTGACCACGGACGTCCGCCGCTGCCCGCAGCCTCTCCAGGACTTCCTCGACACCCAACATGGTAAGCTGGGAGCTGGACAGGATGCTGAGATGTCCGCTCTCCTGCTCCTCTTCTCCCGAAATGGCGCCGGTCCGTTGGCTCCGCCCCTCTTGAAGCTCCGCCCCCACCCCGCGCCTCTCCGTCCCCTAACTATCCTAACTCTTCCTAGCCACTCCTCGGCCCCGGAGCCCAAAACCCCTCATGCAGGCCTACCTCCAGCGTCCGGCCTTTCTAGAGATGTGCTTCAAAGGGTTATTCATATGATTTATGCAGAAAATGAAAATCAGGCATCCTATAGCACAGGCGCTGGACACTGAAACCACAATTTATTGTACATAAATGATTAAAAACAATTAAAATAAGGAATTCAGACAAGCAGATGTATTTGTCCAGCCAGCACTTTGTATAATTGCTGGGTTGTGGCCGGAGTTAATGAGGCCGGGTGGCATTCATGTAGCTTCGGGTAATCAGCCTGCCGGATCTCACGAATGTTAGTGTGAAACTAGCCTTATATTAGTATCTCTATATATTTTTTTACATTTATTTTTCTTTTATTATAATTCATTCATCATTATTTTTTCAACACTATGAACATGGTTCGTACTTTGCACTTAGTTTCTACTTTAATTGGCAAAGATGTCAGTATTTGTTGTTCTGATGAAGGAGGCAGTCGCCTCTGGAATTGCAACAGCCCCGCACCAGTCGCGGATCCAATCAGCCAGAGAATACGTGAAAATCAAACAGCGGTGGCAGCATCTCCCATCGTTCCATCTTTATTAGAGCTTCACAGCATACAAAAAATCTGCAATGTTTCGGCTGTACAACAGCCTTTGTCAAGCTGTTGTACAGCCGAAACGTTGCTGATTTTTTGTATGCTGTGAAGCTCTAATAAAGATGGAATGATGGGAGATGCTGCCACCGCTGTTTGATTTTCAAGCACACGGAGTGCTGTCCGCATCTTTTGCGGCCCATTGAAGTGAATGGGTCCACATCTGAGCCGCCGAAACGGCGGCTCGGATGCGGACCCAAACAGCGGTCTGTGCATGAGGCTTTACACTGCAGGCCATCAGTGTTATTACCAAGGATTTACTAGAAAGCTCTGTATCATATAGCGCATGAAAATCTCTTTGTAACAAAGCCAGAACCAGCCCTGTACCTCACATGGATCCAGAGATCTCCCCATTTATTTCTCCAATTGCTCTGTTAGATTTATTTCAAGATGGCAGTTGGGGGCAGGTGCTTTTCCAGAGGGGGTCTAATGTATGCTGCAGTTTTCTCCCTGTCACCGCTCGGGGCATGTCCTTTCTCAGGAGACATTTTCTTTCTCAGGAGACATGTCTTTTCTGCTACAGCTCCCTCCCTGTAACCGGTGTCAGTTACAAGATGGAACTGAGCATGTGCGACCACCTTGGCAATGTTACAAAGGTGGACAGAGAAATAAGAGAAAAACAAATAGCAGGTGGCTCTATAAAGATATTGAATAACTTAGTGACTGTACAAATTTTTTTGATTATGTGCAATTAGAAAAGAATCCGGATGCTGATTTGTATAACGTGGAATATTTTTCTTGGGACAACCCCTTTAATTTATTAAGGGACTTGCACCTCAAGTAGGCGCCTCTCACTCCAGTGCAAAATACCGTAGATCAAGACTGTCTTCATAAATTCCTCACCACTGAGTTAAACATACCTGTATATACTGGCTATCTATTACCGCCACTAGATGGCACTTATCCATGCAGGGGATTTGGAGCTTTGTGTCAGAAAAACTGAATTTCTAAGTGATATTCTGGTTCTTTAATAGATGGAATATGTTGTATAAATGCCATAAACAGCTCCTCATACAGCAATGTGTCTCTCTGTTTCAGGTGATGGTAAACGTGTAATAAAAGGTTGTTCTTCCTCAATGGATTCGTGTCAAATGCAACCTCCTAATGTACCCCAGGATGCTTATATAAACTGCTGTCAAACAGATCTCTGCAACTCCGCCATTACCACTAAGATGTCCCTGCTCCTTGCCGGCTTCTTGATCCTGATGTCTCTGTGTGTCTCCAGGTTTTGATCGGGTCCTTGACGCTCTGCTGAGACCAACGACATGGCTTGACCAGCGTATACTATGCACGGCATCTCGCTTACCGAGGGCACATATATCAGCCATTTATATTTGTATTATGGACGCCTTTGCTTATGCAATAAAGAAACTTCTATTTGATGTGTGTTTTTCCATTGTTTGTATTGCTCCAGATTCTGCTCTCTTCACTTCATCAGCAGGCCTCATGGTCTCATTCCCCTCAGGTACTGTACATGCAGTGAGCCCAGCCGAGGAGAGGACGGGGGTGGTAGCAGAGGCTCCATGATGGTCCTAGTCCTCACATGACTACGGTCCTCACCAGCGCTCCCTGGGGGTGGTGCATAGTGAAGAGAGGCGCACACCACAGTCCACAATGAGGAGGACAGTTTTTGTGTAACAATAATCACTTCTTTGCTATAGGCCATGGTGGAAAGGCATACTTACTAACGTTTCAGTTGGTAAAATTGGGACATGTAGGCCCCACTCCTGGGAACACCCTCAACCAGTCCGAGAAAACCCACTGACACACAGGGTTTGTGATAGCCTGTCCATTTTCATATCAGGACAGCACAACTTGGCCGTGACTGTCTCTGAAAATCAGGAATAAAAGCAACGGAGCGGGGGCGCAGCCATAGCGCAGGGCGAGCTGACTTAGGGGGAAGACCGCAGGCTAGGAAAGGGTTAAATTGCTGGATATGTTAGGGGCTGGGTTGGAGTTAGGTGGGGAGGAGTTGGTTTTACGGCGGGAAGTTAAAAGAAGGGGAGGCGGGGCTTTGGGTCAGTTGCAGCCTCTTCAGAGTGAAATTTGTGGCGACATGGCCTCCTTGGATGAGTTGCTGGCGGCGGTGAGGGACGCGGTGCAGGTACATGGGGTGGATTTCATGCAGCAATCTATCCAGGCTGCCCTTCTCCCTCCCGCCCCTCCGGTTGCTGTGGCTCGCGCGGTCAGGGCCAGGAGATCTGTCCCCCCTGAGCGGTTGAGCCCAGAAGCTACTCCCCGGGTCCGCCGGCGCGTTGGAAGCCCCGTCCGGGACCCTCCGCTGCGGTCTGTGGTGTCCTTGGCCTCCCGGGTCCCCAGACGCAGCGGGAGGAATTCCGCACCGCGTGGCGGGCCGGCGGGAGAGGGTCAGGCTTCCCCTAGACCCGTCTCCCTTGCAGCACGGGGGAGGGACCGTTCCCGGGCGGCGACGGCCCCGCGAGATGCTCCGCGCCGGGGCCGCGCCAGGAGGACGTCGCCGGTGGAGAGGGGGAGTGGAGCGGCCGGGTCGTCTTCCGGCTCGGGCCTACCTGTTCGGGAGGAGCTGGAGTGTCTGGCGCTGCGGCTGGGGGATTCGGGCCGGCAGCTGCAGTGTGCGGAGGATCGGAGCGCTGCGGCGGGATGTGATGTGGGTGCGTCGCGCCCTCGTGTGGCGGGTCGGCGACATGGCGGCCAGAGGACTGACGGGGAAGAGGTGGTGGCCGTGTACCCGGACCGGAGGCATGGTGTGGCGGCTGGCTGTCGGACGGCAGCTGAGTCAGGGCCTAGTGGAGCAGGAGGTGTGGTGGAATCGCGGCCGGTGTGTGCGGCCCGCCCGGCTGGTGTGCGGCCTGTTACCCTCTCCTCACGTCGGTGTCCTGAGGGGGAGGCGGCGCTTCTGGAGGAAGGGGAGTTGGAGTCGGGGGAGGACGTCGCGGCAGGCGGAAGGGACAGCGCGATTCTGGAGGAGGCCGTGCCATGTGGACCTAGCTCGCCGGTGCGGACATCCAGGAGGGAAGAGGCGGCTGCCGGAGGATCTGTCCGGGGACGGCCAGGTGAGGTGACGACGTGTCAGACGCCATCTGGGGGGGATGTTCAGGGTAGTGGGGGGGGTTCTGATGTGTTGGCTCGGGAGGTTCTGTCGGGGATGTTGTCCTTGCTGTCGCGGTTGGGGTCAGGAGGGCCTTCATCACCGGCGGCGGTCTGGGCGCCTGGGCAGGCTAGCGGGACCTTGGAGCAGGGGACGGTGCAAGGTGCAGTGGGTGTTGGTGATGGCGGGGTCACGGGTGGTGTGCAGGCTTCTGTGTCTGGGACCGGAGGCAGGAGTGAGGTGGGGGATGGCGTTCGACTGTCGGATGCAGCTAAAGGGGAAATTTATGTGTGCTTTGAAGGGCCACTGGGGTCTCATTTAAAGCAAGAGGTCAAGGAAAAGATATGGAGGGATGAATATGTGGAAATATTTTCCTTGCTTCCTTTGGAGAAATTTAATTTGGATCGTGGGAGGCCTGATGACAGTAAAAAGGAGGATGAGGAGAGGAGGCGGTACAGGTTGATCCCACGTACTTTTCAGAATTGGCTTCAGGCATTTGCGATTTTGGCCAGCGTGGTTGGGGAAAAGGCGCCTGAACATTGCTCAGCTCTGTTCTGTTATATGGACGCGGTGGGGGAGGCGCATCGGACGTATGGGGGCGTGGCGTGGCTCAGGTATGATGAGCAGTTCCGGCAACGGAAGGCGGTCAGGCCTACCATACGGTGGGACCATAAGGACATAGGTCTATGGATGAGATTGATGGCGGCTCCTAGGGGTGGCCCCCAGCCCTTTCGGGGATCGGCCGGGGGTTCCTCGGCTTCTGAATCGCAGGGGGGAGGTAGGAAGGGCTGTTGTTGGCAATACAATGAGGGACATTGTAGGTTCTTGTCCGATTGCCGGTACAAGCACGAGTGTTCCGGTTGCGGTGGCTCCCACAGTTTGTCGCGCTGCTTCAAACGGGGGAAGGGTAAAGGACCCGAGGCTGTGCAGAAGAGGGGTGACTCCGGTGAGGGTGGAAGAGATGGAGCCCTATTTAAAGATTTATCCAAATAGGGAGGTTGGGCGTTTTTTGTTGGCGGGGTTTACTGACGGTTTTGTGATCCCGTGTAGTTCGGTCGCGCCGTGTTTGTCGGCGCGGAATTTGTCCTCGGCATTGCGTCATCCGGAGGTGGTGAGAGATAAGATTGAGAAGGAGGTTGCGGCAGGCAGAGTGGTAGGTCCCTTTAGTGAGCTCCCCTTGCCTGACTTGTGGGTGTCCCCATTGGGATTGGTGCCTAAGAAAGAACCCAATAAGTTTAGACTTATTCATCATTTGTCGTATCCGGAAGGGGGGTCGGTGAATGATGGAATAGCGGATGAGTTGTGTTCTGTGTCTTACACGTCTTTTGATGCGGCGGTGCGTTGGGTTCGGCGTTTTGGGCAGGGGGCCTTGCTTGCTAAGACGGACATTGAGGCTGCTTTTCGGTTGTTGCCCATTCACCCGGATAGTTTGCATTTGCTGGGATTTCAATGGGACGGTTGTTATTATGTGGATTGTTGTTTGCCTATGGGCTGTGCAATTTCGTGTTCACTGTTTGAGTCGTTCAGTTCTTTTCTGGAGTGGGTGGTGAAGCAGGAGTCGGGATGGAACTCGGTGCTACATTATTTGGACGATTTCTTGTTCTTAGGTCCGGCCGGATCTAAGGTGTGTCCGGTGTTGTTGCACACGATGGAGCGTGTGGCGGCGAGGTTTGGTGTTCCTTTAGCGGCGGAAAAAACGGAAGGGCCTTCCACGGTCATTACGTTTCTGGGGATTGAAATTGACAGCATGGCCATGGAGTGTCGGTTACCGGACAATAAGGTGTCTGATCTGTTGGGAGAGGTCGTTTTTCTGCGAAAAGCTAAGAAGGTTCAGCTTAAGCGGGTTCAGTCTGTATTGGGTAAATTGAATTTTGCTTGTCGGATTTTGCCGATGGGTAGGGTTTTTTGTCGGCGTTTGGCGTTGTCCACGGCGGGGGTGGTGGCCCCTTTTCATTATTTACGTTTACCTGTTGCGGTGAAAGAGGATTTGGCGGTGTGGGAGAGTTTTTTGGGGGAGTATAATGGGCGGTCGATATGGATGGAGGAGGCGATCAGTAGTGTGGATCTGGAGTTGTTTTCTGATGCTGCGGGTTCGTGTGGTTATGGTGTTTTTTGCCAGGGGCAATGGAGCGCGGGGGCGTGGCCGGTGGAGTGGGAGCGTGCTGGTTTCCTTAGCAACTTGGTTTTGCTGGAGCTTTTTCCCATAGTTTTGGCTACGGAGTTGTGGGGGGATTGGCTCAGGAATCGGCGGGTGCGTTTTTATTGTGACAACATGGGGGTAGTGCAGGCGATTAACAGCCAGACAGCTAATTCTCCGCCGGTGTTGAATTTACTCAGGCATTTGGTGTTGCGGGGGCTGCGTTTGAATGCATGTTTTGTTGCGGTGCATGTGCCAGGGGTGGATAACTCACTTGCGGATTCCCTTTCTCGTTTTCAGTGGGATCGCTTCCGCAGCCTGGCGCCGGGCGCCGAAGTTCAGGGCTTACCTTGTCCCCAGTGGCTCTGGAGCGTGGCCTTGGGGTGTCGGCAGGTCTGATTGGGCAGTCGCTCAGTAGAGGTACGTGGTCGGCCTATTCGTCAGTGTGGTCGTTGTGGGAGGAGCTGATAGAGCGTGTTGGGGGGTACAGTTCGGTTGAGGAACTTCGGACGTTATTGGTTTTTTGGGTGGGTTCCTGTTATGCGGATGGTTTGTCTTTTTCTGTGGCATCTAGGAGGGTGGCGGCTGTTGCCTTCTGGTTGCGATTGCGGGGAATTGCGGATGTGTCTCAGTGTTTTATGGTTCGGCAGGCGCTGAAAGGTTACAGGCGGGGTTCGGTTCGTAGGGATGGCAGACGGCCGGTTTCTTTTGAGGTGTTACGGGTCCTGTGGGAAAAGGCAGGTATGGTTTGTGTGTCTGGATTTGAAGCGCTGTTGTTTAGGACGGCTTTTTCGTTGGCCTTTTTCGGAGCCTTTCGGATTTCTGAATTGGTTTCGGCTAGTCGTGCGGGGGATGGCGGTTTGTTGAGGGAGGATGTTTGGTTGGGGGATGGCGGTTTACGGTGTGTGATCCGCAGGTCGAAAACGGATCAGTCGGGTAAGGGTGCAGTTTTGTGGCTTAGGCCTTTGGTTGGGTCGGTGCTTTGTCCGGTGCATTGTGTTGAGGAGTATTTGGAGGTGCGGCCTGAGGGTGGGGGTTCTTTGTTGATTCACCAGGACGGTTCGCGGTTGTCGCGTTTTCAATTTATTGCGGTATTTAGGAAATGTCTGGGTGCAGCTGGTCTCCCTGTTCATGAGTATGCGTCTCATTCTTTCCGGATAGGGGCTGCCACGGAGGCGTCTAAGTGGGGGCTCGGGGAGGAGGTGATAAAACGTATTGGGCGTTGGGAGTCGGCTTGCTTTCATTCTTATATTCGGCCTCATCTGTTGTGAGGGTTGGTGGGTGGTGTTGGTTGGCGGAATTCGGGGTATTTGGACGTGTTGTCATAATTATTTTATTTTGTTTTAGGGGCGGCTCCGTGTCTCGCATGGATCTTCGGGCATTCCTACGTCTACTGGGGGGCCTTACGCGCAGACGTTAGAAGGAATGGACGCCAGTTGGGTTTCCCGGTGGAGGAATTGCTGGTTCGTTGGATCGGTTTGAGGGGGCTTCTGTGGGGGCGGGTTCTTCCTGAAATTCACATGAATGCCACTTTGGATCGGCCTCCGGATATATTGGTGCTTCACGTTGGCGGCAATGATTTGGGGGTGCGGCGTTCCCGGGATGTTATTCGGGATGTAAAATTGGATGTGCTACGCCTATTGTCGGAGTTTCCGGATTTGTTGTTGGTCTGGTCGGAGGTGGTTGCGCGGCGTTGCTGGCGTTTTGCGAGGTCTGTGGAGCGGATTAACAAAGCCCGGGCTAAATTGAATAAGGAGGTGGGGCGTTTTGTGCGCAGGCAAGGTGGGATTGTGGTTCGTCATCGGGAACTGGAGGCGGCGTCGCCTCAGTTCTTGCGGGAGGATGGTGTACACCTGAATGATGTGGGCATAGATATGTGGGCTTTGGGTATCCAGGAGGGTTTGGAGACTGCCTTTAGGGTGTGGCGTGACGCCCACAGGTGAGGTGTCACCGGTGGTTGTCTGTGGCTGAAGGAAATAGGATCCTGGGGAGCAATTCAATGGTTAAGAGGTGCAGGACATGTTGGAGCCTGCATCTCAGATGGTTTGTTAATGCCGAGGATGGGTCCCCTGTTGGGCTACAAGGCCTACAGGGGGGGATACTAGTATACTTCAAGGAGTTGGTGCCCTTGGGTCGGTGAGTGCGGCCAAGGGTAAGTCTTGAAGTGAGGCGGTGAAGGAGGATACGGCTCGTGAGGGTTGCCCTCCAGGATCCTTGTTATGTGTGGAAATGCCGTATGTTATTATGGTTATTGTTATTATTGTTATTATTATTATTATTATTAATGATTATATGGTGTACGATGTGGTTTGTTATGCGTGGAATAATAAAGTTGGCCACCATGGTCATTTTACCAAGCAAGTAAGTGTTGGAGTGGTTATTTAAAGGGGTAACAGGGTAGGTTGTGTAGCCGGAGGAGATTCTTCCATCCTATTAAGTCATAAAAGCAACGGAGCGGGGGCGCAGCCATAGCGCAGGGCGAGCTGACTTAGGGGGAAGACCGCAGGCTAGGAAAGGGTTAAATTGCTGGATATGTTAGGGGCTGGGTTGGAGTTAGGTGGGGAGGAGTTGGTTTTACGGCGGGAAGTTAAAAGAAGGGGAGGCGGGGCTTTGGGTCAGTTGCAGCCTCTTCAGAGTGAAATTTCCCTCCCTCCCACCCTTTTTGTTGGCGATCGTTGAGGATTGGTGGTATTAGTGTGGCTGAAGGAAATAGGATCCTGGGGAGCAATTCAATGGTTAAGAGGTGCAGGACATGTTGGAGCCTGCATCTCAGATGGTTTGTTAATGCCGAGGATGGGTCCCCTGTTGGGCTACAAGGCCTACAGGGGGGGATACTAGTATACTTCAAGGAGTTGGTGCCCTTGGGTCGGTGAGTGCGGCCAAGGGTAAGTCTTGAAGTGAGGCGGTGAAGGAGGATACGGCTCGTGAGGGTTGCCCTCCAGGATCCTTGTTATGTGTGGAAATGCCGTATGTTATTATGGTTATTGTTATTATTGTTATTATTATTATTATTATTAATGATTATATGGTGTACGATGTGGTTTGTTATGCATGGAATAATAAAGTTGGCCACCATGGTCATTTTACCAAGCAAGTAAGTGTTGGAGTGGTTATTTAAAGGGGTAACAGGGTAGGTTGTGTAGCCGGAGGAGATTCTTCCATCCTATTAAGTCACAGTCCCGCCAAATTGGGGACAGTTGGCAACTATGGCAAAGGGGGACATACATATGCTCACAGCAGTGGTCACCATTCAGATTATGCACGGACTGGCAGATCCTAAATGTCTTACAGAGTTCACAGATCTTGAGGCTGCAAACATGATAAACAGGCCTAGTTGTTCTCTCTCTGAGTCCGTTTTCCAATATTTCTGCACTTTTTTTCTCTGTTCGAGCCACTGTCAATTTCGGTCAATTTCAATCTCTCTTCTCTTATTAAAATGGGGCACAACAATGCCCAGCTCAAGGGTTTAGATCGGGGACCAGGTAAGTATCGCCTATAGGAGGGGCCTGGCATTGTGGGAGGTATTTGTACTATTGGACAACTCCTTTAATCCCCCGCTGTTGGGGAGCAGGGGTGGATTGGCCATAGACCTTACAGGGAAATTTGCCAATACCCCAATGCCCAGGGGGCCACCTGAGCCCTCCTCACAGCCGTCCAGTGGAAGTTTTTGGGGATGTATTTTGTTCTGCTGGCAGTATTTTGTGATGGGCTATGGTATTTGGCTTTGTTGGGGTGGTATACTGTGCCATGATATGGTATTGCTTGCCCTACCTTCCATCAATTTGGACCCAACAACAAAACGGGGCCACTGTTAGTATTTTTTTAAGGGCCATAGGCAACAAAATGCCTTGGCCTGGCCTACAATTGTTTGTAGACAATCTTCACTCTAATATATAATAGCGATCTCTCACCTCCCAATAGGAACTCCCTAAAATGAAACTAGTCTAAAAATAGATTTTATAAACTAAAAAAAAAATAATAATTGTTGTATCTGATAAGTTCCATCATTAATAAGGGATTGTGTCTCCATTGTGAGACTGCAATACCTCCTCCATGAGCTCTGCCAGTTATGGGATAACGTTTCGCCTCCACCAGGAAATGCTGCAATCATGAATACTACGAGACCTATAAAACGGAGTCCGTTTTCCAGTGTTTCTGCACTTTCTCTCTCTGTTCCAGCCACTGGGGCGCCCATGTTTCTGTCAATCTTACATTCAGGAGAGAGACGAGAAGGAGACAGCGGCACTCACCAATTCCAAGATAAAACGTCCAGTTTATTAGGCTTCTATAAAATAGGGTACAGGCAGGTCTGTGCACATAAGTCAAATGGAGGTACGGCTACAGCTGTTTCACGCTAAGAGCGCTTCATCATGCCTTTCATGCTGTGGAGGTGAGTGACTGACCTATAAAGGTGAGGTCAGGCCACTCCCCCCACCGCATCACATAGAGGAACACAGTGTTAACTCATTCAATACTCTATTACACCAAAAAAAAAACACAGTTTGTCAAACAAAAACAAATAAATCATTCCTATCATTAAAACCTAATGGTCCCATCGCTTCTGTCTTGATGATCCATAATGCTTCTCTCTGTAGGAGAAGCTTTTTTCTGTCTCCGCCGCGAGGCGGTAATTTCACTATCCCTAGACCTGCAATCTGTAGGAGGTCCTCGCGATTTTGGTGCGATTCTTTCATATGTTGGATTAATCTAGTGGCTCCAATTTCTGTTTTAAGGCTATACTTGTGCTCTCTGAAACGAACGAAAAGGGGTCTGAAAGTTTTTCCAATATAAAATTGGCCGCAAGGGCAAAAAAGGGCATAAACCACAAAGGTGGATCTGCAATTAATGAAGTCCCTCACTCTGTGTTTTATAGCTCCAATTTTTAAATGTGCACCTCTCCGCATCTGTTCACACATGGAGCAGTGTCCACACCTGAAATTGCCCTCAGGGACGCAGCGTTCAAGCCAATTCTTGTTCGCATTACATTTAAACTGGCTCTGTGTGATCATGCTCCCTATGGTTCTGCTTCGTCTGAAGCCCACCACAGGTCTACTAGCCACTTTTTCTTGAAGGGTGGGATCCCTTTGTAAAATGTGCCAGTTTTTTAATATGGCATTTTTTATTTGCTGCGCCATGGGTGAAAAATCAAATGTGAACACTGATTTACTAGGAAGCGTGTCGGGGACGGGATTTTTTACTTTTTGTGGCTCCATATTTCTGCGCCTGCGAATAGACTTCAGATCAAAGTCACCTGCAGATCTTTTATCTGCAGATTTACGAAAGGCTTGATCAATGCTAGATTCTGAGTAGCCCCTTTCTAGAAACCTCGTTTTCATTATTTTAGATTGCTTTAAAAACTCGATATCGCTAGATATGATCCTATTTAAACGGGAAAATTGACTGTAGGGGAGGGCAGAAGTCACATGTGGGGGGTGGAAGCTATTGAAGTGCAATAATGCATTGGTGGAGGTGGGTTTCCTGAATATGGTGGTTTCCAGGGAACCTTCTACCACCTTCACCAAGACATCCAAAAACTCCAATTCTGAGGAATTGATTTTGCTGGTAAACAGCATATTCATATCGTTTTCGCGGTTTAGGTAATCCACAAAGGCTGCGAAGCTTTCCTCATTACCTGCCCAAACGATGAACACGTCATCGATATATCTAAAAAATGTCTTGATATATCTGACAAAGGGATTTTTGACTGAAAACACAAATTTAGATTCGAAATATGCTAAAAATAAATTTGCAAAGGTACATGCAATGGGGGTCCCCATTGCTGTACCAGACTGTTGATGGTACCACAAATCATTGAATAAGAAAGCGTTGTGTGTAAGTATGAAGGAAAGGGAGTCTGTGATAAAATCCACAAGAATATCACTTTTGCCCATGCACCTCAATTGTTCTCCAATCACTTCTACTCCGAGTTTCTGAGGAATTCTGGTGTACAAACTTTCAACATCAATAGATGCTAAAGGGAATTCCTCATGCCATTCTATCTCTTTTATTGCTGTCAAAAAGTCACTGGTATCCCTCAAAAACGAGGGTATCCCTTCCAACAAGGGGCGCAATAACCAATCGAGATATTGGGATAATGGCTCGGTGACCGAGCCAATCCCTGCTACGATTGGGCGCCCGGGGGGTTTTACCAGTGACTTATGAATTTTGGGTAGATGATACCAAACAGGTTTGATTGGGAATTGAGGATATAGTTTTTCGGCAATTTTATTAGTAAGGGCTCCCTGTGCTACATACCTCCACAATAAGGATCTTAACTGTTGTTGGTATTTAAAAGTAGGATTAGTTTTCAGTCGAACATATATATTTGGATCATTGAGTTGCCTATAGGCTTCTTCTACATATAGGGATTTATACATGATGACGATCTTTCCACCCTTGTCGGCCGGTTTGGTTATTAATTCTTTGTTACTAATAAGCCAATTCATCGCGCGGTGTTCACCGCTATTTAGATTGCTTTTATTTTTGGGATAGTAAATCGCTTTAATATCCTGAATAACCTGTCTCTGGAACAGATCCAGAGTACTGCCGGCCGGCAAGGGTGGAGTGAAAGTCGAGCCTATACCTCCCTTAAAGGTCTCAGAATAGGGTATTTCTTCAGGGGTGTAATCTAGACTGCAACCCTGCAATTCTAAGAGTGTATCTACCACCTGTTTGTCTGTATAATCTAATTGTGGCCCCACCTGAAAACCTAAAGGGCCAATGATAGGAGATTCTAGCTCTTTAACCTCTGGTGTGGATACATTTTTTTCACGAAACCATCTGAATAAATTCAATTTTCTAATAGATCTAAATAAATCAACCTCAAAATTGGCTGGGTCAAAATCATTTACCAAACTGTAATTCAAACCTTTTGACAAAAAAGATAGGCAATCAGCATCAAGGGTTACATTGGTTAAATTCACAACATTATAACCAATAGGTAAGTCCTGTACAGGACCCACATCTAAAATTAATTCCTCCACCCCACTTGTTTCCTCTTGAAACCCCCCCTGTATGCACCCCCTCTTTTTCTTTCTCTTTGATCTTCCTCTTCTGGTATGTTTTCTACCGTGGTGAGCGGTCGCGATTGTCCGTTTGGGGATTCGTGATCTGCATTCTGCGGCATTTTTGTGGTTTGATCCTCTGAAGCACTTGAATCCGAATCTGTGGTCCAGTAGTCTTTGGATCGCCGGTTTATTTTGTATTTGCATTTTTGTATGCGTTTCTGTGTGCCCCAAGAGAAGATTTTATTTTGTTCATAATCTGCTTTATCGCGTAAAAACTTATCTTTCTTTTTTTCTTTTGTATCTGATTGAATGGGAATCAAGCGTTTTTCCAGCTTATTCAAAAAGATTTTAATTTGGGACTCAGTCCTTCTAGATTTCAATTCTGCTTTTGCTTTAGTGATCTCCATAGTTAGCTCTTTATAAGCTTTTTCGTTCTGGGAGAGCACTAGTTCCATGAGCCTGAATGAGTTTTCCAATTGTATAGCATTCCAGGAGGCCAGGAATGCATCATCATCATGAAATTGAGAGGGTTCTTTATAAACACGTAATCCTCTAGGCACCCTCCCATGGGTGACATAAGATTGCAAAGAGTTAATAGTCCAGAATAAGCGGACTTCTTTTTCAGACAGTTTGATAACTCTGGATTCAAGCGATTTAAGAGACATGACTTCTAAAATGTCTTTGTTATTACATTGTGCAAAAAACAGACCTGCGTCTATACGACCCTGATTGATAGCTGAGACGCATGTGTCAGTGTCCAAGTCCATTTTGGCATCCACATTGAGGTCGGTGATAATAGGTTCTGGCGTGCTCTGGCTGCCATGAGACATATTCAAAACAATCAAGAGGAGAAAGCGCTGCCGGCACTGCTACACCTGACCAGTATGCAGGGTTGCAAGGAGGACACAAGTAATGCGATTCAGCAAATGGATATGGTGGTGCTCTGCTGAGATAGACACAATGGTGCATTCAGGAGAGAGACGAGAAGGAGACAGCGGCACTCACCAATTCCAAGATAAAACGTCCAGTTTATTAGGCTTCTATAAAATAGGGTACAGGCAGGTCTGTGCACATAAGTCAAATGGAGGTACGGCTACAGCTAAGTTTCACGCTAAGAGCGCTTCATCATGCCTTTCATGCTGTGGAGGTGAGTGACTGACCTATAAAGGTGAGGTCAGGCCACTCCCCCCACCGCATCACATAGAGGAACACAGTGTTAACTCATTCAATACTCTTCTGTCAATCTTAATCTCTCTTCTCTCGTCAAAATCGGGCACTACAATGCCCAGCTCAGGGGTTTAGACCTATAGAACAGACAAATGTGCTGTTAAGCCCAGTCTTAGACACCCCTAATCATCACAGTCAATATCATGCACCTCCTCCTGAAAGGGCTTGTCTCACTTCAGCAAATGCCATTTATCATCTAGACAATGTTAATACAAGACACTTACTAATGTATTATGATTCTCCATATTGCCTCCTTTGTTGGCTTAATTCATTTTTCCATCACATTATACACTTCTTGTATCCAGGGGTTACGACCACACTGTAATCCAGCAGCGGTGGTCGTGCTTGTACACTACAGGAAAAAGAAGTGCCAACTCTCTGGTGGCCAGAACCATGGGAGTGCACATAGACGTGCATGTGCAGCAGCTCCTGTCCTGGCCACCTCGTATCAGAGCTGCAGCGGTGGTCATAACCTCTGGAAACGAGCAGTGTATAATGCGATACAGAAATTAATCCAGCCAGCAAAGGAGGCAATATGGAGAATCACAATTCATTAGTAAGTGCCTTGTATTAACTTTCTCTACATGATAAATGCTATTTTCTGAAGTGAGAGAACCCCTTTAATGGTAGCTATACTCACCAGAATAGTTCCTCAGAGGCTGCTATTAGGCTCCGTCCTATTCCAATCCCTTTAGCTGGCTGGCTGATCTCCCCAGGGCTGCTTCATACTTCCTCTCTCTTGTTTGTCTGCACTCACTCTAATCAACGGAGCAGCAATTCCTTGTATAGAGGAAGAGAAGAGCAACCCACCAAGCAAGCATATCCCAGACTAGTTTACCCTATAGTTAGGCCAGACAAGTTAGCGCAGCGGTAAGGGGAGGCCGGTCATGAAGAGGGTTTTGGGGGTGAAGTAGGGGTTAAGGTTAGGAGGCAGGGTTCTAGGAAAAGGCGCGAGGCGGTTTAGAGCGGGGGAGGAGGCAGGGCCAGGAGCAGTCGGCCAGGGGAGAGCATACTGGGGGTGGGGTTTGGTCGAGTAGGGTTCGGGGTGGGATGTCGGTCGTGTTTTGTCGCGGCAGTCGTGGAGGCGGGGGAGGTCCTTGAAGTGGGAAAATATGGTGGTATCTGAGGATGGGAGGGCCCCGCAGGAGGGGCTGGACTCTCATGGAGGAGCTGGTATTAACGAACTAGGCGTCCATCAGTTGCTGCCTCTGAGCTGGGTTCAACGGCTGGGGGCAAGATGGGGTCGCAGGTTTGTTACCAGTGTTTATGAGGCTATTGGGGCTTCTAGGACCTCCCTCGTCATTGGTTAATTTATGGTTATTAAGTTAATTATGTTATGTATTTATTCAACAAACGGCTGCTGTGGCCGATTAAATTAACCCCTTTATGAAGTGAGCTGCCGGTAAACTGCTTACCTCCCTTTTTTAAAGTTAGCTGTTCCCGGCATTCTTCAGATGACATGAAAGAAAGAGAGAACATGCATGTCTATACAATATCACAATTACAGTGCTACAGCAACAACAAAATAATGTAATTACTTCATAAAGTCATATGTGGCAAGAGGCAATAGCGATCATCTTCCTAGACGGCACAGGGTTGAGGGGTCATGTGTATACAGGGCCAGTGCTACCATAAGGCAGACCAAGCGGCTGCCTTAGGGCGCACCCCTGGGGGAGGGCGGAAAAATGTGACATAATGGGGGAGAAATGTGACATGGAGGGATGATGTGACATAGGGGGGTGATTTGACATGGAGGGGGAGAAATGTGACATGGGGGGCATGATGGCTTACATGGGGGCATGATGGATGGGGGCTGATGGCTGACATGGGGGCTAATGGCTGACATGGGGGTCTGATCTGAAGTCTGATTAACATTGGGGATCTTATTGGGGCTGTGAGCTGAGGTCTGATTAACATTGGGGGTCTAATTGCTGGTCTGACCTGAGGTGTAATGGAAAATATTTTCCTAGGTGTGTCTTAGAGGGTGAAAACTACGGTCCTCACACCAGCGATTGTCTGAAGCAGAGATATGATACCAGGACCACACAGAGGAGAAGCCAGCTGCTGCAGGTGAGCTGCGAGGGGGGGGCACCAAAATGTAGCTTCGCTTGTGTTGGCAAAAATCCTTGCACCGGCCCTGTGTGTATAAGGCACGGTCCATGACTAGTCTATAAAAAGTCCAAAATAGAGCAAACAACAAAGAAAAGTGCAACAAGGTTCTGGGTATATTGTCTAGCTTGGGTCCAGCTCTCAATACAGCCCAAATGATACACAAAATTAATCTCATTTGATTTTGTTTTATACGGCATCTCGGGGGCTTTGTACTCTCTCTGGGCACCGAGCTTTAACATTGCAAAACTCAGTTTGGATTACCTGAGAAGGAGAGGGAGGGCACAACAGGAACAACTTGGATGTAGGGACATCAAATGCTGGAGTCACTAAGGGAGTCCATCACTCTAGCACATTATGGCTCCAAGTCTACACCAGCACTTTGTTTGACAGGGAGCCTTGCCCGCTACTTACAGATCTTCCAGGAGCTGTGCGGGGTCCACAGTTGCTGGTGCCTTGGGCGCAGGTGTTGTTGGCAGTAGTGGTTTACGGTACATCCAGGAGCAGCAGCTGGGAAAGCAGATGTTATAGTGGCATGGGGCACCAAAATACCTTCTTACGGGTGCTGGGAGGCCTCACACCAGGCACAACCTATTTCAGAGATAACTAGATATAAATCAGTTAAGTTCCAGGGTAGTGTGTATGCAGTGAGCCAGACCGACAGGGGACTTATATGTGAGGTCACGGTGTGAGCATTACATGGGCTGAGGTACATACAGTTCTGGTTACTCACGGTTACGTCGTCCCTGGGCAGGCCTGCATAAGTGATAAGGAGAACGGCACAGGAATTCTCTAGGGAACACTCTGGTGTAAAGGACACAGGCCAGATGGTGATTCGAGGTGCCCTTGATGGTCTGTATTAATGTGCCTATGGCAAGGTCTCTTGGAGTCGTGACGCCAGTACCTTTTATGGTGGTACAAACATTTACTGTAGTGTTAACTGAGGTATTGGAGACCGAGACAAGGATGGTGCAATCCAGCTTATAACTTTTACTGAATGTTGTTCCTGATAACGGTTACATCCAAGTATAAAACAGTCTCTAGTACATCCAGTTATGAAATACAGTCTCTCATGCATACGGGGAAAGAATATTGTAAGTCCTCAGGTAAAAACAGGCTCTTTGTCTTTTATATATATATGAAAGCTACTGCTTCAGACTAGGTTTTTGAAGTATAAAAAGTCTTAGGCTGGTATTAATAACTCTCGTCTTATTCTAACCTAGATTAAAGGTGGTTTTCAGAATGCTTGAACCTCTATTTCCAGTGCTTTTCTGACAGTTGGCCCAACCGTCCTCACAATTTAAACTGGAGGTGTGGATGACGGAAGCTGTGTCCTACACCTAATTGCAAAGGTGCCTGGGAAGCCTTTGAGTACGGCCGTTTGCTATCCTTTGACTTAAATAAAATATACTAATCCCGTTGAATACTTGCTGTTTGCAGCTTATCACTGGTCACCCCAGAGGAGTGAGCTATAGAAGTAGATTTCTCACCTCCAGGCTGAATCTTGTCGGCTTTAACCCTGGACTTAACTAGACCAGGAAAAGAAGAAGACCCATAACTAGGCCTGAGCTAAGCCATATATACTCTGTAACACTGCCCCATGTAGTGGAGAAACTAGTGTAGTGCGCACTAACCTAGCCTGAATAAAGGATCTTACATATAGAATCACATAGTGACATGGGGGAATATGACATGACATGAAGTACTTTATACAGGCATAATATATGACAATAAAACACAATCAAACTAGTTTGCGGTGCCCACAATCACGAGTGGGACACTGCATACCCCCCTTGTATAACATGTGTCGCCCCCGACACATCCAGGACAGAAAGCTGGTCACCTGCAAGACACCAAAACATACGCCATAAACAATCACCTCCAAAAAGAGCAAATATAAATGCAGACTTTGCAATGTACTATAAATACATTCTCGGCAAATATGTAACAAATTTTATATATATATATATATATATATATATATATATCACTGGTCTGGGTGAATATTGGGCGTTGACACTTTCAGTGCTTGACAGGGAAACATGGGCGACGATTATAAGTAAAGGCAATAAAGACCATGGCAAGTAATAAAGAGTCCCAATAAGTATTGGCAAATATTAAAGTGCAAATATATATATAGCACAAAAAAATCCGCGGCACTCCTTAAAGTAGAAAAATGTGCAATTTATTCACACATGTCAGCAAAGTCTTTGCTGACATGTGTGAATAAATTGCACATTTTTCTACTTTAAGGAGTGCCGCGGATTTTTTGTGCTACATTACTGGTCCTGGATCGAGGGATCACTGCGGGCACCGTTACAGCCTCAGCTGCATATTAAGGAGTGCTGCCTGACCTTTGTTATGGATATATATATATATATATATGTATAAAATAACAAAAAAAGGGCAGCACTCCATCAAGTAAAAAATGAAAAATACTTTAATTACCCATATGGGACAGGCGACATTTCGGCTCAGTGTGTGAGCCTTTCTCAAGCAATGTGTACAGATAAAGTGCCAAGCATATATACTAGTGCAGGTCAATACAATCAATGTTCAACACAGGTGTACATAATTCATACTGAGTGAATTAATTAACTTAAAAATACAATATAAACATCGTATCTGTAAATTATTTCATAATAAAAATCAGTGCAAAAATAATCGATTGAATAATCAATTAAAACATACAGACGTTATTCACCAAAGTGTACAGTTATAGTCAAAAATTTCATAATTATCCATTATCATATAATTGGTGCCAGCTATATACATCAATAAAGTGCTAAGTGCTTACTGTGTGGGTCAGGCAAACGGGGGGTGAAGGAGGACATAGGGTATGGACGGCTAATTCACCACATGCGGTTCGGCGTGCTGGCGACATGACTGCGCATGTCATGATGACGTCTACAGAGTACTTCCTGGTTACGGTGTTGATGCGATGCCGTAGCTGTGTGTTGACTTCCTGATGTTTCTTACACCATCTTAGATAAGGGCACCGTGCCTGTATTGCCAGATACCCAAGTTGGTGGCAGCCAGTCTATGACAGACACAGGTATGGGCACAATTAAGTGCTCTTTTTAGCCTATATTGTTGGCAGGGTGAGTCCAGATACGGGATGCGACAATAAAGCCGCAGCCCACATCCATGATCCCAGTGCAACTGCGCACCCACAGGTTAGTGTGGGATCGCAATGCATCTGCGGTCGATGCCCACACATAGCCATCCCATAGGGAGGGATCTCCTCATATAAACCTGCTATGTAGATACGGGCTGTCACCACCAAGGCACCAATTGCATCTAGAGGCAAGGAATATACTAATAAACAAGAACCGTCATTACATAAATGTGAACAGAAACCATTATTATGTGGATGTGCCGTCCATTATAGCCATCTCATATCTCCTCACTCCATTCACCGTGGCCCACCCACTACAGGGAGAAGAGAAAAAAAAGAAAAAATAATAAATATATTAGTTATAACGAAAAATTAAACAAGAAAAATATATTCTTTATCTTGTACAAAAAATCACAATACAGGCAGGTGCGGTTAACAATACACCGTACGTACAGGAGGCAAACCACAGACCTAACCCACCCCAATCTTGTAGTCCACATTTAGACCACAAGGTTTGAGGGAATTAAGGGTGTGTATCCACCTGAGTTCCCGTCTACTGAGAAGATTAGCCCTGTTGCCACCTCTTCTGGGCATGGGTATAAAATCAATAATACAGCACCTAAGGTCTTTTTCAGTGTGTTTAAGGTCCGTAAAATGTTTAGATACTGGCAAGTCAAGCCGTTTTTTTCTTATGCTCAGGCGATGATTGTTAAGTCGTGATTTAAAATCGGTAGTGGTTTCGCCTACGTAAATTAAATTACATGGACATATAAGTACATAAATAATGTAACTAGAGTCACAGGTTAGATAGTGTTGTATTGGATATACTACCCCAGTTTGTGGATGTACAAAATTTCTGCCTTTCACAATGTATCTGCAGTTTACACAAGATAAGCATGGAAAACATCCTGTGCTAATTGCTGTCAATGTTGTCTGTCTTGATTTTTTTGAGGTTCCTACATCCGCCCTGACTAGCTGATCTTTGAGGCTTTTAGACCTACGGTAGGACATCAGGGGGGGAGAATGGAATTCCTTTATGGTACTATGGCATCCACCCAGTATACCCCAGTGACGTCGGATGATGTTCCCTATCATTGTGCTTTGTTCTGAGTGCATGGAGATAAAAGGAATTCTAGCTGGCTTTGTCTGGTGTACCTTACTTTTAAGTGTGTCATTCCTATTTAGTTTCTTAACCAATTCTTTTTTATCATGAAGTAATTTAAAAGGATATCCTCGTTTTCTGAACTTGTTGGTCAACACACCAAGTGTGGTGTCCAACATATCCTGATCTGAGACTATACGTCTTGCTCTCAAGAATTGGGAATATGGCAAAGATCTAATCATCTTTTTGGGATGGTTACTGCTGTATGTCAAAAGTGTGTTCCTGTCGGTCGGTTTTGTGAAAAGTGTGGTCTGCAGCTTACCGTCCGACACAAACACACATGTGTCAAGAAACTGCATATCAGTGTGGGAGTGCACTAGGGTGAATTGTAGTGCTTTGTCAATCCCATTCAGAAAAATGTGAAAATCAAGGAGTTGTTCAATGGTGCCAGTCCAGATGAGGAAGATGTCGTCTATGTACCGCCACCACGCCATAGCATGCTTGAAGTGGTGGCTTCCATAGACGACATCCTCCTCAAACCGCCGCATAAATATATTGGCGTAAGTTGGGGCCACGTTGGACCCCATTGCCATGCCCTGTTCCTGCACGTAATAACAATCTTGAAAAAGAAAATAATTGGATCTCAAAACAATTTCAAGAAGAGATAATATAAAGTGTTGAGCTTGACTGGTTAAAGAAGACTCATTCAACATGTGTGCAACTGCTGCTAAACCCTTGCAGTGATCAATTGAGGTGTAAAGAGAGGTGACGTCAAAGGATGCTAACGTCACATTCTCTACATCTATCAAATTGATCGACTGAAGCTTCAATAAAAAATCAGTGGTGTCTTGTACATAGGAACTACCTCCACATGCAAAGCTGTGAAGTATCTTGTCCAAAAAGATGGCAACATGGCTAAAGATTGAATCAGATCCTGATACAATAGGACGACCGGGGGGATCGATGAGAGACTTGTGGATCTTAGGCAACACATACAGTACCGGAGTAACTGGATGCGTTACTGTAAGGTAATCCACAAGTCCCTCATCTATGATCCCCGCATCTAAAGCAATGGTCAATACATTTTTGATTGATTCAGCAATTTTAAATTTAGGGTCAGCATCAATGGGTCTGTAGATGGTGTTGTCACTCAACTGTCTCAATACCTCCGCAATATATTTGCTGGTATCTAATACGACCACCGCTCCTCCTTTATCAGCGGCTTTGATGGTGAGTGCGGGGTCGCATTTTAGTTCTTTGAGAGCAACAATTTCATCAACAGTTACATTGGGGTGACTGAAAGGTTGTCGAGAGTGTGTCTCTCTTAATGTCTGTATATCAGACTTAACCGCAGCCATGTATGCCTCAATGGCAGGATCATGAATGACAGGGTTAAAGTTGCTTCCAAGTGAGAGATCGAACATGCCAAGAGATAACTCACTCATCTTGGCATGCCCGATCCGCTCCTTGTTCTGAAACCAGACCTTGAGTCTGATAGCCCGGAAAAAAACATGTAAGTCATAGTCAAGTTCAAACCAGTTAGCGGCAGTTTTTGGGCAAAAGGAAAGTCCTTTACTGAGAACACTCACTTGAGAGTCAGTCAAGACCTTTGATGAAAGATTTATCACAATTGTTTCCTCCTGGGTGGAAGGTTCCTGCCTGGTGTTGGTCGTGTCTTGTTGCTGCGAAGCCTTTTGGTGCCTTCGATGTCTGTGGCCTCCACGTCTGATACGTTGTTTCCGGACGCTTCCGGTTCCTTCACAGCTAAAAAAGATTGATCTGTAGATGGAATTTGTACATTCCTTTTCTTTTTCTTCCATGTGTCTTTATTGGACTGCATATTTTTGTCATCTAATTGCCATGAATAAATGTTGCCCTTCTTGTAGTCCTCAGTATCACAGTTCCACTTAGAGCGTTTTCCTTCCTCCATATCTGTATGGAAATTTTGTAACTGGGTAGACATAGTATCATGAAAAGTCCCGTGTTCATCTGTTGAGAGCAGATTACTCAATTGCTGCTCTATTTTAGTTAATTCACATGTAACGCCAGATAATTCCTCCTGTAGATATTCAATATTCAACAGTATAAAATCAAAGGCATAACGGTTAGAGAGAGTCTCGAATCTTTTGCAAAATTGTTGACAGCCAGAAAATAAATTAGGACGTAAGGTGGACCTCATCCCTCTTGGGATCCGTTGTACCTTATAATATTCGCCCAAGGTGGTCATGTGCAGGCGTAGAGAAATGGACCTCTTAGACAGGAACTCAAATTGCCTCTTCAGCTCTTTGGCTGTGGGGGTGACCAGAAATGCGGCATCTCCTCCAATACCGCACAATATCTTGTCAACCGCATCCTGCGTGTATGCGGAGCCCCCGGGTAAAGTTGATTCATTGATGGACATGATGAAAAAACAAATGAAGTAATAAAAAAGACGTGCAGGCGCCACAAAAAAGGCTGTATATGCAGAAAAAAGATTCAGTGGCAGCACCGTCAATGGAAAATGTGGGTGCAACTGGCCCAATGCGGATAAAAGCCAATCCAAATAGATAAAATAACAAAAAAAGGGCAGCACTCCATCAAGTAAAAAATGAAAAATACTTTAATTACCCATATGGGACAGGCGACGTTTCGGCTCAGTGTGTGAGCCTTTCTCAAGCAATGTGTACAGATAAAGTGCCAAGCATATATACTAGTGCAAGTCAATACAATCAATGTTCAACACAGGTGTACATAATTCATACTGAGTCAACACACAGTCACGGCATCGCATCAACACCGTAACCAGGAAGTACTCTGTAGACGTCATCATGACATGCGCAGTCATGTCGCCAGCACGCCGAACCGCATGTGGTGAATTAGCCGTCCATACCCTATGTCCTCCTTCACCCCCCGTTTGCCTGACCCACACAGTAAGCACTTAGCACTTTATTGATGTATACAGCTGGCACCAATTATATGATAATGGATAATTATGAAATTTTTGACTATAACTGTACACTTTGGTGAATAACGTCTGTATGTTTTAATTGATTATTCAATCGATTATTTTTGCACTGATTTTTATTATGAAATAATTTACAGATACGATGTTTATATTGTATTTTTAAGTTAATTAATTCACTCAGTATGAATTATGTACACCTGTGTTGAACATTGATTGTATTGACTTGCACTAGTATATATGCTTGGCACTTTATCTGTACACATTGCTTGAGAAAGGCTCACACACTGAGCCGAAACGTCGCCTGTCCCATATGGGTAATTAAAGTATTTTTCATTTTTTACTTGATGGAGTGCTGCCCCTTTTTTTGTTATTTTATCTATTTGGATTGGCTTTTATCCGCATTGGGCCAGTTGCACCCACATTTTCCATTGACGGTGCTGCCACTGAATCTTTTTTCTGCATATACAGCCTTTTTTGTGGCGCCTGCACGTCTTTTTTATTACTTCATTTGTTTTTTCATCATGTCCATCAATGAATCAACTTTACCCGGGGGCTCCGCATACACGCAGGATGCGGTTGACAAGATATTGTGCGGTATTGGAGGAGATGCCGCATTTCTGGTCACCCCCACAGCCAAAGAGCTGAAGAGGCAATTTGAGTTCCTGTCTAAGAGGTCCATTTCTCTACGCCTGCACATGACCACCTTGGGCGAATATTATAAGGTACAACGGATCCCAAGAGGGATGAGGTCCACCTTACGTCCTAATTTATTTTCTGGCTGTCAACAATTTTGCAAAAGATTCGAGACTCTCTCTAACCGTTATGCCTTTGATTTTATACTGTTGAATATTGAATATCTACAGGAGGAATTATCTGGCGTTACATGTGAATTAACTAAAATAGAGCAGCAATTGAGTAATCTGCTCTCAACAGATGAACACGGGACTTTTCATGATACTATGTCTACCCAGTTACAAAATTTCCGTACAGATATGGAGGAAGGAAAACGCTCTAAGTGGAACTGTGATACTGAGGACTACAAGAAGGGCAACATTTATTCATGGCAATTAGATGACAAAAATATGCAGTCCAATAAAGACACATGGAAGAAAAAGAAAAGGAATGTACAAATTCCATCTACAGATCAATCTTTTTTAGCTGTGAAGGAACCGGAAGCGTCCGGAAACAACGTATCAGACGTGGAGGCCACAGACATCGAAGGCACCAAAAGGCTTCGCAGCAACAAGACACGACCAACACCAGGCAGGAACCTTCCACCCAGGAGGAAACAATTGTGATAAATCTTTCATCAAAGGTCTTGACTGACTCTCAAGTGAGTGTTCTCAGTAAAGGACTTTCCTTTTGCCCAAAAACTGCCGCTAACTGGTTTGAACTTGACTATGACTTACATGTTTTTTTCCGGGCTATCAGACTCAAGGTCTGGTTTCAGAACAAGGAGCGGATCGGGCATGCCAAGATGAGTGAGTTATCTCTTGGCATGTTCGATCTCTCACTTGGAAGCAACTTTAACCCTGTCATTCATGATCCTGCCATTGAGGCATACATGGCTGCGGTTAAGTCTGATATACAGACATTAAGAGAGACACACTCTCGACAACCTTTCAGTCACCCCAATGTAACTGTTGATGAAATTGTTGCTCTCAAAGAACTAAAATGCGACCCCGCACTCACCATCAAAGCCGCTGATAAAGGAGGAGCGGTGGTCGTATTAGATACCAGCAAATATATTGCGGAGGTATTGAGACAGTTGAGTGACAACACCATCTACAGACCCATTGATGCTGACCCTAAATTTAAAATTGCTGAATCAATCAAAAATGTATTGACCATTGCTTTAGATGCGGGGATCATAGATGAGGGACTTGTGGATTACCTTACAGTAACGCATCCAGTTACTCCGGTACTGTATGTGTTGCCTAAGATCCACAAGTCTCTCATCGATCCCCCCGGTCGTCCTATTTTATCAGGATCTGATTCAATCTTTAGCCATGTTGCCATCTTTTTGGACAAGATACTTCACAGCTTTGCATGTGGAGGTAGTTCCTATGTACAAGACACCACTGATTTTTTATTGAAGCTTCAGTCGATCAATTTGATAGATGTAGAGAATGTGACGATAGCATCCTTTGACGTCACCTCTCTTTACACCTCAATTGATCACTGCAAGGGTTTAGCAGCAGTTGCACACATGTTGAATGAGTCTTCTTTAACCAGTCAAGCTCAACACTTTATATTATCTCTTCTTGAAATTGTTTTGAGATCCAATTATTTTCTTTTTCAAGATTGTTATTACGTGCAGGAACAGGGCGTGGCAATGGGGTCCAACGTGGCCCCAACTTACGCCAATATATTTATGCGGCGGTTTGAGGAGGATGTCGTCTATGGAAGCCACCACTTCAAGCATGCTATGGCGTGGTGGCGGTACATAGACGACATCTTCCTCATCTGGACTGGCACCATTGAACAACTCCTTGATTTTCACATTTTTCTGAATGGGATTGACAAAGCACTACAATTCACCCTAGTGCACTCCCACACTGATATGCAGTTTCTTGACACATGTGTGTTTGTGTCGGACGGTAAGCTGCAGACCACACTTTTCACAAAACCGACCGACAGGAACACACTTTTGACATACAGCAGTAACCATCCCAAAAAGATGATTAGATCTTTGCCATATTCCCAATTCTTGAGAGCAAGACGTATAGTCTCAGATCAGGATATGTTGGACACCACACTTGGTGTGTTGACCAACAAGTTCAGAAAACGAGGATATCCTTTTAAATTACTTCATGATAAAAAAGAATTGGTTAAGAAACTAAATAGGAATGACACACTTAAAAGTAAGGTACACCAGACAAAGCCAGCTAGAATTCCTTTTATCTCCATGCACTCAGAACAAAGCACAATGATAGGAAACATCATCCGACGTCACTGGGGTATACTGGGTGGATGCCATAGTACCATAAAGGAATTCCATTCTCCCCCCTGATGTCCTACCGTAGGTCTAAAAGCCTCAAAGATCAGCTAGTCAGGGCGGATGTAGGAACCTCAAAAAAATCAAGACAGACAACATTGACAGCAATTAGCACAGGATGTTTTCCATGCTTATCTTGTGTAAACTGCAGATACATTGTGAAAGGCAGAAATTTTGTACATCCACAAACTGGGGTAGTATATCCAATACAACACTATCTAACCTGTGACTCTAGTTACATTATTTATGTACTTATATGTCCATGTAATTTAATTTACGTAGGCGAAACCACTACCGATTTTAAATCACGACTTAACAATCATCGCCTGAGCATAAGAAAAAAACGGCTTGACTTGCCAGTATCTAAACATTTTACGGACCTTAAACACACTGAAAAAGACCTTAGGTGCTGTATTATTGATTTTATACCCATGCCCAGAAGAGGTGGCAACAGGGCTAATCTTCTCAGTAGACGGGAACTCAGGTGGATACACACCCTTAATTCCCTCAAACCTTGTGGTCTAAATGTGGACTACAAGATTGGGGTGGGTTAGGTCTGTGGTTTGCCTCCTGTACGTACGGTGTATTGTTAACCGCACCTGCCTGTATTGTGATTTTTTGTACAAGATAAAGAATATATTTTTCTTGTTTAATTTTTCGTTATAACTAATATATTTATTATTTTTTCTTTTTTTTCTCTTTTCCCTGTAGTGGGTGGGCCACGGTGAATGGAGTGAGGAGATATGAGATGGCTATAATGGACGGCACATCCACATAATAATGGTTTCTGTTCACATTTATGTAATGACGGTTCTTGTTTATTAGTATATTCCTTGCCTCTAGATGCAATTGGTGCCTTGGTGGTGACAGCCCGTATCTACATAGCAGGTTTATATGAGGAGATCCCTCCCTATGGGATGGCTATGTGTGGGCATCGACCGCAGATGCATTGCGATCCCACACTAACCTGTGGGTGCGCAGTTGCACTGGGATCATGGATGTGGGCTGCGGCTTTATTGTCGCATCCCGTATCTGGACTCACCCTGCCAACAATATAGGCTAAAAAGAGCACTTAATTGTGCCCATACCTGTGTCTGTCATAGACTGGCTGCCACCAACTTGGGTATCTGGCAATACAGGCATGGTGCCCTTATCTAAGATGGTGTAAGAAACATCAGGAAGTCAACACACAGCTACGGCATCGCATCAACACCGTAACCAGGAAGTACTCTGTAGACGTCATCATGACATGCGCAGTCATGTCGCCGGCACGCCGAACCGCATGTGGTGAATTAGCCGTCCATACCCTATGTCCTCCTTCACCCCCCGTTTGCCTGACCCACACAGTAAGCACTTAGCACTTTATTGATGTATACAGCTGGCACCAATTATATGATAATGGATAATTATGAAATTTTTGACTATAACTGTACACTTTGGTGAATAACGTCTGTATGTTTTAATTGATTATTCAATCGATTATTTTTGCACTGATTTTTATTATGAAATAATTTACAGATACGATGTTTATATTGTATTTTTAAGTTAATTAATTCACTCAGTATGAATTATGTACACCTGTGTTGAACATTGATTGTATTGACTTGCACTAGTATATATGCTTGGCACTTTATCTGTACACATTGCTTGAGAAAGGCTCACACACTGAGCCGAAACGTCGCCTGTCCCATATGGGTAATTAAAGTATTTTTCATTTTTTACTTGATGGAGTGCTGCCCTTTTTTTGTTATTTTATCTATTTGGATTGGCTTTTATCCGCATTGGGCCAGTTGCACCCACATTTTCCATTGACGGTGCTGCCACTGAATCTTTTTTCTGTATATATATGTATATATATTTTTTTTAGCATATAAAACTTTTAAGAGTTAGCTCAGTGCAATGATCACAGAAAATGTCCTTCTGGGAATATGGCTAAAAACATTATAAAACATGTCCATAGCAAAACCGCAAATTAACCTGAAAAAGGGTTAAAGGGGAAACACGTGCAAAAACAGGCACAAACGAGATGAAGAAAAAAAAATATATATATTGTCCGATAGGGAGTCCTGAAAGGGCACAATGCGGGCATTGGTATCCAGATTGACTTAAGGAACTGCCACGGGGCCTTGGGGAACTGGCAGCAGCTCACATTGTTGCAACAAAGGACACCTGTACTGGAACAGTTATTAGGACATAATGGTGTAGGTGTTGGACTAGCAAGCCTAATTACAAGTAGGTGTCCATTCCACCCTGGTCATCGTGGATGGTGAACGCAGGCTCTTCTCTCTTAATTGTGGCCAGTAATTTGGGTCATATATAGGATCAATCCACGAAACTGTACTTACAGGTAGTAAAACTGGAAAAGGACCTACCCATTGTGCTGGCTCTACAGGTTTTTGGTGTAGATATCTTCCACGTATGGACCCGGCAGGTGGCATATTAAAGGCCCTTCACAGACGCAGGGATCTTGGGAACAGCGCTGGTAGACAACGGGGCCACAGGAACAGTGGCAGTAGGCTCTGATGTAGCAGAGTTAGATAAGATAAGATGCCTTTATTGTCACTGTACAATACAATGTAATACAATGTACAATACAATGAAATGTTG
This sequence comes from Bufo gargarizans, assembly GCF_014858855.1. Classification (NCBI taxonomy): domain Eukaryota; kingdom Metazoa; phylum Chordata; class Amphibia; order Anura; family Bufonidae; genus Bufo; species Bufo gargarizans. Next base: position 10,957,498 of record NC_058088.1, read on the forward strand.
TTTGGAGCAATCCTAGATGCCATGGACAGAGGAACAAGAACTAACATTTAAACTAAAGCATTACACTAGAAAAAAACAAAACCTTGCACTAGAAGGCATTACTATTCACAGTTCACAGCATATATATAGCAAGAGCAAAGTAGGAAGTGCTTATGAGTATATCTACACACTGATTCAGACACCACTGCAGACAAGTGGTCATCATGGGTTCATGAATGCAGCAGTCACTTCCAGTCTGTGGTAGTTTCTATCCTAGGAAGGGGCAAGGGGATGGGTTGCATGTGTCTCGACAGTTCCCCTCTGTTGGCTGCGTCTCCTTGGTGGAGTCTAGATCACAGCTATCATGCTGGGGCTGGGTTGCTCGGAGCGCACCGACCTGGTGCAGGCCCTCCAGATGGGCCTGCAGTCTGGTAATCTGTTCCTCCACATTTTCTTGTTGGGCACTGTGAAAAGCATCACGCTTAGCGGTTGTGTGGAGCGCCCTCTCCTGTCGCACTCCTTCAAGGTAACTATGGAACTGTTCCCGTTTCACGATGTCCTCCTGAGTTCTGGCTTTACGGGGAAGCTCTGGTGATGGATATGGGCTGGCCGGCTTCTCCAATACCGTTGGCTGCCAGAAGATGTTAGGCCCGATGAATGCAGCTCTCTTTTGGTAGGTGGTTAGGGCAGGCTCCACCTTGTCTCTTGCAAGCCCCCTAGGTACTCCAGTATAGGGGAGGCGGCGCACATATTGTAATTAGAGTTGAGCGGACACCTGGATGTTCGGGTTCGAGAAGTTCTGCCGAACTTCCCGAAAATGTTCGGGTTCGGGATCCGAACCCGATCCGAACTTCGTCCCGAACCCGAACCCCATTAAAGTCAATGGGGACCCGAACTTTTCGGCACTAAAAAGGCTGTAAAACAGCCCAGGAAAGGGCTAGAGGGCTGCAAAAGGCAGCAACATGTAGGTAAATCCCCTGCAAACAAATGTGGATAGGGAAATGAATTAAAATAAAAATTAAATAAATAAAAATTAACCAAAATCAATTGGAGAGAGGTCCCATAGCAGAGAAACTGGCTTCACGTCACCCACCACTGGAACAGTCCATTCTCAGATATTTAGGCCCCGGCACCCAGGCAGAGGAGAGAGGTCCCGTAACAGAGAATCTGGCTTCATGTCAGCAGAGAATCAGTCTTCATGTCATAGCAGAGAATCAGGCTTCACGTCAGCCACCAATGCAACAGTCCATTGTCAGATATTTAGGCCCCGGCACCCAGGCAGAGGAGAGAGGTCCCGTAACAGACAATCTGGCTTCATGTCAGCAGAGAATCACTCTTCATATCATAGCAGAGAATCAGGCTTCACGTCAGCCACCACTGCAACAGTCCATTGTCAGATATTTAGGCCCAGCACCCAGGCAGAGGAGAGAGGTCCGGTAACAGACAATCTGGCTTCATGTCAGCAGAGAATCAGTCTTCATATCATAGCAGAGAATCAGGCTTCACGTCAGCCACCAATGCAACAGTCCATTGTCATATATTTAGGCCCAGCACCCAGGCAGAGGAGAGAGGTCCCGTAACAGACAATCTGGCTTCATGTCAGCAGAGAATCAGTCTTCATATCATAGCAGAGAATCAGGCTTCACGTCAGCCACCAATGCAACAGTCCATTGTCATATATTTAGGCCCAGCACCCAGGCAGAGGAGAGAGGTCCCGTAACAGACAATCTGGCTTCATGTCAGCAGAGAATCAGTCTTCATGTCATAGCAGAGAATCAGGCTTCACGTCACCCACCACTGCAACAGTCCATTGTCAGATATTTAGGCCCAGCACCCAGGCAGAGGAGAGAGGTCCCGTAACAGACAATCTGGCTTCATGTCAGCAGAGAATCAGTCTTCATATCATAGCGGAGAATCAGGCTTCACGTCAGCCACCAATGCAACAGTCCATTGTCAGATATTTAGGCCCAGCACCCAGGCAGAGGAGAGAGGTCCCGTAACAGACAATCTGGCTTCATGTCAGCAGAGAATCAGTCTTCATGTCATAGCAGAGAATCAGGCTTCACGTCAGCCACCAATGCAACAGTCCATTGTCAGATATTTAGGCCCAGCACCCAGGCAGAGGAGAGAGGTTCCATAACAGACAATCTGGCTTCATGTCAGCAGAGAATCAGTCTTCATATCATAGCAGAGAATCAGACTGTTGGTAGTCACTTTCAGGAAAGGAGAAGGGGGGTGAGGGAACCATCTAACCCTTGGCCCCAACATGCCCTCCCACCACAAATGACACAGACAACCTTGTCACGTTTATAACTTTTATTTAACAATTTTGTTGGGTGGTAGTCGGCCACAGCTAATTCTTTAAACGGCATAACCATAGCTGAGCCCATGCGATCCGCCAGCCGCTGGCCTCCCAGCGGGCGGATGACGCCAGTTCACCTGCTCAGTAACCAACTTCTGTTTACCAGCCGCCAGCTGTGACTTAATAGGATGCCCCAATTAACAAGACCTACATGACCAAAAAACCCACCAACAGAAACCTCGTATCCAAACAATAGGGAGGGAGGGAGGGACACAGCGCTTCTGCAAAGAGGAAGAGGGAGGGGACGCAGAGCCTTATAAAGGGGCACTCAGCAGCACGCCCCTTCCTGCCGGCAGGATGCAACCATTAACCCCCAACGCCCCAGAACCTTAACCCAAACGAATGGGGCCCTATAACAAGGATAGGGGACCTAGGAAAAGGGGAAGGGGGACCCACAGTCCCTGTACACCCTCCCCATATGGTCAGGTGTCCACCAGGCTTCACGTCACCCACCACTGCAACAGTCCATTTTCATAAATTTAGGCCCAGCACCCAGGCAGAGGAGAGAGGTCCCGTAACAGACAATCTGGCTTCATGTCAGCAGAGAATCAGTCTTCATATCATAGCAGAGAATCAGGCTTCACGTCAGCCACCAATGCAACAGTCCATTGTCAGATATTTAGGCCCAGCACCCAGGCAGAGGAGAGAGGTCCCGTAACAGACAATCTGGCTTCATGTCAGCAGAGAATCAGTCTTCATGTCATAGCAGAGAATCAGGCTTCACGTCACCCACCACTGTAACAGTCCATTTTCATAAATTTAGGCCCAGCACCCAGGCAGAGGAGAGAGGTCCCGTAACAGACAATCTGGCTTCATGTCAGCAGAGAATCAGTCTTCATGTCATAGCAGAGAATCAGGCTTCACGTCACCCACCACTGTAACAGTCCATTTTCATAAATTTAGGCCCTGCACCCAGGCAGAGGAGAGAGGTCCCGTAACAGACAATCTGGCTTCATGTCAGCAGAGAATCAGTCTTCATGTCATAGCAGAGAATCAGGCTTCACGTCACCCACCACTGCAACAGTCCATTTTCATAAATTTAGGCCCAGCACCCAGGCAGAGGAGAGAGGTCCCGTAACAGACAATCTGGCTTCATGTCAGCAGAGAATCAGTCTTCATATCATAGCAGAAAATCAGGCTTCACGTCACCCACCACTGCAACAGTCCATTTTCATAAATTTAGGCCCAGCACCCAGGCAGAGGAGAGAGGTCCCGTAACAGACAATCTGGCTTCATGTCAGCAGAGAATCAGTCTTCATGTCATAGCAGAGAATCAGGCTTCACGTCAGCCACCAATGCAACAGTCCATTGTCAGATATTTAGGCCCAGCACCCAGGCAGAGGAGAGAGGTCCCATAACAGACAATCTGGCTTCATGTCAGCAGAGAATCAGTCTTCATGTCATAGCAGAGAATCAGGCTTCACGTCACCCACCACTGCAACAGTCCATTTTCATAAATTTAGGCCCAGCAACCAGGCAGAGGAGAGAGGTCCCGTAACAGACAATCTGGCTTCATGTCAGCAGAGAATCAGTCTTCATATCATAGCAGAGAATCAGGCTTCACGTCAGCCACCAATGCAACAGTCCATTTTCATAAATTTAGGCCCAGCACCCAGGCAGAGGAGAGAGGTCCCGTAACAGAGGATCTGGCTTCATGTCAGCAGAGAATTAGTCTGCATGTCATAGCAGAAAATCAGGCTTCACGTCAGCCACCACTGCAACAGTCCATTGTCAGATATTTAGGCCCAGCACCCAGGCAGAGGAGAGGTTCATTCAACTTTGGGTAGCCTCGCAATATAATGGTAAAATGAAAATAAAAATAGGATTGAATGAGGAAGTGCCCTGGAGTACAATAATATATGGTTAAGGGGAGGTAGTTAATGTCTAATCTGGACAAGGGACGGACAGGTCCTGTGGGATCCATGCCTGGTTCATTTTTATGAACGTCAGCTTGTCCACATTGGCTGTAGACAGGCGGCTGCGTTTGTCTGTAATGACGCCCCCTGCCGTGCTGAATACACGTTCAGACAAAACGCTGGCCGCTGGGCAGGCCAGCACCTCCAAGGCATAAAAGGCTAGCTCTGGCCACGTGGACAATTTAGAGACCCAGAAGTTGAATGGGGCCGAACCATCAGTCAGTACGTGGAGGGGTGTGCACACGTACTGTTCCACCATGTTAGTGAAATGTTGCCTCCTGCTAACACGTTGCGTATCAGGTGGTGGTGCAGTTAGCTGTGGCGTGTTGACAAAACCTTTCCACATCTCTGCCATGCTAACCCTGCCCTCAGAGGAGCTGGCCGTGACACAGCTGCCTTGGCGACCTCTTGCTCCTCCTCTGCCTTGGCCTTGGGCTTCCACTTGTTCCCCTGTGACATTTGGGAATGCTCTAAGTAGCACGTCTACCAACGTGCGCTTGTACTCGCGCATCTTCCTATCATGCTCCAGTGCAGGAAGTAAGGTGGGCACATTGTCTTTGTAGCGTGGATCCAGCAGGGTGGCAACCCAGTAGTCCGCACACGTTAAAATGTAGGCAACTCTGCTGTCGTTGCGCAGGCACTGCAGCATGTAGTCGCTCATGTGTGCCAGGCTGCCCAGAGGTAAGGACAAGCTGTACTCTGTGGGAGGCGTATCGTCATCGTCCTGCCTTTCCCCCCAGCCACGCACCAGTGATGGGCCCGAGCTGCGTTGGGTGCCACCCCGCTGTGACCATGCTTCATCCTCATCCTCCTCCACCTCCTTCTCATCCTCGTCCTCCTCGTCCTCCAGTAGTGGGCCCTGGCTGGCCACATTTGTACCTGGCCTCTGCTGTTGCAAAAAACCTCCCTCTGAGTCACTTCGAAGAGACTGGCCTGAAAGTGCTAAAAATGACCCCTCTTCCTCCTCCTCCTCCTCCTCCTCCTCCTGGGCCACCTCCTCTTCCATCATCGCCCTAAGTGTTTTCTCAAGGAGACATAGAAGTGGTATTGTAACGCTGATAACGGCGTCATCGCCACTGGCCATGTTGGTGGAGTACTTAAAACAGCGCAACAGGGCACACAGGTCTCGCATGGAGGCCCAGTCATTGGTGGTGAAGTGGTGCTGTTCCGCAGTGCGACTGACCCGTGCGTGCTGCAGCTGAAACTCCACTATGGCCTGCTGCTGCTCGCACAGTCTGTCCAGCATGTGCAAGGTGGAGTTCCACCTGGTGGGCACGTCGCATATGAGGCGGTGAGCGGGAAGGCCGAAGTTACGCTGTAGCGCAGACAGGCGAGCAGCGGCAGGATGTGAACGCCGGAAGCGCGAACAGACGGCCCGCACTTTATGCAGCAGCTCTGACATGTCGGGGTAGTTGTGAATGAACTTCTGCACCACCAAATTCAGCACATGCGCCAAGCAAGGGATGTGCGTCAAACCGGCTAGTCCCAGAGCTGCAAAGAGATTTCGCCCATTATCGCACACCACCAGGCCGGGCTTGAGGCTCACCGGCAGCAACCACTCGTCGGTCTGTTGTTCTATACCCCGCCACAACTCCTGTGCGGTGTGGGGCCTGTCCCCCAATCATATGAGTTTCAGAATGGCCTGCTGACGTTTACCCCGGGCTGTGCTGAAGTTGGTGGTGAAGGTGTGTGGCTGACTGGATGAGCAGGTGGAAGAAGAGGAGGAGGAAGCCGAGAAGGAGGAGGTGGCAACAGGAGGCAAAGAATGTTGCCCTGCGATCCTTGGCGGTGCAAGGACGTGCTCCAAACAGCTCTCCGCCTGGGGCCCAGCTGCCACTACATTTACCCAGTGTGCAGTTAGGGAGATATAGCGTCCCTGGCCGTGCTTACTGGTCCACGTATCTGTGGTTAGGTGGACCTTGCTACAGATGGCGTTGCGCAGTGCACACTTGATTTTATCGGATACTTGGTTGTGCAGGGAAGGCACGGCTCTCTTGGAGAAGTAGTGGCGGCTGGGAACAACATACTGTGGGACAGCAAGCGACATGAGCTGTTTGAAGCTGTCTGTGTCCACCAGCCTAAATGACAGCATTTCATAGGCCAGTAGTTTAGAAATGCTGGCATTCAGGGCCAGGGAATCGAGGGTGGCCAGGTGGGAATTTATGCTTTCTCTCAAATGTTTGTGAGATGGAGAGCTGAACGCTGCCGTGTGACATGGTTGAGATGCTTGGTGACGGAGGTGGTGGTGGTGTTGGTGGTACATCCCCTGTTTGCTGGGCGGCAGGTGCCAACGTTCCTCCAGAGGCGGAGGAAGAGGCCGAGGCGGCAGCAGCAGAAGAGGTAGCAGGGGGAGCCTGAGCGACTTCCTTGTTTTTAAAGTGTTTACTCCACTGCAGTTCATGCTTTGCATGCAGGTGCCTGGTCATGCAGGTTGTGCTAAGGTTCAGAACGTTAATGCCTCGCTTCAGGCTCTGATGGCACAGCGTGCAAACCACTCGGGTCTTGTCGTCAGCACATTGTTTGAAGAAGTGCCATGCCAGGGAACTCCTTGAAGCTGCCTTTGGGGTGCTCGGTCCAAGATGGCGGCGGTCAGTAGCAGACGGAGTCTCTTGGCGGCGGGTGTTCTGCTTTTGCCCACTGCTCCCTCTTTTGCTACGCTGTTGGCTCGGTCTCACCGCTGCCTCTTCCTCCGAACTGTGAAAGTCAGTGGCACGACCTTCATTCCATGTGGGGTCTAGGACCTCATCGTCCCCTGCATCGTCTTCCACCCAGTCTTGATCCCTGACCTCCTGTTCAGTCTGCACACTGCAGAAAGACGCAGCAGTTGGCACCTGTGTTTCGTCATCATCAGAGACATGCTGAGGTGGTATTCCCATGTCCTCATCATCAGGAAACATAAGTGGTTGTGCGTCAGTGCATTCTATGTCTTTCACCGCTGGGGAAGGGCTAGGTGGATGCCCTTGGGAAACCCTGCCAGCGGAGTCTTCAAACAGCATAAGAGACTGCTGCATAACTTGAGGCTGAGACAGTTTCCCTGGTATGCAAGGGGGTGATGTGACAGACTGATGGGGTTGGTTTTCAGGCGCCATCTGTGCGCTTTCTGCAGAAGACTGGGTGGGAGATAATGTGAACGTGCTGGATCCACTGTCGGCCACCCAATTGACTAATGCCTGTACCTGCTCAGGCCTTACCATCCTTAGAACGGCATTGGGCCCCACCATATATCGCTGTAAATTCTGGCGGCTACTGGGACCTGAGGTAGTTGGTACACTAGGACGTGTGGATGTGGCAGAACGGCCACGTCCTCTCCCAGCACCAGAGGGTCCACTAACACCACCACGACCATGTCCACGTCCGCGTCCCTTACTAGATGTTTTCCTCATTGTTATCGTTCACCACAACAACAAAAATATTATTTGGCCCAATGTATTGTATTCAAATTCAGCTGAATATAAATTTGTGGCCTAGTATTTAGGCGCTGGGTGACAGGTATGGGTTTACTGACCGAATTAGACTTGGAAATGCACAGTAGCGTGTGTGTGAAGTTATTCAGAATGACCCTATGTGCACCTTGAATATTATATACCCTTTTAGGGATAGATTTCAAATAGCTCTGATACAGCAGAAACCACTAAAATAGTAAATTGCTAAATTGGGAATTGTATTTCAACCCAGAACAAAAAATGTGCTTTGACGGACACTAAATAACTTGCCCAGCCACAACAGTACAGCAGTAACGACAGATTTAGCGGGATATAAATTTGAGGCCTAGTATTTAGGCGCTGGGTGACAGGTATAGATTTACTGACAGAATTAGACTTGAAAATGCACAGTAGCGTGTGTGTGAAGTTATTCTGAATGACCCTATGTGCACCTTGAATATTATATACCCTTTTAGGGATAGATTTCAAATAGCTCTGATACAGCAGAAACCACTAAATTAGGAAATTGCTAAATTGGGAATTGTATTTCAACCCAGAACAAAAAATGTGCTTTGACGGACACTAAATAACTTGCCCAGCCACAACAGTACAGCGGTAATGACAGATTTAGCGGGATATAAATTTGAGGCCTAGTATTTAGGCGCTGGGTGACAGGTATAGATTTACTGACAGAATTAGACTTGGAAATGCACAGTAGCGTGTGTGTGAAGTTATTCTGAATGACCCTATGTGCACCTTGAATATTATATACCCTTTTAGGGATAGATTTCAAATAGCTCTGATACAGCAGAAACCACTAAATTAGGAAATTGCTAAATTGGGAATTGTATTTCAACCCAGAACAAAAAATGTGCTTTGACGGACACTAAATAACTTGCCCAGCCACAACAGTACAGCAGTAACGACAGATTTAGCTGGATATAAACTTGAGGCCTAGTATTTAGGCGCTGGGTGACAGGTATACGTTTACTGACAGAATTAGACTGGGATATGGCCAAAAAATAACCACACTATTGATGGTTAAATGCACTTGGTGTGACAGCTTGACCAACCACACTACTGAGGGTTAAATGCACTTGGTGACAGGCGCAGCTTGCCCCTGATGTAGTATATGGCCAAAAAATAAACAGACTATTGCTGGTTAAATGCACTTGGTGTGACAGCTTCACCCTGATGTAGGCTTTAGCCAAAAAACAACCACACCATTGAGGGTTAAATGCACTTGGTCGCAGCTTGTGCTGGCGCACCACAAGACACAAAATGGCCGCCGATCACCCCAGAAAAAAGTGACTGACAAACGGTCTGGGCAGCCTAAAAACAGTGAGCAATTGAGTATCAGCAGCTCAATGATCCACAGCTGCAGATCGATCACTGGATGGAGTCTTTTGGAGGAGTTAATCAGCCTAGAGTAGAAACTCCAAAAAAAGTGACCCTATTTTAGAAACTACACCCCTCAAGGTATTCAAAACAAATTTGTCAAACTTTGTTAACCCTTTAGGTGTTCCACAAGAATTAATTGAAAATGGATATGAAATTTCAGAATGTAACTTTTTTGGGCATATTTTCCATTTTAATCTTTTTTTTCCGCTAACAAAGCAAGGATTAACCGCCAAACTAAACTCAATATTTATTGCCCTGATTCTGTAGTTTACAGAAACACCCTATATGTGGTCGTAAACTACTGTATGGTCACACGTCAGGGCACAGAAGGAAAGGAACGCCATATGGTTTTTTAAGGGCAGATTTCACTGGGATAATTTTAACTTGCCATGCCATGTCACTTATGAAGACCCCCCGATGCACCCCTAGAGTAGAAACTACAAAAAAGTTACCCTATTTTGGAAACTACGGGATAAGGTGGAAGTTTTATTGGTATTATTTTAGGGTACAGATTTTTTTGTTGCGCTATATTACACTTTTTGTGAGGCAATGTTTTGGAATTTACAACGTTCATCTGATAGGTTAGATCATGAGCTATTTTTATATAGCAGGTTGTTACGGACACGACAATACAAAATATGACTAATTTTTGGGGTTGTTTGTTTTAGTTTAACATAATAAAGCATTTTGGAAAAAAAAAAATTTTTTGGGTGTCTCCATATTCTGAAAGCCATAGATTTTTTGGGCGATTATCTTATGTAGGGGTTCATTATTTTCAGTATGAGATGACGGTTTGATTGGTATAATTTTGGGATACTTTAGCAAAAATCTAAATACGGTCAGCTGACCAACCAATCCTTTTAAGGGTCCTATATATATATTAAAACTTCAAACTTTATTGTTTACTTTTTAAAATATTACTCAGAGAGAACATTACTGAAAGGTGGTTTAAAAATATCAGGCGACAGTTACAAGCTTGAGTGAAATACTATATATCTTGATATGGTCGCTGTCACTCACTATGCACTCTATTTGAGAGGTCAATTACCTCAAAAATACTCTGTAGCTATTGCTAGCAATCTGTTAGGTATCAAGTGCACAATACTGTAGATCCACTGAGAGAATGATGGCACTACTCCTCGAAAGGATGTGTAATAGCGCCACAGCTCCCTGGGTGTAATGCACTGTGGTGTGTTCGCTAATGGTGAATTGATGGTGACCCTTTGGGCCCTTTATATAAGGGTTCCTATTGTAAGTGGATAAGGTTTGCTCTTATATCCCTATATAACAGACATCCATCATTCATTCACACCATCTAACACACAGGGAGACCAAAGCTGGATAGCCTACGGACATACAGTCAGGTCCATAAATATTGGGACATCGACACAATTGTAACATTTTTGGCTCTATACACCACCACAATGGATTTACAACAGTTTGCATATGTGCTTCCCACTTGTTAAGGGGCCAAAAGTAATGGGGCAATTGGCTTTTCAGCTGTTCCATGGCCAGGTGTGTGTTATTCCCTCATTATCCCAATTACAATGAGCAGATACAAGGTCCAGAGTTCATTTCCAGTCTGCTATTTACATTTGGAATCTGTTGCTGTCAACTCTCAAGATGAAATCCAAAGAGCTGTCACTATCAGTGAAGCCGTCATTAGGCTGAAAAAACACAACAAACCCATCAGAGAGATAGCAAAAACATTAGGCCTGGCCAAAACTAGTGTTTGGAACATTGTTAAAAAGGAACGCAACGGTGAGCTCAGCAACAACAAAAGACCCGGAAGACCACGGAAAACAACTGTGGTGGATGACCGAATAATTCTTTCCTTGGTGAAGAAAACGCCCTTCACAACAGTTGGCCAGATCAAGAACACTCTCCAGGAGGTAGGTGTATGTGTGTCAAAGTCAACAATCAAGAGAAGACTTCACCAGAGTGAATACAGAGGGTTCACCACAAGATATAAACCATTGGTGAGCCTCAAAAACAGGAAGGCCAGATTAGAGTTTCCCAAACGACATCTAAAAAAAGCCTTCACAGTTCTGGAACAACATCCTATGGACAGATGAGACAAAGATTAACTTGTACCAGAGTGATGGGAAGAGAAGAGTATGGAGAAGGAAAGGAACTGCTCATGATCCTAAGCATACCACCTCATCAGTGAAGCATGGTGGTGGTAGTGTCATGGCGTGGGCATGTATGCCAGCCAATAGAACTGGTTCTCTTGTATTTATTGATGATGTGACTGCTGACTGTAACGGATCTCCTGGCACCCCGAACGGGTACCTCCGTTGATGGATGCTCCTAGTGTCTCCCGAGGACTCCAAGCACTCCACTATACACCGTAAGCACTGCAGACCCCACGAACCGCCGAAGCTTGGTTGAGGTCTCACCGTCTCCTATCCACCCTGGACCTATGACAAGGCTCCAGGATCCAGTGGGTGAACCTCTTCTAAATCCAGAGAGCAGGAACAGCTCTTACAAGAGCTAGGAGTTATAGCCAGGGGAGTATACAGCGCATATCAATCCCCATACACATGAGACGAGGCTCTATGTTGAATGTAAAACAGGAACTCTTTATTGAACACGCAAGCATTGACTTATATACACATTTTCCAACAAGGGTACCACCTCCGTGGACCTGGTTGGGTACTGAGGACATGACATAGCAGCCAATCCTTTACAGTTTAACCCCTTCCCGACCGCAATCTGTATATATACATGATAGCTGCACATACCCCGTGCAGCTACCACGTATATATACGTTCTGGCAGCTCTTTAATCCAAGCGCTGCAAAACGCTTGGATTAAAGCTTCTGCCCCTGCCCTGCTGCTGTCACGGACAGCATACAGTGCAGTAATGCCGGCAAGGGACCAATCAGAGTGGCCCCTTGCCGGCAATCGATCCGATTGGTTAGTCTGTGCAGACTAACCAATCGGATCGCGGCAGTGTTAAAATGCCGGTTTCAGGCTCTGATCTGCGCTCTGCAGATCAGAGCCTGAAATCAGTGTCCTCGTGCCCCCCCCCGATCCATGCAGCCCCCCCATCTGTGCAGCGCCCCCCCCACCCCCGATCTGTGCAGACACCAGAACCCCCCCGATCTGTGCAGCCCATCTGTGCCCAGTGCTGCCCCCTCCTTGAGTCCGCCCCCTGCTGGCTTGACATACCTCCCTCTCCCCCCCCTGCCTTCCAGCGCTGCCCCCCCCCCCCCCGTCTGCCCCCCTGCTGTTTGATAGCGGCGGCTCCATTCCTGAGCCGCCGCCATCATCAGAGTGTCAGCTCTATGCTGACACTCTGCTGTAAATTCTGTAACCCCAAAGATGCCGCGGCAGCGGCATCCATGGGGTTAATAGAGGGAGGGGGCTCCCTCTCTCCACCATCGGGGCTGCTGCGCTGCGATGGCAGCCCCGATGGTTGCCCTGGCAAATGGACGCTTTGCAAAAGCGTCCGCTGTTGCCACTGTAGCAGAGTACCTGGGGTGGTGCAACAGCAAGCGATCAAAAAGGCGTATGACCCCCAAATCAGTACCAATCAAACCGTCACCTCGTCCCGCAAAAAATTATACCCTATTTAAGACAATCGCCCACAAAATAAAAAAGCTATGGCTCTCAGACTATAGAGACACTAAAACATCATTTTTTTGGTTTCAGAAATGCTATTATTGTGTAAAACTTAAATAAATAAGAAAAATTATACATATTAGGTATTGCCACGTCCGTAACGATCTTCTCTATAAAACTATCACATGACCTAACTCCTCAAATGAACGCTGTAAAAAATAATAATATGAAAACTGTTCCAAAACAGCCAATTTTTGGGTCACCTTGCCCCATAAAGTGTAATAATGAATGATCAAAAAATCCTATGTACCCAAAAATGGTACCAATAAAAACCTCAACACTTTCTGCAAAAAACGAGCCCCTGCACAAGACGATCGGCAGAAAAATAAAAAACATATGGCATTCAGAAAACCAATCCAGCACAATCTGCCTTCCAAAAACCGTATGGCATTCCTTTCCTTCTGCTCCCTGCCGTGTGCCCGTACAGCAGTTTACAACCACATGTGGGGTGTTTATGTAAACCGCGGAATCAGGGTAATAAATATTGAGTTTTGTTTGGCTGTTAACCCTCAATGTGTTAAAGAAAAAAAATTTAGAAAATGGAAAATCTGCCAAAAATGTGAAATTTTGAAATTTCATCTCCATTTTCCTTTAATTCTTGTGGAACGCCTAAAGGGTTAACAAAGTTTGTAAAATCAGTTTTGAGTAACTTGGGTGTAGTTTCTACAATGGGGTCATTTATGGGGGGTTTCCACTATGTAAGCCCCACAAAGTGACTTCAGACCTGAACTGGTCCTTAAAAAGTGGGTTTTGGAAATTTTCTTAAAAATTTTAAGAATTGCTTCTAAACGTCTAAGCCTTGTAACGTCCTAAAAAAATAAAATGACATTTCCAAAATGATGCCAACATAAAGTAGACATATGGGGAATGTTAAGTAATAAATATTTTATTAGTTATGACTTTCTGTTTTAGAAGCAGAGAAATTGAAATTTGGAAAATTGAGAATTTTTCCAAATTTTGGGTAAATTTGGGATTTTTTCATAAATAAAGGTGAAATATATTGACTCAAATATATGACTATCATGAAGTACAATGTGTCACGAAAAAACAATCTCAGAATGGCGTAGATAAGTAAAAGTGTTCCAAAGCTATTACCACATAAAGTGACGCATGTCAGATTTGTAAATTTTGACCTGGACACTGGGGCATCAAAGACCCTTGGTCATGAAAGGGTTAAACACAAAAACTAACCCTATTCAACAAACACAATGGCATTGTCTGTGACACAATTAACAAACACAACATGCAAACAGACATCTCCACCCCCTCCATAATGAATGAATAGGGACAGTGGAGACACATGTGATGAGATTCTGAGTGTATCATATGGTGATCTACTCATCTAGGAGTCGGCTGCTATTGTAATCAACTATCTTAATCCCATCACTAACACAATCAGTGGGAGTCTCAGTGCAGAGTCAACCCTTTTTGTGTTGCTGAATCCACACTGTTAAAGGGGCTATTAATTGATATTTCTGCCAATCTCAGTAATTAATATTCATAAATAGGTGGAGATCGTCTAGTGATGACTCCGCCTATTTATGCCTAAATTAACAACAAATCACTACTGATTGCCTTACGCTAATTACTAAACTAGCTGCATGCGCCTTACCGACTACCGCTAATAATCACACGTTGCACAATAGGTATAAATAACATAGTATTTAATAATCCTCACAGAACATCACACACGTAATACACTAATAATACAGTACCAACAATACACTACAACTATTGCTACGGCGCCTTACAACTACAAGGAATATATATGTTTATAACTATATATATATATCTATATCAAGGGAATAGATATATACAGTTATAGCAGCACACAGCAATATAAGTACACACACTAATACGGTTCTGCCTACGCTAACACAGCCCCAATTCCTCCCCAGTATCTAACTATTATTACAATGATACACATACATTCTCTTTACCAGCAGCCCACCCAATCCTGACAATATACTATCCCTACGGGGAATAACAAGGGGTAAATACAGACACTGCTGCTGCTGGGGTAAGCAGGGCAGCCGGGAAGGTGTATCAGGGGTAGAGGCAATATAAGGGTTGTGTTCAGGGGTTATACAAGGGTAGCGGGGTATATGAGGGATCCTGGGGGAACACAGGGGGATTAGGCTCAGGGCAGGGGAAGGTAAGGATTACCAAGGGTTCAGGGGTAAGAGTGAATGAGCTGCAGGGGAAGGTAAGGGTTACCAAGGTTTATAGGGGGAAACCAAGGGAAGCAGGGACTATAGGGGAACACAGGGGTTGGTGGTGTAAGGGTTAATGAATGCAGGGGAATCAGGGGATCGTTGGTGGTATAAGGGTTAATGTAGGGAATGCAGGGGAATCAGGGAGCAGGGTATCGTTGGTGGTATAAGGGTTAATGTAGGGAATGCAGGGGATTCAGGGAATATAGCAGGGGATCGTTGGTGGTATAGGGCAGGGGGATAATATATATAGATACTTAGCGGTATAATGCTCGTTGTCCAGGGGGGCTCGTATGTCCAGGGGATGCTTCTTCCTGCTCTGGGTGGTCTTACATGCTTCCTGAGCGGAGCGCCGCAGGCCTATTTAAGCTTGGCGGCACCCGCTCCCAGTCCCACCATTGCCGCCGTGCGCATGTGCACCGCCGGCCTCAACACGTGGGCCGGCGCGGTGATATGACGTCACCGCGCCGGCCCGAGGATCTCGGAGCGCGCTTCCAGACGGGGGGATCCTTTGATCCTCCCGCCTGTGGAGCGTACGCCTACCTCGGCGCGGCCGGAGATGGTGACAAAGGGCAGAGGATCTTATTGATCCTCTGTCCTTTGTAGAGGCCGACGCTGGACATAATTGTCCAACTGTCGGTCTCCTCCACCCCCCCCCCCCCCAGCAAGTGCATTTGAGCGGGATTACGGCCATATATGTTTATACATGCTTGAGGCACATCTATAAACATATATGAATGGATATTACATACACATAGGGGGCAGGAATAAGCCCACCTATATAATAATACACATCATAGGGGTGCATATACATCCACAGATGTCTGGGACACATCTATAGATATATATGCACCCATACCCCTGAAACCCACCCCTATAATATACCCTATATACATAGAGGTGTATGCTGCCAAGGGGGCACACATACATCTCTATGTATGCATACACATCCTACCTGGACGGGCCCATATATATGCATATATGTCAGGGTGTATATATATATATATATATATATATATATACTTGAATATTACACTTCCCTCAACAATCCCCCTGTTGTCTGGAACACTACAATAAACATGTTGGGGGAAGGGTTGGGAAGTATTTGTCCCCTCTCAATCGCACTCTAGGTAACAATTTAGGAAGGACTGAAGTAATATGACCCTTAGTTACCAAGACATCACCCATCATGACTAACATCTCCATACACCGAATACACCGTCTTCTCTTTGGATAACTTCCTTGGCATCTTACATTATGATCCTCAGGTGTCAGCCACTCCCTATGTAATCTATTCCTGACTCCGGAATGGCTTCACCCTCGCCGTCTTTAGATCACTCCACTCAGCGACCGTGTCCTCTCTCTTTGCCAGTGTTGTTCTGCAGGCGTCCGTCACCCCCAATGTCAGTGCCGGTAATCCATGTAGCACCTCCTTACGGGGTATGGACGGCCGTAGGCTGGCCTTTTAACACAAGTATGACTTTCATCTTGATTGAAGACTCAGTTGTTGGAGAGGTTCTCCCATGGACAGATACATAGGTTTTTACAAGGCAGGTCAGAATTTCTGGTGAGAGGTGATGTCATAGCACCTAAATTCTAACAGCGGGAAGGAACCCCGCACTACCATCATTCAGTCCAACCCTTACAAAAAGTCACCATTGTCGATGTTGAAGTAGCAAATACCTTAGTAAAGGAGGGGCCTGACCCTAGAGAATCTACTCTACCCCACTCACACAAACATGTCACATCCCTCCCAATACAGCCCAATTCAATTCAGTGTGTACCCATAGAGACTCATGCAACCTGGCCTTACTCTCTATACCTCCCAAGACACCGGTAGTTAACAGACCCTCGTGTCATTGGGGAAATGACTATAGGATACAAGTGTGCGTCCAGCCAGCGTCCAGAGGAACTCACATGCAAATAATCAATATAAATCTATACACAATATGATGAGATCACAGGGTGGCCTATGAATATACCCCGAACCCTCCTACAAAAATCTACTACAATACGTGATATACATACACACAATGCTATGAGGTCACAGGATGGCTTTGGATTTTCATCCCGACCCTCATAGGAAACAGTATGTCCATGCGATCTCTGGCTTCAGGACTTTGTTGGAGCTAAGTCCTGAGCCTCCTACGATTAATTTCGTGAAGTTCTGTCTGGTTTAGCTGGTCCACAAGTCTCTTGACCCTCCTGTAGATTAGACACAGTCCCGTGTACAAGACGATTACCAGAACCAGAAAAACTATCACCGGGTGTATCAATAGGTTGAAGAAGGATGTTTCCTTTGGACTGTAGCTGAATATACTTTCCCACCAGGAAACCTTGGAGTCCTTGTCCAAGGCGGTAGTGATTGCAGTTATTTTGTTCTTGTCGTGCGTCAGTTGGATAGTGGCCTGTTTCTCTGTTTCTCAAAGATTCTGAAGTATTTCGTCTTCTTGGCTGAAGTCTAGCCGGAGATGTTTGAGTTCTATCCCAAAGCCAAGAGGAATCTTCTGGAGTCTCACTGGTACGTGAGGGAGGATGTCGAGTCTCTTCTCCGGGGTGATTGGTGTCCTTCTTTGTAGCTCTGCGACATCTAAACCTAGGACGGGACTAAGGATGCAATACGCTCCAGGGAGGAGTACTGCAATTAGTCCCATAAATGGTATAAGACATATTTTGCCTTTGGTACCAGCACCAATACCCTTGTCCCAAGTATTTAGGGGAGGAGGGTATTGGGCTGGCCTTCATCTCACAGGACCCCTCGGTGCTCCAACATTGGTGTCTTAACACCCGATCCTGACTACCTTGACAGAGGATAGCATCCTCTTTCTTCCAACATCCCTCTGTGTCTAACAGATAAGGATGGCCTCCCTCATAGGTTAGAACGCCCAAGGGGAGCTGTGGATGGAGCACCGTCTGGTTATTTATGACAATCCCTAGGTTAACTGCACTGTAACCCTGTCTGAGATGGCCAGATACAGGAGCCAATGACAACGCAGTGCACGTGAGATTCCTACAGCCATGCCACTGGACTACCCACCAGTTGGTGTGATTGGCTGCAAAAGGAGATATAAGAGGACTTACCCGTTGGCGGAGGTTAATTGGGAAGTGGCCGCCGTACAATGATGATACAATATGTTTAAGGTTGCCTGAGAGTTCACTTTGGACTTGCGTACATGCCAGAGCGAGCTGAGCTCTATCCTGTACCTCCAAGAGACCCACAACTAACCTTCTAAACTTCTCTCATAAAGCAGAAGATAGAGAGGTAGTGGCATCTATGTGCGAATGCTGCAAACCCTCTAACACGTGGTTTACATCAAGCTGGGTCTCGAATCCTTCTCCGGCGTGTCGCGCAACTATCCCCAAGTTTACCTCTCAGGATTTCCATATCCATAGTGTTCAGGGCGCCCACTCCCAATGCACCTCCGCCTAGTCCCATGGCTATCAGATCTCTTCTTCCCCTGTGATTCCTGTGTATGAGATCGTCCTTTCTTACCTCTTGCCCCGCCTCTATCCAACCTCTTATCATGTCAATTTGGTTTCTCACAAACTCCCCACATCTGTGATCCCACTGGTCGACTCGGAAGTCATCTACGGAGATTCTCCAAGTAAATAGGACGAATTTTGTCCCCGTGATGATCTTCCATGGGGATGACAGTTGAGGAGCTATAGGATCTGCCAATTGATGGATAGGGGCATTGCAAGAGTCTAAATGCATTTTTACAGGTAACACTTTCTCCAACCTGTAACACTAGTTTTCCTACGAGTTTGGATTTAGACAGATAGACCCATTGTGTAAATGTCCAGCACCCTTCATCTACTGCCTCGCAAAAAGTCCATCTAAACCGGATCACTCTGGTCATTCCATAGGGCCTGGCCAGAGTTACTGCAGTTTAACTTTAACATCATTATACTGGTTCGTATGTAATCTGTGGACACATGTCCCTGAACATAACTGGATTCCCTAGTGATAATCATATGGGAATCTCTTAACATACAATAAGCTTTTAGGGTGCCCTTTACCGGAATGGGTCTGTAAAAATATGTCCTTACCCTCAGCCCATCTTGGCTATCCCTCCTTATGAAGGTAGCTTTAAGGATATACCAGCCACTATACTCTGCACCCGTGACATCTTCGGGACTCAGAACCCCCTCCTTGGTACACAACACTGTGGTAGTGTTGGCTTCCACTTGTTTGTAAGGATGCAAGTGAGGGTCCCTAGACACCCATCTTAAAGATCTCATAGGAGTAGGGTCAGAGTCCCTGAGCACTCATGCAAATGAAGCAGTCCAAGTTCAATAGAGACTTGCTTGATTACAGTCGCAAAGAAGTGTATACCTGGCCGGACATGCGAGCACAGACTCCAAAATCTATACTAAGAGGGCTACGATCCAAAAGGGCTCAGCGTCACAGAGTCTCATTCAGCTCTACGGAGGCTGACTCACCTGAATCAGAATGTGATACCAACCAGACACAGACAGAGACATCCAAAAATCGCCCTATACCAGGAACTAATCCACACAGACAAGCGGCAAAAAACGCAGAGGAGGGCGACGACATCACAAGTCGCCGTTATCCCGCAAGATTCAGGAAGGGAAAGACGACCTGCAAATAATCAATTTGTCAGCCTGTTTACTGTCAGACCATGAGCTCAAGGTTCTAGGTCGAGGTCTAACATTTGCGCCGTCATGCCATTTTGATTTGTACAGGACCATATTGGACGTGAACAGACTAGCCCGCAGTCTAACCCTGCAGCAACATTTCCAACCAACAGACTCACAGGTGTGTAGTCCAGGAGATGCTGCGGCTGGTGTGTCCACCTCCAACTTGGATCCTGACTTAGCTATGAATACAACTTTGAACCCAAATCATATATATGATCCAGCCAGTATGTCCTTTAATGAAATGCTACGTGTGTATGATTTATTGGAATTGGGAAACACTTGCCCACCGTCCAATCCTGTTTACTGTTCGTCAGATTTCAATCCCTCTAATCGTGATTTCTATCCTGTACAATCTAGATCTCATGCACTGGATAGATTTCAGGAATTAGTTGAAAAGGATTTAGTCCCTTTGCACAATTCTGTTGTTTCACAACAAAGGGATCCAAATGCCCACAATCTATCCAAAAAAGAATTCCAAGCATTGTATAACCTCAGCAATAGAAATGACATTGTTGTGAAGCAAGCTGACAAGGGGGGAGCGGTGGTCATTCTAGATAGTGAACTCTATAGATCCCTTATCCATCAGATGTTACATAATGACAAGATCTATGATGTTTTACCTGGTGACCCGCTCCCCTCTTTTCAGAAAGAATTGAAAGACCTGTTGTTACAGGGATTCAATATGGGTGTTCTTAATCAAAAAGAATGTGATTATATCTTTGTTGCAGCCCCGGTTATTCCGATCTTACATGCTTTACCAAAAGTGCATAAATCAATCTTCCCCCTCCACTGAGACCAATTGTCTCAGGCATAGGGTCGTATTCCGAACGCCTATGCCAGTGGATCGACTCGTTACTGCAACCCTTGATTCCAAATATCCCCGGTTTTCTGAGAGACACTAATCAGTTTTACAGGCTGTACAAAACCTGGATGTCACGGAATGTGTACAGGTAACAAGACAAAACAACATGCATAAATGTCTCGCTGGATCCAAAAGCTAAGGAACGAAAGGGAGACCCCTGTAGAAGACCTGGCACTTTCCCTGGCTGCTCAGCCTATGCATAGATCCGAATGGTGGAGGTATGCATATCCACGAACCTTGACTATAAAGCCCTGAGCACCCTACAATAGTGAGGGGACACGACCACCGGTTCCCTACACCAGACACAGAGGGAGTCAGGGTCACCTGGGATCCAGCAAACAGAAAATAACAGATAAAAGTGTAACACTTAACTTTGTGGAGGAGAGGAGAACCAGGTGGGCAAGCACACATACTCCAGGAAGAAATATAAGCCGCCCAGAAAAGCATTCTGGGGAAGAATTTAAAGGGAAACAATTAGTCCAACACATAACAGCTGAGAGACGCTAATGAGAGGAGGAACTGAATACCACAACACAGAACTCAAGGGGGAGGTTCTGAAAGGCCTCTGTCAGAGCTTCTCAGCTGTCTGGTTGTGACAGTACCCCTCCCTCTACGAGTGGACTCCGGACACTCAGAACCCACCTTCTCAGGATG
Source organism: Bufo gargarizans (assembly GCF_014858855.1). Classification (NCBI taxonomy): domain Eukaryota; kingdom Metazoa; phylum Chordata; class Amphibia; order Anura; family Bufonidae; genus Bufo; species Bufo gargarizans. Next base: position 10,978,595 of record NC_058088.1, read on the forward strand.
GGACCTATGGAAAGCCTTGATGAGACGAGAGGCTTTAATGTCCGTCACTGAGACCCACATCCTCTCCTCAGGACCATACCCCTCCCAGTGAACAAGGTACTGAAGAGAACCGCGGACAAGACGAGAATCCACAATCCTAGAGACCTGAAATTCAAGATTCCCATCAACCATAATCGGAGGAGGAGGCAAAGGCGAGGGTACAATGGGTTGAACATAAGGTTTCAATAAGGACTTATGAAAAACATTATGGATCTTCCAAGTCTGAGGAAGATCAAGACGGTATGCAACAGGATTGATGACAGACAGGATTTTGTAAGGCCCAATAAACCTAGGACCCAACTTCCAGGAGGGAACCTTCAATTTGATATTCTTGGTAGACAACCACACCAGATCACCAACATTCAGGTCCGGACCAAGCACACGTCTCTTATCAGCCACACGCTTATATCTCTCACTCATGTTCTTTAGATTATCTTGAATCTTTTGCCAAATAGATGACAAAGACGAGGAGAATCTGTCCTCATCAGGTAAACCAGAAGACCCCTCTCCCGAGAAAGTCCCAAACTGTGGATGAAACCCATATGCACCAAAAAATGGTGACTTATCAGAGGACTCCTGACGACGGTTATTTAAAGCAAACTCAGCAAGGGACAAAAAAGAACACCAATCCTCTTGATTCTCCGCCACAAAACAGCGCAGATATGTCTCCAGATTCTGATTGACGCGCTCTGTCTGGCCATTCGACTGCGGGTGGAAAGCAGAAGAGAATGACAACCGAACCCCCAAGCGAGAACAGAAAGCCTTCCAGAATCTGGAAACAAACTGCGTGCCCCTATCAGAGACTATGTCTGAAGGAATACCGTGCAATTTGACAATGTGATCAACAAATGCCTGCGCCAGCGTCTTAGCATTGGGCAAACCAGGAAAAGGGATGAAATGCACCATTTTGCTAAAACGGTCCACCACCACCAGAATCACAGTCTTCCCCGAGGAACGAGGCAGGTCCGTGATAAAGTCCATGGACAGATGTGTCCAAGGACGGGAAGGAATGGGTAAGGGAAGGAGAGGACCTGATGGCCGTGAATGAGGGACTTTGGCACGAGCGCAAGTCTCGCAGGCTGCCACAAAACCCTCAACCGACTTACGAAGCGCAGGCCACCAGAATCTCCGAGCGATGAGATCCAGTGTGGCTCTTACCCCCGGGTGCCCAGCAAGGACCGTATCGTGGTGTTCTTTAAAAATCTGGTGTCTTAAAGCGAGAGGCACAAACAACCTCCCAGGAGGACAAAGATCAGGAGCCTCTGACTGGGCTGCCTGCACCTCTGCCTCCAATTCAGGAAAAAGAGCAGAGACCACCACACCTTCAGCCAAAATGGGACCCGGGTCTTCAAAATTCCCGCCTCCCGGAAAACAACGTGACAGGGCATCTGCCTTCACATTCTTAACTCCAGGGCGGAACGTGACAACAAAATTAAACCTAGAAAAGAACAACGACCATCTGGCCTGTCTCGGGTTCAGACGCTTGGCTGACTCCAAGTAGGCCAGATTTTTATGGTCAGTAAATACGGTAATAGGGTGTCTGGCTCCCTCTAGCCAATGGCGCCATTCCTCAAAAGCCAACTTGATGGCCAACAATTCCCTATCTCCCACATCGTAATTTCTCTCTGCGGAGGAGAGTTTTCTTGAGAAAAAGGCACACGGTCGCCAATTGGCAGGAGAGGAACCCTGAGACAAGACCGCCCCCACACCCACCTCAGAAGCATCAACCTCAACTATGAAGGGTAACGAAACATCAGGTTGCACCAAGATGGGAGCGGAAGCAAAACTCTCCTTAATATCAGAAAAAGCCTTACGCGCCTCTACTGACCAAGAAGAAAAATCTACCCCCTTTCTGGTCATATCAGTGAGTGGTTTAACAATAGAAGAATAATTCAAGATGAACTTCCTGTAATAATTGGCAAAGCCCAAAAAACGCATCAGCGCCTTTTGATTCTCAGGAAGCTCCCACTCAAGCACAGCGCGGACCTTCTCTGGGTCCATGCGAAAACCAGAAGCGGAGAGAAGAAACCCCAGAAATTGAATTTCTGGAACCGCAAACACACATTTTTCCAGTTTCGCATACAATTTATTCTCCCGCAGGATGAGCAAGACCTGACGTAAATGTTCCTTATGAGTTTTGAAATCGGGAGAAAAAATCAAAATGTCATCCAAATACACCAATACAAATTTTCCCATCAAATTATAAAAAATGCTGTTCACGAAATGCTGGAAAACGGCTGGGGCATTCATCAAACCAAAAGGCATAACCAAGTTTTCAAAATGGCCCTCAGGGGTATTGAAGGCCGTCTTCCATTCGTCCCCTTCTCTGACCCTGACCAGGTTGTATGCCCCTCTTAAATCTAATTTGGAAAAGACTTTAGCCCCAACAACCTGGTTAAATAGGTCCGGGATCAGAGGAAGCGGATAAGGGTCACGAATTGTGATATTGTTCAGCTCCCTGAAATCCAGACAAGGTCTTAAAGAACCATCTTTTTTCTTAACAAAGAAAAAACCAGCGGCAACAGGTGACTTCGAGGGTCGTATGTGTCCCTTTCTCAGACTCTCAGAGATATAAGCACGCATAGCGATCCTCTCAGGTTGGGAAAGATTGTATAAACGAGATTTAGGCAGCTTGGCGTCTGGGATGAGATTAATAGGGCAATCGTACTCCCTGTGCGGGGGCAAATCCTGAACTCCACACTCAGAGAAGACATCCGAAAATTCAGAGAGAAAAGATGGTATAGTCTTAGTAGCAACCTCAGAAACAGATGTCATGAGGCAATTCTCTCTGCAAAAGTCACTCCAACCATTTATTTGCTTCGCTTGCCAATCAATGGTGGGGTTATGCTTAGTGAGCCAGGGCAGCCCCAACACCAGCGGGGTGGGCAAACCGCTAAGGATGAAACATGACACATCCTCAACATGAGCATCACTCACAATTAAACGGATATTGTGAACTATGCCCTTTAATGATTTCTGAGAAAGTGGAGCGGAATCGATAGCAAATACAGGAATATCCTTTCTCAAAGCGCACACCTGGAAACCATGAGTTATCGCAAAGTGATTATCAATGAGATTGACCGCTGCTCCACTATCCACAAAAATCTCACAAAAAATGTTCTTGCTCTCTAGCGCCACCCTAGCCGGCAGGACAAAACGGGAACTACAAGCAAACGGAAAATCTTCAATCTCCGCCTCAATCCTGCCAATAGTAACAGACGGAACATTTTTCAAAGATTTTTTCCTCTTTGTTTCTTTATTATACCCAGAGAACTGCCTGAATCTCCTAGAGGGACAAATATTTGCCAAATGATTAATACCTCCACAACAAAAACAAACCCTCCCATGCGGGCTGAATCTTCTATTGTCAGAAGCAATCAACCCCAGCTGCATGGGCTCCTGCTCAGAAGGGGCTGACAGCGACTGAGACCCCTGCGCAGAGAATGGGACCGCTGCACAGTCCTGGGACCGAGTATGACAGGAAGGAGAGATCTCTCCTCTCTCTCTAAGACGCCTGTCAATACGAACGGCCTGAGACATAGCAGAGTCCAAAGAAATAGGCCTTTCATGAAAGGCAAATGCATCTTTCAATCCCTCTGAAAGACCATGGCAAAATTGACTTCGGAGTGCAGCATCATTCCAACCAGTATCAGCTGCCCAACTCCGAAATTCTGAGCAGTATATTTCTGCGGATTGTTTACCCTGGCATAGGAGACGTAGTCTAGACTCCGCCAGAGCAATACGATCCGGATCATCATATATCTGACCCAGGGCTAAAAAGAATTCATCCACTGAACGGAGGGGCCGTGCCCCCTCCGGCAGCGAAAAGGCCCAGGACTGAGCGTTACCCCTGAGCAGCGATATAATGATCCCCACCCTCCGTTCCTCATCACCAGAAGAATGGGGAAGAAGGCGAAAATGGAGTTTGCAAGCCTCTCTAAAACGCACAAAATTCTCACTACCCCCGGAGAACGTATCCGGGAGCGAGATCTTAGGCTCAGAACAAGCTCCATGAACGCAAGCTGAACCGGTCACTTGAAGCTGAGAAAAAGTCTTACGGAGGTCAGCTACCTCCAATGAAAGACTTTGGAAGCGTTCAGCCAAAAGTGAAACCGGATCCATGCTTAAGACGGTTTTGGCGGCTTATAATGTCACGGAATGTGTACAGGTAACAAGACAAAACAACATGCATAAATGTCTCGCTGGATCCAAAAGCTAAGGAACGAAAGGGAGACCCCTGTAGAAGACCTGGCACTTTCCCTGGCTGCTCAGCCTATGCATAGATCCGAATGGTGGAGGTATGCATATCCACGAACCTTGACTATAAAGCCCTGAGCACCCTACAATAGTGAGGGGACACGACCACCGGCTCCCTACACCAGACACGGAGGGAGTCAGGGTCACCTGGGATCCAGCAAACAGAAAATAACAGATAACAGTGTAACACTTAACTTTGTGGAGGAGAGGAGAACCAGGTGGGCAAGCACACATACTCCAGGAAGAAATATAAGCCGCCCAGAAAAGCATTCTGGGGAAGAATTTAAAGGGAAACAATTAGTCCAACACATAACAGCTGAGAGACGCTAATGAGAGGAGGAACTGAATACCACAACACAGAACTCAAGGGGGAGGTTCTGAAAGGCCTCTGTCAGAGCTTCTCAGCTGTCTGGTTGTGACACTGGAATGGTCCGAAGATTATCTATGGGTGACAGCTGATGTAGTCGCACTTTACCCTAGCATTCCCCATAAATTGGTGAATATCTCCCTGGTATGGTTTTTGGAGAATTTTGGAAATTTTTCTGTGGTGCTAATGGAGTATGTGGTGGCCGTTGTGAACTTCCTCCTGAGGCGGAATTATTTTATGTTTGATGGAAAGTTTTTCCTGCAGACATCGGGTGTGTCGATGGGGGCTAAGTTCTCTCCCTCCATAGCCAATATATTTATGGCATGGTGGGAGAGGGGCTTTCTCCTCATCGACACCAACCCATTTTCGGATAGCATAAGATGGTATGGCCGTTACATCGATGACCTGATCTTTATCTGGTCTGGTGATGTGGCGGCCATACCATCATTTGCAGATTATCTGAACGCATGTGTGAACGGTATCCAATTTACCGTTCAGCATAGCGCCAGGAGCATCGAGTTCCTGGATCTCCGCCTCAGGGGAGACTCCACCTCGGCCTCCATTTACACTAGCACCTACAGAAAACCAACATCAGGCAATACAATACTACATGCACAATCATGCCATCCCATGCATACCATCAGAAATATACCAAAAGGAGAACTAATTAGGGCTAGAAGAAACTGCATTGACGAGTCGACATACGAAACAGAGGCGCAAAACATCATAAGTAGACTAACACATAGAGCATATTCGGAAAAAAAGATGAAGAAATGCAGCAGAGACATTCAATACATGAATAGGAATACATTATTGAACACACATATAGAAACAAAGAGACAAAAAACTAGAGAGATATCTAACCAAGAAAGAAAAATATTTTTGTCACACAATATAGTAAGGAATACACTCAAATTTGTGACATTGTCAGAAAACACTTCCCAGTGCTAGCGTGTGACAAAACATGGGCAACTATGGTACACAATGGCATTAAATGTGCAGCCCGAAAGGCACCCACCATAGCTAGCTCCGTCAGCCCATCTCTCTTCAAAAATGACAAATCTCGAACAACACAAAACACATGGCTGTCAACAACAGGAAACTATAAATGTGGTCACTCCATTTGCATTTGTTGTAAATACATGAAGATCTGTCAAAATTTTGAATCCACTATTAACGGCCAAGTTTTCTAAATAAATTTTTTAAATTGTAATACCACTTATGCGATTTACTGCATAACATGCACAGATTGCAGGCTACAATATGTGGGATGTACCACAAATGCAATAAAAACACGCATTAGAAAACATATATCAGACATACCACACCATGAGAACCGCAACATATCTGCGGCAAGTCTCCATTTTGCCATGGTACATGGTGGTGATGTCTCCTATATGTCAGTACAAGGCATTGAAAAGGTTAAAAAACCAACATGAGGTGGTGACAGAAAGAGGAAACTCTTAAACAGAGAATCATACTGGATTTTCCGACTTGAAAGTCGCCAGCCTCAAGGTTTAAATAAGAAACTGGATCTAATTCTGCAGTATTAACCAATGGCTTATTTCTCCTCCTTTCTTCCTCTATTTCCCATTTCCTTTAGGCTCCTTTCACACTAGCGTTCGTCGGTCCGCTCGTGAGCTCCGTTCGAAGGAGCTCGCGAGCGGACCCGAACGCCTCCGTCCAGCCCTGATGCAGTCTGAATGGAGCGGATCCGCTCGGACTGCATCGGTCTGGCGGCGTTCAGCCTCCGCTCCGCTCGCCTCCGCACGGCCAGGCGGACAGCTGAACGCTGCTTGCAGCGTTCGGCTGTCCGCCTGGCCGTGCGGAGGCGAGCGGATCCGTTCGGGCTTGCAGGGTAGGTCGGTGGGGGCGGATCCGCTTGAGGATGACACCATATGGCTCAATCTTCGGGCGGATCCGTCCCCCATTGGCTTTGCGTTGGGAGTCTGGACGGATCCGCTCAGGCATCTTGCGCACTTAGAAATTTTTCTAAATTTTTCTAAGTTATTAATGCAGACGGATCTGTACTGAACGGAGCCTCCGTCTGCATTGATATGATCGGATCCGTTCAGAGCGGATCCGATCAAGCGCTGGTGTGAAAGTAGCCTTATATGTATTATTTTATGGACCATATGAATTGTCTTTTTGGCATGTTTTTACCTATGTACACATTTGTAGAAGGGAGGGGTTGAATTTTCAGCTGAATTTTCAGCCTGATTATCTCAGGTGAGGGACCCTCCCCCTCCTCTCTACAAAAGTAACTCACAGTGTATCTGAAACAGTCATGAGTAAGGGCTAAGATTGCATTGTGCCCGAAACATGTAGACTCTGCTTTCTGTACCTGGATTTTATACAGAATTTTCAATAAAGAAGCCTTGGATTACCACAACTACAAGCTGGACAAAATCTCTTTTCCTCTAGAGTCCCGAAAATGTCTGAATTCTTTGAGGCAGAGGGCATGTAAATCATGTTGTATGGCAGACACATTCTCCACAGGGGTATAATGTTAAATTACACCTTGGGCAAAACTCTCCCTCTGGAAACCATACAGATACCACTGTCCTGGTGTAAAGGAAAAGTTCTCGTATGGTTTCAGGATTTTGCCCTCCAAACATTCCACCATTAAAAGGCCGGGTTTATTCATAGATATGTCAGCCATATCATTATTAACTCCCAGGCCCTCCCCCGAAGCCTGCCATCATCATGCTTACCACCAGTGCCACAAGTTGGGGATATGTCATGTTCAGAGGATTTCTATATCTTTTTCTGGCTAGTCGTAACCTTGGTGAGTCTCCCTCCCGTGATCTGTTAATTCAATATGAATGTGATTAGTTTCATGGATCCACCCCCGACCCACCAAACCACTCCCCCCCCCCCCCCCCGTCACCCAACTCTGCGAGGGTTCACGTTATTGAGTTGGGGAGGCTCGGGTGGCCTTGGCCTGGTTGATATGGATCCATAAAACTCCCTGCCGCCTACGTGACTTTTTCTTGATCGTCATCGGCCTTTGCACCTTTAGCATGGTGTCACCCATTACTTCAAGGACCTGATAGGGTTTTTCCCAGTTTGCATCCCAGGGGCCGGCCTGACGGATTTTCACCATCACCAGCTCTCCTACAGATGGCATTGGTGTTTCCCCCTGTAGATACGGTCTGTGTAGCCGTATCGCTGCATGAGGCAATAACTCCTTCAGGTTTAGTTGTACCTGTTGGAGAAACAGGTCTCTGGCGATGGCGTTCTTCACTGGTTCTGACACTAGGGGTTCATTGGGCAGGGGCATTTTACGTCCGGTCATTAGTTTCGAACGGCGTGATACCGGTATTGGTAGCCTCGGTAGCTTGGATTCCCATTAGCACGGCTGGCAGAGAGGTTACCCATGAGGAACCTTTCTCCAGTAGTGCTTTAGAAAGTTGTGTTTTTATGGTCCGGTTCATCCGCTCCACGATGCCCGCAGACTGAGGGTGGTAAGGCACATGAAACCTTTGCTTTATGTCTAAAAGACATGACCCGTGAAATGGGTCCCTCTCTCTGACTCTATCAATCTGGGGATACCCCATCGTGACAGAACCTGTTCCCAGAGAACACGGGCAGTGGTTGTAGCCGAATCATTAACCGTGGGGATGGCTTCTACCCACTTAGAGAAGACATCCACTACCACCAGTGCGTAATGATAGTTACGACTTCCTGTTGGTAAAGGTACTATAAAATCTATTTGTAGTGCGGACCACGGACCATCTGCAGGAGGAACTCGCTGTAACACCGGCTTCAGGGCTGACGCCCTTGGGTTAACCTGAGCACATACCAGGCACTGTTGTGTTACTTCCTCTACTGTGTTGGACATTCCCGGCCAGTATAATTTGTCTCTCAGGAGAGACAAGAGTTTTTCCCGGCCCAGGTGTCCAATCAGTTGGTGGTTCAATCTGGTTAGCTCTGCTTGCAGATGCTGTGGAACCACAGGAAGAGGAAGTTGCTGTGTACCAAACACAGGATCCCTTGCTGTATTGACCAGGATGCTGTGGAGATGTGAGGTGTGTCATTAGAAGAGGATCTTTTGCTTGTTCCTCCTCAAATGACACCGGGCCTTTACTCAGGTTGGTACGAACTGCAATCTGGTAGGCAGATAGTGGCTCAGTGTCTGTTTCCTGAAGGATCCCAGATACTGCCACTAGTTTGGCCAATTCATCCGCCTTGTTGTTACCTAGCATCAAAGGCTCATCCCCTTTCTGATGCTCAGGGATTTTTATGATGGCTGCTTCCGCCGTGTGTGCCATGCCCCATTCCCAAAGTTCTTTCAGGACTGACAAATGAGTCAGAGGTTTGTTTTGGCTGTCCACAAATCCTCGTCTTTTCCATGTGTCCAGGTGCAGGGTGAGAGAACGAACTACATATGAACTGTCGCTATATATAGTTAGTTTCCCTGGGGGTTGAAGAAGCAAGGCTTCCTTGACTGCCTCCAGTTCCGCCCGCTGTGCCGACATGTGACCTGGTAACTTGACAAGATTCTGGGTACCTGTGGTCTCATCCAACACAGCAAAACCTGTGACATAGGTCCCATCCATGAAAAATCGAGAGCCATCAACAAAGATGACTCTGTCTTCTGGATGTTTATCGGTCCTGAAAATTTGTGGCGCGTTGATATGCGCTGGTTGGCCACAGTCATGTTCGGTGCCAGTTAGGTTCAGTAACTGGGACAGAACATACTTGGCTTTGTGGTTCACCTACAGACTCCGGCCACTGAGATCCATAATCCACCTCCCGAATCTCTGTTGGGAGACTCCAGGGAGTGTATCATGGAGCAGGAGGGCCAATGGAGAGTGTGGAGTCTGCAAAGTGAGGGGCCTGAAGCCTACAATATGCTCAGTGGTTTTAACGGCATAGTGTATGGCTGCCAGTTGTTTGGCACACTCATTGAACCCTCGTTCAACAGGCGAAAGTAACCTGGAGAAGTATCCCAGCGGTCTAGTGTCATACCCTATCTGCTGTAGGAGGACCGCTGAGATAGACTCCGTCCCTGCATGCGCCTGTATGGCTATTTCCCCTTCAGGATGGCAGAGGAGAGGTCCCTTTTCAAAGTAGAAAAGGCCTCTTCCTGTGCATCAGACCAACCTTTGATTGAGGGGTCTTCTCCTCTGAGGAGTTCATAGCGGGGTTTTGCTTTGGCAGCAAAATCCTCTATGAACTCCCTCATGAAATTAGCAACTCCCAGGAATTTTCTCAAATCCTGTAGAGTGCCCGCCTAGGTAACTTTACCATGGCTTCCACTCTGGCTGCCACGATTCCTTTGGCTCCAAAAGAAATTTGGACTCCAAGGAAAGACACCTCTGTTCTGGCCAAATTTGCCTTGTGGGGACTCAGCTTGAGTCCTGACTTGGCTAGGAGTCCCAATAGCTCTTTTAACAGAACCAAGTGTTCTTCTATAGTTTCTGTGTGTAAGAGCAGGTCATCCACGTATTGCAGAAGGCATCCCGGCTGTGAAAATACACTCAGAACGGCCGCCAATGCCTTGTGAAAATACGTGGGACTACTGTGGAATCCCTGGGGGAGTACACCGAACATGTACTGTTTGTCCCCTACTGTAAAGGCAAATTTGTACCTACAGTTTTCAGTGAGTTCAATTGAGAAGAACCCATTGGCAACATCTATGGTTGAGAATATGCGACTTTTGCCGCTTATTCTGGCCATGATGTCGGGAGTCTGTGTCACCACTGGAGCGGACATTGGGGTGTATTTGTTGAGGACCCGGAGGTCTATGGTGAGCCTCCATGCATTGGTGTCCTTTTTCTTTACTGGCCAGAGGGCATTGTTGCATTTAGAATTGCCCTCTATGACCACCCCCAAAGTTTTAAATTCCTGGACAGTGTCCAAAATTGAATGGGTGGCTTCTGGCGGAAAGCGGTATTGGCGTTGAGGTGGAGGGTCGGGACCTTGTATGTCCACCTGAACTCCAATCAGTCTGCCGCAATAGTTTTTTCCCTGGGCCCACAGATCGGGGTACTCATACACAATAGGCTCAAGGTCTGGATTATGCGAGATCTCAGGCCATTTGTGTTCGAGTACTTCAGTAGGGTCATCTATTGTTGGCAATGGTGGTCCCAGAAACTGGCGTTGGATGACAAACACCTTGGATTGTCTGGGACCCTTCCATACAATACTATTTGCCAGATCTAGGATCCACCCATTTTGTGTCATTACGTCGGTTCCAATAATGTTGTCAGAACCAGGGTAATACCACATGGGGATCCTAAGGGTAGTGTAACTGGTAATCTGGACAATTACTTCTTCTATTCTGTGGGCTTTCCCCCCCCTCCCCATGTTGGTGATCAAATCCGATCACCACACACTGAGGGCTGTTGGGATGTAAATCATGTTTGACATTGGTAATGGAAATTTCCGCACCAGTGTCAAGCATGATTTCAGCGTCCTGATTTTTGATTTTTGGCTTTTATGTGGGGTCTCCCTGAAGAATCTAGTATGATAGGACATACTGGCGCCAGATCTTTAGGGATCCCTGATCTTCAATCAATTTCTACCAGACTCCCAGTAGGTACCTGTGAGGTACATACTGCTACTTGTGGGTTCTTGCTATGGACCCTTGGTGTGGATTCCAGGGATTCCACATTCCTTACCGAATGCGCTGGGTCATTCACAACAGCCACACGTTTTGGTGTCTGGACCTGCGAATGTCCCAGATATTCCCCCACTGGTTTGGCATAATTAGGTTTCATCTTGAAACCGTTATTACTACCGTTCTCTCAGGATTTGTCCGGTTATTGCGTGACCATTGTGGATAATTCCTCTTTATGTGCCCGTATTGTAAACATAGGAAGCATCGAATGCCTCCTATCTTTTCCAATGGCGGGGCCGTGGGGCGAATAGCTGAATTACCCTTTGTGTGCTGTACCCGTTCATCTTGAGATGTATCGTGTACAGGCGCACGCTCCGTCACTTTGACTAATTTCTTATTGAGCAGTGTATCCTGTCTGCACTGCTCAATAATCATAGCAGCATCCGTGAGGGATGGCTCCCTGGCTGCGCTCAACTGGATTGCAGTGTCAAGGTATAGGAATTTCTCCACAAACATACATATCATACCCTGTGGAATTCCGATACCGTGATCCTTTGTAACCCTTCTATACATGGCTTCAAACCGACTACACATAGACAGGGGTTTGTCATGTATAGTGGGTTTAAATTTGGACAGGATATCTGGAGTGACGTCCCAATGGCCCGTTGCCAGTCTCATGAGTATGGAGAGACGTTCCTCCTTGTCATAAAACTGTCCAATCATGGGTTGCGTCCTCCCCGTTACCTCATACCTTTGGTTTAGGTGTGTAGGTAACCATAACTTGAATAACTCCATGCGATATTCGGTCGCCACTGAATACTCAAAGATATCACATGAAGTAAACGGATCTACACTGGGATCATATTTTGGGATCTCCTTGCAAATCCGTAACAGGAAGTTTATCCTTTCCATACTGGAATGGTTAGGATAAAAATCTTCCTGTCTTTCCGGATGCGTTGGCGGATTGGAAGTGGTAAATGGCCAACCACTTTCCTCTCTCCAATCGTTGTCCTGTTCCTGGACTCGGTTGCTACCCCTATTCTCCCTGGGTGTTTGGGTGAAAGGTAGCGTCCGTTCCACCTGTCCCCTGGTGTCTAATGCGTCGGGTATTTGATCCGTGGGAGACCTTGGCGCCGTTGCCGCTGTCTCCCCCTGTGCCGTTCCCGAAACACAAACCTGTTTCGTGGGCAACATGTGCAGCACGCCAGACCTGCAGGGTATAGCGACAGTGAGGTCACGGTATGGGCAATCGAGGGTTACTCACTTTTTGGAGGACCCTGGGCAGGCATGCAGCAGTGAATGAGAGGCAGACACTAGTTCCTCTGGGGCACACTCTGGGTGTAGAGACCTGGCCTGATGTTGGGTGAGGTGCCCTGGTTGTTGCAGGTGTTTAGAGTGCCTGAGGCAAGGTCCCTTTAAGGATCGTGACGCCAGTGCCTGTAACGGTGGCACACCGGTTTGCAGGAGGATTAAATGAGTATGCAGTTGTTGAACCAAACGTTGCTTTACTCTCAAAGTTGAACAATCATGTTATCCATAGATACCGTATTGTTCCTGAACTGATTTATCTCAGTGTACAGTCTGAGCAGTTCCTTATCCATGTCAGAGTAGAAACTCTCCTTGTCCGAGAGTCTAGACTCTAACACGCAAATCTCCCTGCCCCTCTCGACCGTACACTGGGACTTCTCTTGTAGTTGTGTTTGTAATGTGTGTAACTGTTTAATGTTCTCAACACAACAATTGCAGTGAAAGTTTGCCGTGTTGGAAACTTCCTCTGCCTTTGTTGTGCTGTTCAGTGTTTCAAGATGTTCTGGCTTCCAAATGATATCCTCAAAGGTGTGAACCAATTTGGGGAACATTTGGAGCCGTTTTTGTAAACGCACTACGATTAATGCAGAGTTTATCATGAGCGTATGCCTGGTCCAATAAAGTGGACCATAGCAGCTCAGTGGATTTGTACGTGGTGGAGATGATGGGGTTGTATGTGCTATGTTTGCTGAGGTGTTGCAGTGTGGCGAAGTTCATACTCACTTTTTGACAAGAGGCCATCTTCATTGGTGTCGTTGTTCGTTGTACTGTGTTGCTGCGTGGAGGAGGTCCTTCAATATTCGGAACGTCTTCTCCCGACCAGCCAGACGACTTTTGCTTCAATGATGATGGTTCTCTCTTCAGTCTTCAGCGTGTAAGGGAATCAGAAAATATTAATATACAAAAATCAGAAAAGATTTTAGATTCTCTGCTGTAGAGTTTGCTCTGTGTCTAGTTCTGATTGAGAAAAAACGCTCTACCTGTCCAAACCTTCAGGCTATGGACGCTCAGAATCCACTGACCGCGTCCTTCCCACCTAATTATTTCACAGCGTAAGTGATTTTTCTTCCCAAAACCAAACACAGGTACAAACTCCTAGCAGTGGGCCTGGCTCGCCAATGTTAAAGGGGCTATTAATTGATATTTCTGCCAATCTCAGTAATTAATATTCATAAATAGGTGGAGATCGTCTAGTGATGACTCCGCCTATTTATGCCTAAATTAACAACAAATCACTACTGATTGCCTTACGCTAATTACTAAACTAGCTGCATTAGCCTTACCAACTACCGCTAGTAACCACACGTTGCACAATAGGTATAAATAACATAGTATTTAATAATCCTCACAGAACATAACACACGTAATACACTAATAATACAGTACCAACAATACACTACAACTATTGCTACGGCGCCTTACAACTACAAGGAATATATATGTTTATAACTATATATATCTATATCAAGGGAATAGATATATACAGTTATAGCAGCACACAGCAATATAAGTACACACACTAATACGGTTCTGCCTACGCTAACACAGCCCCAATTCCTCCCCAGTATCTAACTATTATTACAATGATACACATACATTCGCTTTACCAGCAGCCCACCCAATCCTGACAATATACTATCCCTACGGGGAATAACAAGGGGTAAATACAGACACTGCTGCTGCTGGGGTAAGCAGGGCAGCCGGGAAGGGGTATCAGGGGTAGAGGCAATATAAGGGTTGTGTTCAGGGGTTATACCAGGGTAGCGGGGTATATGAGGGATCCTGGGGGAACACAGGGGGATTAGGCTCAGGGCAGGGGAAGGTAAGGATTACCAAGGGTTCAGGGGTAAGAGTGAATGAGCTGCAGGGGAAGGCAAGGGTTACCAAGGTTTATAGGGGGAAACCAAGGGAAGCAGGGACTATAGGGAAACACAGGGGTTGGTGGTGTAAGGGTTAATAAATGCAGGGGAATCAGGGGATCGTTGGTGGTATAAGGGTTAATGTAGGGAATGCAGGGGAATCAGGGAATATAGCAGGGGATCGTTGGTGGTATAGGGCAGGGGGATAATATATATAGATACTTAGCGGTATAATGCTCGTTGTCCAGGGGATGTTTCTTCTTGCTCCGGGTGGTCTTACCTGCTTCCTAAGCGGAGCGCCGCCAGCCTATTTAAGCTTGGCGGCGCCCGCTCCCAGTCCCACTATTGCCGCCGTGCGCATGCGTGATATGACGTCACCGCACCGGCCCGAGGATCTCGGAGCGCGCTTCCAGGCGGGGGGATCCTTTGATCCTCCCGCCTGTGGAGCGCCGGAGGTCAGCCACCCACAGGGGCATGGGAACTCTTTGTTCCCATGTCTGTTAGGCGCACCATCTCTGGCGCGGCTGGAGATGGTGACAAAGGGCAGAGCATCTTATTGATCCTCTGTCATTTATGCAACACGCCAGACCTGCAGGGTATGACGAAGTGAGGTCACAGTTATGGGCAATCGAGGGTACTCACTATATTTGCGGAACCCTGGGCAGGCGCGTGGCAGTGAAGGAGAGGTAGACACAGTTCCTCTGGGGCACGCTCTGTAGATAGGGACCAGGCCTGATGGTAGTTGAGGTGCCCTGGATGTTACAGGTATTTTGTGTGCCTGGGGCAAGGTCCCTGTGGTATTCGTGACGCCAGTGCCTTTGGACAGTGGCACGCCGGTTGGTGGTTGGAATGATGAAGGTACACAAGTATATAGTGAACCAAAACGCAACTTTACTGAACAATCCAACTTTGTACAGCAGGTGTAGCACAGTCTTGATATTACAGTTCCACAAAAGGGGCTTATTCACAAATATGGCAGGCAATAGTCATGCAAGTTACACTGAGGGTAAATTCCACAAGCACTCAGCAGCAGGTTGTACTTTTCCCAGAATCACTGTACACTGTCCTTTATAGAACTCCTGCTCTGGCTTTATATCTCCCAAGGCCCGGATGCCTAAAAGGGTGGCTTATATCCTTGGTTACTTTCTTCCTCAGGTATTATACTGCTTGCTATGATTCCTAAAATCCTCTGCCCATCAGGGTCACTTTTCTTACCCTGGGTCGCCTCCTCTTATCAGGTGGATAACTGTAGGCTTTCTCCCAGGAGGTTGGATCCTGCAACTGGGGTATCTCTACTGAGCTGATCCTAGCTTCAGGAGCTTCAGGTGGACGAGGTGACTCCTCTAGTCCCCTGGAATGAACTAACACTTCCCTGTCTGGGCCTTCCTATATGTAACCAGGGCTCTCCAGCTCCCTCTAACGTCTGGGAGGCTAAACTACACCCTGACAGGCCTGACACCCAGATAATACAGGGAAAAACATGCACATGACATTTAATGCAATGCAACACATTAACCTGTGCAGTGCCCACCTTTACCTAGTGGGACACTACATACCCCCACGCTATAACGTTGCCCGTCCTCGGCGCAACATGGAGGGTCCGCCCATCTGGAACGGAAAACCTGAAAGATAGCAGAAAACATACATATGCAATATTCACCACATTAACAATGTAACAGTTATTAAATGCACTGAAAGGAGTGATGACAAGGGGCGTCGTTCTCTTCTCTCAGGATAAGGTGAAGGAACAGGGGCGCTGACCTGGCACAGCGTATCAATAAACCAGGATAGTCCATATAAAATGTAGGTAAACATAAGTCCTTGGAGGCTCAAAGAACAACATGAGTCCGTACCCAGGCTTGCAACGGTTAAACAGGGGTTTCCCGTGAGGGGCTACCTGGTCCCATAACGTAGTCCACAAACCTCACAGGACGATGCCCCCTGGTAGAACGGGTAGACCTCCTTACTGGCAGGGATTCTTCCTGCCTGGCTTCAGGAATGTCAGAGGAGCCCATTGCCTCTGGAGCTTCTTCAGGAGGCTGAGGGCTAACAGGAACAGGAGCAGGAACCAATAGATTCAACCAAGGCGTGAGGGCCCAGTGGAGCGGCTCTTTATCATGGATTAAGTTCTCCACAGCCTGCATGGGGTCCATAGGTGGAGCCGGCAACTCTTCCTCAGTAGGCTCAGGTTCCATCTCTTCCGCCGCTGGTTCTCCTTCTATACAGGGCTTGAGGCGGTTCCTGTGAACAACTTGGGGACCTTTTCCTTCCCTGGAGATCTGGTAAATGTGGGCCGCAGCATTAGGTATGGCAGTGATAAGATAGGGAATCCTTTCCCATTTGCTGTCCAACTTGCTGGTCCGGTGGTTGTTTTTCAACCATACCTTGTCTCCCAGAGCCAGGGGTCCCGCATGGGCAGTCTGGTCAAAGTCTTTCTGCTGCCTTTCTCGGACAATCTCCATCCGTTCCTGGACAATCTCCTTAGCATTAAGAAGACGCCTTTGGTGCTCCACTACCCAGTCAGTCTTGGGCAGTGGGTTGATCTCATCCGGCACTTGTACCCCTAGGGAGTGGTCTGCAGGCAATCTCCCTTGTCGGCCGAACATCAAATAGAACGGGGTATAACCGGTGGAACAGTGGATGGTGTTGTTGTAAGTGTACATAAGCTGCGGCAACAAAGTAGGCCAATCTCCCCTCGTCTCAGGGGGTACTGCTCTCAGCATTTCAATGAGAGTCTTATTCATTTTCTCACAGAGTCCGTTACCTTGCGGATGATAGGCGGTGGTCCGGACCTTCTGGCAGTTGTGTAGCAGGCACATCTCATGGAACAGCTGTGACTCAAATGCGGACCCTTGATCGGTGAGGATCCTTTCTGGGCAACCGTAGGGCAGCAGGAAATGCTTCCAGAACGCCTCCGCTGTGGTCTTTGCTGTCAGGTCTTTCACAGGCACTGCTACGACAAACTTAGTGAAGTGATCAATTATAGTCATGGCATATGTATACCCTGAGCGACTCGGCTCTAACTTTACATGATCAATGGCAACAAGTTCTAAAGGAGCCTTACTTACGATGGGATGGAGAGGCGCCCTCTGGTCATGGCGTTCAGTTCGCCCCACAGCACAGGCAGTGCATTCTCGGCACCATTTCTCGATATCTTCTCTCATCCCGATCCAATAGAATCTTCTGCGAATGGTGGCCTCAGTCTTTTGCACACCGAAGTGTCCGGACTGGTTGTGGTACATATCCAGCACCAGGCTGGCATCCCGACGTGGCAGGAGAATTTGATACACTCTATCATAGGACACTGGATCCAGACTCCTTCTGAGCAACAGGCCCTTTTGAAGGAATAGTTGATGGCGATGTCTCCACAGTCTCACTAGCTCTGGGTCTGCACTCTTCCTGCGGATCCTCTCAGGGACTTTTCCACTGGTAAGGAAGTCGAGCAGTTCACCGAGGACTCTACTTTCGGACTGGAGCTTAATCCATCTTTCTTGATCGCCTCTGGACTCAGGACCATCTGATGAGGAAGGATCAGCAGCAGGAGAAACTTCAGTACGTATATTATCCTGCTGGGTAAATTTGTTATAAAACGCTGGCATCTCCACCTCTTCCCAGGCATCTTTCAGTTCATCTGGGGCTTCTGTAGTGGGGAGTCGTGACAGAGCATCAGCGTTCTCATTGGAGCGGCCTGCCCGGTACTTCACGGTAAAATCATAGTTGGCCAGGCGGGAGGCCCACCTTTGCTCCAGTGCCCCTAATTTGGCTGTATTCAGATGTGCCAGGGGATTATTATCTGTGAAGGCAACAAACGGTGTGGCAGCGAGATAGTCCTTAAACTTTTCGGTCACAGCCCACACTAAGGCAAGAAACTCCAGCTTGAAAGAACTGTAATTCTGGTCGTTCTTCTCAGCTCCCTTCAGGGATCTGCTGGCATAGGCAATCACCCTTTCTTTGTTATCTTGCACTTGAGCCAACACGGCCCCCAGGCCTCTTTTACTGGCATCTGTGTAGAGGTGGAATGGCTTCTGATAATCTGGGTAACCCAGAACAGGGGGTTCAGTCAACTTCTTCTTTAGGAGTTGGAAGGCAATTTCCCGCTCTTCATTCCATTCAACAGGAATAGGAGTCTTTGGGCTCTTTTTTGGATGCCCCCTCAAGAGTTCCTGGATGGGATCCGCAATTTGTGCGAAATGCGGGATGAATCGCCTATAGTACCCTGCAAAACTGAGAAAGCTTCTCACCTCTTTCACGGTCGTAGGAGTAGGCCAGTTACGGACAGCCGCAAGTTTGTCAGGGTCAGGCTGTACTCCTTCGGCATTGACAATGTGCCCGAGATATCTGACGGCTGGTTTCAGCAGGTGGCACTTGGATGGCTTGATTTTGAGGCCATATTTAGAAAGAACTTGAAACACCTCACCCAGGTGCTTTAGATGGTCCTCATACGTCTTGGAGTATATAATGACGTCATCCAGGTATAATAGCACCGTCTCAAAATTCCTATGGCCTAAACAACGTTCCATCAGCCTCTGGAACGTCCCTGGAGCATTACACAGTCCAAACGGCATATAATTAAATTCAAACAGGCCCATAGGTGTAGTGAAAGCAGTCTTTTCTCGATCTTCTGGGGCCATGGGTACCTGCCAGTACCCGCTGGTTAAGTCCAAGGTGGAGAAATAGGCTGATGACCCCAGGGCAGTCAAGGACTCCTCAATGCGTGGCAATGGATATGCATCCTTGTGGGTGATTTGATTAATTTTCCTGTAATCCACGCAGAACCTTATGCCGCCATCTTTTTTTCGAACAAGTACTAGGGGCGCAGCCCAGGGACTATGGCTGTCCCGGATTATGTTAGAGTCTTTCATCTCTTTTATCATCTCTTTCACAGACTGATAGGTAGTAGGTGGTATGGGTCTGTGCCTCTCCTTAATAGGAGGGTGAGAGCCAGTGGGTATGGTATGTTTGATCACACTGACCTCTCCATAGTCTGTGGAGTGTTTGCTGAAAGCCTGGTGGTGCTCCTTCACCAGCTTCAGGACCCCCTCTATTTGCTCCTTTGGGGTGGATTCGTTCCCCACATGTAGTTCTTCCCACCAGGATGCCGTAGGGGTGCTGCTGTTCTGCGCGGTCTGGAACGCCTCCGCGGCAGGCAGACGGATCACATCCTGGAAAGACACCTGTAAAAGCTGAGCAACGGGGCAGTGTTTAAAGAGGGTAACGGGATGATCACCAAAGTTGATTAAACGAACAGGCACTTTACCTTGGGACACGGTCACCATGCTCTTGGCTGTCCGTACGAAAGGATGATCCTTAATAGGAATAGGTTCCACTAGGGCTTGATAGTCCTGGCCCTGGATCCCTAATACAGCACGGCACCACAGGATGATCTGGGAATTTGGAGGCAAAACTACCGGCCGGTTATCCCGGACCCGGACAGTGCAAATTTCTCCTTTCTTGTTGGCGAACCTTTGTTGAGCGCACAGCACGCTAATAGTTTTCTGAATAACTCTTCTAGACGCAGGTGAGGCGGATGATATGGTTTGGTTCAATGCTTCAAGCACTTCGGAGTAACAATTTTTAAGAACATTAGTCCCTAAGATCACGGGGTGTCCTCCTTTACCTCCGGCTTGTACCACAATCACGCCTTGCTGTGGCAGGGTGGCTTCTCCCACCTGAAGAGTAGGTTCCCAATACCCATGCACTTTCACTGGCTTACCGTTGCTAGCGATAATATCTAGCCAGGACTCTGGTGGCTGGGTGAGGAGACTTGGATCCCAGAACTTGTCAAAGGCAGGCCGTTGAATGGTGGTGAGTGGTGACCTGTGACCCGGTGTCCAACAGGGCTTCAAAGGGTATCCCGTTGATACATATCTTAATTTTCGGACGGGACCCGACATACTTAGGCATCCAGTTTGGATCCTTTGGACCTTCTGTTCTACCTCCCGAGGGGCGGTCCTCTGCCTCAGGGGTTAGTCGTTTAACTGCCAGCACATGGATTCGGTATGTCCATATTTCTTGCAATGTTGGCAGACAGGCTGTTTTCTACTTCTGGGCCGGTACTTCAGTCGCCCATCAGGCTCTTTTGGATACACATCTCCATATGCCGGTGGGAGCCTGGGAGGAAGGGGATCCTTATCTTCTAGTAATAACGGTCTCTCCCACTCCTCTATCTTTTTGCACACCTTCTCTAGACTTAGAGTAAGATAGTTCACTTGCTCCATTAATGCTGCCACTACATCCGTGACTGGAGCTTGGGTGGCTTGACTGACTCCTGCAGACCCCACATTAATAGTCTTTGGCTGACAAGCCTGGGGTTCAGGGAAGGTTGCTGGCCCTGGAGCAGGGTTCTGGCCCAGTATGCTGATGGCCAATTCTTTAAAATCCAGGAATGTACAGTGAGGGTGTTGAGCTGACAACATCCGCAGCTGGCCCATTAAATGTTCAGTACTTATGCCTGCAATGAATTGCTCTCTAAGAGTCCGGTCCTGGTCCTCAGCTTCCTTAGGATCCACTTGGACTACAGCTCTCAGCGTCTCCTGTAAGGACAGGGCGAAATCACGGAGTGACTCTCCAGGCTGTTGTTTTCTGCTGAAGAAACGCATTTTAACTTCTGACACCGTTCTGGCTTCAAATGTGGTGCCCAAACGTTCAAAGATCTGTTCCAGGCTATTTTTCTCAGAACGGGGCCATGACATTACTTCCCTCCGGGCGGCCCCTTCTAATTGAGCTAAGAGGATCTCCATTTGCTGCTCAGCATTGATGGGATAAAGCCGGAACAGAGCCAGTATTTGTTCCTTAAAGTCTTTTAACTTGTGGGCTTCCCCTGAATAACGTGGGAACCAGGGGGCTCCGAAATAGTACGGCATGGTTAGCGGCATCAGGCTTGGCGGTGCCGCGGCGGCAGGGGCCCCAGCAGGGTACTTCGGCAGGCACGACTGGGGCTGCCTGTGCGATTTCCTCAACCGCAGACATGGCGTTGCTAGGTGGGTATGGCCCTTTAAATGTAGCGGAGCGGACCGGAGCGGCTATGGCAGTAACTTAAACTTTTTTTTTTTTTTTTTTTTTTTTTAGACAAGTCTTTCACGACTAGCGGGGATCCCTCCTGTGCCTTGGCAGGGGTCGGGGAGCTTCCGGGAAGGTAAGCGGAGAAGCCGGTAAAAGTTTTTAAAGTCAGTACTCACTCCGGTGGTGCTCGCTCCAAGTCTCGCGAGATGCGCAGCTACGGGTGTCGGACGTCTTGCGTACCGCATCAGCAGGTAGACGCGGCCTCTCGTAGCTCCGGGACTCCGGTAGGCGGGGCTCTTCTTCCTGGTTAGCTGGGCGATGGCTCCGCCTGATTCTTTTCACGCCAAAGTCCTCTTTTTCGCGCCAAACAGCTCCACGAGGCGCACTTGTAATCCGATCAGGTTAAATGAGCAATATGGCTGTCAAATCGGCAGAAAATAGTCCATACAATGCAATCTTCTCACCGCAATTATTACAGTTCACTTTGGCCCAGCAATTTGCAATAAAATAATTAGGGCTTGTCACTTTAAGACAATTTTCAGCACACAGTTTTTGTATCCGCAATGGTGCAGGAATATTCGTATCCTGTTCGTGACGCCAATTTATGCAACACGCCAGACCTGCAGGGTATGACGAAGTGAGGTCACAGTTATGGGCAATCGAGGGTACTCACTATATTTGCGGAACCCTGGGCAGGCGCGTGGCAGTGAAGGAGAGGTAGACACAGTTCCTCTGGGGCACGCTCTGTAGATAGGGACCAGGCCTGATGGTAGTTGAGGTGCCCTGGATGTTACAGGTATTTTGTGTGCCTGGGGCAAGGTCCCTGTGGTATTCAGGACGCCAGTGCCTTTGGACGGTGGCACGCCGGTTGGTGGTTGGAATGATGAAGGTACACAAGTATATAGTGAACCAAAACGCAACTTTACTGAACAATCCAACTTTGTACAGCAGGTGTAGCACAGTCTTGATATTACAGTTCCACAAAAGGGGCTTATTCACAAATATGGCAGGCAATAGTCATGCAAGTTACACTGAGGGTAAATTCCACAAGCACTCAGCAGCAGGTTGTACTTTTCCCAGAATCACTGTACACTGTCCTTTATAGAACTCCTGCTCTGGCTTTATATCTCCCAAGGCCCGGATGCCTAAAAGGGTGGCTTATATCCTTGGTTACTTTCTTCCTCAGGTATTATACTGCTTGCTATGATTCCTAAAATCCTCTGCCCATCAGGGTCACTTTTCTTACCCTGGGTCGCCTCCTCTTATCAGGTGGATAACTGTAGGCTTTCTCCCAGGAGGTTGGATCCTGCAACTGGGGTATCTCTACTGAGCTGATCCTAGCTTCAGGAGCTTCAGGTGGACGAGGTGACTCCTCTAGTCCCCTGGAATGAACTAACACTTCCCTGTCTGGGCCTTCCTATATGTAACCAGGGCTCTCCAGCTCCCTCTAACGTCTGGGAGGCTAAACTACACCCTGACAGGCCTGACACCCAGATAATACAGGGAAAAACATGCACATGACATTTAATGCAATGCAACACATTAACCTGTGCAGTGCCCACCTTTACCTAGTGGGACACTACACTTTGTAGAGGCCGACACTGGACATAATTGTCCATCTGTCGGTCTCCTCCACCACCCCCAGCAAGCGCATTTGAGCGGGATTCCGGCCATATGTTTATACATGCTTGAGGCACATCTATAAACATATATGAATGGATATTACATACACATAGGGGGCAGGAATAAGCCCACCTATATAATAATACACATCATAGGGGTGCATATGCATCCACAGATGTCTGGGACACATCTATAGATATATATGCACCCATACCCCTGAAACCCACCCCTATAATATACCCTATATACATAGAGATGTATGCTGCCAAGGGGGCACACATAAATCTCTATGTATGCATACACATCCTACCTGGACGGGCCCATATATATGCATATATGTCAGGGCATATATACATTTATATATACTTGAATATTACACTTCCCTCAACACACA
This sequence comes from Bufo gargarizans, assembly GCF_014858855.1. Lineage (NCBI taxonomy): Eukaryota > Metazoa > Chordata > Amphibia > Anura > Bufonidae > Bufo > Bufo gargarizans. Next base: position 11,002,012 of record NC_058088.1, read on the forward strand.
CCATGCCTTTTTAATGGGCAATGGGAAATATGTGGCATATAAATGACACACATAAATCAGGGTTCATAGTACCTTGTAAGGTCTTAGGGGTCTCCATAGTTCTCGGTCCATAGTCTGTAGGAAGGAGGCTAGCCCTCAGGCTTCTCCAGCATCCCCAGTGATGGTTCAGTCCGTCACACTGACAAAAGCAGCAGGATGAATTCTGAGGTGTTTCGGGCAATATTATCTGCTCATATTCAGCCAAATGCTTCAGAACTGATTAGACGGCTCTTCACAATGCAGATGGACAAAGCAACCAAAGAGTACACCTGCACCCTAGAGGGAAGTTATCACACAAATAGAGAAGTTCCACCAGGTAGTTCCGCAATTCGCAGGTTTTATTCTACTTACAAAAAGTCATCAAATTTCATCCTTAAAATCAATATGAATAAAACCTGCGAATTGCGGAACTACCTGGTGGAACTTCACTATTTGTGTGATAACTTCCCTCTAGGGTGCAGGTGTACGTGAGTGCACCAGCCTCTGGTAACCGATTGTTTGGCTACAAGGTGAAACAACTGCGCATTTGGAATAAGGATCTGGGATTGGAACTCTACACTCATAAGGCAGCGCGATCAACCTTTATAGGGACTGAAGAGCAGAGCATCACCAGGGATGAAGCCCAGCGTCTGGTGATGTCTATGCGTTCCAGAATTCAGGCTGTAATTGACTGCAAAGGATTTGCAACCAAGTATTAAAAAGTGAAAGTTTGATTTATGATTATTATTCTGTCCCATTACTTTAGGACCGTTGTACTTTCTGCACCGTTCACCTGATTTGGATGTAAATACCCTCAAATTAAAGCTGACAGTCTGCAGGTAAAGGGCTTCTGTCACCCCACTTTTTTTTTTTTTTGTTTACTTCTAATCCCTATAGTGCGATTTATGCCTACATAATCTAATTAATCATTTTGGTTCAGTAGATTGTGTTAAAAACGTGCTTTTAAAATATGCAAATTACCTTGCTACCAGCAAGTAGGGCGGCTACTTGCTGGTAGCAGCCGCATCCTCCGATCATAAAGACGCCCCCTCCTCCTGTTGATTGACAGGGCCAGTGAACGGGATCGTCCTCTGCTGGCCCTGTCTGCTCTCAAGATCTCGCGCCTGCGCCGTAACGGTATTCAGTCGGCGCAGGCGCACTGAGAGGCGGCCGCTCCATCCTCAATGCGCCTGCGCCGATGACGTCACATCTACACCCGGCGCAGGCGCATTGAGGATGGAGCGGCCGAGCGAGCGTCCGCCTCTCAGTGCGCCTGCGCCGATTGAAGTCAGGTACGGCACAGGCGCGAGATTTTGAATGCAAACAGGGCCAGCAGAGAACGATCCCGTTCCCTGGCCCTGTCAATCAACAGGAGGAGGGGGCGTCTTTAGGATCGGAGGATGCGGCTGCTACCAGCAAGCAGCCGCCCTACTTGCTGGTAGCAAGGTAATTTGCATATTTTAAAAGCACGTTTTTAACACAATCTACTGAACTGAAATGATTAATTAGATTATGTAGGCATAAATCGCAGTATAGGGATTAGAAGTAAACAAAAAAATATATATGGTTTAGTGGGGTGACAGAAGCCCTTTAAAGCACATCTTGTTTGTTTCATTTCAAATCCATTGTGGTGGGGTATAGAGACAAAAATGTTAGAATTGTGTCGGTGTCCCAATATTTATGGACCTGGCTGTATCTAATTAGCTGGACAGAGATCGCGACTCTTGTAAATATAATTTCAGCCCAATACTGTAACCTGCCTAAAATGCATAAACTATCACTATCCCACCCAACATGTTTCGCCACGAGGCAGCTTTGTCAGGGGAGTTGGGGTAATAGCGTGACACGCTATCTTTCACCTCCCAATTCGTCATCTCCACAAGTCAAAGTTTGCCACTTAGGTTGACAAGTGCATCATTCTACCAGGAGGGGTTACGTCACTGAGCTACCCGTTACCTTCCACCTATCATGCGAACAGCATTGAGATTGAAAGGTGGACGAGAGCGCAACGTCATCAGAGTGCCGCAGTACACCGCATCGCATTGCAAGTGTTTCTTACCTTCCACCTATCATGCGCATATGACTTTTTAATCGCTTGCTATTACACTTTTTGTGATGTAAGGTGACAAAAAACGTGCTTTTTTTTTTTTTTTTTTTTTACGGTGTTCATCTGAGGGTTTAGGTTATGTGGTATTTTTATAGAGCAGGTTGTTACGGATGAGGCGATACCTAATATGTATACTTTTTTGTATTCTTTTTACATTTAACACAATAAAAGCATTTTTAAAACAAAATAAATCATGTTTTAGTGTCTCCATAGTCAGAGACATATATATATATTTGTGGTCCTGGCTGCGGCGCGAAGCCTGTGGAGTGTGACTGAACCTAATCTAGCTACAGTGGCTGGTGGTGTGCCTGTTGCCACGTGACGAGGGTAGGCCAAATAAAGGGGGCAAAATACGAGTAGGAAAGGTGTAAGGAGCGACTCTTTATTGTGAAAGATGGTACTGAAGAACTAAGTCAGAGAAAGCCGCAGCGATTTCGGCTTTCGGGTGCGGGATGTATCGTGAGAAGCAAGAGGACTTCCAGCGGCCCATCTTACGGATGATATGGGCCGGGACCCCATGTTTGGAGGCGGCGGAGGCGGCTCCGATGCGGAACGAATGGCCCGTGATGGCCTGGGGGTTGAACCCTAACCCGGACGCGAGGCTGCGAATGTGTTTGACAAACTGCGAGGACGTGAGAGGTCGTGACGGGAAAGGAAGGAGAGGGCTGGCGGGAGCCCGATTGCCCAGTGTGGTGAGTAACCCGTTGAGGACGGCCACGGGACACCAGGAGTTGGAAGTCGGGAAGTATTCTATGTGCACTGGGGGCCCGATTTGTGAGGTTTTGGAGACTGGCAAGGTGAAGGTGAAATGCTCGCGACTACGGGTGAGTTGGTTTAGAGCCGGGCCTGAGTTGTGAGGAGAGGTGCCGGTGAATTCCCCGGGCCGGAGAAAGCCGTAGAAGCTTAGGTAGAGGGCGGCTTTGAGAATGCAGCTTCTGAAAGGGCCAAAAGGACTGCCGTCTAGGGAGGATGAGAGTTTCCTGAACAGGTCCCCTGAGACGGGTTGCCTGGCGGGTCCGGATTTGTGAGAGCATTTTTGAATACCCCGCAGTGTGGCTTTGATGGCGTGGGAAGAAAAGATAGGGTTGCTGTCTGGCTGACGGATCATGAGTAGGGATGAGCGAACTCGAACTGTATAGTTCGGGTTCGTACCGAATTTTGGGGTGTCCGTGACACGGACCCGAACCCGGACATTTTCGTAAAAGTCCGGGTTCGGGTTCGGTGTTCGTCGCTTTCTTCGCGCTTTTGTGACGCTTTCTTGGCGCTTTTTGAAAGGCTGCAAAGCAGCCAATCAACAAGCGTCATACTACTTGCCCCAAGAGGCCATCACAGCCATGCCTACTATTGGCATGGCTGTGATTGGCCAGAGCACCATGTGACCCAGCCTCTATTTAAGCTGGAGTCACATAGCGCCGCCCGTCACTCTGCTCTGATTAGCGTAGGGAGAGGTTGCGGCTGCGACAGTAGGGCGAGATTAGGCAGATTAACTCCTCCAAAGGACTTGATTAACTGATCGATCTGCAGCTGTGGATCATTGAGCTGCTGATCCTCAATTGCTCACTGTTTTTAGGCTGCCCAGACCGTTTGTCAGTCACATTTTTCTGGGGTGATCGGCGGCCATTTTGTGTCTTGTGGTGCGCCAGCACAAGCTGCGACCAAGTGCATTTAACCCTCAATGGTGTGGTTGTTTTTTGGCTAAAGCCTACATCAGGGTGAAGCTGTCACACCAAGTGCATTTAACCAGCAATAGTCTGTTCATTTTTTGGCCATATACAAAATCAGGGGCAAGCTGCGCCTGTCACCAAGTGCATTTAACCCTCAATGGTGTGGTTGTTTTTTGGCTAAAGCCTACATCAGGGTGAAGCTGTCACACCAAGTGCATTTAACCAGCAATAGTCTGTTCATTTTTTGGCCATATACTAAATCAGGGGCAAGCTGCGCCTGTCACCAAGTGCATTTAACCCTCAATGGTGTGGTTGTTTTTTGGCTAAAGCCTACATCAGGGTGAAGCTGTCACACCAAGTGCATTTAACCAGCAATAGTCTGTTTATTTTTTGGCCATATCCCAGTCTAATTCTGTCACTAAATCCATACCGGTCACCCAGCGCCTAAATACTAGGCCTCAAATTTATATCCCGCTAAATCTGTCCTTAGTGCTGTAGCTGGGCGAGTTATTTAGTGTCCGTTCAAGCACATTTCTTGTTCTGGGTTGAAATACAATTCCCAATTTAGCAATTTCAGAATTTAGTGGTTTCTGCTATATCAGAGCTATTTGAAATCTATCCCTAAAAGGGTATATAATATTCAAGGTGCACATTGGGTCATTCAGAATAACTTCACACACACCCGCTACTGTGTATTTCCAAGTCTAATTCTGGCACTAAACCCATACCTGTCACCCAGCGCCTAAATACTAGGCCTCAAATTTATATCCCGCTAAATCTGTCCTTAGTGCTGTAGCTGGGCGAGTTATTTAGTGTCCGTTCAAGCACATTTCTTGTTCTGGGTTGAAATACAATTCCCAATTTAGCAATTTCATAATTTAGTGGTTTCTGCTATATCAGAGCTATTTGAAATCTATCCCTAAAAGGGTATATAATATTCAAGGTGCACATTGGGTCATTCAGAATAACTTCACACACACCCGCTACTGTGTATTTCCAAGTCTAATTCTGGCACTAAACCCATACCTGTCACCCAGCGCCTAAATACTAGGCCTCAAATTTATATCCCGCTAAATCTGTCCTTAGTGCTGTAGCTGGGCGAGTTATTTAGTGTCCGTTCAAGCACATTTCTTGTTCTGGGTTGAAATACAATTCCCAATTTAGCAATTTCATAATTTAGTGGTTTCTGCTATATCAGAGCTATTTGAAATCTATCCCTAAAAGGGTATATAATATTCAAGGTGCACATTGGGTCATTCAGAATAACTTCACACACACCCGCTACTGTGTATTTCCAAGTCTAATTCTGGCACTAAACCCATACCTGTCACCCAGCGCCTAAATACTAGGCCTCAAATTTATATCCCGCTAAATCTGTCCTTAGTGCTGTAGCTGGGCGAGTTATTTAGTGTCCGTTCAAGCACATTTCTTGTTCTGGGTTGAAATACAATTCCCAATTTAGCAATTTCATAATTTAGTGGTTTCTGCTATATCAGAGCTATTTGAAATCTATCCCTAAAAGGGTATATAATATTCAAGGTGCACATTGGGTCATTCAGAATAACTTCACACACACCCGCTACTGTGTATTTCCAAGTCTAATTCTGGCACTAAACCCATACCTGTCACCCAGCGCCTAAATACTAGGCCTCAAATTTATATCCCGCTAAATCTGTCCTTAGTGCTGTAGCTGGGCGAGTTATTTAGTGTCCGTTCAAGCACATTTCTTGTTCTGGGTTGAAATACAATTCCCAATTTAGCAATTTCATAATTTAGTGGTTTCTGCTATATCAGAGCTATTTGAAATCTATCCCTAAAAGGGTATATAATATTCAAGGTGCACATTGGGTCATTCAGAATAACTTCACACACACCCGCTACTGTGTATTTCCAAGTCTAATTCTGGCACTAAACCCATACCTGTCACCCAGCGCCTAAATACTAGGCCTCAAATTTATATCCCGCTAAATCTGTCCCTAGTGCTGTAGCTGGGCGAGTTATTTAGTGTCCGTTCAAGCACATTTCTTGTTCTGGGTTGAAATACAATTCCCAATTTAGCAATTTCATAATTTAGTGGTTTCTGCTATATCAGAGCTATTTGAAATCTATCCCTAAAAGGGTATATAATATTCAAGGTGCACATAGGGTCATTCAGAATAACTTCACACACCCGCTACTGTGCATTTCCAAATCTAATTCTGTCACTAAACCCATACCTGTCACCCAGCGCCTAAATACTAGGCCTCAAATTTATATCCCGCTAAATCTCTCGTTACCGCTGTCCTGTTGTGGCTGGGAAAGTTATTTAGTGTCCGTCAAAGCACATTTTTTGTTCTGGGTTGAAATACAATTCCCAATTTAGCAATTTCATAATTTAGTCGTTTCTGCTATATCAGAGCTATTTGAAATCTATCCCTAAAAGGGTAGATCATATTGAAGGTGCACATAGGGTCATTCAGAATAACTTCACACACACGCTTCTGTGCATTTCCAAGTCTAATTCTGTCACTAAATCCATACCGGTCACCCAGCGCCTAAATACTAGGCTCAAATTTATATCCCGCTGAATTTGAATACATTGGGCCAAATAATATATTTGTTGTTGTGGTGAACCATAACAATGAGAAAAACATCTAGTAAGGGACGCGGACGTGGACATGGTCGTGGTGGTGTTAGTGGACCCTCTGGTGCTGGGAGAGGACGTGGCCGTTCTGCCACATCCACACGTCCTAGTGTACCAACTACCTCAGGTCCCAGTAGCCGCCAGAATTTACAGCGATATATGGTGGGGCCCAATGCCGTTCTAAGGATGGTAAGGCCTGAGCAGGTACAGGCATTAGTCAATTGGGTGGCCGACAGTGGATCCAGCACGTTCACATTATCTCCCACCCAGTCTTCTGCAGAAAGCGCACAGATGGCGCCTGAAAACCAACCCCATCAGTCTGTCACATCACCCCCATGCATACCAGGGAAACTGTCTCAGCCTCAAGTTATGCAGCAGTCTCTTATGCTGTTTGAAGACTCCGCTGGCAGGGTTTCCCAAGGGCATCCACCTAGCCCTTCCCCAGCGGTGAAAGACATAGAATGCACTGACGCACAACCACTTATGTTTCCTGATGATGAGGACATGGGAATACCACCTCAGCATGTCTCTGATGATGAGGAAACACAGGTACCAACTGCTGCGTCTTTCTGCAGTGTGCAGACTGAACAGGAGGTCAGGGATCAAGACTGGGTGGAAGACGATGCAGGGGACGATGAGGTCCTAGACCCCACATGGAATGAAGGTCGTGCCACTGACTTTCACAGTTCGGAGGAAGAGGCAGTGGTGAGACCGAGCCAACAGCGTAGCAAAAGAGGGAGCAGTGGGCAAAAGCAGAACACCCGCCGCCAAGAGACTCCGCCTGCTACTGACCGCCGCCATCTGGGACCGAGCACCCCAAAGGCAGCTTCAAGGAGTTCCCTGGCATGGCACTTCTTCAAACAATGTGCTGACGACAAGACCCGAGTGGTTTGCACGCTGTGCCATCAGAGCCTGAAGCGAGGCATTAACGTTCTGAACCTGAGCACAACCTGCATGACCAGGCACCTGCATGCAAAGCATGAACTGCAGTGGAGTAAACACCTTAAAACCAAGGAAGTCACTCAGGCTCCCCCTGCTACCTCTTCTGCTGCTGCCGCCTCGGCCTATTCTGCTGCTGCCGCCTCGGCCTCTTCCTCCGCCTCTGGAGGAACGTTGGCACCTGCCGCCCAGCAAACAGGGGATGTACCACCAACACCACCACCACCACCTCCGTCACCAAGCGTCTCAACCATGTCACACGCCAGCGTTCAGCTCTCCATCTCACAAACATTTGATAGAAAGCGTAAATTCCCACCTAGCCACCCTCGATCCCTGGCCCTGAATGCCAGCATTTCTAAACTACTGGCCTATGAAATGCTGTCATTTAGGCTGGTGGACACAGACAGCTTCAAACAGCTCATGTCGCTTGCTGTCCCACAGTATGTTGTTCCCAGCCGGCACTACTTCTCCAAGAGAGCCGTGCCTTCCCTGCACAACCAAGTATCCGATAAAATCAAGTGTGCACTGCGCAACGCCATCTGTGGCAAGGTCCACCTAACCACAGATACGTGGACCAGTAAGCACGGCCAGGGACGCTATATCTCCCTAACTGCACACTGGGTAAATGTAGTGGCAGCTGGGCCCCAGGCGGAGAGCTGTTTGGCGCACGTCCTTCCGCCGCCAAGGATCGCAGGGCAACATTCTTTGCCTCCTGTTGCCACCTCCTCCTTCTCGGCTTCCTCCTCCTCTTCTTCCACCTGCTCATCCAGTCAGCCACACACCTTCACCACCAACTTCAGCACAGCCCGGGGTAAACGTCAGCAGGCCATTCTGAAACTCATATGTTTGGGGGACAGGCCCCACACCGCACAGGAGTTGTGGCGGGGTATAGAACAACAGACCGACGAGTGGTTGCTGCCGGTGAGCCTCAAGCCCGGCCAGGTGGTGTGTGATAATGGGCGAAATCTCGTTGCAGCTCTGGGACTAGCCAATTTGACGCACATCCCTTGCTTGGCGCATGTGCTGAATTTGGTGGTGCAGAAGTTCATTCACAACTACCCCGACATGTCAGAGCTGCTGCATAAAGTGCGGGCCGTCTGTTCGCGCTTCCGGCGTTCACATCCTGCTGCTGCTCGCCTGTCTGCGCTACAGCGTAACTTCGGCCTTCCCGCTCACCGCCTCATATGCGACGTGCCCACCAGGTGGAACTCCACCTTGCACATGCTGGACAGACTGTGCGAGCAGCAGCAGGCCATAGTGGAGTTTCAGCTGCAGCACGCACGGGTCAGTCGCACTACAGAACAGCACCACTTCACCACCAATGACTGGGCCTCCATGTGAGACCTGTGTGCCCTGTTGCGCTGTTTCGAGTACTCCACCAACATGGCCAGTGGCGATGACACCGTTATCAGCGTTACAATACCACTTCTATGTCTCCTTGAGAAAACACTTAGGGCGATGATGGAAGAGGAGGTGGCCCAGGAGGAGGAGGAGGAGGAGGAAGAGGGGTCATTTTTAGCACTTTCAGGCCAGTCTCTTCGAAGTGACTCAGAGGGAGGTTTTTGGCAACAGCAGAGGCCAGGTACAAATGTGGCCAGCCAGGGCCCACTACTGGAGGACGAGGAGGACGAGGATGAGGAGGAGGTGGAGGAGGATGAAGCATGGTCACAGCGGGGTGGCACCCAACGCAGCTCGGGTCCATCACTGGTGCGTGGCTGGGGGGAAAGGCAGGACGATGACGATACGCCTCCCACAGAGGACAGCTTGTCCTTACCCCTGGGCAGCCTGGCACACATGAGCGACTACATGCTGCAGTGCCTGCGCAACGACAGCAGAGTTGCCCACATTTTAACCTGTGCGGACTACTGGGTTGCCACCCTGCTGGATCCACGCTACAAAGACAATGTGCCCACCTTACTTCCTGCACTGGAGCGTGATAGGAAGATGCGCGAGTACAAGCGCACGTTGGTAGACGCGCTACTGAGAGCATTCCCAAATGTCACAGGGGAACAAGTGGAAGCCCAAGGCCAAGGCAGAGGAGGAGCAAGAGGTCGCCAAGGCAGCTGTGTCACGGCCAGCTCCTCTGAGGGCAGGGTTAGCATGGCAGAGATGTGGAAAACTTTTGTCAACACGCCACAGCTAACTGCACCACCACCTGATACGCAACGTGTTAGCAGGAGGCAACATTTCACTAACATGGTGGAACAGTACGTGTGCACACCCCTCCACGTACTGACTGATGGTTCGGCCCCATTCAACTTCTGGGTCTCTAAATTGTCCACGTGGCCAGAGCTAGCCTTTTATGCCTTGGAGGTGCTGGCCTGCCCGGCAGCCAGCGTTTTGTCTGAACGTGTATTCAGCACGGCAGGGGGCGTCATTACAGACAAACGCAGCCGCCTGTCTACAGCCAATGTGGACAAGCTGACGTTCATAAAAATGAACCAGGCATGGATCCCACAGGACCTGTCCGTCCCTTGTCCAGATTAGACATTAACTACCTCCCCATAACCATATATTATTGGACTCCAGGGCACTTCCTCATTCAATCCTATTTTTATTTTCATTTTACCATTATATTGCGAGGCTACCCAAAGTTGAATGAACCTCTCCTCTGCCTGTGTGCTAGGCCTAAATATATGCCAATGGACTGTTGCAGTGGTGGGTGACGTGAAGCCTCATTCTCTGCTATGACATGCAGACTAATTCTCTGCTGACATGAAGACAGATTCTCTGTTACGGGACCTCCCTCCTCTGCCTGGGTGCTGGGCCTAAATATATGCCAATGGACTGTTGCAGTGGTGGGTGACGTGAAGCCTGATTCTCTGCTATGACATGCAGACTAATTCTCTGCTGACATGAAGACAGATTCTCTGTTACGGGACCTCTCTCCTCTGCCTGTGTGTGTGCTGGGCCTAAATATATGCCAATGGACTGTTGCAGTGGTGGCTGACGTGAAGCCTGATTCTCTGCTATGACATGCAGACTAATTCTCTGCTGACATGAAGACAGATTCTCTGTTACGGGACCTCTCTCCTCTGCCTGTGTGTGTGCTGGGCCTAAATATATGCCAATGGACTGTTGCAGTGGTGGCTGACGTGAAGCCTGATTCTCTGCTATGACATGCAGACTAATTCTCTGCTGACATGAAGACAGATTCTCTGTTACGGGACCTCTCTCCTCTGCCTGTGTGTGTGCTGGGCCTAAATATATGCCAATGGACTGTTGCAGTGGTGGCTGACGTGAAGCCTGATTCTCTGCTATGACATGCAGACTAATTCTCTGCTGACATGAAGACAGATTCTCTGTTACGGGACCTCTCTCCTCTGCCTGTGTGTGTGCTGGGCCTAAATATATGCCAATGGACTGTTGCAGTGGTGGCTGACGTGAAGCCTCATTCTCTGCTATGACATGCAGACTAATTCTCTGCTGACATGAAGCCAGATCGTCTGTTACGGGACCTCTCTGCTCTGCCTGTGTGCTAGGCCTAAATATATGCCAATGGACTGTTGCAGTGGTGGGTGACGTGAAGCCTCATTCTCTGCTATGACATGCAGACTGATTCTCTGCTGTCATGAAGCCAGATTGTCTGTTACGGGACCTCTCTGCTCTGCCTGTGTGCTAGGCCTAAATATATGCCAATGGACTGTTGCAGTGGTGGGTGACGTGAAGCCTCATTCTCTGCTATGACATGCAGACTGATTCTCTGCTGACATGAAGCCAGATTGTCTGTTACGGGACCTCTCTGCTCTGCCTGTGTGCTAGGCCTAAATATATGCCAATGGACTGTTGCAGTGGTGGGTGACGTGAAGCCTCATTCTCTGCTATGACATGCAGACTAATTCTCTGCTGACATGAAGCCAGATTGTCTGTTACGGGACCTCTCTCCTCTGCCTGGGTGCTGGGCCTAAATTTATGACAATGGACTGTTGCAGTGGTGGCTGACGTGAAGCCTGATTCTCTGCTATGACATGCAGACTGATTCTCTGCTGACATGAAGCCAGATCCTCTGTTACGGGACCTCTCTCCTCTGCCTGTGTGTGTGCTGGGCCTAAATATATGCCAATGGACTGTTGCAGTGGTGGCTGACGTGAAGCCTCATTCTCTGCTATGACATGCAGACTGATTCTCTGCTGACATGAAGCCAGATTCTCTGTTACGGGACCTCTCTCCTCTGCCTGTGTGTGTGCTGGGCCTAAATATATGCCAATGGACTGTTGCAGTGGTGGCTGACGTGAAGCCTCATTCTCTGCTATGACATGCAGACTAATTCTCTGCTGACATGAAGACAGATTCTCTGTTACGGGACCTCCCTCCTCTGCCTGGGTGCTGGGCCTAAATATATGCCAATGGACTGTTGCAGTGGTGGCTGACGTGAAGCCTCATTCTCTGCTATGACATGCAGACTAATTCTCTGCTGACATGAAGACAGATTCTCTGTTACGGGACCTCTCTCCTCTGCCTGGGTGCCGGGGCCTAAATATCTGAGAATGGACTGTTCCAGTGGTGGGTGACGGGAAGCCAGATTCTCTGCTATGGAACCTCTCTCCAATTGATTTTGGTTAATTTTTATTTATTTAATTTTTATTTTAATTCATTTCCCTATCCACATTTGTTTGCAGGGGATTTACCTACATGTTGCTGCCTTTTGCAGCCCTCTAGCTCTTTCCTGGGCTGTTTTACAGCCTTTTTAGTGCCGAAAAGTTCGGGTCCCCATTGACTTCAATGGGGTTCGGGTTCGGGACGAAGTTCGGATCGGGTTCGGATCCCGAACCCGAACATTTCCGGGATGTTCGGCCGAACTTCTCGAACCCGAACATCCAGGTGTTCGCTCAACTCTAATCATGAGGTGATGCTGGACTCCTGACAGATACGATCTGATGGTGCTGAAGGAGAGGTGTAGGTCCTTGTGGCAGTATGCCAGGAAAGCCATGATGAAAGCGGTTTCGCTTACGTTGCCCCTGGGGTGAAGGTGACGAAATACCTCGAAAGCTTTCCAACCCGACTGGTAGTTCCTTGTGGAGTTTTCGGACAGGGACTTGCGGATGAGAGTATGAGCCATGACTAGGTGCCTGTCTAGTCCAGGATCAGAGAGCCGAAGTCCGGGGGCGGAATCCCGATTCTGTCGGCTTGAGGCATGACCTGGAAGAAGAGAGTCAGGTTTAAGCGAGACAAGGCATCTGCTGCGACGTTCCTGATACCCTGGATGTGGGTGCAAGAAACATGGAAATTGTACTTGAGGGCAAGCCAGGTGAGTTTGCGTAGGAAGCGCATGACTTTGGGTGAACTGGATCTGCCTTTGGAGATGATGTCGACGACCGTGTGGTTGTCGGTGAAAAAAACGCACGGGCATGTTGCTCCATACTTTGCCCCAGACTTGAGCTGCTGCCACGATGGGGTACAATTCAAGGAGAGGAGAGGACTGGATGGCTTGAGGGTCTGAGAGTATCTGGGAGGGCCAGGAATCAGCGAACCACTGGTGGCCGAATAAGGCGCCGAACCCGACGGATGCTGCCGCGTCGGAGTACACGGTCGGGCAGGTGGGGCTCCAGTGAGGGACGAACATGGAGATGCCATTCCATGCTGACAGAAAGACCCTCCACATGTCCAGGTCGGCCAGGGCTTCACGGTCCAGTTGGATCAGCGAGTCCTGGGTTGAGGCTGTGGGTAACAACTGGAGGAGTCTTGCTGTGAAGGATCGTCCCTGCGGCATGATGCGGGTTGCAAAGTTGAGAGAACCCAAAAGTGACTGCAGTTCGCCCTTGGACATGGTTCTGGAACCGATGTGAGCAGAAATGAATGACTGGAGCCTGACTAGTTTGTCCTCTGGGAGTCTGGCTTCCATTCTGCAGGTATCGAGCGTGATACCCAAGAAGGTGAGGACCGTGCTAGGGCCGTCAACCTTTGATGGCGCCACTGGGACCTGTAAGGCGGAAAAAATGCAGAGGAGGCTTTCCAACCTGTCGGGCACGTGGTTTGGGTTCTCGACCAGTAAGAAATCGTCCAGGTAGTGTATGACTCTGGGACAGTTGCCGTGGTTTACCAGGATCCAATGGAGGGCCTGGGCGAACTGATCAAAGAGCCAGGGGCTGCTCTTTGACCCGAACGTGAGGCGGGTGGCAAAGTAATACTGGTCCCTCCATTTGATCCCGTGAAACCTCCAGAGGTGGGGCTGGATTGGTAGAAGCTTGAAAGCGTCCGAAATGTCCGCTTTTGAGAGCCAAGCCCCTGCCCCTACCTGTAGGATGAGTTGGATGGCTTCGTCCAGGGAAGAATAGCGCATGGAGTATTCTTCCGATGGTATCAACGAGTTGAGGCTCGGGGTGCTGGATGCATGAGGCGCTGACAAATCATATATTAATCGGTTTTTATTGGAATTTTTGCTGCGGACCAACCCAATGGGGCTCACCCTGTAGACTTGGAAGGGAGGGGTGGGAAAAGGCCCTATGATGAAACCCTTCTGCAGCTCGACCTGCAGAAGGGAATCCACCGAGGCCGGGTCCGTCATGGCTGACATGAGATTGGGGGTCTCCCAGGAATCCCGAGGCAGGGTGACCAGGCCGGTGTGGAAGCCTGATGAAAAACCGGAATGCAGGAATTGGACGAAGGCGGGATCGTGGTGGGTATTGAGGAGGGAGATGAGAAGGGGGACATTAATGTCGGCCAGTCAGCTTTTGGCCGAGCGCTGGGAGCAGGTGGACTGGGGGTGGGCCCGGAAGCAGGTGGAACAAATGTGGAGCGCCTTACATTTGCTATAGTTGCAGAAGCTGGAGTTGAAATTGTTGCACAACTGGTTTTTTCCCAGGTACACGATGGGGCGACCCAATTTGTCCAGGAGCGGACCCGGTTTCTGGGGGGCCGAAGTGCTCGGCTGCTGTTTTGGCAGGGGGGAGGCGTGGGAGCTTGGGCACCAATCGGAGGCGTGCAGGACTGACTGGCAGAAGGAGCAAAAAGGAGACCTGAGACCTGCAAAGTGTCTGCAGAATAGCTCCATGTCGAGGGAGGCCCAGTTGGTAATATGCTGGAACTGGGCGAGGGCTGCAGCTGCCTTCGCCGAAAATGACCGGTGATAGTCGTAATATGCAAATCCTCCGTATTTGTGCCCAAGTTCCGTGACCCTGTATAAATATGCGTCCAGCTCCTCTCTTCTGGCTGCGTGTGCTGCGCAGATGATGTCGCGGTAGAGGCTGAACGCGAGCACGAACTCTGGGATGGAGAGTTTTTTGTTCAACCTCGCGTCTTTGGCCTTCAGGACTACGGACACGTCCCCGCAAGCGATGGTCCGGTTTTCCACCGTGTCGTGCGTGGAGATGAGGACCGCAGCCAGGTTCACGTCCTTGCCTGCGAGAATGTCCCTGCGCAGGTTTTCGGGGACGAAAAAGGAGGGGGCTATTTCGGGCGGCCCAGACAACCTACCTGAGGAAGATGGCTGGGAAGTGGAAGGACCAGGGGCGGGACTGGAGGGTGCGGCAGGTGAAGCGTCCCTGCTTTCGACTGCCTGGAGCCTGGTATTCATGTCACAGATGGAACTGGACAAATTGTTTATCGTGGCGTGTAGCTGCGTTAGTGACAGCTGTATGGTCGACATGGGGATCTGCTCCGTGGACCCTGTAGATGGCTCAGGAAACAATAGGTGATATAATTCGGCCTTTCGGGCTGAGGCCGAATGGCGGATTCCTCGCTTGTCCAGCTCGGCAATCATCTTGGGGATGGTCCATGTCCGGTAAGAAGAGCGACTTGCCCGTTCCGATACCGCAGACTCCACGATCGATAGAGCATCCTCGATGTCGGACACGTGGGACATGTTGGAGCTGAAACGAAGAGGGAAAAGGAAGCTGGAGGGGGAAGCGAGGTGGGTGCGGGTGGTATTACAGAGAGAAGCGCGTGGCGGGACGGAGGTGCCCAGCGTCGGGGCGAGGCCGGAGGACGCGAGGTCCCCTTACTGGGCGTGGTTTATAACCTTACCTTAAGATGCTGGAGCTGTTAATGCCGTGAACAGAGGGGACGGAAGAGACCTGGCGAAGCCGAGATTATCCCTGGTTCACCTGAAAAGAACAGTATATGATGCCACGATTGGCTGTGCCGGGCGGCCGGAATAGTGAATCGTGGCCGCTACTTACCTGGACGAGAAGAAAAAAAAAAAAAAAAAAAACAGGGGGCCAAAGGATTCCAAGGGAGCACTCACGGAGTAGCTTAGTCACCTGAAAGGACAAGACCGAACGTGTTGATTTAAGGAAAGCGCAACTGGTGCGAGACCAGAGGTTTCCTGGCATTTGACTGGGCCGGAGCCGGGGGATGGCGCGTGACTGCTGCAGCGGCGAGCCAAGGAGTGGAAAAACACGTGGATGGGGTTGCGTCCTTGCGGAACCGATGGGGTTGTAGCGAGGGGACGCTGAGAGAAATGTGAGCCCGGCGATCCTGGGTGGACGGGTTGAGGGGCGGTTCAGGGCGTACCTGTGAAGAAGACTGTTGGGACAAAGTGGGGCCTGGGCGTACCAGGCCTGGGGTAGGTGTGGGAATGCGAGGTGGGCGTACCACCTTGAAGACACCTGGGTTGCGTGACCCGAGCGGAAAAACAAAGAGAGAGATAGGACACGGCCAGGCGATGTCGGATGGAAACAGGCCTTGCCTGTGAACTTTTTTTTTTTTTTTTTTTAAGAGAGCGGAAAGAGATGAGAAGAGAGCAGGGCGTTCCTGCGGACAGAAAAGTAGTGGAGGGTGGACGGGTTGGGAAACATGATTTTATTTTTTTTTTTTTTCCTCCCTGGCTCCCTGAAGCGGTCGGGAGCGGGGTACCGGCCTGGGCAGGGTGACAGGAGGAAGTGGGGGTGGCGGGGGCCTGGGCAGGGGCACGCCAGGCAGCAGCTGGGCTGTCTTCCAGGCCCCCCCCCCTTTCCCCCCCCAGACGCTCGTGGATATCCGTGCATCCACGAGCGGTGGGAGCGAGAGGAGGACGAGCCGGGGCCAGAGAAGGAAGCGCCTGCTCCTGCCGACTTCCGGGACGCCGCGCCGCGGTCACGTGATGCGCTCCAGGTTGGAGCGCAAGCCGGCGAGACGGAAGCGGCAGGAGAGGAGGCAAGTGACCGGGCGGGGTGCGGAGGAGACTGGCGGCGGGGCGACGGGCGGGAGCTGAGGAGGCTGAGGAGGGCTTTATTATCAAGCAGCATGCACATATATCTAGTCCAAACAAGGCCTATACTCGGCTCTAATTAGTACACGCTTCTGCAATTGCAGTGCTATCAATATCCTCCCCCCCCCCACGACCAACGGGTCCGGCTGGGTCCGGGGGGGGGGGGGGGTGAGTGCCGCTGAAGCTAGGGGAATCCCCCGACGCTCGTGGATATCCGTGCATCCACGAGCGCTGGGAGCGAGAGGAGGACGAGCCGGGGCCAGAGACGGAAGCGCCCGCTCCTGCCGACTTCCGGGACGCCGAGCCGCGGTCACGTGATGCGCTCCAGGTTGGAGCGCAAGCCGGCGAGACGGAAGCGGAAGGAGAGGAGGCAAGTGACCGGGCGGGGTGCGGAGGAGACTGGTGGCGGGGTGACGGGCGGGAGCTGAGGAGGGTGGGGGACGGGGATGAGGTTACCGGAGGGGGGATTTACCTTGGAGTTGGCGGTTCTGGCGTGCAGAAACCGCTGCATGTGCAGGCAGCTTTCGGGCCGTAAATGCAAGTGACGGGTGCAGCTCCTCCTACCAGCGTCAGGCGAGAGAGGACGTGCACCCGGTGAGCTGGGCGGCTTGGGCTTAAGAAGCCCCTACGCCCCTCCCACAAAAGCAGGCTGGATTCAGCCTGCTGCATATATATATATATATATATATTTTTGGGGGGGCGATTGTCCTATGTAGGGGCTCATTTTTTGCGGCATGAGGTGACGGCTAGATTGGTACTATTTTTGGGGGCATATACCTTTTTGATCGTTTGGTGTTGCACTTTTAGTGATGTAAGGTGACAAAAATGGCTTTCTTGACACAGTTTTTATGGTGTCTATCGGATGGGGTGGATTATGTGATATGTTTATAGAGCAGGTCGTTACGGACGAGTCGATACCTAATATGTGCATTTTTTTCTATGTTTTATTATAAAATCAGGGGGAAGGGGCGTTTTTTTCTTTTTTTTACTTGAAACTTTTGGGGGTCTGATCCCCTCTGCAATGCATTACAATACATCTGTATTGTAATGCATTGCCTGTTAGTGTATGACTGGCTGGATCTCCTCAGCACCTGTAGAAAGCAGGTCCCGATGCCGTGCAAGGCATTGGGCAGCCTCTGCTTGGCATCAGGCTGCCTTCTGACACATCGATTCCCCGTCACAACAGCAGCGCGGGGACTCAAAGCTCTCCCTCACCCACCGGACATCACTTCTATGTCGCAGTCAGTGCGGACTGCGGCATAGAAGGGGTTAATACGCTGCCATCGCTGTAAACAGTGATGACGGCGAATACAGCAAGGGCCCGGTGCCCGCCCGATCAGCCCGCTGTGCATGTACGGTGGAATGCATTCTGGCAATGAATCCCCCGCTGTATATGCACGGCATTTTCCATTAAGAGGTTAAAGTGCCCACATATAGCACATAGTGGACACTGCATCAAGATGAATCAGGCGAGGATCAGCCAGGATTTCAACACACCAATGCCTGATGCATCAGACTAGATAATCCATGGTGCCACACCAACATTTTGACAAAAGAGACAATTTTCTTCTGGCTACCTGCCTCAGCTACTACTCTGATGCTGTTACCCGCCTGATGCCAAACATCTAATGCCAAGTGCTCCTTCTTTCACCCACCATCTTTAGCGAGTACTAGTATTGCTACCCACCTCCACACTATGTCACCTTGCCACTCTGTGGCCTACTGAGGCTGCCATGTCCACACTATGTCACCTTGCCACTCTAGCCTTCTGATGCTGCCATCTCCACACTATGTAACCTGGCCACTCTCTGGCCTCCACATACTGCTGCCAACTACATACTCTGTGATTGTGCCACTCGGTGGCCTCCTCCTACTGCTGCCACCTCCACACTGTTATTGTGCCACTCCGTGGCCTCCTGATTGTCACGCCCTGCCTTGTGAGAGGCCTGAGAAGATCTGACAGACTTGCTACATGTGAGTCTATCTGACAGATTGTTCTGTTTCTCTTTGTTGTGGTTTTGGGCAGGATCCCACCTCCCCACAGGTTCTCCCCACAGGTTTAGCTATTTAGTGGTGCTATTTATATCCGCCTCTCACTATAGTCCTTGCAGTTTATATTTGCTTCCGGAGTTCTCAGCTGGTGTTTGGTGGATCTCCTGCTCCCCGTCCATCTTAAACTAAGTCCTATTCCTTCCCTTTTGTTGTGTGTTCTGGCTAGGCCTCAGGAAGACGCTGGTTCCTGCACCAAGCGCTAGGAACCGGTTGTCTTATCTCCATCTCCCTAACTGAGGGTTTGTTACAGTTTCAGGTAGACTTAGGTTCCAGCGCATGAGCACTTCCACCTTTAGGATTTGCACATGTTGTCAGCAGTCAGGGAAAGACTCAGGGATTGTAGGGGAAATGAACAAGCTAATGTTCGGTACCAGCGCTGGGAATAAATTTAGGTTAGTAATTTACCTTATACCGGCAGCGTGGGGTTTGATCAGATGGTTATCTGCCGACTGTCTGATGAGGCAACAGGATAAGGTGACTATTGCAGTGCTCTTTTAGAAGATTTCTTCCTGCTCAACCTCAAAGAGTGTACGCCGCCCCGGCCAGTGGCTGGCGCGCGCGCGAGGGAGCTGTGATGGTACAAGGTTCCGGGACGTGCGGCGTGACGTCACGACTGTCCTACGGGGTAATCCAGAGACCAAAAGATCCTACGGGTTTCTTCGTCAGGGATAGTTGTTCTGATTGTGCTCTGGGTTTAAGTAGGTGCCCGGTCCCTATGGCAGCTGCTCAAAGTTAACTCATCAAATCGTCCTGATAAGATCTTATATAGAATACCAAAATGAATAGAAAGTGGCATCTACCTACTTATGATAAACATCAGTTGGATTTTAAAATGTTGGTGATTTAAAATGCAAATAGTTCCATCTCTCGGTTCAGGCCGTTAGGTGCCAGGGAATTCAATCTGAACATCCATTTACTTTCACATCACGACAATTGTCTAATGATATCTCCGCCTCTCGGATTTGGTTTAATTTTTTCAATAGCCCCAAAGAAAGAACCGACAAAACTGCCTGCGTGATATTGGGTATAGTGGCGGGACAGGGGGTGACCGTCAAATTTTTTCTTTTTATTATTGAGATGTTCCCCCATCCTGGTTTTTAGTTCATTTTGAACTGATTTGCGGCTGGGGGAGGTGGGGAGAAATTGTCCTTATATGCCTAATGGTCTTGCATTACATGACTTTTGTATCTGATAAGCTGCATTATTTCGAGCTGTTAGAGCTCCCCCATGTGCAGCGGGCGCCTCCCCCCAGGGCCCTTTAAGAGGAAAAAAATACTTGTTTTTCGTCAAGCCAGTTGCAGCGAAGCAACAATGGGGCGGAGTCCCATTAAGAAATGTTGTTGGTACCCAGGTGTAGGAATGCCAGAGTGGAGTAGAATAACCTATAATGTCCCTTAATGCATTGTGCACGTGTCACGGTGCTCCTACCTGGACACGCTGGACCCAAGGCGTTGGCTCTAGGGCATTACACATGCACTCAGCTAATTACGGGAAAAACAATCCTTCTCTGCTTCTGCCAAGAATTGCTGCAATGAGGACAAACCTATAAAAGGAGGAAGAGGGAGACAGACAGACCCAGATTTACTGGCAGCAGAGACCGTACTCAGACAATCATCACCATGGAAATAACACATCTTTTTCTCTTTCAGTTCTCATCTTTTTAAGCATTCAGACTGGTAAGTAACTACTATGTGCACTGTGCTGTGTATACATGTCATGGTGTAGTAGTGTGAGGAGGAGATGACACTGCTGTGTGCACTGTGCTGTGTATACATGTCATGGTGTAGTAGTGTGAGGAGGAGATGACACTGCTGTGTGCACTGTGCTGTGTATACATGTCATGGTGTAGTAGTGTGAGGAGGAGATGACACTGCTGTGTGCACTGTGCTGTGTATACATGTCATGGTGTAGTAGTGTGAGGAGGAGATGACACTGCTGTGTGCGCTGTGCTGTGTATACATGTCATGGTGTAGTAGTGTGAGGAGGAGATGACACTGCTGTGTGCGCTGTGCTGTGTATACATGTCATGGTGTAGTAGTGTGAGGAGGAGATGACACTGCTGTGTGCACTGTGCTGTGTATACATGTCATGGTGTAGTAGTGTGAGGAGGAGATGACACTACTGTGTGCACTGTGCTGTGTATACATGTCATGGTGTAGTAGTGTGAGGAGGAGGTGACACTGCTGTGTGCACTGTGCTGTGTATACATGTCATGGTGTAGTAATGTGAGGAGGAGATGACACTGCTGTGTGCGCTGTGCTGTGTATACATGTCATGGTGTAGCAGTGTGAGGAGGAGATGACACTGCTGTGTGCGCTGTGCTGTGTATACATGTCATGGTGTAGTAGTGTGAAGAGGAGATGACACTGCTGTGTGCACTGTGCTGTGCATACATGTCATGGTGTAGTAGTGTGAGGAGGAGATGGCACTGCTGTGTGCACTGTGCTGTGTATACATGTCATGGTGTAGTAGTGTGAGGAGGAGATGACACTGCTGTGTGCGCTGTGCTGTGTATACATGTCATGGTGTAGTAGTATGAGGAGGAGATGACACTGCTGTGTGCACTGTGCTGTGCATACATGTCATGGTGTAGTAGTGTGAGGAGGAGATGACACTGCTGTGTGCACTGTGCTGTGTATACATGTCATGGTGTAGTAGTGTGAGGAGGAGATGACACTGCTGTGTGCACTGTGCTGTGTATACATGTCATGGTGTAGTAGTGTGAGGAGGAGATGACACTGCTGTGTGCGCTGTGCTGTGCATACATGTCATGGTGTAGTAGTGTGAGGAGGAGATGACACTGCTGTGTGCACTGTGCTGTGTATACATGTCATGGTGTAGTAGTGTGAGGGGGAGATGACACTGCTGTGTGCACTGTGCTGTGTATACATGTCATGGTGTAGTAGTGTGAGGAGGAGATGACACTGCTGTGTGCACTGTGCTGTGTATACATGTCATGGTGTAGTAGTGTGAGGAGGAGATGACACTGCTGTGTGCACTGTGCTGTGTATACATGTCATGGTGTAGTAGTGTGAGGGGGAGATGACACTGCTGTGTGCGCTGTGCTGTGTATACATGTCATGGTGTAGTAGTGTGAGGAGGAGATGACACTACTGTGTGCGCTGTGCTGTGTATACATGTCATGGTGTAGTAATGTGAGGAGGAGATGACACTGCTGTGTGCGCTGTGCTGTGTATACATGTCATGGTGTAGTGTGAGGAGGAGATGACACTGCTGTGTGCACTGTGCTGTGTATACATGTCATGGTGTAGTAGTGTGAGGAGGAGATGACACTGCTGTGTGCGCTGTGCTGTGTATACATGTCATGGTGTAGTAGTGTGAGGAGGAGATGACACTGCTGTGTGCACTGTGCTGTGTATACATGTCATGGTGTAGTAGTGTGAGGAGGAGATGACACTGCTGTGTGCACTGTGCTGTGTATACATGTCATGGTGTAGTAGTGTGAGGGGGAGATGACACTGCTGTGTGCGCTGTGCTGTGTATACATGTCATGGTGTAGTAGTGTGAGGAGGAGATGACACTACTGTGTGCGCTGTGCTGTGTATACATGTCATGGTGTAGTAATGTGAGGAGGAGATGACACTGCTGTGTGCGCTGTGCTGTGTATACATGTCATGGTGTAGTGTGAGGAGGAGATGACACTGCTGTGTGCACTGTGCTGTGTATACAGTGGCGGAAATAATTATTTGACCCCTCACTGATTTTGTAAGTTTGTCCAATGACAAAGAAATGAAAAGTCTCAGAACAGTATCATTTCAATGGTAGGTTTATTGTAACAGTGGCAGATAGCACATCAAAAGGAAAATCGAATAAATAACTTTAAATAAAAGATAGCAACTGATTTGCATTTCATTGAGTGAAATAAGTATTTGAACCCCTACCAACCATTAAGAGTTCTGGCTCCCACAGAGTGGTTAGACACTTCTACTCAATTAGTCACCCTCATTAAGGACACCTGTCTTAACTAGTCACCTGTATAAAAGACACCTGTCCACAGAATCAATCAATCAAGCAGACTCCAAACTCTCCAACATGGGAAAGACCAAAGAGCTGTCCAAGGATGTCAGAGACAAAATTGTAGACCTGCACAAGGCTGGAATTGGCTACAAAACCATTAGCAAGAAGCTGGGAGAGAAGGTGACAACTGTTGGTGCGATTGTTCGAAAATGGAAGGAGCACAAAATGACCATCAATCGACCTCGCTCTGGGGCTCCACGCAAGATCTCACCTCGTGGGGTGTCAATGGTTCTGAGAAAGGTGAAAAAGCATCCTAGAACTACACGGGAGGAGTTAGTTAATGACCTCAAATTAGCAGGGACCACAGTCACCAAGAAAACCATTGGAAACACATTACACCGCAATGGATTAAAATCCTGCAGGGCTCGCAAGGTCCTCCTGCTCAGGAAGGCACATGTGCAGGCCCGTCTGAAGTTTGCCAATGAACACCTGAATGATTCAGAGAGTGACTGGGAGAAGGTGCTGTGGTCTGATGAGACCAAAATAGAGCTCTTTGGCATTAACTCAACTCGCTGTGTTTGGAGGAAGAAAAATGCTGCCTATGACCCCCAAAACACCGTCCCCACCGTCAAGCATGGGGGTGGAAACATTTTGCTTTGGGGGTGTTTTTCTGCTAAGGGCACAGGACAACTTATTCGCATAAACGGGAAAATGGACGGAGCCATGTATCGTGAAATCCTGAGCGACAACCTCCTTCCCTCTGCCAGGAAACTGAAAATGGGTCGTGGATGGGTGTTCCAGCACGACAATGACCCAAAACATACAGCAAAGGCAACAAAGGAGTGGCTCAAGAAGAAGCACATTAAGGTCATGGAGTGGCCTAGTCAGTCTCCGGACCTTAATCCAATCGAAAACCTATGGAGGGAGCTCAAGCTCAGAGTTGCACAGAGACAGCCTCGAAACCTTAGGGATTTAGAGATGATCTGCAAAGAGGAGTGGACCAACATTCCTCCTAAAATGTGCGCAAACTTGGTCATCAATTACAAGAAACGTTTGACCTCTGTGCTTGCAAACAAGGGTTTTTCCACCAAGTATTAAGTCTTTTTTTGTTAGAGGGTTCAAATACTTATTTCACTCAATGAAATGCAAATCAGTTGCTATCTTTTATTTAAAGTTATTTTTTCGATTTTCCTTTTGATGTGCTATCTGCCACTGTTACAATAAACCTACCATTGAAATGATACTGTTCTGAGACTTTTCATTTCTTTGTCATTGGACAAACTTACAAAATCAGTGAGGGGTCAAATAATTATTTCCGCCACTGTACATGTCAAGGTGTAGTAGTGTGAGGAGGAGATGACACTGCTGTGTGCACTGTGCTGTGTATACATGTCATGGTGTAGTAGTGTGAGGAGGAGATGACACTGCTGTGTGCACTGTGCTGTGTATACATGTCATGGTGTAGTAGTGTGAGGAGGAGATGACACTGCTGTGTGCACTGTGCTGTGTATACATGTCATGGTGTAGTGTGAGGAGGAGATGACACTGCTGTGTGCACTGTGCTGTGTATACATGTCATGGTGTAGTAGAGTGAGGAGATGACGCTGCTGTGTGCACTGTGCTGTGTATACATGTCATGGTGTAGTGTGAGGATGAGGACACTGCTGTGTGCACTGTGCTGTGTATTCATGTCATGGTGTAGTGTGAGGATGAGATGACACTGCTGTGTGCACTGTGCTGTGTATTCATGTCATGGTGTAGTGTGAGGATGAGATGACACGGCTGTGTGCACTGTGCTGTGTATTCATGTCATGGTGTAGTAGTGTGAGGAGGAGATGACACTGCTGTGTGCACTGTGCTGTGTATACATGTCATGGTGTAGTAGTGTGAGGAGGAGATGACACTGCTGTGTGCACTGTGCTGTGTATACATGTCATGGTGTAGTAGTGTGAGGAGGAGATGAGACTGCTGTGTGCACTGTGCTGTGTATACATGTCATGGTGTAGTAGTGTGAGGAGGAGATGACACTGCTGTGTGCACTGTGCTGTGTATACATGTCATGGTGTAGTAGTGTGAGGAGGAGATGACACTGCTGTGTGCACTGTGCTGTGTATACATGTCATGGTGTAGTAGTGTGAGGAGGAGATGACACTGCAGTGTGCACTGTGCTGTGTATACATGTCATGGTGTAGTAGTGTGAGGAGGAGATGACACTGCTGTGTGCACTGTGCTGTGTATACATGTCATGGTGTAGTAGTGTGAGGAGGAGATGACACTGCTGTGTGCACTGTGCTGTGTTTATTACAATTAGTATATGACTTCTCACATTATGACACTGATGGTCCTGGTGTAGTGCCCTGGAGAAAGGGTATTTTGGACTATGGATGTTTGTGGATATTTGCCCATATTCCAATAAAAAGAGCTCCCAACTCAATACTTTACTGCACCCTGAAGAGTTAACGTGTATAATGATTTATACCTACTGAACTGCATTTTATGTTTATTGTAGTATATCCTGTTCATTTGCACTGTATTTGAACTGCATTTTGGAAAAGGTTATTGCATAGCCAACTAATGCTGGGATATTCTGCGTATGCAGTGATATGCTAGTAATTTTCCATAGTTACTATAAGATAATTTGCAGAGCTAGGTTTTGTAGGGGAATCCAGACACAATGATTTGCCTGTTTGGCTCTGTTTATGTCTGAAGACCTGTTTATTTCTGGAAACACTGCTTAGTCAGTCCCATAGACTTGCATTGAAACTCTATATAAGCCTATGGCAGACTAAAATTGAAACATTGTTAATGTTTAGGATTTTCCACTCCACCCAATCCACTAGTAAGTTCTAGGTCAGTTAGAAACTGTATTAAAGGAGCGCAGTTCGGGTCCCTAGTTGTCTTCAGTAGAAGAAGCTCTGTCAGATTGCATGAGTGACCAGAGGAAGGGGATACTCTGCTAAGGATCCTGTTTTTTTAGACCTATGAGAAGGGAGTCAGCCATATGACTAAGCCACAGACACTGGGCATCCAGCCTTTGGCCAGGGCATCCACTTATAAGAGAGGGACAGCTAGCTCAGGCTTTTCCTCAGTATAAAACCTTCTTCTGCCCTGAAGGAGACCGGGGAAACCAGCTCAGTGTTGTACCTGTATTGTTTTGCACTTGAGCTCCTCCAGTAAAGAAGGACACTGGTTTACTGCAAATCCTGACTCTCTGGACTCATAACCCATTAGGGTGCACCACGCCTTACCATCCCTTCCAGAAAGCAGCAACACGTGGTGACACCTCAATGGTGTATGAGGGACTCCTATAAGTGTTGGGACCACCCCAAGCTCAACCACTGCACTGAGAGTTTCTGCATGTGATTTACTGTCAGTATATGGGGTTAGGCATCACTCCGGTGCTTTAGCATGTTGGCCACTAAGATAACACAGAGCCAATCCCTACCTGTTCCACATGGCACATAATAAGGTCTAATGTCAAATGTGGTCTCTTCTGTATGTTATACTGTGATATAACCATGGGTCCTTCCAGTAACAGATGGTAGAAGCTCAGCTGGCTTGCTGGTGTACATTTTATAGGACTGTGGTGTAACGCGGAGTGTTCTCTCTTTGCAGTAAATTCCCTGAAATGTATAACTTGCAAAGACGCCAATTGTGATAATTATAGAGAGGTAACTTGCCCTGATACCTCAGGAGGAGCTGCATGCGAATCTGTTTCCTACGAGACAAGTAAGTACATATTACCCAAGAGACAAGTCCCATGTCATACAAGATACGTGTTGAATTTTTACATTGTGCTTTCTGCTTTTACAAAAAGTGACTGAGCCACATGTCGGGGGGGGGGGGGGTTGTGTGGTCTCTGTGGCCCAGCAAATTTACATGGAAGACTTGAATGGGTTATTGTGCATTCCCCGGGGCCTACTTACTCCACATAAAAAACTCCCCCTTTTTACCCCCCAACCTCTCACGCCCCTTAAATGAATACACACAGTCCGAGTTGGATTAAATCGGCCACAGCAGCCATTTATTAATAAATAAATACATAACATATATAAATATATAACAATAACTTTTTCCATACCCCCTGACGAGGGAGGTCATAGAAGCCCCAAATTTCTCACATATATGTATAAACACGCCAACCCGGCACTTCCATTTTGCCTCCAGCCACAAAACTCCAGCTCGGAGACGCCAACTGATGGACGCCTCTCTGAACGAACCAAAAATGCCCCAACTATGAGAGTCCAGCCCCCCCTCCTGGGGGCCCTCCCATTTTCCACACCATTCAAGACCACCAGCTTCTATGATCTTCCCCCGCCAACAACGCGCGGCTTGACTCCTCCCTCAATCCCGCGCGTTCCGTCACATGCAAAGCGCCCTCTCGATGCCTCCCTGCATGCCCAAAGACCACAAGTCAATCCCCACCGCGTTCAAATAAACACCATCAGCCCTCCAAAATCCTCCTTTACCCGCCTCCAACTCCACATGCCGAACCACCACCGCCCCATTCCTGGCCGCAAACTTACCCACCGCCCTGTTCACCTTCACCCTTGTCTTATGCACCCTCTCAAACGACCTGGCCTCCTGCCATGACTGCCTATACACCATATCCGACCAAACCGTGATCATTCCAGGAAACAAGGACCACAAGCGCAACAAGTCAAACTTGATATCCTTGATCAAATCCCGACAAGACCTCACCCCAAGTCATTACCACCCACATGCAGCACCAGAATATCCGGGGCCCTATCCAACCTCGCATGCCTATGAACCTCACGCATCACACTCCCCCACAACATCCCCCTGCGTCCAATCCATCTCACAACCGCCTCATCCCGTCCTATACCCAACTGCCGCCCGTTGGGCCTCACATCCGTCCGCAAAGCACCCCAAAAAATGAACGAATATCCCAGGATCCAGACTAACGCCGCCTCACCACCTGCAACAAGAAAAACGAGAATGAAAACACAAACAAAACCACTGCGCCCTCCATCCCCAACTCACAAGCCCCCCAGACGCACATACGACTTAAAACGGGCCGACTCCCACCGCCCAATCTTCTTAATCACCTCGTCCCCCAACCCCAATCTGGCAGCCTCTGTTGCCGCCCCAATACGAAAGTAATGATCCGTAAAGCCACTAGAGTCCATTCCCAACACCGCCATACACTTCTTGAATACCGCCACAAATTGGAACCTTGACAAAAAAGAACCATCCTGATGCCTCAACAACGGACAACCCCCGCCCTATATACCCCCCCCGCCATATATACCCTAAAACAATTTACTGGACAAACCAAGCACCCTGCCACTGCATAAAGACACACATTCCGACCCCTTCCTTCCCTGTCCGTCTTAGATACCCTAATCCGTACAACCACCCTATCCTCGTACAAATCCACATCATCACTCGCCAAACTGCCCCCACACACCGTACTCTTACTCACCAGCTCCCCCAGCCGGAAAGCCCCGAAAAAGGCCAGCGCGAATGCAAGCCTAAATAAACGGACCTCATTCTCCGAGCTACAAGCCGACTCCACACAAACCCCCACTCTCAACAGCAACTCAAAGGACACCGGCCTCTGACCGTCCGCCTCCCAGCCCCCACGTCAAAAACCCTTCAGTACCTGCTTAACCAAAAATGATTTGGTAACATCCGGAAGGCCCCTCAACCTAAAACCAAAAACTAAACCAGCAAAACACTGGTTAACCCTTGCCACTGACCAACCCTCCTCCACCATGTGCCCCAAAAACAACACCAATGGGATCTCCCCCCATCAACACCAACCCCAATACTCACACACCACTGCTCCCAAGAATGCCACGCCTTACCATAGTCAGACCAAGTACCTTCACTCAAAGACCTCCTAAACAAATCCGCTATAGTACCTCAAATAGGTCCCAGAGCCACGCCGGGCACTCCAACCCCTCCTCCTCCGCCTCTGGAGCCAGCTGACGAAAACGCTCCCACTGCAAACGAGAAAGAGAGTCAGCCACCCCGTTATGAACACTCGGAACATGCACTGCCACAACCCATGTGTTCAGCGGCAAACACATCAGCACCAAGTGCTGCAATAACCTAACCACAGGAGGCGAAGATGCAGTCAGACTATTAACGGCCTGCACAACACCCAAGTTATCGCAATGCCACCTCACTTTCCTATCCTTGAACTTGCCCCCCCACAGCACCACCGCCAGCACTATCGGGAACAATTCAAGCAACTCCACGTTCCTAACCCAACCCCTCTCAAACCAACTCACCGGCCATTCACCCGCACACCACTGTCCTCCACAATACACACCAAAACCCACCCCCCCAGCAGCATCTGAAAACAAGTCAAAACTCTCCACCACCTCCCCCATGACCAACGTCCTGCCATTAAATTGTCCCAAAAACCCGTCCCAAACCTCCAAGTCCTTCCTCAATTCCTTCCCCAGCCGAATAAAATGGTGACCCGACACCACACCTGCCGTCGCGGCCGCCGCCAACCTCCTACAAAATATTCTGCCCATCGGAATAATCCTACAAGCAAAATTCAACTTCCCTAACAAGGATTGCAACTCCTTCAAACGAATCTTCAGCCCCACCCTCGCCGACTGCACTGCGGCCCTCACATCAACCAATTTGTCCTCAGGTAACCTACATTCCATCCGAACCGTATCCAGCACTATGCCTAAAAAACACAACTCTGTAGTGGGGCCAACCATCTTTTCTGCCGACAACGGCACCCCGAACTCCCTAAACACCGACTGCAACGAAGCCAAAAGCAACCCACACACCCCGGAACCCGCCGGCCCCAAACAAAGGAAGTCATCCAAACAATGAATGAGCGACTGACACTCCGCCACATCCTTCACCACCCATTCCAAGAAGCTAAACTTCTCAAAATAAGCGCAAGAGATCGAACACCCCATCGGCAAACACCTGTCCACAAAATACCCCCCTCCCAAAAACATCCCAACAAGCGCAAACTATCCGGATGAACCGGCAATAAGCGAAACGTGGCCTCAATGTCCGCCTTTGCCAACAGCGCACCCAGCCCCAACTTCCTAACCCAACTAACCGCTGTATCAAACAACCGAACACAATTCCAGATCAATCCCATCATTCACCGATGACCCCTTTGGGAAAGATAAATGGTGAATCAGCCGAAAAGCATTCGGCTCCTTCTTCGGAACCACCCCCAATGGAGAAACCACCAAGTTCCCCAAAGGTAACTCCACAAACGGCCCGTACATTCTCCCCAAACTCACCTCCTTAGCTAGCTTCTGAGACACCACTTCCGGGTGCATCAAAGCCGATCTCAAATTCTTACCTCTTCCACCCTCCGCATCCTCATGACAAGACGGAATCACAAACCCCTCCTCAAACCCCCTCCGCAACAGCTCCGCCCCCACCCTATCCGGGTACCTACTTAAATACGGCCCCATCGTGTCCACCCTGACCGGAGCCCGCCCCTTTTCCAACCGTCTCTCCCCCCTCCGGCCTATGCCCCCGGAAACACCGGCTGGCCCTTGACTCCCCCCGCACCCCGAACACTCGTGCTTAAACTTACATTTCTGACCGAACTTGCAACTCCCCTCATTGAACAAAAAGCACAAGCCCTTTGCCAAGGCAGCGGCAAAACCCGACTGCCCGCCCCCCCCCCCCCCCCCGCCCCTGTCTACCAGCCCCCATCACCCTCATCCACAGCCCTATGTCTTTATGGTACCACCGCATACCGGAGCGGACCGCCTTCCTCTGACGAAACTGTTCGTCATACCGCAACCACCCGTATCCTCCATAAACACGATAAGCCTCCCCTATCGCATCCATGTAACAAAACAGAGGCGAACAACTATCTTGCGCCTTCTCCCCGATCACACTCGCCTGAAGCCAATTGCTAAACGTACGGGGTATCAGCCTATACCGTCTCTTCTCTTCCTCCTCCTTCTTCCCCAAATCCTTCCTAACCACATCCAAATTAAAGTGCTCCAACGGGAGAAGCGAGAAAATATCCACGTATTCCCCCTTCCAAATTCGCTCCCTTACTTCCTGCTTTAAATGCGCCCCCAACGGGCCCTTAAAGCACACATACACCTTGCCCTTTGCAGCATCATCAACCCTCGGCCTGTCTTCCTCACCGCCAACCTGAGACTGCACTGAAACCCCCCTCCCCCCACTCGCCCCCACCCTGGGGCCCACCCCCCCAAAACCTGCCCAGATCCCCCAGCCACCGCTTCAACCTCGCTTCCCCTCCCCAATCCCCAAGCTTGCAAAGGCCCTGCACCGCTGTGCCCTAAACCAGCCAACCCGCACAGTAACCGCCCCAAACCACCAAATAAATCAGCCTGACCACCCCCGCTGGCCCCCAACCCCACACTTTGCAATAATGTAAACAGTGTCCCCAAGGTTGCCTCACCTGGCTGCCCGGGCGCTGTGAACCCCGCAGCCGTTGATCCGGATTCCCGCCGCTCCACTTCCGATCGCACCATCCTGGACCCCGCTTCCGGTAACCGTCCACTGCAGCCCGGCGACCCAGCACTCTCAGGGCTGGCGGCGTCTTGTTCAGCCCCTGCCATCTGCTCACTCGACGGCTGTCCGTCACCTATAAGGGGCAGTGCACCCACTCAGCCTCCCGATGCACAGCCCCTGCAGTACCTGTCCCGCATTCCCGCCATCTGCAGCTGCACGCGATGAAGGGGGCCGCCCCCCTCCCTTCACTGACTCCCGCCGTGCATGTGGATTCCTCCCGAGCCGTGAGGGAGGGGTAGAGAGTGTCCGCCACTGCCCGGAGGGTCCCTAGAGGGGCTCCTAACTCGGCGTTGGACTCTGGGGGTGTCCTCCTCAATCAGGCGCGCCGGCGGCCTAGCCCGCCGCAGCCGTTTTTTCCTCTAATGGCGGGCAAACTGCACCCGCCGCCTCCCCCTGTAACAAGCCGGCTACCTGGTTTTCAAGCCAGCCTTGACCACGGACGTCCGCCGCTGCCCGCAGCCTCTCCAGGACTTCCTCAACACCCAACATGGTAAGCTGGGAGCTGGACAGGATGCTGAGATGTCCGCTCTCCTGCTCCTCTTCTCCCGAAATGGCGCAGGTCCATTGGCTCCGCCCCTCTTGAAGCTCCGCCCCCACCCCGCGCCACTCCGTCCCCTAACTATCCTAACTCTTCCTAGCCACTCCTCGGCCCCGGAGCCCAAAACCCCTCATGCAGGCCTACCTCCAGCGTCCGGCCTTTCTAGAGATGTGCTTCAAAGGGTTATTCATATGATTTATGCAGAAAATGAAAATCAGGCATCCTATAGCACAGGTGCTGGACACTGAAACCACAATTTATTGTACATAAATGATTAAAAACAATTAAAATAAGGAATTCAGACAAGCAGTGGTATTTGTCCAGCCAGCACTTTGTATAATTGCTGGGTTGTGGCCGGAGTTAATGAGGCCGGGTTGCATTCATGTAGCTTCGGGTAATCAGCCTGCCGGATCTCACGAATGTTAGTGTGAAACTAGCCTTACATTAGTATCTCTATCTATTTTTTTACATTTATTTTTCTTTTATTATAATTCATTCATTATTTTTTCAACACTATGAACATGGTTCGTACTTTGCACTTACTTTCTACTTTAATTGGCAAAGATGTCAGTATTTGTTGTTCTGATGAAGGAGGCAGTCGCCTCTGGAATTTGTCCCCCTTTGCTTGTTTGTTTTTATTATTTTAATAGTTTTTAATCATTTATGTGCAATAAATTACAATTTTAGTGTCCTGCGCCCCAGAAGACCTTTTTATTTATTTTTTATTTTACTCATCTATATTGGGTTCCAGTATGGATATCACATTTGGTTGGGAGCAAAGTTCATTCCATTTGACTGTGTGCACTTCTCAGAGTTCTGCCTAAGGTAGCACAACTAGTTCTGGTAAGCGCAATTAGGCCTCATGCACACGACCGTGCTGTTTTTTGCGGTCCGCAAACTGTGGATCCGCAAAAAACGGAAGCCGCCCATGTTGCCTTCCGCAATTTGCGGAACGGAACGGGCGCCGGCAACATAAATGCCTATTCTTGTCTGCAAAGCGCTGACAAGAATAGGACATGTTATTTTTTTTTGCTGGGCCACGGATGCGGACAGCACACGGAGTGCTAGAACCAAAAGTGCAGGAGCAGTACTCAACGGTCCGTCCTTGTTGTAGGGAATTGCAACAGCCCCGCACCAGTCGCGGATCCAATCAGCCAGAGAATACGTGAAAATCAAACAGCGGTGGCAGCATCTCCCATCGTTCCATCTTTATTAGAGCTTCACAGCATACAAAAAATCAGCAATGTTTCGGCTGTACAACAGCCTTTGTCAAGCTGTTGTACAGCCGAAACGTTGCTGATTTTTTGTATGTTGTGAAGCTCTAATAAAGATGGAATGATAGGAGATGCTGCCACCGCTGTTTGATTTTCAAGCACACAGAGTGCTGTCCGCATCTTTTGCGGCCCATTGAAGTGAATGGGTCCACATCTGAGCCGCCGAAACGGCGGCTCGGATGCGGACCCAAACAGCGGTCTGTGCATGAGGCTTTACACTGCAGGCCATCAGTGTTATTACCAAGGATTTACTAGAAAGCTCCGTATCATATAGCGCATGAAAATCTCTTTGTAACAAAGCCAGAACCAGCCCTGTACCTCACATGGATCCAGAGATCTCCCCATTTATTTCTCCAATTGCTCTATTAGATTTATTTCAAGATGGCAGTTGGGGGCATGTGCTTTTCCAGAGGGGGTCTAATGTATGCTGCAGTTTTCTCCCTGTCACCGCTCGGGGCATGTCCTTTCTCAGGAGACATTTTCTTTCTCAGGAGACATGTCTTTTCTGCTACAGCTCCCTCCCTATAACCGGTGTCAGTTACAAGATGGAACTGAGCATGTGCGACCACCTTGGCAATGTTACAAAGATGGACAGAGAAATAAGGGAAAAACAAATAGCAGGTGGCTCTATAAAGATATTGAATAACTTAGTGACTGTACAAATTTTTTTGATTATGTGCAATTAGAAAAGAATCCGGATGCTGATTTGTATAACGTGGAATATTTTTCTTGGGACAACCCCTTTAATTTATTAAGGAACTTGCACCTCAAGTAGGCGCCTCTCACTCCAGCGCAAAATACCGTAGATCAAGACTGTCTTCATAAATTCCTCACCACTGAGTTAAACATACCTGTATATACTGGCTATCTATTACCGCCACTAGATGGCACTTATCCATGCAGGGGATTTGGAGCTTTGCGTCAGAAAAACTGAATTTCTAAGTGATATTCTGGTTCTTTAATAGATGGAATATGTTGTATAAATGCCATAAACAGCTCCTCATACAGCAATGTGTTTCTCTGTTTCAGGTGATGGTAAACGTGTATCAAAAGGTTGTTCTTCCTCAATGGATTCGTGTCAAATGCAACCTCCTAATGTACCCCATGATGCTTATATAAACTGCTGTCAAACAGATCTCTGCAACTCCGCCATTACCACTAAGATGTCCCTGCTCCTTGCCGGCTTCTTGGTCCTGATGTCTCTGTGTGTCTCCAGGTTTTGATCGGGTCCTTGACGCTCTGCTGAGACCAACGACATGGCTTGGCCAGCGTATACTATGCACGGCATCTCGCTTACCGAGGGCACATATATCAGCCATTTCTATTTGTATTATGGACGCCTTTGCTTATGCAATAAAGAAACTTCTATTTGATGTATGTTTTTCCATTGTTTGTATTGCTCCAGATTCTGCTCTCTTCACTTCATCAGCAGGCCTCATGGTCTCATTCCCCTCAGGTACTGTACATGCAGTGAGCCCAGCCGAGGAGAGGACGGGGTGGTAGCAGAGGCTCCATGATGGTCCTAGTCCGCACATGACTACGGTCCTCCCCAGCGCTCCCTGGGGGTGGTGCATAGTGAAGAGAGGAGCACACCACAGTCCACAATGAGGAGGACAGTTTTTGTGTAACAATAATCACTTCTTTGCTATAGGTCATGGTGGAAAGGCATACTTACTAACGTTTCAGTTGGTAAAATTGGGACATGTAGGCCCCACCCCTGGGAACACCCTAAACCCGTCCGAGAAAACCCACTGACACACAGGGTTTGTGATAGCCTGTCCATTTTCATATCAGGACAGCACAACTTGGCCGTGACTGTCTCTGAAAATCAGGAACAGTCCCGCCAAATTGGGGACAGTTGGCAACTATGGCAAAGGGGGACATACATATGCTCACAGCAGTGGTCACCATTCAGATTATGCACGGACTGGCAGATCCTAAATGTCCTACAGGGTTCACAGATCTTGAGGCTGCAAACATGATAAACAGGCGGAGTTGTTCTCTCTCTGAGTCCGTTTTCCAATATTTCTGCACTTTTTTTCTCTGTTCGAGCCGCTGGGGTGCCCATGTTACTGTCAATTTCGGTCAATTTCAATCTCTCTTCTCTTATTAAAATGGGGCACAACAATGCCCAGCTCAAGGGTTTAGATCGGGGACCAGGTAAGTATCGCCTATAGGAGGGGCCTGGCATTGTGGGAGGTATTTGTACTATTGGACAACTCCTTTAATCCCCCGCTGTTGGGGAGCAGGGGTGGATTGGCCATAGACCTTACAGGGAAATTTGCCAATACCCCAATGCCCAGGGGGCCACCTGAGCCCTCCTCACAGCCGTCCAGTGGAAGTTTTTGGGGATGTATTTTGTTCTGCTGGCAGTATTTTGTGATGGGCTATGGTATTTGGCTTTGTTGGGGTGGTATACTGTGCCATGATATGGTATTGCTTGCCCTACCTTCCATCAATTTGAACCCAACAACAAAACGGGGCCACTGTTAGTATTTTTTTCAGGGCCATAGGCAACAAAATGCCTTGGCCTGGCCTACAATTGTTTGTAGACAATCTTCACTCTAACTAATATATAATAGCGATCTCTCACCTCCCAATAGGAACTCCCTAAAATGAAACTAGTCTAAAAATAGATTTTATAAACTAAAAAAAAATAATAATTGTTGTATCTGATAAGTTTCATCATTAATAAGGGATTGTGTCTCCATTGTGAGACTGCAATAACTCCTCCATGAGCTCTGCCAGTTATGGGATAACGTTTCGCCTCCACCAGGAAATGCTGCAATCATGAATACTACGAGACCTATAAAACGGAGTCCGTTTTCCAGTGTTTCTGCACTTTCTCTCTCTGTTCCAGCCACTGGGGCGCCCATGTTTCTGTCAATCTTAATCTCTCTTCTCTCGTCAAAATCGGGCACTACAATGCCCAGCTCAGGGGTTTAGACCTATAGAACAGACAAATGTGCTGTGAAGCCCAGTCTTAGACACCCCTAATCATCACTGTCAATATCATGCACCTCCTCCTGAAAGGGCTTGTCTCACTTCAGCAAATGCCATTTATCATCTATTCTAGACAATGTTAATACAAGACACTTACTAATGTATTGTGATTCTCCATATTGCCTCCTTTATTGGCTTAATTCATTTTTCCATCACATTATACACTTCTTGTATCCAGGGGTTACGACCACACTGTAATCCAGCAGCGGTGGTCGTGCTTGTACACTACAGGAAAAAGAAGTGCCAACTCTCTGGTGGCCGGCACCATGGGAGTGCATATAGACGTGCATGTGCAGCAGCTCCTGTCCTGGCCACCTCGTATCAGCGCTGCAGCGGTGGTCATAACCTCTGGAAACGAGCAGTGTATAATGCGATACAGAAATTAATCCAGCCAGCAAAGGAGGCAATATGGAGAATCACAATACATTAGTAAGTGCCTTGTATTAACTTTCTCTACATGATAAATGCTATTTTCTGAAGTGAGAGAACCCCTTTAATGGTAGCTATACTTACCAGAATAGTTCCTCAGAGGCTGCTATTAGGCTCCGTCCTATTCCAATCCCTTTAGCTGGCTGATCTCCCCAGGGCTGCTTCATACTTCCTCTGTCTTGTTTGTCTGCACTCACTCTAATCAACGGAGCAGCAATTCCTTGTATAGGGGAAGAGAAGAGCAACCCACCAAGCAAGCATATCCCAGACTAGTTTACCCTATAGTTAGGCCAGACAAGTTAGCGCAGCGGTAAGGGGAGGCCGGTCATGAAGAGGGTTTTGGGGGTGAAGTAGGGGTTAAGGTTAGGAGGCAGGGTTCTAGGAAAAGGCGCGAGTCGCTATGTGAACGGGGGGGGTGGCGGGCGGTTTAGAGCGGGGGAGGAGGCAGGGCCAGGAGCAGTCGGCCAGGGGAGAGCATACTGGGGGTGGGGTTTGGTCGAGTAGGGTTCGGGGTGGGATGTCGGTCGTGTTTTGTCGCGGCAGTCGTGGAGGCGGGGGAGGTCCTTGAAGTGGGAAAATATGGTGGTATCTGAGGATGGAAGGGCCCCGCGGGAGGGGCTGGACTCTCATGGAGGAGCTGGTATTAACGAACTAGGCGTCCATCAGTTGCTGCCTCTGAGCTGGGTTCAACGGCTGGGGGCAAGATGGGGTCGCAGGTTTGTTACCAGTGTTTATGAGGCTATTGGGGCTTCTAGGACCTCCCTCGTCATTGGTTAATTTATGGTTATTAAGTTAATTATGTTATGTATTTATTCAACAAACGGCTGCTGTGGCCGATTAAATTAACCCCTTTATGAAGTGAGCTGCCGGTAAACTGCTTACCTCCCTTTTTTAAAGTTAGCTGTTCCCGGCATTCTTCAGATGACATGAAAGAAAGAGAGAACCTGCATGTCTATACAATATCACAATTACAGTGCTACAGCAACAACAAAATAATGTCATTACTTCATAAAGTCATATGTGGCAAGAGGCAATAGCGATCATCTTCCTAGATGGCACAGGGTTGAGGGGTCATGTGTATACAGGGCCAGTGCTACCATAAGGCAGACCAAGCGGCTGCCTTAGGGCGCACCCCTGGGGGAGGGCGGAAAAATGTGACATAATGGGGGAGAAATGTGACATGGAGGGATGATGTGACATAGGGGGGTGATTTGACATGGAGGGGGAGAAATGTGACATGGGGGGCATGATGGCTTACATGGGGGCATGATGGATGGGGGCTGATGGCTGACATGGGGGCTAATGGCTGACATGGGGGTCTGATCTGAGGTCTGATTAACATTGGGGATCTTATTGGGGCTGTGAGCTGAGGTCTGATTAACATTGGGGGTCTGATTGCTGGTCTGACCTGAGGTGTAATGGAAAATATTTTTTTCTTATTATCCTCCTAAAACCTAGGTGTGTCTTAGAGGGTGAAAACTACGGTCCTCACACCAGCGATTGTCTGAAGCAGAGATATGATACCAGGACCACACAGAGGAGAAGCCAGCTGCTGCAGGTGAGCTGCGAGGGGGGGGGGGCGCCAAAATGTAGCTTCGCTTGTGTTGGCAAAAATCCTTGCACCGGCCCTGTGTGTATAAGGCACGGTCCATGACTAGTCTATAAAAAGTCCAAAATAGAGCAAACAACAAAGAAAAGTGCAACAAGGTTCTGGGTATATTGTCTAGCTTGGGTCCAGCTCTCAATACAGCCCAAATGATACACAAAATTAATCTCATATGATTTTGTTTTATACAGCATCTCGGGGGCTTTGTACTCTCTCTGGGCACCGAGCTTTAACATTGCAAAACTCAGTTTGGATTACCTGAGAGGGAGAGGGAGGGCGCAACAGGAACAACTTGGATGTAGGGAAATCAAATGCTGGAGTCACTAAGGGAGTCCATCACTCTATCACATTATGGCTCCAAGTCTACACCAGCACTTTGTTTGACAGGGAGCCTTGCCCGCTACTTACAGATCTTCCAGGAGCTGTGCGGGGTCTACAGTTGCTGGTGCCTTGGGCGCAGGTGTTGTTGGCAGTAGTGGTTTACATCCAAGAGCAGCAGCTGGGAAAGCAGATGTTATAGTGGCATGGGGCACCAAAATACCTTCTTACGGGTGCTGGGAGGCCTCACACCAGGCACAACCTATTTCAGAGATAACTAGATATAAATCAGTTAAGTTCCAGGGTAGTGTGTATGCAGTGAGCCAGACCGACAGGGGACTTATATGTGAGGTCACGGTGTGAGCATTACGTGGGCCGAGGTAAATACAGTTCTGGTTACTCGCGGTTATGTCGTCCCTGGTCAGGCTCGCACAAGTGAAGAGGAGAACGGCACAGGAATTCTCTGGGGCACACTCTGGTGTAAGGGACACAGGCCAGATGGTGGTTCGAGGTGCCCTTGATAGTCTGTATTAATGTGCCTATGACAAGGTCCCTTGTAGTCGTGACACCAGTACCTTTTATGGTGGTGCAACCATTTACTGTAGTGTTAAATGAGGAATTGGAGACTGAGACGAGGATGGTGCAATCCAACTTACAACTTTTACTGAACGTTGCTCCTAATAACGGCTACATCCAAGTACAAAACAGTCTCTAGTACATCCAGATATGAAATACAGTCTCTCATGCATATGGGGTAGGGTATTGTAAGTCCTCAGGTAAAACAGGCTTTGTCTTTTCTATATATGAAAGCTACTGCTTCAGACTAGGCTTTTGAAGTATAAAAAGTCTTAGGCTGGTATTAACTCTCGTCTTATTCTAACCTGGATTAAAGGTGGTTTTCAGAATGCTTGAACCTCTATTTCCAGTGCTTTTCTGACAGTTGGCCCAACCGTCCTCACAATTTAAACTGGAGGTGTGGATGACGGAAGCTGTGTCCTACAACTAATTGCAAAGGTGCCTGGGAAGCCTTTGAGTACGGCCGTTTGCTATCCTTTGACTTAAATAAAATATACTAATCCCCTTGAATACTTGCTGTTTGCAGCTTATCACTGGTCACCCCAGAGGAGTGAGCTATAGAAGTAGATTTCTCACCTCCAGGCTGAATCTTGTCAGCTTTAACCCTGGACTTAACTAGACCAGGAAAAGAAGAATACCCATAACTAGGCCTGAGCTAAGCCATATATACTCTGTAACACTGCCCCATGTAGTGGAGAAACTAGTGTAGTGCGCACTAACCTAGCATGAATAAAGGATCTTACATATAGAATCACATAGTGACATGGGGGAATATGACATGACATGAAGTACTTTATACAGGCATAATATATGACAATAAAACACAATCAAACTAGTTTGCGGTGCCCACAATCACGAGTGGGACACTGCATACCCCCCTTGTATAACATGTGTCGCCCCCGACACATCCAGGACAGGAAGCTGGTCACCTGCAAGACACCAAAACATACGCCATAAACAATCACCTCCAAAAAGAGCAAATATAAATGCAGACTTTGCAATGTACTATAAATACATTCTCGGCAAATGTGTAACAAATTTTATATATATATATATATATAGTAGAGATATAACCTCCTGGCACACTGGTAGTCATCAATTGGAGTCGGGTTCCCACCCCGTATAATAATAATGGAAAAACTCCAGTTGTTTTTTGAATCAAATGGTATTCTGTTTATTTTGACATGCGGCTTCAAAGTGACGTTTCGGCCTAGATGGCCTTTATCAAACTGTGACAATATCAATAGAAAAGTGACAATTACAATTTAGTTAACGTATAAACCAACATCTGGTTACATATTTACATATGTTATTAATAAGACAATTATTCATACGCTATTTGTATTATATATACGTATTCATTGCCATATAGTATCGGTGTTCAGCAGAACAAAAGCAAAATAACAACAAAAACAAAATAGAAGGCATTAGTAAAAAGAAGAACATAGAAAAGAAACATAGCATTATATTTAAATTATCATCGCCAGTTAGAGCAGTGTATATGGTAGTTTCTATGTTAAGGAGAAGCAATAGATGTTGAGGACCAAGATCTAAAGGTGATGGATCTAAACTCTAGGTAAAACATGGAGAAGAATTAAGGTTATCTATGGACCTGGGGGGTTGGATCGAACAAGCTTGATGAAATTATAAGTGATCCTATTTGTAGTGTACATATGGAGAGGCTTACCCAATACCGCTGTAGGAGGCTGTGTCAATGGATCCTGCGCTGAGTAGGTGATGGTGTGTGTCCACACGTCTCTCTGGGGATGCGCTCTATTGGAAGTTCAGCGCGTCTCTAAATAGCGTGGGGGGGCGTGTCGCTATGTGCCGAGAGCGTGCGGTCCACCATGCGTTCCACTGGTCACATGGTGGAAAGGATGTGGTGTCACATGTAACCGGAAAAGCCCTGCGTTCCAGGGGAATCCGGAAGTGGTGCGTTCCACTGCTAGTATCCTAATCCATCAGGACACCAGCGGTGCGTTCGCACCCCTAGTGTCCTGTTCCACCAAAGGCTGAGCTGGATAGCTGTTATTTGATAGTATGTGTACATCTAGCGATTTGGTCTATCTGGGATAATAGGATATAACTAGTGTGGGTGGAGATGTATATAGTAGACACAATCCCTAGGTCTATTACCACATTAGAGTGAGGCTTTTGATTCAATCCCAGAAAAAGGATATCAAAGTAAAGGATATCAGGTCATATGTCGCAGTCCGACATTGATTATATAGCCTATGAAAAAGGAGAAGAAAATTGATTAGAGATGCATAATAACTCTTGTTATATCATAACCATGGGACAGATCAGGATTTCATGTAAAACATTGTATTTCGTAGTCTCTGTTGAGTCCCTTGGGTTCCAAGCAGTCCATTTTGTGGATCCAGAATGCTTCCCGTTTTTTTAGTTTCGTTATGCGATCATATCCTCTCCTATGGGGTAAAACCTGTTCTATGACCTGGTATTTAAGTTGTGATAGATGGTGCCCGGCTGTTTCAAAATGGGATGGTATTGGGAGTAGTAGATTTTTGCGTCTAACCGAAGACTTGTGTTGGCATATGCGATCACGTATTTTTTGGGTCGTTTCCCCTATGTAAATTTTGCCGCACGGGCATTTGAGTAAGTACACTACAAAGGCCGAGTCGCATGTGAAAAAGCCTTTCACGGGAAAGCTTTTTCCTGATTGGGGGTGATGAAAATGAGTACCTTTTTGTACATTGCTGCATTGTTGGCAGTGAATGCATGGGAAGGTCCCTGTTTTTTGTGTTGTCAGGAACCTCTGTCTAGGAATGGTTTGTGTGGGGCCAATGTCCGCCTTGACTAAAAAATCTCTTAGGTTTTTGGGTCTCCGTGTGCAAGCTAGAATGGGATTCCTAAATTCTTCTACTGTGGGGAAAGCTTTGTGCAAGATGGACCAATGGTTTCTGATACTGTTCAGCATCTTTTTATTGGTAGGATGGTAGGTATGAACAAATGGTATGCGACTGAGTTTGGTTTTTGGTTTCCTGATGTCGGTAGTTGTCTCATCTCTAAGGAATTGTTCTGGATATCCTCTCTCTATGAATCTATCTTTCATCTCCGTGAGGCGTGTTTGTAGTTGATTGCTAGATGTAACAATACGTTTGATTCTTGTGTACTGGGAAGTGGGGAGGGATTTCTTGGTATTCATTGCATGGAAACTCTTAAAGTGTAGTAGGTTGTTACGGTCTGTTGGTTTACGGTATAGGTCTGTGGAGAGTGTATCTGATGGAGTTTTAATGACTGTTGTGTCTAGGAAGCTGATGGATGTCGGATCAGAATGAATGGTGAACTGTAATTCTTGATATATACTGTTGAGGTATGAGTGGAAGTCGTTCAGGGACTCCAACGAACCCCTCCATATGCAAAAAATGTCATCGATATAACGTTTCCAAACGAGGACATGTTCACAAAAACGACTGTCTGGATAAATGAAGGATTCCTCGAACTCGGCCATGTAACAATTTGCATATGGAGGGGCTACATTGGACCCCATCGCGGTCCCTTGGCACTGTAGATAGAAGGTGTCTTCAAAAAGAAAAAAATTATTGGTGAGAACAAGTTCCAGTATGTCCATATAGAATGATATAGTGTCAGGATTGTTGAAGTTAACTGTAAGGCATTTAGAGACGGCCTGTAGTCCTTTGTTGTGTTGGATTGAAGTATATAGGCTCGAGACGTCCCAAGTGACCAGTAGTGTGTCTTGTGGTAGTGATGGGAGATTGTGAATAATCTTTAAGAAGTCTGATGTGTCGAGTATAAATGATTTAGTCTGTTTGATCAAAGGGGTGAGTGATTTTTCTAGTAAAATGGAAAGTGGTGACAATATCGAATTAGTTGAGGCCACGATTGGTCTACCGGGTGGTTTATGTAGGTCTTTATGGATTTTGGGTAGTGTATATAGAACAGGGATGACTGGATGGCTATTGGATAGAAAGGTGGCCGTAGTGTTGTCAATAATGTTTAGCATCTGATATTGCTGTACAATCTTGCGTATTTTCTCCCTAATCTGTGGGGTGGGGTCTGAGGGGAGTTTACGGTAAATGGTTGTATCTTGTAATTGACGGTGAATCTCTGTTCTGGGTGAATATTGGGCGTTGACACTTTCGGTGCTTGACAGGGAAACATGGGCGACGATTATGCAGGTGGCATATTAAAGGCCCTTCACAGATGCAGGGATCTTGGGAACAGCGCTGGTAGATAACGGGGCCACAGGAACAGTGGCAGTAGGCTCTGATGTAGCAGAGTTAGATAAGATAAGATAAGATGCCTTTATTGTCACTGTACAATACAATGTAATACAATGTACAATACAATGAAATATTGTTTGGAGCAATCCTAGATGCCATGGACAGAGGAACAAGAACTAACATTTAAACTAAAGCATTACACTAGAAAAAAACAAAACATTGCACTAGAAGGCATTACTATTCACAGTTCACAGCATATATATAGCAAGAGCAAAGTAGGAAGTGCTTATGAATATATCTACACACTGATTCAGACTCCACTGCAGACAAGTGGTCATCATGGGTTCATGAATGGAGCAGTCACTTCCAGTCTGTGGTAGTTTCTATCCTAGGAAGGGGCAAGAGGATGGGTTGCGTGTGTCTCGACAGTTCCC
Organism: Bufo gargarizans; assembly: GCF_014858855.1. NCBI lineage: Eukaryota > Metazoa > Chordata > Amphibia > Anura > Bufonidae > Bufo > Bufo gargarizans. The sequence continues at coordinate 11,045,417 of NC_058088.1, forward strand.
CTCTGTTGGTTGCGTCTCCTTGGTGGAGTCTAGATCACAGATATCGTGCTGGGGCTGGGTTGCTCGGAGCGCACCGACCTGGTGCAGGCCCTCCAGATGGGCCTCCAGTCTGGTAATCTGTTCCTCCACATTTTCTTGTTGGGCACTGTGAAAAGCATCAAGCTTAGCGGTTGTGTGGAGCGCCCTTTCCTGTCGCACTACTTCAAGGTAACCATGGAACTGTTCCCGTTTTACGATGTCCTCCTGAGTTCTGGCTTTACGGGGAAGCTCTGGTGATGGATATGGGCTGGCCGGCTTCTCCAATTCCGTCGGCTGCCATAAGATGTTAGGCCCGATGAATGCAGCTCTCTCTTGGTAGGTGGTTCGGGCAGGCTCCACCTTGTCTCTTGCAAGCCCCCTAGGTACTCCAGTATAGGGGAGGCGGCGCACATATTGTAATCCATGCAAATTAGGTTATGGCGCAGCAAAAATACTATTCCCGCTTTTCAACACAGTGGCGCCAATATTTTCCCGCTTTGAGAGGGGGTGTGACTTAGTTTTTTCCGCCAGGCTGCTCTGTGATGGCGCAGCAAACAATTACAAGTCCTTTAGGCAGCAATTTTAAGTGCAAAACGGTCCATTTAAACAAAACAAGCAGAGCTATTGACTTTTAGAAAAATCCACAATTTAGCAGTTTTAAAAATGCGGTTTTGTAGTAGAAGTGTAGCGCAATACATGCAGACAGTCTCTAAGCAACCTAAACAGTCCTTTGGCCCAATAAAAGAATCAAACCGTTGGGGCTCATTCACAATAGGCAGGCTTTAATGGCGCAGGGTTTGCAAATCCTGTTCGTACAGTTCATTAAGGGCACAAAGGAATGAATCCTGTTCGTGATGCCAAGATTTCATTCTGCAGTGAGCCAGACTGACAGGAGAATTATATGTGAGGTCACGGTGTGAGCATTAGGTGGGCCGAGGTAAATACAGTTCTGGTTACTCACGGTTATGTCGTCCCTGGGCAGGCCTGCACAAGTTTGCGGTGCCCGCGATCACGAGTTGGACACTGCATGTACACAAATCTGGGGATGATCTAGCAAGAAGTTCACACATTTCGCCTGATGGGCCTTCTGTCACTTGGCAAACTCCAGCTATATCAGGTTAATCTCCACCAGGATCTCTGCATATCTTGGGGGTGGTTCCATAACATCAGCCGCAGTAGGCTCTGAAGCAGCAGATGCATCAGTCAGTAAAGCACTTGCTTAAACAGGAGTGGTGGTCTCCTCCTATTCATGATATCCCAATAGGACCTCCTCCATTTCTCTTTAAAGCTCTGCAAACCATGCGAGAAGGTGACAGGATATAATGTGTTCTTCTCCACCGCTTACACAGCACAGGTCTCCAAGCAGGCACAGGGAGGCTGAAGTCCTGCCCTCTTGCTGATGCATTTTGTGCAGAAGAGAAGTTGCGCACTAGCATAAAATGCAATCAACAATACACAACACATTTTTTTTTGTTGCCATGATTTGTCAAAAAATGATAACATTGAGGTGTAAATTATGCCTAAAACAGAAAATCTGTGCAAGACCTTAACGAAGTTGTGCAGGTGCTACATACTCTTCAGTATATTTATTTTTACTCATGGGCCCCAGCTTAAGCAACAGCCCAGGAACTTTGGGCCACTTAAAGGGGTTATCCAATAGTTTAAACACCTCCCACAATTCCCCAGGCCCCTTCTATAGACAATACTTACCTGGTCCCCGACACCTGCGTCCTTCCAGAACCCTGCACAGCCACCGATGCATCTCCCCGTCGCGTGGATCAAAACCTCTGTCAATGGTGGGAGCAGCCAATAGCAAGCTTTGACGGTGACCAGACTCCCTAGCATCGCGGGAAACTGGAAGATGCAGCGTTGGCTGTACAGGGATCCGGAGGGTGCCGGGAACCGGTTAAGTATCGTCTATAGTAGGGGCCTAGGCATTGTGGAGGGTATTTGTACTACTAGATAACCCATTTAATCCACCTCTGGTGAGGAGCAGTTGTCTTTATTAGTGTTGATCGCGAATATTCTAATTGCGGATTTTTATCACGAATATTGGCACTTCGAGAATACACGAATATCTAGAATATAGTGCTATATCTTCGTAATCGCGAATATTCTTGCTTTTTTTTTATCAGTACCCATTAGTGTTGAGCGCGAATATTCGAAAAGCAAATTTTTTCCCTGAATATCGGTACTTCGAGAATTTGCAAATATTTAAACATATATTCGTAATGACGAATATTTATTTATTTTTTATTTATTTTTTTAACACAGTACACTTCAGGTGATCATCCCTCCCTTCTTCTAGCTTGTGGGCCAATGAGAAGTCCTTTATACAATGGGCCGCCCGTTCCGTTCCGCTAATTGCGGAGGAACACGGACGGCTTCTGTTTTTTGCGGATCCGCGGTTTGCAGACCGCAAAAAACGTCACGGTCGTGTGCATGAGGCCATAGGCAGTGTTGTAGGTTCTGCTGTCCATACATACATGCTACAGACATAGTGCTGTGATGTCACAAGTTACACGTATTGCGAAAAAATATGCGCATCATTAATTGCCCAAAATTCGCAAGCGCAAATATATTGGAGCACTTGACTCTATCTGCATATAAAGCTATTCTAATGTTCTGCCGTGCCAACTATTTTCTCCAGTGTCAGGAAACTTATACCAGCTTGAAAAATGTAGAATAAGTGACCCACGCCTGTATTTTGCGCGCATTATGCGAATATTACATTGCCGATTTTTGCAATTAAGAATGTAACCTTGAATTCTCGAATTCGCCAATATATGACGAATATTCTACAAAATATTTGCTAAATATTGCAAATTCGAATATTGCCCCTGCCGCTCATCACTAGTAACCATTATCCCTCACTGCTTCTTGCTTGTGGGCCAATGAGAAGGCTGCAATATCTTTGACTTTAGGAGTAGTGTTGATTGCGAATTTTCATATCGCAAATTTTTATCGCAAATGTTCCTTATTGCAAATTTTCAGATTGCCAGTTTTCGCAATCAAGAAAATAATGACTGGAGAATTTATGAATATACTGTATGACAAATATTTGCCTAAATTTTCGCAAAATATAGCAAATTTTAATATTTCCCCTGCCACTCATCACTGGTCTTTATCTGCCTTAGGCACCAAAATGCCTTGACCTGCATGACACACTCTTTGTAGACAGTCTTCACTCTAAGGCCTCCTGCACACGAACGTGTGCACCCCGTGGCCGTGTTGTGGCCTGCAAAATGTGGGCCACAATGCGCAGACACTGCCCGTGGGGCAGCCGCAGCGGATCGCGGACCCATTCAATTTAATGGGTCCGCGATCTGGCCGTTCCTCAAAAAGATAGGACATGTTCTACCTTTTTGCGGAACGGAAGTACGGGATGAAACCCCACGGAAGCACTCCGTAGTGCTTCCGTAGGGTTCCGTGCTTCCGTTCCGCACCATTCCGCATCTCCGGATTTGCAGACCCTTTGAAGTGAATGGGCCCGCATCCGTGATGCGGAATGCACACGGAACGGTGCCCGTGTATTGCGGATCCGCAAATACGGTCCGCAATACGGCAACGGGAAGCACACGTTCGTGTACAGGAGGCCTGACTAATATATAATGGAGATCCCTCACCTCCTAATAGGAACTCCCTAAAATGAAACTAGTCTAAAAATACACTTTGTAAACTAGAAAAACATTTAAAAAAAACTTTGTTGTATCTGATAAGTTTCCTCATTAAGGAAATGTGTCTTCACTGTGAGACTGCAATAACTTCTCCATGAGCAATGCCAGTGTTGTGGGATATAATGGACACTTGCTTGTCACTTACAAAATGGTGTCTGTCCGAGAGACAACCCCCAGTATGCAGAGAGACCACCCCCAGTATGCATTCTATGATTGAAACTATTTGCAGCAGACTTGAAACTGTCAGGAATTCCTCTGAGTCTATCATACAGATGTCTTAAACTTATTTCCTGTTTACATTCCTTCTTGCTAAAAGACCAATCATGTGAGCCACTCCGGCCACTACTATGGAGGGTATATAATGTGAAGCCCCCACCTAATAAATTAGAGTTATGCTTTGCCCTTATCTGGTGTCAGTGTTATTTCTCTCGCCGTGCATGCACATATCTATCTATGGGATGAACGACCTGCCGCCACCAGGAAATGCTGCAATCATGAATATTACGAGACCTATAAAACGGTGAAAAAGAGACAGACCCGGATTTAGTGGAAGCAGATAATCAGACCACCATGCAGATCACACCTTTATCCCTTTCCATTGTCACCTTGTTCAGCATTCAGACGTACGGTAAGTAACCTGCTTGTCTCCGCTATACCTAGACTATGTCCAGGAGGAGGTGACACTACAGTGTGCGCCTGATGATCGTGGACTCTCCAATCTTTTCTTCTTTTTGTTATATTTTATGCATAAGTCAATAAGTGAGTGTCCATGGATGAGATAATTATAAATTGTCAATGTAAGGATCCATTCACACATCCGTATGTGTTCTTGCGGACAAGAATAGGACATGTTCTATTTTTTTCAGGAACGGAATTGCGGACCCGGAAGTGTGGATCCGCATTTCCGGATCTGACCAGCACATAGTGTGGCCCCATAGAAATGAATAGGTCCGCATTTACGTTCCGCAAAATGCTGAACAGAATTGCGGACGTGTGAATGGACCCTAAGAAAAGTTGAAGGGGTTGTCTGTGTCACGGTGAGTTGTTGGGGCTGCGTGCTGGCTGCGGCGTCTTGTGTGAACCGCACAGTGACAGTAAGGCCCCTTTCACATGAGTGGGTTTTAGTTTTGATAAACTAAGTTTAAGACGTGGGCTAGGCATGGGATGTGTGTCAGGTTGCCGAGCTCCAAAGCCGCCACCAAGTTACGGCCATTGTCAGGCATGCCTGGTTGTAGGTTGAGTGGCGAGAGCCACAGCTCAGTCTGGTCCCTTATACCCTGCAACAGCTCTAGAAACATAGAAACATAGATTGTGTCGGCAGATAAGAACCATTTGGCCCATCTAGTCTGCCCAATATACTGAATACTATGGATAGCCTCTGGCCCTATCTTATATGAAGGATGGCCTTATGCCTATCCCATGCATGCTTAAACTCCTCCACTGTATTTGCAGCTACCACTTCTGCAGGAAGGCTATTCCATGCATCCACTACTCTCTCAGTAAAGTAATACTTCCTGATATTACTTTTACACCTTTGCCCCTCTAATTTAAAACTATGTCCTCTGCGGCGGTGTACTGTTTATCACCTAAGCAGATCAACTTCAGCACGGCCTGTTGACGCTTACCAACAGCAGTGCTACGCTGTTGCCAGCTAGCGACTGATGGCTGACTGCTGCTGGAGGTGGAAGTGGAGGAGTAACATAGCTGCTGGTGGAGACCCTGATGGACGTAGGGCCCGCAATCCTGGTCATGGGTAGCACCTGTGCCATCCCAGGGTATGACTCACTCCCAGCCTCCACAACATTCACCCAGTGTGCGGTCAGGGAAATGTAGCATCCCTGGCCACCAGCACTTGTCCATGTGTCCGTGGTTAAGTGGACCTTCCCAGTAACTGTGTTGGTCAGGGCACGGGTGATGTTCTGGGACACATGCTGGTGTAAGGCGGGCACGGCACACCGTGAAAAATAGTGGCAGCTGGGGACTGTGTGCCGAGGGACGGCCGCCGACATCAGGCTGCGGAAGGCCTCAGTGTCCACAAGCCTAAATAGTGTCCTCAAGCCTAAATAGCAACATTTCAAGGGCCAGTAATTGTGTAAGTTGCGCATTTAGTGCTATGGCCTGTGGGTGGGTATTTGCACTTGCGTTCAAATAAATGTGTTATGGACATTTGGACGCTGCGCTGGGACAGGGAAGTGGATGTTGTTGCTGATGGTTAATGCAAAGGTCCAGGTGCAGGGCGAGGGGCATCCGGGCCTGCGCCTTCGACAGGGGATTGGCCAGCAGTGCGTAACAAAGGGGAAGAGGAGGCAGTTGTGTGACCCGCAGACCCAGATTGTAGACCCAGGCATTTGGCCCACTTGTTGGGGTGCTTGGATGCCATGTGGCGGATCATACTGGTGGTGGTGGTGAGGTTGCTTGTGTTCACGCCCCAGCTCATTTTGATACGGCAAAGGTTGCAAACTAACACTCTTTTGTTTTCCTCAAAAAAGCGCCAATCTGCGGAAAACCTATCCCATGGCAAGGTAGATTTACACATGGGGGTGCTAGGTCTAACGGTTGCGGGCCTGTTTGGTGTGGGCCGTCTTCTCACTTTTGCAACCCCACTGCCTCTTCCAGCCTGTTGCGGTGCTGCGGGTCCCCCCTCCCCCCTCTGTACTGCTGTCCTCACTCGGCTTTTCACCTTCCCATGGGTCAGTGTCCTCATCGTCAGCCACTTCCTCTTCCACTTCGTCACTCTGCTCATCCTCCTGACTTGACCTAACCACAACCTCAGTGATTGACAACTGTGTCTCATAATCATCCACCTCGTGAACGTATGATTGCCGTTCACTACCGGCATCTTCTTGACACTGTGAAGGCTCAAGAGGTTGAGAATCAGGGCACAATATCTCAGGTCCCTCTTCAAGTGTGCTTGGCACGTGGGCCAAATGTCATAGTGTCAGCAAAAATGTGGACAGATTATGGGAGACAAATAGTTTTCTGTATTTACAATTTTCCTTATATATTGGCCTAACAACCACACAAGGTATTGAAGCGCAGATCGCACAATTCACGGATTACACCATTGACAGCAAAAATGTGGATAGATTATGGGGGAAAAAATAGTGTTTACTGTATTATAATTTTTTCCCTATATCTGGGCCTGACAACCCCACAAGGTGTTGAAGCGCAGATCACACAATTCACGGATTACACAGTTGACAGCAAAAATGTGGATTGACTTAATAGGATGGAAGAATTTCCTCCGTCTCCTAATACCTACCCTGATCCCCTTTAAATAATCACACCAACACCTACTTGCTTTGGTAAAATGACCATGACGGCCAAACTTTATTATTCTTAATTACAAGCAACATCTTTCACCATATAACATGAATAATAATAATAATAACAACAGCAGGCACTTTTACACATCCCTCAACATTATCACCTACTGCACCGTAACAAGGATCCTGGAGGGCAACCCAAACTAGCAGTATTCTCCTTCACCGCCTCACCTCGTACTTCAAACTTACCTTTGGCCGCACTCACCGACCCAAGGGCACCAACTCCTTGAAGTATACCAGTATCCCTCCTGTAGGCCTTGTAGCCCAAACAGGAGCCCCATCCTCCGTATTAACCATATGAGATACAGGCTCCAACATGTCCTGCATCTCTTAACCATTGAATTGCTCCCCCAGGATCCCATATCAAGCAGCCCCTTCTAAACTGCCACCGAGCTCCAACCAATACAAGGGTGGGAAAAACTCGCTGGCTCTAACTGGCAACTGACTAGTAGCCCCTCCCTCTGTGATTTATATACAGCCCGCCAAACTACCGACTCCCCCCACTCCGTTCAGCAGACCAGCCCCCCACCATGCACCATCCCAGCAGCATTAACCCCTTACTAGCCTACGGTCTTCCCCCTAAGTCAGTAAGCCCTACGCTATGTCTGCGCCTCGCTCCGTTGCTATTAAGATTGTGGGAAAGAAAAAGAATGTTTTCTGTATTATAATTTTTTCCCTATATCTGGGCCTGACAAACACACAAGGTATTGGAGCGCAGATCACGCAATTCACAGATGACACCTTTGACAGCAAAAATGTGAATAGATTATGGGGGAAAAAATAGCGTTTTCTGTATTATAATTTTTTCCCTATATCTGGGCCTAACAACCACACAAGGTTTTGAAGCGCAGATCACACAATTCACGGATTACACCGTTGAAAGCAAAAATGTGGATAGATTATGGGAAAAATTTTATTTTTTTACTAATATTCTTCCTATCTCTGCCCCTGACACACAGAAGGTATTGCTGCACAGATGTCACAAGTCACTGCAGACACCTTCTATATAGCAAAACAATCGCTATTTCGCAAAGTATAAAAAATAATAATTGAGTACTACTTTGCACAATTAAATTGCTGCCACTACACACAATAGTCCTTAAAAGGACTTTTGGGTCTTTGAAACATTATTCACTGGAATATATTGCGATCACAATCTCCCTACACTGTCTGTCCCTTCCTAAGCGCAGCTCTCCCTGACTTGCAATGAGCCGAACCTGCGTCATTGGGTGCTATATAGCACCCAATGACGCGTTCCGGCCAGCCAATCATGTCTAATGGCATTACAGTGATGGCAGTACTTACCTGCACGTTTATTGGGAAGGAGACTTGAGCATGGCGCTGGAGCACATGTGGTACTAGTTATTACTTTATATTTCCCATATATTTACTTTATGTTGGCATCATTTTGTAAATGTCATTTTTTAGGACGTTAGAAGGCTTAGCATTTTAGAAGCAATTCTTAACATTTTTTTTAAAAAAATCGCGATTTGCGGGACACAAAATGGATGCGGCAAACATCTTAATCCTATGTTTAGTTTTGACATTTTCAATTACAGCTTTGCATGTACATTAAAATATGGAAATAAATCCGAATGTGGATTAGTTTCTGCCAATTGTTAATTTTTAAATTTTTAATTTCATAATTTCATGCTGTCAGTTTCAATACACCAGATCAACTTTTTTAAGCTTTCCACATTATCATGTAAACACTAGAGATGGCCTTGCGGTTCACCCGGCCGGTCGTTTCGCGGCGAACTTTGCTTGTTCGCTGTTCGCCGAACGGGCGAACATATGGCGATATTCGCGCCCGCCATATTCTTTTATTGTCAAGAACTTTGACCCATGACACATCCATCAGGTGGGACAGGACAGATAATTGAGACGTTTCAGCACATGGACACACCCTCTACCTTATAAATAGACCTGATCTGGCCGCCATTTTACATTCAGTCTTTTGCCAGTGTAGGGAGAGGTTGCTGTGCGGAGCAAGGACAGACTGTTAGGGACACCAAACGCTAGCTAATAGGGCCACAAAAGTCCTTTTAAGGACTGGTATAGGTGCGCTATCGATAGGTGTGATACACAGAGGGGTGCGATATACTATAATATACTTTCTAACATGTGTTAAGGCCGATTCATTGGCCTGTATTTGTGGGAGGGGCACGGTTGCCTATATCATGGCACCTCTGCCCCTCCTTCAATGAACGTTGTGTCAAACGCTGGCCTCGTTCCGTGTGTGAAGATTGCGTCTGGTCCTAGAAGTTCGTTTTCTGCGCAAAGCAAGCTACTATATCAGGTAGGTGACTGCCACATTGCAGTCTCGGTTCACAAGTCCGGCCGGCAGTGCCGGCTCTCTAGGTAAGAGGGAGCCACACTGCACCGGAGCATCTGCCAGGCAGCTCCGGGTCCCACGTGGCATGAATCGTAGGGTGCAGGGATCAGCGCGATCCCGATTCGAATTTCTCTCCACCCTTAACGTCTGGCACGGGCCGCTGTGCCATTAGTTAGGCAGGGTCCGCGGCAGCAGATCGGTTCTTTCCCCCTCATGCCCCCCATGCCCGTACTGGCCCTTGTCATGTTGCGGCGCACTCACCTCAGCGTCCTGCTTGCGGTCTCCTCCGCAGTCTGCCCGTGCTGCAGGCGGCCGGTTACTGTGTGGGCTCCCCCTGGTGGCTGCTGGAGTCAATGCAGTCCATGGAGCCGTGTTGGATAATGCAGGCTCCCTCCGGTGGTGACTGCCTGCAGTGCAGTCCATGGCTCTGTGCTCTGTGTTGGCTCCATCTAGTGGCCACCAGGAGTCATGACCACAAAAAAAAAAGAATGGAAAAAAAAAAAGTGTATAAATTAAAATTAAAATTGAAAAAAATAAATGTGTCATAATAAAAAAAAAAAGAGGGAATAATTATAAGAGTATAACTCATGCTTGATTGATGGAGTTTAGGAAGGGGGCGATATACTTGTTCAGTGCTAGTTAGAGGATCTCTGTATTGTTGGTCGCACGCCTCTACGCTTGGCGCTATGACGTACACGAGGATCTTACATGTGATTTTATTCCAGGATTTGTCTCGTCCTTCTTCATACACATTCTGCACGTTGTTCAACCATCAGGGTACAGTATGGCAGTAGCTATGTCGTGGTACTATTCCATTCTCTCCTTCTGGTAGTGGGTCAGTTGTGCCACGGTCAGACTCACCATTCACCGGGGTGTTCTAGGTTCAGCTATCGCTTCTCGTTAGCTCAGGTTCTCTCAGTCCTTTTTCACTCGTATTCTTCACAGTTGCATGGGTCTCGGCCTACTCACAGCCACGTCACATCGTTCCGGTGTCGGTTGACAGTCAGGAGTTGATTTATGCATACTGTATCCACAGGGTATGTCACGTGCTTCAAACATAGTGGAGGCTTCGGTCGACGAGAACCCTGCCAGGATGTCAGAAGGGCGCAGTGTGTCGTCTCTTCGCACTTGGACCGTCCCTAGGTTGATGTCGGAGTTGTCCAGACGGGGTATTTAGTATCCCGCTTCTGCTAGCAAGGCTGAGTTATACCGGTTATTGGTCGTTACCTCAGGCCCTCTGCAGCAGGAAGAAGTCTCCGCGGGCACTGTACAGAACTCTCTGACACAAATCCATCTTTTGTTGAATAACTTGACTTCGTCTGTCACGGATGTGCAAACCAGGTTGTAAGCGGTTGAGTCTCGTTGTTTTGCCACTACTCCGCATACCATCGATGCCGCTGTTCCATCCACATCTACGGCAACAGGGGCAGGTGTCCCTGTGACAGCGCCCAGTATTATGCCGGCACATTTTGTTCCTGCCAATCTAAAGAAGGACATCCTGGAAGGTAGAGATGTCAATCTAGCATCCTTACTGGTCGCTACCCGGGATCTTTCTGATAGTAGGGTAATTACCTGTGGGGATGTGTCAGTGATTCTGAAAGGCCGAGACCACAGGCTGAACCGCAAGCTCACGGTACCTGAGTTTGTGCTCGCATTTAGTTTGTACAGAGACGTAATCTGTTCAGTTCGTCCCGAGAGAAAGGAAGAACTTGATTTGTACTTGTTCAGGATAACGGAGTAGTTCCTTCTACGACTACCATTGTTCTTTCTCGGCCAAGGCAGCTGCCACCTTAAGTCATTTCCAGTTTCTTACTAACTGGGCCAACATTGATACAGAGATTTTTTGTAGGCATTTTGCCGGGCTTAAGGCACCATCATGCTCCCTGTGCCAATCAATTGACCATTCCACGGTGTGGTGTCATAAGGCTGCTCCGAGTGAGGGGTCTAGTTCTACAGGTCCTGTTCCCGGCCCGTCCGATTCACACAAATACTCTGGTTTAGTTGACAAGCTGGGAAGACCCATCAAACTCATCGGCAGGTCACAGATTTGTAATAATTTCAACTATGCATCCTGTAACTTCAGTCAGTGCCGCTTGCTACACATATGTACTAACTGCTTCAGAGCCCACCCTAAAGTAGTCTGTTCATTAAAAGCAGATAATAATTACATGTGTGTTGTTAATATAGTTCGGTTGCAGCAGTTCCTACGCAGGTATCCTGACCCAGGCTTTGTGGAGTTCCTTAGTACAGGATTCACGTTCGGTTTCCACACTGGGATGGTGGCCCTTCTAGATTCCACACACGAATGCAGGAACCTACAGTCCGCTGACCAACACCCTGATGTCTCCGATAGGTTAATAGCAGCGGAATTAGTCAAAGGTTTCCTGATAGGCCCTTTTTCATCATCACCCTTTGATAGGTGGAGAATCAGCCCGATAGGAGTCGTGTTTGGCAAATTCAGTAACAAAGAGAGGTTGATTATCGACCTGTCCGCCCCGCATGGTACCCCTATACCTAGCATCAACTCTCTCATTCCATCAGAAGAGGTTAGCATGAGATATGCCACCATAGATCAAGCCATCGCTCTTATCTTACAGTTAGGTCCCAGCACCATCCTTTCTAAAGCCAATATTGCAGACGCCTTCAAATTATTACCGATCAAACCGTCCCTCTGGCAATGGTATGGCATCAAATGGAGGGGCCTTTATTATTTTGCTTCCAATCTCACATTCGGGTCTAAGAGTAGCCCGTGGTTATTTGACCAATTAGCCAAGGCTCTCCACTGGATTTTAGTCAATTAATTCCACTGTAGCAATGTTATTCACTACCTGGATGATTTTTTAATTGTTGAGCGTCCTGACGCTCCCCCCAAAGACCTTCATTTGCTACTGGAGTGTTTCAGACAATTGGGGGTTCCTGTCTCTCCCAAGAAAGTGGAAGGTCCCTCTGCAGTCATCACATTCCTTGGTATAGTATTGGACACCCAGAACATGGTTGCCAGGTTGCCAAGGGACAAATTACAGAGAATCAGGGAAGCCGTTCATAATTTCACATCTACTAGAGTGGTTAAAAAAGTTCAGCTACAGTCCCTGTTAGGTATGCTGAACTTTGCGATGCGCATAATTCCGCAAGGTAGGGCATTTGTATCTCGTTTACTTTCACTCCTTCCTACAGCCCCTTCCCAGGATAGCAGCATAGGTCTGGACGATATGGTCATGGCTGACTTGAACATGTGGGATCAATTTCTCACGCAATGGAATGGCATCTCGCTCTTTGTTCCCACAATATCCGACAACTCCCCCGTAATTTTGTCCGACGCCGCGGCCAATACAGGTTTCGCAGCTATTTTTGGCAACCATTGGTTAGCAGACAGATGGCCAATCGAAGTTAGTTCCATTCCTGGGTTTTTCCGTACCTCAGCAGTTTTTGAACTCTACCCCTTAGTGGCAGCATCCTATACCTGGGGTCAAAGTTGGTCAGGTCAGACTGTGTCCTTCGTGTCCGATAATGCAGCCGTCATCGAAATTCTCAATAGTGGTTCTTCTAAGTCTCCATATGTCATGTTATTTCTTAGACGCCTGGTCCTTCTGTCATTACAACACCAGTTTCGTTACATAGCTTCACATATAGCCGGTAACCACAACGCAGCAGCCGGCGCGTTATCTCGTTTTAATTTTACCCTCTTTTCACAGATCTGTCCAGAAGCAGACAACATCGGGAGCCCAGTCCCTCCATACGCTGCTCTAATCCTTCCATAGAAGCTCATCTTGCCACCGCTCGGTCACTGTTAGTCAAGTCCCTCTCACCCAATACAGCCAGAGCCTACCAGACAGGTTGGAGAGCCTTCCACAGATTTCAGGACTCTTATCCGCAAGGTGACACCGAGTTCGTTCCGTACATCCTGGCGTTCATAGGTTACTGTCACACCAATCTGAAACTATCCCACGCCACGATCAAGTCCTACCTCGCAGGGGTGCAACATTTTAGAGCCATGAGTTTCACCCAGCCAGGTTCATTGTTTTCAATCCATGCCATTAAAGCTACTCTGAGGGGTCTCGAGAAAAGCGACTGCGAGTCACGCACTCGCCGGCTACCCGTCACTGGCCAGCTTTTCCGCAACCTTTCCGACTGGTTAGACAAAAAACCATTCGGTGCCCTGCATAGTTTGATAATAAAAGCTGCCATGTACCTGGCCTTTTACGGGTTTTTGAGACCGGCCGAGTTTACTTCCCCGGCTAACAGTAGCAGATACGTCACTCTCGGTCAGCTTTCGGCTTCCAGAAATGGTTTCATACTCTCGCTACTCACCTCCAAGACCTCTCAGGTAGGCCCCCCTACCCAGGTGTTTTTCTTCCCGACCTCTCATCATTGGTGTCCCGTGCGCGTGCTACAACAGCTTCTGTCCTCTCTGCCAAACAAGCCGCCCGGCAGTCCTTTGCTACCATTCAATAATACTCACCTTACCTGTCCCCAATTCATAACTTATATTCGTGTTTTACTGACTAATCTGGCAGTAGACCCGTCCTCAATATCCGGGCATTCGTTTCGCATAGGGGCGACATCCGCCGCGTCAAGGAATCGGGTTCCAGCACATATAATCAAAAGACTAGGTCGTTGGCGTTCGTCCTGTTTCCGCCTCTACATTCCTTGTCCGTATACTGAAATGAATCTTGCTTGTCATAATTTGGTGTTATGAATAAATGTTTGTAGCATTCCGATATGATAGAAATTGTTGTTCTTTTTGGCCTCCTTCAGCTATCCCTTCAACGTCACGGTTTCGGCATAACTCTAACCGCTTTAGCTAGCCAGCAGGTAGGAGTCCTTCTTCGTGAGTGCCCGACCACAAGTGTTAAGGCCGATTCATTGGCCTGTATTTGTGGGAGGGGCACGGTTGCCTATATCATGGCACCTCTGCCCCTCCTTCAATGAACGTTGTGTCAAACTCTCCCACCCTACCCACCCTCAATCTCAGCTTCACACCAAGGGGATGGCCTCCTTCAGTTATCCCTTCAACGTCACGGTTTCGGCATAACTCTAACCACTTTAGCTAGCCAGCAGGTAGGAGTCCTTCTTTGTGAGTGCCCGACCACAAATAAAGTATATTATAATGCAATTGTATTGCGCAGCAGTTGTGAGCGGTTCTGCTGCGATACTGCAGCCACACAGAGTGACAACGCTATTGGAACAAATAATTTCTACTGGTGTGATTTACCAATTGCCCCCCCAAAAAAACTGATTGAAGCAGGGGTGCTATATACCAATAATATACTTTCTATATTGTGCACTTAGGTAGTGTAGCATTTTATTTGCGGTTTTGCTGCATTACCGCTTCTACCAGGGGCGTACATAAAAATCACCGGGCCCCATAGCAAGAATCTAAATTGGGCCCCCATTCCCCGTTCCAGGCCTCTCCCTTTGTTCCATGAACTATTCTTGCTGCCCACCAGGGCCGGATTGGGATTACAAAACAGCCCTGGCACACAACAGAGCTATAATAGATGCAGTGTGTACAGATGTATAGAGTATACAGCAGTGTACTGTTATGTGAGGTACACAGTATAATATATGCAGTGTGTACAGGTATATAGTATATTCCCTAGTGTTCTGATATGTGAGGTACGCAGTATAATATATGCAGTGTGTACAGGTATATAGTATATTCCCTAGTGTTCTGATATGTGAGGTACAGGGTATAATATATGCAGTGTGTACAGGTATATAGTATATACAGTAGTGTAATATGTGAGGTACGAGGTATAATAGATGTAGTGCGTAAAGGTACAGTATATAGTAAATACATCAGTGTATTGACAGCTCGTACCTCACATATCAGTACACTGCTGTATATACTATATATCTGTACATATTGCATCTATTATACCTCATACCTCACATATTAGTACACTGCGGTATATACTATATATCTGTACATATTGCATCTATAATACTGTGTAATATATGCAGTGTATATATATATATATATATATATATATATATATACACAGAGCAGTGTATTGATGTAAGACATAGAAGGTATAATACTGTAGATGTAGTGTTTACAGAAATATGTGGTCAGTTATGGTCACTGTAACTGTGTGAAGTATTATACATGAGTGAGCAATGAGTAAAAACAATGCATGGGGGGAGGGGTAAATGACGAGAAGTGGAGGACCTCCTCTTACCACTCCATTCCAGTCTGTATGGATCAATGCAGAGCTGCTTGTGAACTTCTAATACTTGCTGTTAGGGGTTGAAGGACCTGTGATGATGTCATCACAGGTCCTGGCAGATGTACCTTTCAAACCTAGGAACTACACCATTTTTGGTGCAGTTCCTTTGCTAGATTCTGCAGGACCTGTGATGTTGAAGATGATGTCATCACAAATCCTGGCAGATGCACTGTTCTAACCTGGGAATTACACTTTACACTGTGCAGTTCCCTTACAGGACCTGTGATGACATAATCAAAGATCCTTTAGCTTTAGAAAGATAGACAGGAGCAATTAGGGGGTGGGTCCTCTCCTCCACTTCGGGCCCCTCTTTCTCACGGGCCCCATAGCAGCTGCGTGGTCTGCCTATATGGTAGGTATGCCACTGGCATCTACACAGAGTGACAAACGCCATTGGAACAAATAATTTAATTTCTACTGGTGTGATATACCAGATGCCCCCCAAAAAACTGATTGAAGCAAGGGTGTTATATACCAATTATATACTTTCTATATAGTGCATTTGGGTAGTGCAGCATTTGTTTGCGGTTTTGCTGCGTTACCGCAGCTACACAGAGTGACAAACGCCATTGGAACAAATAATTTCTACTGGTGTGATATACCAGATGCCCCCAAAAAAACTGATTGAAGCAGGAGTGTTATTTACGCTAAAATCATTTGCAGTCATTTCTTGTGAAAGAGCATAGGGCGGTATTTCAGTAATACACAAAACATTTAAACGCACTGCATGGTTGCATTCATTTCTGGTGAAAGAGTATAGGGGCTTATTTCATTAAAAAAATAAAAATACATACGCACTACTGGTGAAAGCGTATAGTGGCCTATTTCAATCCAAGAAGAAATATATATTCTCAAGTCACTTCTGCAGTTATTTCTGGTGAAAGCGTATAGGGGCGTATTTCAGTACTACAAGAAAAATATATTCTCAGTTCACTGTTGCAGTTATATCTGGTAAAGCCTTTACTGGCGTATAGCAGTAGAAAAAGAAATATACATTCGCCATTCACTGCTGCACTTATATCTTGAAAAACATTTATTGAAGTATATCAGTAGAAAAATAAAAATATATTCAGCTTTCACTGTTGCAGTTATATGAGGTAAAGCCTTTAGTGGCGTATTTCTGTACAAAAATCAAGATATATTCAGCGCTGCCGTTATATGTGGGAAAGTCCTTTTTGAGGTATGGACTGAATTACGCTGTGTTAAAATTTTGCATTTACGTTTCACACACTGCACACTTACGTCACGACGTCCATAAGAGCAGCGCACCAATATAGGTGAATACACTATGCACTAACCCTGCACAAAAATGCGAAATAATTCACACCAGCCCGCATCTCTCTACGGTATTGCTTACTATGGGGACAGCACAGAAACCGCACGAGGTCCATGTCTCGCTCTTCTAGCGCAGACCTACTTCCTCCGCTACGTCCCGTTCACTTCAGAAAAAATCTTGTATTCGGCGTTAAGCGTTGCACTGATATGCGCTAAAATCTCTTTAGAAATATGAATAAAAAATCTTGAATTCGGCGTAATGCAGTAAAATCCTTTGTGAATTATTTTGGTGGAAATTTTTTTTTACACCTCCTCCATTAACTTCCTCATCTCTTCATTAACATCGGACACACTAACTTTACACCCCCAGCTATATATCTAAGTGGTTCCTGCATCACCTAGGAGCGAATAAAGGTAAAGGATACTGCCTGCCTGTTAAAAGGGAACTACAGAATGATACCACAATACATTTGATATGACATTTAGCAAGAGTTTAAAGTGCCCACATAGTGGGACACTGCATCAAGATGAATCAGGCGTGGATCAGCCAGTATTTCACCCATCATTTTCAGTGAGTACTAGTATTGCCACCCACCTCCACACTGTCATCTTGCCACTCTGTGGCTTCCTGGTGCTGCCATATCTACACTATGTCACCGTGCCACTCTGTTGTATCATGCTGCTGCTATGTCCACACTATGTAACCTAGCCACTCGCTGGCCTCTACATACTGCTGCCAACTACATACTCTGTGATTGTGCCACTCGGTGGCCTCCTCATACTGCTGAGACCTCCACACTGTCATTGTGCCACTCTGTGGCCTTCTGATGCTGCCGCCACCTCCAGACTGTCATTGGGCCACTGTGTGGTCTCCTCATGCTGCTTCCACCTCACCACTCTGTCATAGGGACACTGTGTGGACTTCTCTTGTTGTTCCCACCCTCCCCACTTCATGACAGGGCCACTATTTTGGCTTTCGGTCTGGCTGACATCATCATTTATTTGACCTTTCTTCTGATCTGTCAGAAGGAAGGAAAAATGAGACACACAACGAATCCTGTCTGTGTAGCAGCTGTAAGGCCTTTATGGTCCCATCAGAATTGGCTTATGATTTGGTAGCCAAAAGCAGGAGTGGGTACAAAACACAGAAGACATGCAAATATTCCATTCACGTGTTATCTCTGTTTTAGATTCACTCCTGTTTTTATTGGCATTAGCAATACTGATGGATTACTGAGCAAATGCTGACCGAGTGAAGGCGGATGCTCCACAGCCAGGATCCGTTTTTTGTGAGTTATTGTTCTGACGGATCAGAGGAAGAAAAGCAACGGAGCGGGGCGTAGCCGTAGTGAAGTGCGGCTTGACTTGGGGGGAAGACAAAAGGGCATTAAAGGGTTAATTATTTTGTAGGGCTGGGGAGGTCAGGTGCAGGGCAAGGGGTGTGGTGATTGTGCACTTTTCCCGGGCAGTATAAAGTGCAGGGGTTTTAGTGGGAGGTCCATCTGGTCAGTTAGTTGCCTGAGGGAAGTTGGTGGACGCAGGATTGAGGGATCATGGCCTCTTTGGACGATATGCTGGCTGCGGTTCGTGCTGCGGCTGAACATAGGGGTATGGAGTGGCTGCAGCAGAGTCTGATGGGTGCGTTGGGTGTCCCTGCCGTTTGCCCGGATGATCCCCCTGTTCGGCCTCGGGCGCGTAGGTCTGCGCCCCCTGAGCGCTGGAGCCCTGATGCTACCCCTAGGGCTCGTCGGCGTCTAAGGAGCCCCTCCGGGGACCCTCAGCTGCGGTCGGCGGTGCAGGTGCGGCCTGCCTTACCCCGCCGCAGCGGGAGGAATCCTGCCCGGCGCGGCGGGCCTACGGGAAAAGGCGGGTCCCCCTCCCGGCCTGTTTCCCTGCATCGTCGTGGTGGTGCTTCTGCGGGAGCGGCGTCCTCCCCCCGAGATGTCCCGCGGGGTGAGCGAGCCCGGCGTGGCCTACCTGGTCTGGATGTGGAGCCGGAGGAGCCGACGGCGCGTCCGGCTGCTGAGGTGAGCGGTGCGGGCCCTCTTCCTGTGGTGATTGGAGCGGCGGCGGCGCAGCTGCGGCCTGGTGGCGCGGGTCGGCAGCTCAGGGATCGCGATGTCCGGCCTGTGAAGGAGCGGCGGATGGCGCAGAGGGTTGCCAGCACCTCTGTGGGACGTCCTGGGCGGCGAGCGGCTGTGGAGAGGCGGAGCGGTGTCTGCGCTGGCTCCGGACCTGTTGTGTCCTCCTGCGCCCCTGCTGGTGAGCTGCGGTCCTGCGCTCCGGCTGGAGCTTTGAATTCTTCGGTTTCCTCTGGCCTGGTGGTACAGGAGCAGTACCACCAGGTGGCGCACTCTTCCTCTGTTCTCCCTGTGGCTGAGGATGAGGTGCCTGTGGAGCTGGCCCTGGAAGAGGGTGAAGTGGATTCGGGTTCCGGACTTGAGGATGACGGGTTGCGGCGGCCTGCGGTGGAGCCGGCTTCATCTTCGGCTGGATCGTTGAGGGTGCCTTCCGGAGGTTCTGCGGCTGCTGGGCGGACCGCCCAGGGACGGCCAGGTATGGAGACGACTGGGGCTTTATGTGTTCCGGGGGTGGGGGGCGGGGTTTGTTTGCCGGGTTTGGGTTCTGCGAATTTTGCTGGGGAAATGCTGGCGAGTATTTTGTCTTTGGTGGTGGGGGCGGGTTCTGGTGCTGGGGCGTCTCCTGCGCCGGTCTGGGCTCCCTCGGTTTCTGTGCCTTGTTTGTCGCGGGCGGCTGGGGGGGTTGGTTTGCCGAGCACGGCGGTGGCGGTTCCCGCGGTCGGCGGTGTCGACGCGGGCGGTGA
Organism: Bufo gargarizans; assembly: GCF_014858855.1. Classification (NCBI taxonomy): domain Eukaryota; kingdom Metazoa; phylum Chordata; class Amphibia; order Anura; family Bufonidae; genus Bufo; species Bufo gargarizans. The sequence continues at coordinate 11,065,102 of NC_058088.1, forward strand.
TAAAGGGGCGGTCGGTGAGGATGTGAGGCTGGCGGATTCGGCGAGAGGGGAAATTTATGTATGTTTTGAGGGGCCTCTGGGGGCCCATTTGAAGACGGAGGTGAGGGAAAAGATCTGGAGGGGAGAGTATGTGGAGATTTTTTCTTTATTGCCTTTGGAGAAGTTTAATCTGGATAGGGGTAGAGTGGATGAGAGCAAGAAGGAGGACGAGGAGAAACGGCGATACCGGTTGATTCCGCATACTTTTATGAACTGGTTGCAGGCGTTTGCTATTTTGGCGGGTGTTGTTGGGGAGAAGGCGCCGGAGCATTGTTCGGCCCTGTTTTGTTATATGGACGCGATTGGGGAGGCGTACAGGGTTTATGGCGGGTCTGCGTGGCTCCGCTATGATGAGCAATTTAGGCAGCGGAAGGCGGTCCGGCCTACCATTCGTTGGGATCACAAGGACATTAGTTTGTGGATGCGGCTGATGTCGGCGCCGAAGGCGCAGCAGCCCTTTCGGGGAGCGGCCGGGGGCTCCTCGGCCTCGGATTCTCAGGGTGGCAGCAGGAAGGGTTGTTGCTGGCAGTATAATGAGGGACACTGCAAGTTCTTCGCGGACTGCCGGTATAAGCACGAGTGCTCCGGCTGCGGCGGTGCCCACAGTTTGTCGCAATGTTTTAAACGGGGTAGGGGAAAGACTTCTGAGGCTGGGCAGAAGAGGGCTGACGCCGGTGAAGGTGGGCGAGATGGCTCCCTTTCTAAGTGAGTACCCGGATAGGGAGGCGGCGGACTTGCTGTTCTCCGGTTTTACGGATGGGTTCCGGATCCCTTGCAATGCGGCGGGGCCGGTGGTGGCATCCCGTAATCTGAGGTCGGCCTTGCGACGTCCGGTTGTGGTTAGTGAGAAGATCGCTAAGGAGGTTGCGGCGGGCCGGGTTGTTGGTCCTTTTGTTGAGTGTCCTTTGCCGGGTTTATGGGTGTCTCCTTTGGGGCTTGTTCCTAAAAAGGAGCCCAATAAATTCAGGCTTATTCATCACCTCTCTTATCCGCATGGGGGGTCGGTGAATGACGGCATTGATGAGGGCTTGTGTTCAGTTTCTTACACCTCCTTTGATGCGGCCGTCCGGTGGGTGCGGTTGTTGGGGCAGGGAGCTTTGATGGCCAAGACGGATATTGAAGCGGCTTTCCGTCTGCTTCCCATTCACCCGGACAGTTTTCACTTGCTTGGTTTTAAGTGGGATGATCAGTTTTATGTTGATTGTTGTTTGCCTATGGGTTGCTCCATTTCTTGTTCATTGTTTGAGACGTTTAGTTCCTTTTTGGAATGGGTGGTGAAACGGGAGGCAGGGTGGAATTCGGTGTTGCACTACCTGGATGATTTTTTGTTTTTGGGTTCAGGGGGGTCACGGGTTTGTTCAATTTTGTTGCGGACTATGGAGAGGGTTGCGGCTCGGTTCGGGGTTCCCTTAGCCCCCGAAAAGACTGAGGGCCCTTCCACGTTGATGCGGTTTTTGGGCATTGAAATTGACAGCGTGGCGATGGAGTGTCGGCTGCCTGCTGACAAGGTTGAGGACTTGCGTGAGGAGGTGGCTTTGTTGGGGCGATTAAAGAAGGTGCAGCTTCATCGTGTTCAATCGGTTTTGGGGAAGTTAAATTTTGCCTGCCGCATATTGCCAATGGGGCGGGTTTTTTGTCGGCGTCTGGCTATGGCGACGGCGGGTGTCACGGTTCCGAGTCATTATGTTCGGTTGTCGGCTGAAGTCCGTGCGGACTTGGCTGTTTGGGGGGGTTTTCTTGCTGGTTTTAATGGTAGATCGGTGTGGATGGAGGAACCGGTTACTAGTGTGGACTTGGAGCTTTGGTCGGATGCATCGGGCTCTTGCGGTTATGGGGTTTTTTGTCAAGGGCAGTGGAGTGCTGGGTCTTGGCCGGAGGAGTGGGTTTCGGCCGGTTGGTTGGGTAACCTGGTGTTGTTGGAATTGTTCCCTATTGTTTTGGCGACTGAGTTGTGGGGTGAGGTGTTGCGTAATAAGCGGGTGAGGTTTTATTGTGATGATTTGGGGGTGGTTCAGGTGATCAACAAACAGACGGCTAGTTCTCCCCCGGTGTTGCGGCTCCTGCGGCATTTTGTGCTTAGGGGTTTGGAGTTGAATGCTTGCTTTGTGGCAGTTCATGTGCCTGGGGTGGATAATTCAATTGCGGACTCCCTTTCTCGTTTCCAGTGGGATCGTTTTCATCAGCTGGTTCCGGGAGCGGAGGTCCGGGGGTTGCCTTGTCCCCAGTGGCTCTGGCGCGTGGCCTTGGGTTGTCCTCGGGATTGATCCGGCGGTCCGTGAGTGCCAGCACGTGGTCGGCTTATTCAGCTGTATGGGTCTTGTGGGAGCGGTTGCTGGATCAGGTTGGTGGAAGTGATATGAGTGGGGATTTTCAGACGTTGTTGGTTTATTGGTTGGGTGAGTCTTTTTCTTCCCAGGTTTCTTTCTCGGTGGTGTCCAAACGCGTTGCGGCTGTGGGGTTTTGGTTGCGTCTACGGGGGCTGCCGGATGTGTCCCGGAGTTTCTTGGTGCGGCAGGCTTTGAAGGGTTATCGCCGCGGGGCTGTGCGCCGTGACACGCGGCGCCCGGTTTCGTTTCAGGTACTGCGGAAGTTGTGGGATGGGGCAGCGTTGGTGTGTTGTTCCGATTTCGAGGTGTGCTTGTTCCGCGCTGCCTTTTCGCTGGCATTTTTTGGGGCTTTTCGGATCTCTGAATTGTTGGCTCGCAGCAAAGCTTGTGGGGGTGGTTTGCTGCGGGAGGATGTGTGCGTGAGTGAGGATGGTTTGTGTTGTTTGGTACGCCGGTCTAAGACTGATCAACTGGGTAAGGGTGTTCGAGTTTGGTTGCGTCCGCTGGCGGGGTCGGTGCTTTGCCCTGTGCGTTGTTTGGAGGATTTTTTGAAGTTGAGGCCGGGGGTCGGTGGGTCTCTGCTGGTTCACCAGGATGGGTCGGTGCTGTCGAGGTTTCAGTTTGTGGCAGTTTTTAGGAAGTGCTTGGCGGCGGTGGGTTTACCGGCTCTGGATTATGCGGCCCATTCGTTTCGAATAGGTGCTGCGACTGAAGCGGCCAGGTGGGGTTTGGGTGAGGATGTTATAAAGCGGATTGGTCGCTGGGTGTCGTCTTGCTTCCGGTCCTATATTCGGCCTCACCTTGTGTAACTGATGTTGTGGCGGGGGTTCTTAGGCGGTCTGTTAATGTGTTTTTCTTTTGTTCTGTTTCTTATAGGGTCTGGCGGTTGTCTGGCTTGGATATTCGGTCATTCCTACGTGTATTGGGGGGCTTGTCGGGCGGATGTGCGGCGGAATGGAAGACAGTTGGGTTTTGATCCGGCCGTGTTGCAGGTTAGGTGGATTGGCTTGCGGGGTCTTATGTGGGGGCGGGTTTTGCCCGAGTTGCGGGCTAATGTGGCTTTGGATAGATCTCCTGACATATTAGTGCTACATGTTGGTGGCAATGACCTGGGTGTTCGGTGTTCCCGGGATGTGATTCGTGACATTAAATTGGACCTGTTGCGGTTATTGTCCGATTTTCCAGGTTTGTTGCTGGTATGGTCTGATGTGGTTGCCAGGCGGAGTTGGCGACTTGCGAGATCAGTGGATAGGGTGAATAGGGCCCGCGCTAAGCTAAATAAGGAGGTGGGCCGTTTTGTGAAGCGTTTGGGAGGTTTTGTGGTGCGTCATCGAGATCTGGAGGCAGCTTCGCCTCAGTTCCTGCGGTCTGATGGTGTTCACCTTAATGATGTGGGGGCTGATTTGTGGGCGTTAGGTGTGCAGGAGGGTTTGGAGACAGCCCTGGGGGTTTGGCGAGACGCCCATAGGTGAGGTGTCACCTCTGGTCATCTGTGGCAGGCAGGGGGAAGGATCCTGGAAGGTAATTCAAGGGTGAAAATGGTGCACTGCATGTGAAAATGTGCAACTCATGTGTTTTTGAAGCTGTACGCTGTGTGCCCCTGTTTGGGAAACTGGGCCTACAGGGTTATTTACTGGAACGAAGAAATATTGGTGCCCTTGGGTCGGTGAGTGCGGCCAGGGGTAAGGTGGTGATACAAGTGGAAATGATGAGTAAGAGTACAGCTTGATTGGTTGCCTTCCGGGGTCCTTCTACAATGCAAGGGGTTGCAGTGTCGGGTTTGTTGGCCGTGGTCATGTTATGTTGGGTATATATATATATGTTATATATATGTTATGGAAATGCATAATTGTTTGATTAAAAGAAACATGTGAACATGTTGATTAATAAAGTTATGCCACGGCCCGTTTTACCACAAGAAGGTCTCCGTGTCATTTGTGGGTACGGGGAGGGGGTACAGGTGTAGGGATGTTTAGCCCGTAACAGTTCTTCCATCCCTTTAAGTCAAGGCAAATTAATCAGTGACGTCAACGCAAACTTACTGCTGACACCCTCTCCACTCTATCCGGGGGGCTCTACTTGTATAAGCGTTTAATAGAACAGGTTCTGTAGACATCTATGTGGAATCAGCTGACGACGGTGTAAAAGGAGTGCGCTTCTTCTTGACACTAACATCGACCTATAAGGTCATACTTGAGTTATTAGGCCAGGTTTGGCAAATTTAAGTATACTTTCTTATAATTTTAATCAAGTTTTAGTTTAATAAATTTAATAATAAAAATTTAATGTTGCGTAAGACAGGAGAGAATCAGCCAGTCTTCAGTTTATTCAATGACGTGGAGGGTGTTGCGATGGAGAAAGCATTCCAAAAAAACAATTGCTCTCCACCTGGAGCCGAATCCTGTCAAGATTGATGCAAGTGCGTTATTGGCTGCTCATCCATCAAGATACTTCTGGGGAAACCTGCCTGCCATGCTTAGGCCTCTACTAGCTACAGACAATGAGAAGAAGACAAAGCTTGCTTTTTTCTGTAAATTGAATGAATAATTTTTGGGGCCTGTACTCCACTGGCCTGCAGTAAAATTGATATCTAATAACTAATAATCACTTGATGTTTTCTGTGCGGTGAATGCCTAATGTTTGGGGCCCGTACTCCCGTGGCCTAAAATAAAATAACATTTTTAAAGGCTCCAGCATGGCACATTTTTGAGAGTTTCAATTTAAGACGCATAAAAATGGCCCCTGATTAAAATACATATTGTTTGTGGGAATTTTTGCCATTGATCCCCCTCTGGTATGTCACTGTCCATGTAATTTGTGCACTTATTGTAATTATTTGGTGGCTGCAAATATGAGCTGAAGGTTTTTCAGGTTCGCCTGCCATTAAACTGAATTGGGCCCGCTGGGAATTTGCGGTTCGCGAACATTTGATCGTCCATCACTAGTTTCGTCCATCACTAGTAATCACTTGTTTGACACTGTTTCAGTGCTAGGTTCCAAGAAAATTTACAGGAAGTCCAATTTATTTGCATAACTTTCAGAAAAATCCCAGAATTCCTGCCCACATGGATGTTTGTATCATATCTAGGAATTTGTTTGCTTGTTCTGCATTGCAACTTTAAATGAAAACTAGACTCCTTTACAATGTCTGCTCTTGAACTGACCTTTCTGCGGGGTCAGCATCAACAGAGATGACAGAAATCTGTTTTCCATCATTCCATCCCTATCGCTGTCTTCTTTACTTTGGTTAATAACTTCATCCTTGTAGCTACTAAAGTTTATAATTGCTTCCTTACTAGTCACAGTATCTGTCTTATCTGTCCGTTGTGTGCATCCGTGGCCGTTGTGCCGTTTTTCGTTTTTTTTCACGAACCCATTGACTTTCAATGGGTCCGTGGAAAAAACGGAAAATGCACCGTTTTGCAGCCGAGACCGTGATCCGTGTATCCTGTCCGTCAAAAAAATATGACCTCTCCTATTTTTTTGACGTACAATGGTTCACGGACCCATTCAAGTCAATGGGTCCGTGAAAAAACACGGATGCACACAAGATTGGCATCCGTGTCCATGATCCGTGGCCGTAGGTTACTCCGTCTGCATAAAAGCTTTTTCAGAGCTGATTTTTCACTTCGTGAAAACTCAGATCCGACAGTGTATTCTAACACAGAGGCGTTCCCATAGTGATGGAGACGCTTCTAGTTAGAATATACTACAAACTGTGTACAAGACTGCCCCCTGCTGCCTGGCAGCACCCGATCTCTTACAGGGGGCCGTGATCAGCACAATTAACCCCTCAGGTGCTGCACCTGAGGTGTTAATTGTGAATATCATAGCCCCCTGTAAGAGATCAGGGTCTGCCAGGCAGCCCCCCTCCCTCCCCAGTTTTAATTTCATTGGTGGCCAGTGCGGCCCCCCCCCCCCGCCCCCCCTCCCTCCCTCTATTGTATTAATATCATTGGTGGCTGCGCTGTCTGTGACCGGCCGGGAGCTCCTCCTACTGGTAAGTGACAGATCATTAGCAATGTGCCGCACAGACCTGTCACTTACTAGTAGGAGGAGCTCCCGGCCGGTCACAGACAGCGCAGCAGCCAGCAGGTAAGTATGATGCTTCTACTATTGCTAAGTAACCATGGCAACCAGGACTGCAGTAGCGTCCTGGTTGCCATGGTTACCGGTCGGAGCCCCAGCGATTAAACTGGGACTCCGATCGGAACTCCGCTGCCACCAATGATCGGGGGGGGGGGGGAGAGAGGAGGCCGCACACTGGCCACCAATGTTATTATAACAATATCGGGAGGGAGGGGGGGGCGGGGGGAGGCCGCACACTGTGCCACCAATGTTATTATCACAATAGAGGGATGGAGGGGGGCCGCACACTGTGCCACCAATGTTATTATTACAATAGAGGGAGGGAGAGCGGGGCCGGGGGGAGGCCGCACACTGTGCCACCAATGTTATTATTACAATAGAGGAAGGGAGGGGGGGCCGGGGGGAGGCCGCACACTGTGCCACCAATGGTATTATTACAATAGAGGGAGGGAGGGGGGCCGGGGGGAGGCCGCACACTGTGCCACCAATGTTATTATTACAATAGAGGGAGGGAGGGGGGGCCGGGGGGGGGCGCACACTGTGCCACCAATGTTATTATCACAATAGAGGGAGGGAGGGGGGCCGCACTGGCCACCAATGATATTCAAACTGGGGAGGGAGGGGGGTCTGCCCCCTGCTGCCTGGCAGCCCTGATCTCTCTTACAGGGGGCTATGATACGCACAATTAACCCCTTCAGGTGCAGCACCTGAGGGGTTAATTGTGCTGATCACGGCCCCCTGTAAGAGATCGGGTGCTGCCAGGCAGCAGGGGGCAGTCATGTACACAGTTTGTAGTATATTCTAACTAGAAGCGTCCCCATCACCATGGGAACGCCTCTGTGTTAGAATATACTGTCGGATCTGAGTTTTCACGATGTAACTCAAATCCGATGGTATATTCTAACATAGAGGCGTTCCCATGGTGATGGGGACGCTTCAAGTTAAAATATACCATCGGATTGGAGAAAACTCCGATCCGATGGTATAAAAGGGACTCCTGACTTTACATTGAAAGTCAATAGGGACGTATCCGTTTGCAATTGCACCATATTGTGTCAACGTCAAACGGATCCGTCCCCATTGACTTGCATTGTAATTCAGGACGGATCCGTTTGGCTCCGCACGGCCAGGCGGACACCAAAACGACTTTTTTTTCATGTCCGTGGATCCTCCAAAAATCAAGGAAGACCCACAGACGAAAAAACGGTCACGGATCACGGACCAACGGAACCCCGTTTTGCGGACAGTGAAAAAATACTGTCGTGTGCATGAGGCCTTACACACAGGACTACAATTATCTCTTGACCGGGCTAACCCAGAATTAGGAAACACTTTGTGCAATATTTCCTTCTTTTTACAAACTGAAAACTGCTGACAATATATTTTCTAATTTTCCTTCTAAGGCGACTTTCACACTAGCGTTTTTTTCCGGATCCGTCATGGATCTGCAAAAACACTTTAGTTACAATAATACAACCGCATGCATCCATCATGAACGGATCCGGGTGTATTATGTCTTAAATAGCCAAGACGGATCAGTCTTGAACACCACTGAAAGTCAATGGGGGATGGACCCGTTTTCTATTGTGACAGATTGTGTCACAGAAAACTGATCCGTCCCCATTGACTAACATTGTGTGCCAGGATGGATCCGTTTGGCTCTGCTTCGTCAGGCGGACAGCAAAATGCTGCAAGCCTCCAGAGCGGAATGATGACTGAACAGATGCAAACTGATGCATTCTGAGTGGATCCTTTTCCATTCAGAATGCATTAGGGCAAAAATGATCTGTTTTGGACCGCTTTTGAGAGCCCATGATGGATCTCACAAACGGAAAGCCAAAACGCTAGTGTGAAAGTGTACTAAGGGTCCATTCACACGTCCGTAGTGCATTGCGGATCCGCAAATTTCGGATCCGCAATACACCCCCATAGAAATGTAAATTCTTGTCAGCAATTGCAGACAAGAATAGGACATGTTCTATATTTTTCCGGAGCAGCAGACCGGAAGATTGGCAGCGTGCTCCGGAAATGCGGACAGCACACTGTGTGCTGTCCGCATCCATTCCATCACAATGGAGAATGAATGGGTCCACATCCGTTCCACACAGTTGCGGAATGGTTGCGGACCACAATTGCGGATGTGTGAATAGAGCCTAACACAAACACTCTCTAGATCAAATTATGTAGGTAGATTTAGATGCACCAATAATCGTCCAGGTTATCGGAAATGACTGTTCCTGTGTACGATCGTTCTCGATCATCTGGCCGTCTAAATGTTCTGCCGATTAACTGTTGGGAAGGAATGCTTCCTTCCCGACAATCGGCCGCTCAGTCAGCCCATCTAAATCCACCTTGACTTACTGCACACAAGCTTCAATTGTAAGATATTCTTACTAACAATTGTGGGGATTCGCTCTGGTAGTTAGGATAAGCGGGCGCAGTACAGAGGCAAAATACAAGTTCGTAATTCAAACTTCAGTGTTTATTCACACATGGTGCCAAAAACTAAACGTCACTTTTGCAGTGTTGTTGTTACTTCACACCCAATGGCAAATTAATATAATAAAAAGTCACCTTGGTGGCAGTTCTGCCTCAGAAAGTCCAAATACAGGCTTTAGGCGGCCTGTTTCCCTGACACAGGGGTCTCAGCTCTCCAGCCCAGCACAGGCCTCAGATCCCAGCACACAGACATGGCTTCTGAGCCCAGCTGCCTATTTAACGACAGCCAGGTGCTGCCAAAACCCGGACCGGCACTTAAAATTCTGTCCGGTATTTGACCTCACCTGTAAATCAGCCCAACAGCACATGCTGGGAGTAAAATACCTGTTTTCCCAAACCAAACCTCTCACTATGTCACATACCCCCCTTTGTTCAACCCTGAGGGGGTGAACACACACCAGACAGTGTACCCGGGACAGGGCATCTGCGTTTCCCTGTAACCAGCCTGTCCTGTGTTTCAACGAAAAGTTTTGTAGGGAGACAATCCATCAGGTGACCCGGGAATTTCTGTCTTTGGCCTGGCTTATCCACTTAAGAGGGGAGTGGTCAGTCACCAGGTGGAATTTTCTCCCCAATAAATGATAGCGGAGAGACTTGAGTGCCCACTTGATATCCAGGCACTCTCTCTCTACTATACTATACCGGGTCTCGGCTGGGGTGAGCTTACGGCTGAGGAAGACAACAGGATGCTCCTCCCCGTTGACTGTTGAAAAGTGGCGGGCGCACCATGAAGACCAAAGGGTAACCCCTTGTACTGATACAGCCCCACAGGTGTGATGAAGGCAGTTTTCTCTTTGGCAGCCTCCATTAAGGGCACCTGCCAGTACCCTTTCGTGAGGTCCAAAACATAAAAATACCGGGCTTGTCCTAACCTCTCGGGGCATGGGATACGCATTGAATTTGGAAATCTCGTTCAGTTTATGAAAATCGTTACAGAACCGTAATGTCTTATCTGGCTTGGGTATTAAGACTATAGGACTGAACCACTCACTTTTAGACTCCTCAATAACAACTAGTTGCAGCATTAACTGCACTTCCTCCGAGATGGCTTGTAGCTGTAAGAGGCAGCCCTGATCATCCAGCAACATTTCCAACACATATATATATAGCAGACTGTCATGTTTCCCTCCAGCCACCAGAGGCCACTGTGGCTGAGTAGGACAGTGAGAGGAGTTGTTTCCAGAGGACAAGGAGTTAAGTGTTTTTCCCGGGCAGAGCTGAGAGCCTGAGCTGAAGGTGTCTGAGTACACAGGAAGAAGGACGCTGTGCACTGAGAGGGAGATCCACAGGGAAGATTAGAGTGATTGCTCCCTGCCTGCTGTGACACAGTATTTGGGACATTAGAGTGTGTTTGCTCTCTGACTGAGCTGATGTGTCCTGGTGTAGAAGAGAGACTGCTGCAGTGTGAGGCACTTACCAGAGGGACTGTGAGTGAATTCCAGGCCCTGCCTGATTACACGTCCAGAGCTGCTGATTATCTCTAACCAGAGTTAAAGAGACTACAAAGAGAGGCCAGAGCTGAGCCACGCTGAAGCAAGCAAGCAAGCAAGCAACCAGATCGGGACCCAGACTGTATCTGCCTGCATGTGCCGGACACCGAACTGTGAGTGCACTGATGCTAACCTGAGCTAGGACATAGTGGAATAGGATTTAGTTTAGTGCACCGTAGAGGTGCACCCCGGGTAGCGGGGACAGATAGGACTACCTAGAGGAGAGTAGCCTGCTATTGTCTGTACTTGTGTTTGTGATTCATTTGTGTTCTTTATGCAAATTTCCATTATCTTTATTGTGAATTCCCAAGCTGTTCATATTGTAAATCTGCTTCTCCGGCAGTTAGAGTTCTCTTTTAATAAAGCCGGTTTCTACTTCAGCCTCCTTGTCTGCTGCACTGTACTTGAGTCCTGCTCTACGGTCTCTTCCTCTGCTGACCGTTACAAGTGGCGCTGCGAGCAGGGTACAGTCACAGAGATGGAGGCGGCTGAAGGCAATGTGCATGATGTTAATGTGAGTACCTCAGGCAATGGTGGAACCCTTGCAAGGGCCCTTCCTATTGGCACGTTGTTCAACTTGCTACCCAAATTTGATGGCCAGAACATGACACTGTCAGACTGGGTGACAAGGTTACAGAGTGCTGTTAGGATTTACAATGTCAGCCCAGAACTACAAGTAGAAATTGCTTTGGCCGCTCTCGAGGGTGAGGCCCGACGAAATGTTCTCCTACAACCAGAAGCCACGCGCAATACATTGCAAGAGATGGTGAGATTCCTGGAAGAAATATATGGGGAAACAGCCAGTGCAGGGCACCTCCGGGCGAAGTTTTTTTACCGGATTCAACGGGAAGACGAAGGTGTCTCTCAGTACGCTACAGCCCTACAGGAAGTGTTGGCCGAGGTACAAAAAAAAGAGGCAGATGGGGTTACTGGCATGGGACCCATAGACCGGATACTGCGGGAACAATTTATTCTGGGGCTCTACAGCAATCCCCTGAAACAGGCTCTGCGGGAATGAGTCAGAGTAGACCCTACCCTAACCTTTCGACAAATTTTGGCAGAGGCCGTGACGCGAAACAAAGAAGACGGCTATGCTTCTGGAGTAATACGGACCCAGACCGTTACACCCCCCGGGGTTACAAGAAATGAGGAAGCCCTGGTCAGAGTGGTACAAGACTTGCAGAGCTCCCTGAGTGCCATGCACGAAAAGTTGACACACCTGGAGAAACGGATAGAGTCGCGCCATACTACTGAGGCTGCCTATCCAGCCCGACCACAAACCTATCAGGCGACTCCGTGGGTTCCTACACCCGAATGCCCTTATGCTAGTTTACCATACCATCAAGCCCCTCATTACCCTTCAGTGGGGCCATCCAGCCAAGCTCTGAGGGCACCTCCCACTCGCAGGCAAAAAGTGGGCCGTCAAGGGGCACAGTGTTGGCGGTGTGGAGATCTAGGACATTTCGCCAGAGAGTGTCGGAATAATCCAGCTGGACGCCAAGAGCCGCCGTTAAACTACCGACCCCTGCAGTAGTGGGGCGTACTGCAGGGGAGGTGGAGAGCCAAGTTACCCAGCAAAGCTCCGAACACCTGGTCGCAGGGTGCCCCACTATACGAGCTGAGTTCGAAGGTGTTCCTGTCGACTGCTTAGTGGATACTGGGTCTCAGGTGACAACTATGCCCGAGTCATTCTTCTACCGTTACTTTCAAGCGCTGGCCAAGCCAGAACGAGAGACACTGGTCTGGGTTACAGCGGCTAACCAACAACAGATTCCTGTCACAGGGGTCGTGTGGATGAATGTGCGGCTATGTGGACAGGAAGTGGGGCGGAAAGGTATCTTGTTGGTCCCCGAAACGTTCAAGGAAGATGTGCCGGTGATAATGGGCATGAATATCCTGCGAGAATTGGATCAGATCATGTTCACCAAACGGGGCCCGGGTTACTGGAAACAAGCCACCCCGCACAAACCTACCCAGAAAGCATTTCAATGGCTAATCCGTTTTTGTGGAACACAGAAAAGTGTACCAGCACACCAGGCGGTGGGAACGATCCGAGCACCAGGAAAGGCTACCTTCACCCTTCCCCCTGGTCGGGAGACCGTGCTGACGTTACCCGTGGGAACTTTCCGTAATCTTGAAGGCATGGAGGTGTTCGTTGAACCAACAGGCCTAGGAGAGCTGGGTCAGGACGTCCTGGTGGCCCGGACACTGGGAGTGGTCCAGAATGGACGAGTACCCATAAGAGCTGTGAATGTGGGATATCTAGAAGTTCCCTTGACGCCAGGGGTGGAACTGGCTCGTGTGTACCTACATCAGGGAGAAATCCTGAGTCAGAGAGAAGTGACTCTAGCTCCGGTAGGGGATGCTGGTTGGACCCTGGCAGTTACTGCCAGTGCAGAAGAGGCGCCGACCCCAGAATGGAATGGGGGAACCATCTTGGATCAAATGGAGATAGATGTTAAGGCTCTCAGTTTAGACCAACAGCGAGCAGTTGAAACCATGCTGTGGGAGAATCAGGCTGCGTTTGCCCGCCACGCCGATGACTTTGGCTGCACGAATGCTATCACACATGATATACCGACGGGGGACACTCCACCAATTCGGGAGAGATATCGACAGATTCCGCCCAAGTTGTACCAGGAAGTGAAGACGCTATTGAAACAGATGATAGATTCCGGAGTGGTGCGGGGAAGCCAGAGCCCTTGGGCAGCCCCAGTGGTGCTTGTCAAGAAGAAGGACGGCACTATTCGATTTTGTGTGGATTACCGGCTGTTGAATGCTTGCACTGCGCGAGACTCATATCCTCTGCCACGCATCGAGGAGTCTCTGACGGCTCTAGGACGAGCCAAATACTTTCCACCCTGGATCTAGCAAGTGGGTACTGGCAAGTACCAGTGGCTGAGCAGGACAAGGCAAAGACAGCATTCATACTCCCCATGGGGTTATTTGAATTCAACAGGATGCCATTCGGACTGACTAATGCCCCTGGAACCTTCCAGCGGCTGATGGAGAGATGCCTGGGAGACCTGAATTTTGAAGCCACTCTGATATACCTAGACGATATCATCGTATACTCTGCTACTTTTCAAGAACACTTGAATCGGCTAGGGCAGGTACTCGAGCGACTGCGATCCCATGGCCTGAAGGTAAAGCCAAAGAAGTGTCATCTCTTCAAGAGGGAGATCGAGTACCTGGGCCATAGGGTGTCCCAAGACGGAGTGCTACCGTCCCAAGACAAAGTGGCTGCAATACGACAATGGCTAGTGCCGAGAACACTGCGTGAGTTGAAGGCCTTCCTGGGACTGACTGGGTACTACCGGCGGTTCATCAAAGACTACGCAAAAATAGCGGGCCCTCTGAATGAGTTGTTGAGAGGAACGGCTGGGCAACCCAAGGGCCAAAGTATCCCCTGGGGACAGAAGCAGGAAGAGGCCTTCCAGGCCCTGAAAGAAGCCCTGACATCGGCCCCCATCTTGGCTTATGCCGATTTTGATAAATCATTCATCTTAGCTACTGATGGCAGCCTCTACGGACTTGGGGCAGTCCTGTCGCAGGTACAAGATGGACATGAGAGGGTGATCGCTTATGCCAGTAGATCCTTGCGAGATACGGAGCGAAACCCCCATAACTACAGTTCCTTCCGGCTGGAACTCCTTGCCCTGGTGTGGGCTATGACGGAGAAATTTGCAGGATATCTGACAGGAGCTAAGATCTTCGTACGGACGGATAACAATCCCCTGGCCCATCTGGGTACTGCCAAGTTGGGAGCCCTGGAGCAACGCTGGGCGGCTCGCCTCGCAAAGTATGACTTCTCAATTCGCTACCGCTCCGCTACAGAGAACACTAATGCTGATGGTCTCTCGAGGGTTACTTTTGAAACTCCAGTAGGGGATATGGATGAACAAAAGGAAGAAGATGAAACTCCTGACTTCCACAAGTTCGCTCCCCCAACAGTCGCGGCCCAGACAAGTGGGGAGGCCCGTAAGCTACCCAAAGCATTGGGGAGAACTAATGAAGAATGGGGCAGATTGCAAGATGAAGACATTGGACTGCAGCAAATGAAAAGCTGGGTAACCCAGTGCAGGAAACCCAACAAAGAAGAAAGGACTGATCTGGATGCCGAGATGAAGTCCGTTCTACATCAATGGGACAGACTGGAAGTGCATGGAGCTGTTTTGTTCCGCAAGTGGCAACAGCCTGCCGACCTAGAGGCGAGGTGGCAGGTAGTGATACCCAGAAGAATGGCACGGGAGATAGCCAAAGAGGCTCATGAGTTTGGAGCTCACTTCGGGCCAGTCAAGACATACCAGTGGCTGCAGCGTTATGTGTATTGTCCGCGACTGGAGGCCACAGTTGAAGAAGTTTGCCGACAGTGTTGAGTGTGTGAACTCACGAAGAGTACAGAACAGAGAGCACCCCTACAGTCCATCCAGACCACAGAACCGCTGGAAGTGTTGATGATAGACTATCTTCTTGTGGGACAATCGTCAAGAGGTCCACAGTATTGCCTGGTCATGATCGACCACTTCTCCAAGTTTGCAGTAGTCACCCCAACTCGGGACCAGACGGCCGAGTCCGCTGCACGAGCCATTTGTCAAGACTTCATTCGGGTCTATGGGTGTCCAAAGCGGATCCATTCAGATCAAGGGGCGTGCTTTCAAGGAAAAGTGATGGAAGAGCTACATCGACTGTACGGCATTGAAAAATCCAGGACAACTCCTTATCATCCCCAAGGAAACGGAGCCTGTGAGCGCTTTAACCGCACATTGCTGCAAATGCTGAGGACGCTAGAGGAAGACAAGAGGGCACACTGGCCTGACTACCTGCCAGAATTAGTCTGGGCTTACAATAATCGTGTCCACACCACCACCGGTTACACCCCATACATGTTACTGTTCGGTAGGGCTGGTCGAGAGATCGTGGAATTAAACCTAGAACAGCCAGAAGACCTAATAGAGCGATCAACCACCTCATGGGTGAAAGAACACCGTCGGCGTCTCCAGACCATTCGCCGGTTGGCAGGTCAGCGGTTACAGGAGAGAGCTCATACAGACCGTCCTCCAGTTCAGGAGGTTCCATTGCAGCCTGGGGATCGGGTACTGGTACGAGAGAAACATCCCAGAGGCAAGTTGAGTGAGCGTTGGGAAGTACAGCCGTATAAAGTGATCAAGAGAGTGTACCCTAATGGTCCGGTCTACGAAGTGCAGGTTGAGAATGAGGAATTTGCTTCACGGACCCTACATAGGAATATGTTACGGCCATGCCGGTCCAAAGATGCCGCACCTGTTCAGAGGACACCTCCTCCTGCCCCATACTCAGAACTTGTTATCTCTGATGGAGATTATGGTGAAGACTGGTGGACTGCTCCCAACACTGAAGAAGCCTCCCAGGTTACAGGTGATGAAGGCACTGTCACAGAACCATTGCCAGCCCGTAATGGAGAGGGGCCCTCGGACACACCCGAACCTCCTATTGTGGTGGATGAATCCAGACTGGCAGTTCCTAGTGGAGAGAGTCAGGTCGTAACAGATAGCCAGGACCTCCGGAGATCCAGTAGGCTTACTGCAGGGGTTCCACCAAACAGGTACGCTGCTGATGAGTTCATTTGGTCCACCTGTATGTATTGTGGACAATGTTGTACTGCTGTATAAAAAGTTACATTAACCATTATTTCTATGGACTATATAGCAAGGCCGAGGACGGCCACCTTTAAGTGGGGAGGCATGTAAGAGGCAGCCCTGATCATCCAGCAACATTTCCAACACATATATATATAGCAGACTGTCATGTTTCCCTCCAGCCACCAGAGGCCACTGTGGCTGAGTAGGACAGTGAGAGGAGTTGTTTCCAGAGGACAAGGAGTTAAGTGTTTTTCCCGGGCAGAGCTGAGAGCCTGGGCTGAAGGTGTCTGAGGACACAGGAAGAAGGACGCTGTGCACTGAGAGGGAGATCCACAGGGAAGATTAGAGCGATTTCTCCCTGCCTGCTGTGACACAGTATTTGGGACATTAGAGTGTGTTTGCTCTCTGACTGAGCTGATGTGTCCTGGTGTAGAAGAGAGACTGCTGCAGTGTGAGGCACTTACCAGAGGGACTGTGAGTGAATTCCAGGCCCTGCCTGATTACACGTCCAGAGCTGCTGATTATCTCTAACCAGAGTTACAGAGACTACAAAGAGAGGCCAGAGCTGAGCCACGCTGAAGCAAGCAAGCAAGCAAGCAACCAGATCGGGACCCAGACTGTATCTGCCTGCATGTGCCGGACACCGAACTGTGAGTGCACTGATGCTAACCTGGGCTAGGACATAGTGGAATAGGATTTAGTTTAGTGCACCGTAGAGGTGCACCCCGGGTAGCGGGGACAGATAGGACTACCTAGAAGAGAGTAGCCTGCTATTGTCTGTACTTGTGTTTGTGATTCATTTGTGTTCTTTATGCAAATTTCCATTATCTTTATTGTGAATTCCCAAGCTGTTCATATTGTAAATCTGCTTCTCCGGCAGTTAGAGTTCTCTTTTAATAAAGCCGGTTTCTACTTCAGCCTCCTTGTCTGCTGCACTGTACTTGAGTCCTGCTCTACGGTCTCTTCCTCTGCTGACCGTTACATAGCCATGGTTTTAACCGGACTTTGGTCTGAGGTTCCATGGCAATGTAATGCTGGATTGTGGAAGTGCGTCCGGGGAGGTCAGAGAACACATCCATGTTCAGACTAATGAACTCCCTGGCCTCCTGAGCCTGTTTAGAGGAGAGGCTGTCAGCAACCTTTACAGCGGCAACCTCATCCCTTGCATCAGACAAAGGGGACAGAACCTCTTCCCCCTATATAAACCCGAACACGGGCTGTCTTCCATAGAGGTCTCCATATCCTTCCACGGCTTAAGCAAATTAACATGATAGATCTGTTCAGGCTTTCGCTGCCCTGTGAACCTTGTAGTTCACATCTCCAACTTTCTCGAGTACCTCGTAGGGCCCCTGCCACCTAGCCAGGAACTTACTGTCCATGGTCGGTACCAGAACCAAAACCCGAGGTTAAAAATCCGGACCCGAGCCTGCTGATTATAGACCTGACTCTGGGCTCGCTGAGCTGCCTCCATATGCTCCCTAACAAGAGGCAACACTGTCTCTATCCGTTCTTGCATCTGGGTAACATACTCAATAACACTTTATACGGAGTGGGTTGTTGTTCCCATGCCTCTTTGGCTACATCCAAGAGACCGCGTGGGTGTCTGCCATATAGCAGTTCGAAGGGCGAAAACACAGTAGAGGCCTGGGGTACCTCTCGCACTGCGAACATGAGATAGGGCAGAAGAAGGTCCCAGTCTTTCCCATCTTTAGCCACCACCATTTTCAACATATTTTTATATGTTTGGTTAAACCTTTCTACCATACAGCCCGTTTGCGGATGGTAAACGGACATCCGTAGCTGTTTAATGTGCATCAACTTACAGAGTTCTCTCATCACTTTGGACATAAAAGGGGTTTGTGATAAGCCTTGGGGACCACCAACTGTTCAATATGCTCACCCCGTAGTTGATTTACCCGATACAGCATACCCTGATGAACCACGAAATGGAGAAACACCGACTCAGCCCCAGTTTGTTGTGGTTCACCATCTACTATTAACAAATTCTCCCTGGATAGGGATAGGTGTTGTGCGGTACCAAAATTATCCCCGGAGACATTGACGTTTGCCAATTCAGTACCTGACGGCAAGTCCTCCACGTTTCCCACCATCACACTCAGCGGGGTTGTCTCCCCCTCTTCAACCGAAAGTAGCAGTCTACCGGCTACTGTGGTTAGAGACACCAGCGTGGTGGGGTAGTCTTTTAAGTCTCCGTGGATGCACATCACCCCAACTTTCTGGCCAGTATACTCAGTGGACCACACCAGGGTAGCCCTTACTAGGGTCACCAGACTCCCTGAGCTCAGCAGAGCCTATGCCAGAGTGTCTGCCACTTCCACCTGACACAAGTGATCTAGAGACTCTGGGGTACCTGTTGCACACAGCCTCCTGGCATTTAGCGACTGACGGTAGCCATAGTTAGTGTCCATGGGCTTAACCCAATGGGGACAGTCAGCCCTTACATGGCCAGTCTCCTGACACCGTCAGCAGAAGATCAGAGCCAGGTCTGGCGTGGGTACATCCCGGGTGGGTTTTATCAGCTCAAATCTCCGCACCTGGGGTGGAGATTTCCGGGGGTTCCGACCCCCCTCCTGACAGAACCCTTCTTTAGATTCCTGGTAGCTTCATAGTGTTTCACCAGGTCCACCATCTCAAGGGCATTGCCAGGAGACACCTGACCGATCCAGTGCTGGAGAGGGTATGGCAAAGCCCTACAGAACATATCGGCTAACAGACGACCCAGCATAGCAGTGGGACTCAGCATGTCAGGCTGTAGCCATTTTTGCAAGAGGTGAAGTAAGCTATAATACTGGGGTCTTGCAGGTTCAGCCGGGTTGAACCCCCACTGATGCACCCGGTGGGCCCGGACCAACACATTCACCCCAAGTCTTGCCAGAATCTCACCCTTAACTTTCTGGTAGTCAGCCGATTGATTGCCCGGCAAGTCGAAATAGACCCGCTGGGAATCGGATGCCAGGAATGGAGCGACGACCTCAGCCTACTGGACTCGGGGTAGCTTCTCCCTTGTGGCCACCTTCTGGTACATCGCCAAGTAGGTTTCGTCATCATCTGCAAACCTCTCACTGTGTCACACAATACAAGTACAATTAGATGACCCCAAAATATGGGTTCCTGACATTGGCACGTCTCAGCAAGTCTGGTACCTGTATTCCTCCAGATTCTACATTCTCCAACTTCCTGAAGCTGGAACATTCTTTTTGAGCTCTTTGTCCCTCTTTTGGTATGACCAGGTTTGCCAGATATAAACTATGCCATCAATTTCTGTAATTTCTCTTCTTATCAATTACAGTAGCAGAACTAAGGTTTCTTATCAAAATGTTGAATATTTATTAAAGAAGATACATTTTTCTGAAATTTGTGGCAAGAGTTATAGGAAAATATCAATATAGCCCAGACGTGTGGTTGAAGCTTAGATGTTAATGTCTTGTTGTCTCCAGTTAGAACGGTCCTAATTCAGACTCAAAACTTTCTCCTAGTTCCTCCCCGTTCCATCCCCCCAAAGGGAATCAGATATTTACGCTTCAACCTATGTTTTACTTTCTAAAACTTTTATTATATGCATATATAGCAGCATCACAATGACTGTAGGCTTTCCTATAACAGAGGCATGTTGTAATACTCATAAGAAATATATACCTTATATCAGCCATTATCACACATGCGACGTAGCCAAATGTACCTCATGGTCTTTACACTCATTTTCAAACAATTTCTAAAATTAAGTAATGATATAAATTATTAATGGATCTTTCTGTGTATGTGTGGAAAGTTATACCATATACTGTAGATCAGCACGATGTGTATTGTATATAAGTAAACTATTAGAGTGTTTATCTTGTTTAATTATATCAGCATGTCATGGTGAGGTAATATGAGGAGGAGATGACACTGCTGTGTGCACTGTGCTGTGTATACATGTCATGGTGTAGTAGTGTAAGGAGGAGATGACACTGCTGTGTGCACTGTGCTGTGTATACATGTCATGGTGTAGTAGTGTGAGGGGGAGATGACACTGCTGTGTGCACTGTGCTGTGTATACATGTCATGGTGTAATAGTGTGAGGAGGAGATGACACTGCTGTGTGCACTGTGCTGTGTATACATGACATGGTGTAGTAGTGTGAGGAGGAGATGACACTGCTCTGTGCACTGTGCTGTGTATACATGTCATGGTGTAGTGTGAGGAGGAGATGATGCTGCTGTGTGCACTGTGCTGTGTATACATGTCATGGTGTAGTAGTGTGAGGAGGAGATGACACTGCTGTGTGCACTGTGCTGTGTATACATGTCATGGTGTAGTAGTGTGAGGAGGAGATGACACTGCTGTGTGCACTGTGCTGTGTATACATGTCATGGTGTAGTAGTGTGAGGAGGAGATGACACTGCTGTGTGCACTGTGCTGTGTATACATGTCATGGTGTAGTAATGTGAGGAGGAGATGACACTGCTGTGTGCACTGTGCTGTGTATACATGTCATGGTGTAGTAGTGTGAGGAGGAGATGACACTGCTGTGTGCGCTGTGCTGTGTATACATGTCATGGTGTAGTAGTGTGAGGAGGAGATGACACTGCTGTGTGCACTGTGCTGTGTATACATGTCATGGTGTAGTAGTGTGAGGAGGAGATGACACTGCTGTGTGCACTGTGCTGTGTATACATGTCATGGTGTAGTAGTGTGAGGAGGAGATGACACTGCTGTGTGCACTGTGCTGTGTATACATGTCATGGTGTAGTAGTGTGAGGAGGAGATGACACTGCTGTGTGCACTGTGCTGTGTATACATGTCATGGTGTAGTAGTGTGAGGGGGAGATGACACTGCTGTGTGCACTGTGCTGTGTATACATGTCATGGTGTAGTAGTGTGAGGAGGAGATGACACTGCTGTGTGCACTGTGCTGTGTATACATGTCATGGTGTAGTGTGAGGAGGAGATGATGCTGCTGTGTGCACTGTGCTGTGTATACATGTCATGGTGTAGTAGTGTGAGGAGGAGATGACACTGCTGTGCACTGTGCTGTGTATACATGTCATGGTGTAGTAGTGTGAGGAGGAGATGACACTGCTGTGTGCACTGTGCTGTGTATACATGTCATGGTGTAGTAGTGTGAGGGGGAGATGACACTGCTGTGTGCACTGTGCTGTGTATACATGTCATGGTGTAGTAGTGTGAGGGGGAGATGACACTGCTGTGTGCACTGTGCTGTGTATACATGTCATGGTGTAGTAGTGTGAGGAGGAGATGACACTGCTGTGTGCACTGTGCTGTGTATACATGTCATGGTGTAGTAGTGTGAGGAGGAGATGACACTGCTGTGTGCACTGTGCTGTGTATACATGTCATGGTGTAGTAGTATGAGGAGGAGATGACACTGCTGTGTGCACTGTGCTGTGTATACATGTCATGGTGTAGTAGTGTGAGGAGTAGTGTTGATCACGAATATTCGAATTTCGAATTTTTATCGCGAATATAGCCACTTCGAAAATTCGCGAATATTTCGAATATAGTTATATATTCGTAATTTCGAATATTCGTTTTTTCCGATTTTTTTTATTTTTTTTTTTATCAGTACACATGATCCCTTCCTGCTTCTAGCTTGTGGGCCAATAAGAAGGCTGCAATATACTTGACTTTAGGAGTAGTGATGAGCGTCAGGGGTCATATTCGAAAATGCACGATTTTTTTTTCTTGAAAAAATCGGCAAGGTAATTATTATGTAATATGCGAATTTTCGTAATTCGAATTTTCGGATTCGAATTTTTTATTGCGAATTTTTCAACTTTAAGACAAAGAAGATTATAGCACTATGTTAGCTAAATTGCTCTATATTCGTTTTTTTCGAATATTCGCTATATTGCTATATATTCTTGTTTTAGAATATTACAAATATTCGAAAAAACGAAGTTATAGCAATATAGCGAAAATTCGAAAAAAAAGAATATAGAGCAATTAAGCTAATATAGTGCTATAATCTTCTTTGTCTAATAGTTGTAATTTTTTTCTCATCTGAGTTCAGATTGGAAAAAAATTACAACTATAAAAAAAAAGATTATAGCACTATATTAGCTAAATTGCTCTATATTCGTTTTTTCGAATATTCGCTATATTGCTATATATTACGAATATTCGAAAAAACTGTTATAGCAATATACCGAATATTCAAAAAATCGAAAATAGAGCAATTTAGCTAATATAGTGCTATAATCTTTTGGGGTTTTTTCTTGAAAAAAATCGGCAAGGTAATGATTGTGTAATTTGCGAATTTTCGGATTCGAATTTTTATTGCGAATTTTTTAACTTATATAGAGCAATTTAGCTAATATAGTGCTATAATCCTTTTTTTATAGTTGTAATTTTTTTCCAATCTGAACTTCAGATGAGAAAAAAATTACAATTATTAGACAAAGAAGATTATAGCACTATATTAGCTAAATTGCTCTATATTCGTTTTTTCGAATTTTCGCTATATTGCTATAACTTCGTTTTTTCGAATATTTGTAATATTGTAAATCAAGAATATATAGCAATATAGCGAATATTCGAAAAAAAACGAATATAGAGCAATTTAGCTAACATAGTGCTATAATCTTCTTTGTCTTAAAGTTGAAAAATTCGCAATAAAAATTCGAATCCGAAAAATTCGAATTACGAAAATTGGCATATTACACAATCATTACCTTGCCGATTTTTTTCAAGATTTTTTTTTTTCGAATTTTCGAATTTTCGAATATTCGACGAATATTCTAAAAAATATTCGCGAAATATCGCGAATTCGAATATGACCCCTGCCGCTCATCACTAGTGAGGAGGAGATGACGCTGCTGTGTGCACTGTGCTGTGTATACATGTCATGGTGTAGTAGTGTCAGGAGGAGATGACACTGCTGTGTGCACTGTGCTGTGTATACATGTCATGGTGTAGTAGTATGAGGAGGAGATGACACTGCTGTGTGCACTGTGCTGTGTATACATGTCATGGTGTAGTAATGTGAGGAGGAGATGACACTGCTGTGTGCGCTGTGCTGTGTATACATGCCTTGGTGTAGTAGTGTGAGGAGGAGATGACACTGCTGTGTGCACTGTGCTGTGTATACATGTCAAGGTGTAGTAGTGTGAGGAGGAGATGACACTGCTGTGTGCACTGTGCTGTGTATACATGTCATGGTGTAGTAGTGTGAGGAGGAGATGACACTGCTGTGTGCACTGTGCTGTATATACATGTCATGGTGTAGTAGTGTGAGGAGGAGATGACACTGCTGTGTGCACTGTGCTGTGTATACATGTCATGGTGTAGTAGTGTGAGGAGGAGATGACGCTGCTGTGTGCACTGTGCTGTGTATACATGTCATGGTGTAGTAGTGTGAGGAGGAGATGACACTGCTGTGTGCACTGTGCTGTGTATACATGTCATGGTGTAGTAGTGTGAGGAGGAGATGACACTGCTGTGTGCACTGTGCTGTGTATACATGTCATGGTGTAGTAATGTGAGGGGGAGATGACACTGCTGTGTGCACTGTGCTGTGTATACATATCATGGTGTAGTAATGTGAGGAGGAGATGACACTGCTGTGTGCACTGTGCTGTGTATACATGTCATGGTGTAGTAGTGTGAGGAGGAGATGACACTGCTGTGTGCACTGTGCTGTGTATACATGTCATGATGTAGTAGTGTGAGGAGGAGATGACACTGCTGTGTGCGCTGTGCTGTGTATACATGTCATGGTGTAGTAGTGTGAGGAGGAGATGACACTGCTGTGTGCACTGCGCTGTGTATACATGTCATGGTGTAGTAGTGTGAGGAGGAGATGACACTGCTGTGTGCACTGCGCTGTGTATACATGTCATGGTGTAGTAGTGTGAGGAGGAGATGACACTGCTGTGTGCACTGTGCTGTGTATACATGTCATGGTGTAGTAGTGTGAGGAGGAGATGACACTGCTGTGTGCACTGGGCTGTGTATACATGTCATGGTGTAGTAGTGTGAGGAGGAGATGACACTGCTGTGTGCACTGTGCTGTGTATACATGTCATGGTGTAGTAGTGTGAGGAGGAGATGACACTGCTGTGTGCGCTGTGCTGTGTATACATGTCATGGTGTAGTAGTGTGAGGAGGAGATGACACTGCTGTGTGCACTGTGCTGTGTATACATGTCATGGTGTAGTAGTGTGAGGAGGAGATGACGCTGCTGTGTGCACTGTGCTGTGTATACATGTCATGGTGTAGTAGTGTGAGGAGGAGATGACGCTGCTGTGTGCACTGTGCTGTGTATACATGTCATGGTGTAGTAGTGTGAGGAGGAGATGACGCTGCTGTGTGCACTGTGCTGTGTATACATGTCATGGTGTAGTAGTGTGAGGAGGAGATGACGCTGCTGTGTGCACTGTGCTGTGTATACATGTCATGGTGTAGTAGTGTGAGGAGGAGATGACACTGCTGTGTGCACTGTGCTGTGTATACATGTCATGGTGTAGTAGTGTGAGGAGGAGATGACACTGCTGTGTGCACTGTGCTGTGTATACATGTCATGGTGTAGTAGTGTGAGGAGGAGATGACACTGCTGTGTGCACTGTGCTGTGTATACATGTCATGGTGTAGTAGTGTGAGGGGGAGATGACACTGCTGTGTGCACTGTGCTGTGTATACATGTCATGGTGTAGTAGTGTGAGGAGGAGATGACACTGCTGTGTGCACTGTGCTGTGTATACATGTCATGGTGTAGCAGTGTGAGGAGGAGATGACACTGCTGTGTGCACTGTGCTGTGTATACATGTCATGGTGTAGTAGTGTGAGGAGGAGATGACACTACTGTGTGCACTGTGCTGTGTATACATGTCATGGTGTAGTAGTGTGAGGAGGAGATGACACTGCTGTGTGCACTGTACTACACATAACCTTATAATGTCGCACGTAGTCTCTTCTTCATATTATATTGAGATATAAAAAATGTTGGGGCCTCAGCTGCTTCCTGATGTACATTTTATAGGACTGTGGTATAATTTGGGATGTTCTGTCTTTGCAGGGAATTCCCTGAGATGTTCTACCTGTATAGGAGCCAATTGTGATTCTTTTACCACATCGACATGCATTGGAGGCGCAGAAGCTGCATGCCAATCTGTTTTCTTTTGGAAAGGCAAGTACATACAACCTAAGAGACAAGTCAAATGTCATATTTCAGTATATTTTTTATTTATTTTTTTAAAGATTTTTTTTATTTCCATCATAATAAACCACAAAATACATCATACTAGAAAAAACAGCCAGTACAAAAAAAACACTATACAAAAATAGACCGCTATCCTGTAAACGGATAGTAGACTCCAATAGAGATTATGAAAAAGGCTGCAAATTCATGCTTAATACATGTAATAAAGCTATAAACACCCATCTCCCCCCCCCCCCCCCCCTTGGCTGTCGTCACTACCAGCTCAAACACAAGAACAGAAACAGTCATCTCTGTAAATACGGTCCCCAATCCAAAGTGAGACATAGTAGCCCACAAAAAAGACCACTCCATCCTGTCAAACGCCTTTGCGGGATCTAAAGACAGGATGGATTGGTCTATACTACCCCCAACCGAGAGATTCAAGTATACCCTATAGAGGCTCATCTGTATTTGTCGGCCCAGAATGAATCCCGTCTGATTAATATGCACCAGAGAGGCTATGACTCTTTTCAAGCGATTCGCCAATATTTTGGCAAAGATCTTATAATCTGTATTTAAGAGCGATATGGGTCTACATGAACCCATATCGCATCTATCTTTATCCTTTTTCAACACCAAGGTAATCACTGCCTCTCTGAATGATGGAGGCAAAGCACCAGATACACAGGATTCATTCAAGACCTGTAAAAGAATTGGGAGAAGCGATTTTGCGTGGTACCTATAGAGTTCAAACGGCAGACCATCAGGGTCAGGGGATGAGTTATATTTCAGTAGTGGAAGAATCGATCGCAGCTCCTTCAAGTCAATAGTGCGCTCCAGCATTTCCCTGTTCTAACTGAGGAAGCCCTAATTGTTGTAGATATTGCTCCATATCGTCCCGTCCAAGCGTAATATCCGACTGAAAGAGCCCAGAGTAATATTTCACAAATTCCTCCCTAACCAGCGCTGAGAATCTCACCCTATTACCTTTTGCGTTCCTGATCTCACTTATAGTAGTAACCGCTCTATAGTTAGCAACCAACCGTGCCAAGAACTTTCCAGTTTTACCCGATTCGCAGAAGCGATTTTGGCCCTGGAAAAGAAGCTTATGTTGAGCTTTACTATATAGAAGTATCTTAAACTGTACGTTGGCCTCTTTTAACTGGGTTATGTTTTGCTCATTATGATTAGCAATCAGTACACCCTGTAATCTACTAATTGTCTCTGTCAACTGTTGTTCCCTTTGACAAAGTTCAGATCTATACCGGTTGATTTTAGAGAAATATATACCTCTTATATGGGCCTTCAATGCATCCCACACATAATGAATATGTGTCGAGTCTACATTTAATCCCCCAGATTCCTGTATTTAATGATCTACCTGACCCTGCTCTCCTATAACATCCAGCCAGTGCAAATTCAATTTAAAAATTCTGCCTGAGGCTGGAGGATCCGCCTCTCTGAGTGAGACCAGGAACGGAGAATGATCTGAAATTCCATGAGGTTCGTACTTCATTTTCACAATTTGATGACACAAATCTCGACTTGCAAAAGCCAAATCAATACGGGACATTGACCCATAGGACTGGCTGAAGCAAGAGTAGATTATCTTATTGCCATAGAGGTGCCGCCAGATATCAACCAGCGCCAGCTCCTGGCAAACAGAGCTCAAAGTAGATCCAGTCCGACCTTGCCCAGCAGAGGAAAAACGGTCCAGCCCAGGATCAAGTACAGAATTAAAATCTCCGGCTACTAGTAACGGACAGGGTTTTTTTTTGTGGCCAGATAGTTAGCTAATAAAGAGAGAACATTTGGTTTATATGGTGGAGGAATATAGACAAACGCCATTATAATCTCCTGCCCTTTCCAATACCCATGCAAGTAGACAAATCTTCCTTCTTTGTCAATCATGCTATCCACCGGTAAAAATTCCATACTACCATGGATATAAACACTAACCCCTCTTGAATAAGAGGAGAAATAAGCATGATATTCAAATAAAGCCCATTTTCTTTTCAATGTATAGAGCCTGTCCACTACTGCATGGGTTTCTAACAATACAACAATTGTTGGTAAGTGGCGGGCCACCTGATCAAACACCACCGTCCTCTTCACCCTGTCTCCCAACCCCCTCACATTCCAAAATAGAATGTTACCTGACATACGCAATTAATGCCTGGTAATCCTGGTCTCCTATCTAGGAGAGAGACACAAGACCGCAGAACAAGTGACGACAGCCAATCCCTCCCCAATACCCTCCCCCAAAATACCCCCTTCATGATTGATAACGAAAATCACATTACCCATCAACCTCTTCCAATCCACCAAACCTCCCCCCAAACCACTTTTCCCCCTGATCTCTCTCCTCCCACAACCTAATTTTCTTTACATTTTCTTTATAACCCTGCAGTATCCGGCCATTGCACAGCCTCCGCCTGTGTAGAGAAAAACTGGACCATATCATTATACACTACCCTCAACTTGGCTGGGTACATCATTGAATATTTAACCTTAGCTGCAGCTAATCTTTTTTTAACCTCAAAAAAGGATCTTCTTTTAATATGGGTCTCTCGTGAGAAGTCTGGATATATTGATATCAAATTACCATCTAATTATGTCTCTAATACTTCTCTTTTCTGCCTAAATACCCAGTCCCGGTCTTTTGATCAAACTAGTTTCGCAAGGACTGCCCTGGGGGGGCCCCTGGTGGGGGCTTTCTAGAGGGGATTCTATGGGCCCTTTCCACACAAAAAGTAGATGCATCATGATCCGGCCCCAAGTTATCCACCAACCATTTTTGAATGAAGTGTGAAGGGTTATCCTGTTCTATCCCTTCTGGAAAACCTACTAGTCGCAAGTTATTTCTACGAGATCTATCTTCCAAATCTATCAGTTTCCCTCTAAGCCAGGATCGGTCTGCATCTACCTCATCCAGTCTCTTTTTTAATAGACTGGTCTCTGAAGTGGCTAAATCCACTGCAGTTTCCAGCTCCTTCACCTTCACTCTTAGTTTAGTCATCTCGTCTCTAATTATCGCAATGTCGCCTTGTACTGCTGAGAGGGACAAGGCCATCTCTGCAACCGAGGCGTTAGTGACATTTACTACTCCTAAAATATCAGAGAGTATTTTATTGATACTCTCAAATCCTTCACTCTGAGGTATATGAACCTTTGTAGTGCCTAACTCTGACCGGTCCATGATACCCACTCCCTGCTCAGCTTGTAGGGCAGATCTCTGTGTACCTCCCCTAGTTTTAGATTGAGGAGACTTCAAAAATTTGTCTATGCGAGCCTGGGGGCTTCCCCCCTGACCACTTTTCGGCAAGGCCATCCCTCCCAACTTATGGAACTTAGGCGGCATTTTATAGCACCCCGTACGGAAAATTCCTACAGAAGAAAAACAATATTAAGACCTAGAGGTATGTACACACAGGAATTTCCCGTACCAGATCGACTATTATTCCGGATCGGGACAAGGAAATACCCGCCGACACTTACAGGACCCAAAGAGCCCGCCTCACAGCCCCAAATTAATGTCCTTCACTTAAATTAAATATACATGAGTATTACGCCTGGCTCCCAGGAACTAACCAAATGTAAGTAAAGGACAGAAAAAGAGACAGGGGGCATACTAACTAGGGCTAAGGCACACAAACATCCACAATATATGGGCCCCCTCCCACTGCTATACCATCTTAGGAGACACACTCTATAAATGAGGGGCTCCTTTCACTCTGGACAACAATGTAATGTGATTCCACTGGCCCGAATGAAAATCAAACCCAAATCACTGTGGGATCAAAAAGCTTGTTACATAAGAGTCTTATAGGGTAATATAATTTGAACACATGGGTCCTCTATAGTAGATCAAGATAGTGCCTTCTTAACCCCACTATCCTGCCCGAGTGTTGGGGCCCCCAAACAGGACTGGTCCATCCAGGAGACAAAGCCAAAGAGATTGTCCAGTCACTCAGTCAAAATCTTCTCAACCCCTGGTATTGTTCAGTAGGTCAATCCAGCAAAGTACATCCGAGAGTACGCCTAGTAATTGCTGATGGCACAGCGGGGGGCATCAGGCCTCCACCCGTGGTCCCCACTCCTCACAGACCATACTACACATTGCATCCAGGAAGGAAGGGGGGACCCCGCTCCAGACCAGCAGAACACAGACCCCACTCCCAGGCTCCACCGATGTCCACAGCCAGACACCTCCGCTCACCCGCGGCCACTGGATGGTCAGGAGAGAGAGAAGCGCAGCGGCGTCTGCACGCGGCTCACCAACGTCCACCACGAGGTCAGCAGGGCCAGGACGAAGGGGAAACAAGTCATGCACCACCGGGTCAGCAGGGCTAGGGCAAAACAAAGCGCACACTCCGGCTCCATACGGGTCCCACCGACTCCCGACACCCCCTCAAGGTAGGAAACTATACCTCAGCCGTGTATCGCAGGGTCCATCGCAGGGTACCTCAGCCGTACATCGCGGGGTCCATCACTTTTGCAGCTGCGTCCGGGAATATGGCCTCGACCGATGGAGGGGCCAGAGCGTCATCCCCCAGGGCCGGTTCCCGCTTCAAAAGTCAGCGCCACCGCGTTCCACCCAAGGCAGATCCCGGCTTAAGGCAGAAGCACACGCTCCCAGCTGATCACACGCAGGGCTCCGCGTACCGCATCAGAGCAGGAGGCATGGAGAGAGGGGGAGGTGGCGAAGGGAGAAGCGCAACACGCACCCCTACGTCATGCCGCAGTGTATTATTTCAGTTATATATATATATAGTTATATACAATATATTTCAGTATATTTAACGGGGTTGTGCCATTAGGTCATCCTCTGTTCATATTCCTTAGTAAAGTATTCAACATATAATGGACGAGGGTGGTTTTCTGATACAGAGCTGCCTACACACAGGAGGCGACTATTGTACCGTTGGTGATGCCAAAACTGGTGAAGAAAAAGTTGCAAAAAATTATGACTTGTTGCAATTTACGCAGTTTTTGCAGATTTAGAAAATAAATAAAAAAAGTTGGTGCATGCATCTCGGTAGTAATAATCTCTGTGCATCATATGTCCTAGGGGATGTAACACTGGGAGAGTCCCTTATAGAGAAGGATTTGGGTGTCCTTGTGGATGGTAGATTAAATAACAGCATACAATGTCAATCAGCTGCTTCTAAGACTACCAGGATATTGTCATATATTAGAAGAGGCATGGACTCGCGGGGCAGGGATGTCATATTACCACTTTACAAAGCGCTGGTGCGGCCTCATCTGGAATACGCAGTTCAGTTCTGGGCACCAGTCCATAGAAAGGACGCCCTGCAGCTGGAAAACATACAGAGGAGAGCGACTAAACTGATATGGGGCATGGAGGGTCTTAGTTATGAAGAAAGATTAAAAGAATGAAATTTATTTAGTCTTGAGAAGAGACGTCTAAGGGGGGACATGATTAGCCTATACAAAATATATAAATGGGCCGTACAAAAAATATGGTGAAAAACCTTCCTTATAAAATGCCCTCAAAAGACAAGGGGGCACTGCCTCCGACTGGAGAAGAAAAGTTTAGTCTCCAGAAGCGTCAAAGCTTCTTAAGTGTAAGAAGAACTGTAAATCTGTGGAATAGACTAAATCGTGACGTGGTCACAGCAGGAACAAAGGGCAGTTTTAAAAAGCGTTTAGATCAATTTTTGATGGACTTGTGTCTTATTTCAGCCGTAATAACTGTGTAACTATGTGGTGCTTAACAGGAGGAACATAGTCTCTGCAGGCCATCAGATTTACATGGAAGGCTAGAGATCTGCCTGAAGGGATATTCTCATGATTAATGTATAAAATGAAAACCAGATGTCATGTACAGTAGTACATGACAGTCTCTTTCTATAATACCCCAGAGGACTGCTGCAATGGGTTAACTAATGTTAAAGAGGGTTAATGCAATGCTATTGAGATATCTGCTGTGATTTATTTATTGTTGCAGCACTTATAATTATATGCACAATGTAATCCTGCAAAACTGCAAAGTGACAGGTACCACGCCCCCTTTTATACAGATACCCCCGCCCCTTTTATATTGCTTGATAACAGTATACAATGTCTATCAGCTGCTTCTAAGGCCACCAGGATATTGTCATATATTAGAAGAGGCACGGACTCGCGGGGCAGGGATGTCATATTACCACTTTAATCGATATATAGATCGATTGATAGAAAGATAGATAGAAAGATAGGCTGTTAGATAGATATTAGAAGCTAGATAAATAAATTGGCAGATATTTAGATAGATTGTTGATAGATAAATTGTTAGATAAATAGATATGTGATAGATAAAAAGATAGTGGAAAGATGGACAGTTAGATAGAAAGATAAATAGATGTTTGATAGATAGCTGTGTTATAGATAGATCGCTAGATAGAAAGATATGTAGTTAGAAAGATATTAGAAGCTTGATAAATAGATATGCATATACATAGATAAATAGATAAACTTAGATAGATATTAGAAGCTTTATAAATAGATATACGTATACATAGATATATGCATAAATAGATAAATTGATAGCTGTTGGAAGCTAGATAAATAGTTGTATAGATAGATAGGTTGTTGATTGATAAATTGATAGATAAATAGATATGTTATAGATAGAAAGATAATTAAAAGATAGATAATAGATAGAAAGATAGAAAGACAGCTAGATAGAATGGATAGATAGATAAAATAGATAGATTGGTAGATAGTTAGATTGTTCATAGATAAATTGTTAGATAGATAGATGTCTAGATACATTGTTAGATAAATAGGCAAATAGGTAGATAGCTAGATATGTAGATATAGATAAATAGATGAATTGATAGATAAATAGATATGTGATAGAAAGAAAGATAGTGGAAAGATAGACGGTTAGATAGAAAGATAAATAGATGTTTGATAGAAAGATAAATAGATATATTGATAGAAGGATAGAAAGATTGATAGCTATACGAATAAATTGATCATTTTGACATTTTTACAGCATATTGTACAACACTTTGAAATTTTGAATTGTGTAAACATTTCACATGAATACAACTTTGCAACATTGCTGTGTGTAATGACAGAGTGGTGAGGTTTGTCTGTCTATATTGGCACAGATATACGGATAAATTGATCATAGATAGATAAAGGGAAAAATTGTTATATAGCTGGATAGATAGAAAAATGTATAGAAAGATAGAAAGACAGATAAATGGATACATTGTTAGATAAATGGATAGCTAGATTGGACGTTGTTAGATAGATATTAGAAGCCAGATAAATATATAGATAAAATATATTGGTAGATAATTAGATAAATAGATATGTGGTAGCTAGACAAAAAAATTGATAAATTGTTAGCTAGATGGATAGATAGAAAGATTGAGAGAAAGATAGATAAATGGATAAATTGTTAGATAAATGGATAGATAGATAGAAAGATAGATAATAGATAGAAAGATAGAAAGACAGCCAGTTAGATAGAAAGATAAATAGATGTTTGATAGATAGAAATGTAAATAGATAAATGTTTGATAGATAGCCATGTTATAGTAGCTAGATGGTTAGAAATAGATAGAGAGATAGATAGATAAATGTATAGATTGATAGGTAGATAGATAGATAAAATATTTATCTATTGAAATGTTAGATTGGGATAGATAGATATACGGATAAATTGATCATTTTGACATTTTTACAGCATATTGTACAACATTTTTGAAATTTTGTATTGTGTAAACATTTTAAATGAATACAACTTTGCAACATTGTGGTGTCTATTGCCACAGAGTGGTGGGGATGGTTGGCACAGAGAAATACTAAGGTGTGTATTGACACAGAGTGTTGGGGGTTGGTTGTGTAGGATATGACAACTGTGACAGTGCACAACAGTATATAAATTGAATATCAAGCAATATAAATTTGATATCAAGCAATATAAAATTTTAATATCAAGCAATATGAATTTTAATATCAAGCACTATAAATATAGATAGCTGGGAAGATAGACTATAGATAAGTAGATAGAAAGATAGATAGATAGATAGAAAACAGGCAGATGGATAGATAGACTATAGATAGGTAGATAGAAAGATAGATAGATAGATAGAAGGATAAATAGAATTTAGATAGATGGGGTATATGGATGTATAAATACATAGATAGATAACAGATAGCTGGATAGATAAATAGTTGGATAGATAAATGGATAGATAACAGATAGCTGGATAGATAGATAGATAGATAGATAGGCAGTTGTCTGGATAAAATGGATTGATAGATAGATAAATGGATACATAGATAGATAGATAGATAGATAGATAGATAGATAGATAAATTGATAGAATTATGGATGGGGTATATGGATGTATAGAAACATAGATAGATAGATAGATAGATAAATTTGATAGATAGCTAGATAGCTAGATAGATAGATACAAACCGGATTCCAAAAAAGTTGGGACGCTAAACAAATTGTGAATAAAAACTGAATGCAATGATGTGGAGATGGCAAATGTCAATATTTTATTTGTAATAGAACGTAGATGACAGATCAAACGTTTAATCCGAGTAAATGTATCATTTTGAAGGAAAAATACGTTGATTCAAATTTTCACAGTGTCAACAAATCCCCAAAAAGTTGGTACAAGTAGCAATAAGAGGCTGGAAAAAGTAAATTTGAGCATAACGAAGAGCTGGAAGACCAATTAACACTAATTAGGTCAATTGGCAACATGATTGGGTATAAAAAGAGCTTCTCAGAGTGGCAGTGTCTCTCAGAGGCCAAGATGGGTAGAGGATCACCAATTCCCACAATGTTGCGCAGAAAGATAGTGGAGCAATATCAGAAAGGTGTTACCCAGCGAAAAATTGCAAAGACTTTGCATCTATCATCATTAACTGTGCATAACATCATCCGAAGAATCAGAGAATCCTGAACAATCTCTGTGCGTAAGGGTCAAGGCCGTAAAACCATACTGGATGCCCGTGATCTCCGGGCCCTTAAACGACACTGCACCACAAACAGGAATGCTACTGTAAAGGAAATCACAGAATGGGCTCAGGAATACTTCCAGAAACCATTGTCAGTGAACACAATCCACCGTGCCATCCGCCGTTGCCAGCTGAAACTCTACAGTGCAAAGAAGAAGCCATTTCTAAGCAAGATCCACAAGCTCAGGCGTTTTCACTGGGCCAGGGATCATTTAAAATGGAGTGTGGCAAAATGGAAGACTGTTCTGTGGTCAGACGAGTCACGATTCAAAGTTCTTTTTGGAAATCTGGGACGCCATGTCATCCGGACCAAAGAGGACAAGGACAACCCAAGTTGTTATCAACGCTCAGTTCAGAAGCCTGCATCTCTGATGGTATGGGGTTGCATGAGTGCGTGTGGCATGGGCAGCTTGCATGTCTGGAAAGGCACCATCAATGCAAAAAAATATATTCAGGTTCTAGAACAACATATGCTCCCATCCAGACGTCATCTCTTTCAGGGAAGACCCTGCATTTTTCAACAAGATAATGCCAGACCACATTCTGCATCAATCACAACATCATGGCTGCGTAGGAGAAGGATCCGGGTACTGAAATGGCCAGTCTGCAGTCCAGATCTTTCACCTATAGAGAACATTTGGCGCATCATAAAGAGGAAGGTGCAACAAAGAAGGCCCAAGACGATTGAACAGTTAGAGGCCTGTATTAGACAAGAATGGGAGAGCATTCCTATTTCTAAACTTGAGAAACTGGTCTCCTCGGTCCCCAGACGTCTGTTGAGTGTTGTAAGAAGAAGGGGAGATGCCACACAGTGGTGAAAATGGCCTTGTCCCAACTTTTTTGGGATTTGTTGACACCATGAAATTCTGATTCAACATATTTTTCCCTTAAAATGGTACATTTTCTCAGTTTAAACTTTTGTTTCGTGATTTATGTTCTTTTCTGAATAAAATATTAGAAGTTGGCACCTCCACATCATTGCATTCAGTTTTTATTCACGATTTGTATAGTGTCCCAACTTTTTTGGAATCCGGTTTGTAGATAGATAACAGATAGATAAAAAGATAGACTATAAATAGGTAGATAGAAAGATAGATAGATAGATAATTGATAGATAGAAGGATAGATAGGTAGATAAATTGATAGATAGATATATAGAAAACAGGTGGATAGATAGACGATAGATAGATAGATAGAATTTAGATAGATGGGGTATATGGATGTATAGATACATAGATAGATAACAGATAGCTGGATAGATAGTTGGATAGATAAATGGATAGATAACAGATAGATGGAAAGATAGACTATAGATAGGTAGATAGAAAGATAGATAGATATATAATTGATAGATAGAAGGATAGATAGGTAGATGAATTGATAGATAGAATTTAGATAGATGGGGTATATGGCTGGATAGATAGATAGATAGATAGATAATTGATAGATAGATAATGATAGATAGATAGATAGATAGATAGATAGATAGATAATAGATATGTAACCCTGTGAAGTTACACAGGCTGCATTAGCTGAAATGCCCAGTAGATGGCAGATGGACTCAGTATGCTGTTAATAAAACATTGAGCATTGGTCACATGATTGTGACATCATCGTAGGTCCTGGAGCTTTCTGGAAGTTACTACATGCTGAGCCAGAGAAAGGACATGTTGTGAGAGACTGCAGCACAGAGATGGAACCTTGCTGAGAGAACCTGCTTCACCCAAGATCACACCTGCTGAGAGAGGGACCTGCTGGCAAAGACAAGCACTGAGTCCAGACGTCTGGTGAATCCAGTGAGAGGAGACTGCTGCTGACTGACCTGGCTAATCGTGTTGTGAGGGTAAGCCAAACCTCTCCCTGTATCACCACAGGGCACCTGTCTCCTCACTCACAGTAAAGACTCTGAGGTCCAGTGACGGACATTACACAGCTCAGGCTGCTTCAGTGACCCTGCCGAGCAGGACTTTAAGGGCCCCAACTCTCCTATGTGCACCAACGGCCACTAGGGCGAAGATAAGGGGGTGGGACACAGGCGTGCTTGTGGGTGGGAGAGGAAAATCCACATTTGCATTGTTACCTGTATTACTCTATTGTATTTTCTTATGTATGTTGGTTAATTTGCTGCTTACTATATAAAGTGAATTCCAGTTAGGCTGTGTCAGTCTCATTGCACTAAGTATGTTCCCAGTGGGACCCCACATCCCTACCCCGGATGCTCCACTGGGTGGAGGCACTGCCGCAGACATGTACCCCAGCTCCCAGATAGCGGAGGCTCAGGATCCGCCTGTCAGGCATAGTGAGTTAACTAGGTTTAGGGACCCCAAAGACACTAGGGGGCGCCCTCAAACCCCCGTTACATGTGGAGGCACTGCTGAGATGAACTGGGGTACAACCAGTGAGAATAAGTTAAGTCCTCAGGCCACTCCCTCCTTTGCAAAAGAGTGGGCCCAGCAAAGAAATGTACCATTACAGCAAGCTGTGATGTTATGCAAAGTCCCATCCTGCTGTGAGATGAATCACGTCATCTTGTGTGTAGAAATTCGACTGGGAATAGAAATGGCGACCGTCAGGGATATCCTGCAGGATTCCGGAGGCCAAACTTACATGTTAATATATTGTCATACGGACTTGGGAGACCATGAGATGCCTACCAACGTTCATTTATATGGAGCCCCGGATGAAGGATGCTCCTTAGTGTACGCTCTCCTTGATAAGAAAGAAAGGGTCTCACTGCAACAACCCTTTAAATTAGAACAGAGAGATTATGTCACAGAAAATTATTCTAAGCTCCTGACTCCCATCCCCGGAAAGACCGGAGCCATTCCTAAACAAGCTGCCCATCCTCCTAGAGGACAGGGGATGATTACTCCTAAAGCAGAATCTCATCCATCTACAGCATTACTGAAACCAGACAACCCTGAAGTACGCACCCTGCCTACAGGAGGTAGTGATGTATCGGACATACTACAGAAACTCTCAGAAGCCATAGTGACGGCAAACCACACTCATAGTTACCGCAAACTAAAGGTGTTTTCTGGGAATCAGCCTGTTCCTTCAGGAGAAGAGCCTTTTGAGGTCTGGAAGGATAATGCTATGCAGTTGTTGGAGGAATGGTCTTGTACGGATACCATAAAGAAACAGCGGTTGGTGGAGAGTCTCCGTTTTCCCGCTACAGACATGATAAGACTGTACAAGGGAGTAAATGGGCAAGCTACTGTGCACGACTATCTACAAGTTTTACAGGATGCTTATGGGAGATCAGAAGATTTGGATGATCTGTTGGTTAAGTTCCTAGCCACTAAGCAGAAGGAGCATGAAAAAGCCACTGACTATATCAACCGGTTACAGCTATCGCTTGGAAAGTTATTCCATAAAGGAGCAGTCACTGCCTCTGAGTTGGATGCTCGGCTATCTAAGCAAATTCAGAGAGGTGGTTTGACCAATAATCCAGTTATGATTCTGCTGAGAGCCAAGTTGGATGATAAAGTTCTGCCTTATTCCACATTAATAAATACAGCCAGGAGATTGGAAGATCAGACGTGCCCACCCCTACAGAAGGAGAAAGAGGATACAGAACTGTCAGCTCTTAGGAAGAAGGTGGCTGAATTGGAGCTCTTATGCAAATCACCACCAGAGAGAGCAGATCCTCCCCCTGGAAGTGGGGGGCAACACAGGAAGACTCAGAAAAAACTGTTTCCTGAGGATTCACCCCGCCGAGGGGACTGCTTTAAATGTGGAAAGTCAGGGTATTTTCAGCGGGAGTGCCCTGCGAATTCCATGGAGGTGGATGTGGAGGTGCTGGCAACCGAGCTTGAGGAGACTCAAATGACCAGGTCTTACAAGCGACGGAAGACCCGGCCTACATATAGTTTATCTGTAGGGGCCAAGATTGGGCCAAAATCTTTGATACACGTGCAAGTAGAAGGAATTCATGCTTCAGCATTACTAGATACAGGTTCTCAAGTCACCATTATCTACAGAGACTTCTATGAACGTCATTTGAAACACATTCCTATGGAACCTGCAAGAGAGATTCAGCTATGGGGCTTTGGGTCTCAAGCTCAACCTGTGGAGGGATGCATAAAAGTGACCATAACTATTCCCCAGTTAAACACCGGGATGATATGTCCTATGGAGCTGGAAGTTTTGATATGCCCTGCAGCCAAGAAAGTGTGTGCCCCAATAATATTGGGTACTAATGCAAAGATGGTACAGGATGTATTCAAGGCCTATCTGACCGAAGTGGGAGACTGTCTCCTTAGACCGATTGATGGAGGTCAGCCCTGTCCTAGGAAAAGAGTGTAGACGACTAGCCCTTGAAACAAAACCAGGGTCGTGCCACTATTCAGGAACAGAATCCGCATTTGTGAAGCCTGGTGAGACCAAAACCTTACGAGCCATAGCCTCAATGCACCATGAAATGTTGGGGGGAACTGGACAATACCTTATTGAGTCTCTGCCTGAAGAGGATCAGAAGAAGGGGTGGACTCTCATACCTGAGGTAAAAGATTGGCGAAAAAGGTGGTGTCGGAGCTTTCCTGTGATGGTACAGAATTTAACCCCCACAGAAATCCGGATTGATCGTCATCAGAAGATTGGCGTGATACACCTTTTAGATCAAGTTTCGTCCATCATGTCTGTGAGTGCAGAACAGAAGGATCATGTGAAAGCACCTTTAGATTTTGATCTAGAAGATTCTCCTCTACCACAGCAGTGGAAAGACAGCCTTCGTTCAAAACTGGCCACCCGAGAGGGAGTGTTCTCCAGAGCAGAGATGGACTGTGGGGTGTTCTAAGAGTGCCACCCATGCTATAAGACTTGCTGATCCTACTCCTTTCAGAGAAAGGTCAAGAAGAATACCCCCTCGAGATGTGGAAGATGTCCGGGACATACTCCAGCAGATGGAAGGAGCAGGCATCATCACAGAGTCCCGGAGCCCCTATGCCTCACCTATTGTGGTAGTGAGGAAAAAGAATGGTTCAGTTCGGCTATGTGTGGACTACCGTACTCTGAACAAGAGGACTGTGCCAGATCAGTACACTTTGCCCCGGATAGAGGATCTTCTGAACGCCCTATCTGGCAGCCAGTGGTTCAGTGTGCTTGACTTGAGGTCTGGATATTATCAGGTACCCATGAAGAAGGAGGATCAGGAAAAGACAGCGTTCATCTGCCCTTTGGGGTTCTTCCAGTTTACCAGAATGCCACAGGGAGTCACAGGAGCTCCTGCTACTTTTCAGAGGCTGATGGAGAAAACTGTGGGGGATATGAATCCCAAAGAGTGTCTAGTGTATCTAGATGACCTAATTGTCTTCGGGAAGACACCAGAGGAGCATGAACAAAGATTGCTAAAGGTGTTGGATCGACTTCAAGCTGAAGGCCTGAAGCTATCAGTGGACAAATGCCGATTTGCCCAGAACTCTGTCACTTATGTGGGGCACATAGTCTCCGCTGAAGGAGTAGCCACAGATCCTGCTAAAATTGAAGCAGTGTTGAATTGGCCAAGACCAAATAACATCAGTGAGTTGCGGTCCTTTCTCGGATTCTGTGGTTACTACCGAAGGTTCGTGAAAGACTACTCAAAGATTGCTCGAGAGTTACATGACCTACTGAAGATTACCTCTGACGTAAAGGGTGCTAAGGCACCTATATCCTAAAGACCCCTTTGGAGAGAAATGGACTTCAGGATGTGAAGATGCCTTTCTGACATTGAAGAAGAGACTTACAGAAGCTCCTGTCTTAGCCTATGCAGACCCTGAGAAACCATATATCCTCCATGTGGATGCCAGTATGGAAGGCCTAGGGGGTGTACTGCACCAAAGTTATCCAGAAGGATTGAGGCCGGTGGCTTACATAAGTAGAAGTCTTACAGGTGCAGAGAAGAACTATCCAGTCCATAAATTGGAGTTTCTGGCACTCAAGTGGGCCATCGTGGATAAGCTGCATGACTATTTGTATGGAGCAACATTCGAAGTAAGGACTGACAACAATCCACTTACCTACATCCAGACTACAGCTAAGCTGGATGCCACAGGACATAGGTGGTTGGCTGCCTTGTCAAGCTACAGTTTCAGCCTGAAGTACAAGCCTGGGCCCAAGAATGTCAGCGCAGATGCCCTGTCCCGCAGACCTAGACTCCCTCCTCACCAAGAAGAAGAGGAGTGGGAAGAGATCCCTGGGCCGGGGGTAGGAGCCTTTTGTCAGATGTATGTGGTGGCCGAGAGTCAAGAAGAATTTGCCGAGCTAAGAGGGATAGACTCCATTAGCCACTCTCCAGAAGCCGTGCCTGAGGTGTTCCATGCTCCAGTCATGCTTCAACAGTGGTCCAGTATAACCACAGAAGACAAGAGGAAGGCTCAAGCGCAGGACTGGTATATTGGGATAGTTATCAGAGCCATAAAGACTAAGAATCCTAAATTGCTGACTTCTCTACCTGTGAGTCAAAGAGAATTATACCGAAGAGAATGGAGCCGACTACATCTCGAAGATGGAGTACTCTATAGGGTTGTGAAGTATCATGATCACCCTGACAGAAAACAATTGGTACTACCGCACAGACACCGTGGCATGGTCCTGAGAGCTCTCCACGATCAACATGGGCATCTCGGGGTGGACAAGACCTATGGCCTAGTACAAGATCGGTTCTATTGGCCTCGCATGAGGGAACATGTCGAGCAACATGTAAAGACATGCAGGAGGTGTATCCAGAGGAAGACCCTGCCTGTGAGAGCTGCCCCTATGGGTCATCTGAAAAGTACGGGACCCATGGATCTTGTGTGCATGGACTATCTCTGCATTGAGAGCGATACAGCGGGAATTGGAAATGTGCTGGTGGTAACGGACCATTTCACCAGATATGCTCAAGCCTTCCCCACTAAAGATCAAAAGGCTGTGACTGTAGCCAAAGTCCTTTGGCAGAAGTATTTTATTCACTATGGACTACCCAATCGGATACACTCTGATCAAGGTAGAGACTTTGAGAGTAAGTTGATCAAGGAGCTGTTGGACATGTTGCAGGTGCAGAAGTCCAGAACCACACCTTATCATCCGGAGGGTGATGCACAGCCAGAACGGTTCAATAGGACCCTCCTAGATATGCTAGGGACTCTCAAGCAAGTCGAGAAGCGGTCTTGGAGTAAACATGTGGAAGCCATGGTCCACGCATACAACTGTACAAGGCATGAATCTACAGGGTTCTCACCCTATTTCCTAATGTTCGGAAGAGAAGCTCGATTGCCGATAGATGTCCGTTTGGGAGTGTCTCCTGATGGAACAGATTCAACTTCACACTTTCAATATGTGAGGAACCTCAAACAAAACCTTCATCGGGCCTATGAGTTGGCTACCCAAGCTGCAGCAAAAATGGAAGAACGGAACAAAAGAAGGTATGATTCTAAGGTGAGATATCGGGAGATTCAAGCAGGGGATAAAGTTCTTCTCCGGAATCTAGGTGTGCCTGGAAAACACAAACTGGCTGACAGATGGAAAGATACCCTGTTTGAGGTTGTGTCCAAACTGGAAGGACTGCCAGTGTACAACATTAGGGGCCCGGAGGGCCGAATAAAGGCTTGGCATAGAAACCATCTGCTTCCAGTTGTGTATGCTGATGAAGAGGAAGAGAGTAGTGAAGAACTGGAGGAAAACCCAGCAGAGAGTCCTGGAAATGGGACAGAGGAGACCCCGGGAACTCCCAGTGCAGAGGATCAGTGGTGGTCATCACCCGCAGAAGAAACACAGCAATTGCCTCCTTTAACTCCTGTGGTTTCACAAAGTCCCGGAACCTCTCCTGGGTCACAAAGTTCTCCAAGGTTGAATCCAGAAAGTCCATGTTTTGTGCCTGGAACTTCCCTTAGAGACTCTACTTCGAGGGCAGGAGTCGAAGTTCCACAGTTGATGTCCCAAGATCCTCTCCCACAGCGAGAACTGAGACACAGCACCAGAGTGCGGCAACCCCCTAGGGCCCTAGTTTATGATAATATAGGAGAGCCCAGTTATGCCCCGCTGACACAAGCAGCATCTAAAATGGCCACTTTCCTACATGCACTAGCTGAAGTGGTAAATGTTAGTGACTCTTTACCCTAGATAACTAGCTAGCTAGGATGTTACTGTGCTAACTGTACTGTATGTATGCTAAACCTTTTTCTGTTGAATTTTTTGTTAAGCTCCCTGGCTAGGACTTGCCAGTGGAAGGCAAGTATTTTCAAGGGGGAGCATGTAACCCTGTGAAGTTACACAGGCTGCATTATCTGAAATGCCCAGTAGATGGCAGATGGACTCAGTATGCTGTTAATAAAACATTGAGCATTGGTCACATGATTGTGACATCATCGCAGGTCCTGGAAGATTTCTAGAAGTTACTACATGCTCAGCCAGAGAAAGGACATGGTCTAGTTGTGAGAGACTGCAGCACAGAGATAGAACCTTGCTTGACCCAAGATCACACCTGCTGAGAGAGGGACCTGCTGGCAAAGACAAGCACTGAGTCCAGACGTCTGGTGAATCCAGTGAGAGGAGACTGCTGCTGACTGACCTGGCTAATCGTGTTGTGAGGGTAAGCCAAACCTCTCCCTGTATCACCACAGGGCACCTGTCTCCTCACTCACAGTAAAGGCTCTGAGGTCCAGTGACGGACATTACACAGCTCAGGCTGCTTCAGTGACCCTGCGGAGCAGGACTTATAAGGGCCCCAACTCTCCTATGTGCACCAACGGCCACTAGGGCGAAGATAAGGGGGTGGGATGCAGGTGTGCTTGTGGGTGGGTGAGGAAAATCCACATTGCATTGTTATCTGTGTTACTCTATTGTATTTTCCTATGTATGTTGGTTAATTTGCTGCTTACTATATAAAGTTAATTCCAGTTAGGCTGTGTCAGTCTCATTGCACCAAGTATGTTCCCAGTGGGACCCCACATCCCTACCCCGGATGCTCCACTGGGTGGAGGCACTGCCGCAGACATGTACCCCAGCTCCCAGATAGCGGAGGCTCAGGATCCGCCTGTCAGGCATAGTGAGTTAACTAGGTTTAGGGACCCCAAAGACACTAGGGGGCGCCCTCAAACCCCCGTTACAGATAGATAGAAGGATATATAGAATTTAGATAGATGGGGTACATGGATGTATAGATACATAGATAGATAACAGATAGCTGGATAGATAGATAGTTGGATAGATAAATGCATAGATAACAGATAGATGGATAGATAGACAGTTATCTGGATAAAATGGATTGATAGATAGATAACAGATAGATAGATAGACTATAGATAGGTAGATAGAAAGA
Organism: Bufo gargarizans; assembly: GCF_014858855.1. NCBI lineage: Eukaryota > Metazoa > Chordata > Amphibia > Anura > Bufonidae > Bufo > Bufo gargarizans. Next base: position 11,108,604 of record NC_058088.1, read on the forward strand.
TAATTGATAAATAGATAGAAGGATGTATGATGAACTAACCCGTTTGTTTACAAATATCAGGTTTATCGAGGGGTAGATGTCAAAATCTGTAGTAAGCTGTCAGGAAGCTCTCAAACCTCAACATCCTGCTTACAGTAGGCTTTTGTCTTCATTTGTAAACTGCCAGGCATTAGCAATAATCTGTCTGAAGAATGTCTGGGAGGCTAATATCACGCACTATAAATTTAACATCAAGCAATATAAATGTAATATCAAGCAATATAAAAGGGGCGGAATTATCTGTATAAAAGGGGGCGTGGTACCTGTCACTTTGAAGTTTGACAAAACATATACCCTCTTACTACTAACAAAAATTACTTGTGGCCACTTACCTATGCAGGGGATTTGGACCTCTGATCTAGACAAACAGAATTTTTAAAGGGATGGAATTTTTGGCATAAATCCTTTAAATCTGCAACTCATACGACAATGTGTTATTATCTCTTTTGCAGGTGATACTAGACGTGAATTTAGAGCTTGCTCTTCAACGTATGAGTGTACCGGCCGCCTCCCTTCTTTTGTACCCCAGGATGTTGGCTATACCATAGCACTGCTGTCAAACAGATCTCTGCAATTCCGCCATTACCACATATGGTGTCGTACCCAAGGTTGTTGACTATACTAGACAACCCAGTGAAACTGATCTCTGCAATTCCGCCATTACCACAAAGATGTCTCTGTTCAATGCCGGCTTCTTGGTCCTGATGTCTCTTTGTGTCTCCAGGTTTTGATAGCGTTCTTACCACTTTTCTGAGACCAATGACATGACTTGGCCAGTTTATATTATGCACAGCATCTTCCTTACCAAGTACACATATATCAGCTATTTACATTTGTATTGTTTATGCTTACGCTAATGAAATAAAGCACATGCACATGTTTATTCTGTTCTCTTCATTTCGTCACCAGGCCTCACGGTCTCAGTTCCCCTCAGGAATGCACATGACCAATTTCACAGAAAGCAAAATAACACGGGAAGAACACACAGGGGGAGATTTATCAAAACTGGTGTAAAGGCCCATAGCAACCGTTTTAATGTGAATTTGACGATTTAAGCAGGCTAAGTGAATAAACATATTTACTAAGATTTGGACGTTTGTTGGTGTTGCAATAGGAAGCGGGGTACCATGCTTCATATCTGAGCGAGTTGCGAGCTCCTCAAGCCCTTTTGGGATAATAGTTTTAAAACCTTCCTTGTAATCTCTGTAAAGTCGGTGGTAAGCTCCCCTCCATCCTTATGGGCACAATAACTTCCCAAAAGAAAAGCATTCTAAGATTCTGCCTCACTGCCGCGAGGTCCGTGATACCCCGACATTGGTGCTCGGCACATGTCCCTAGTTTGATGGAGTGGTACCAAGAGATGTTACATATCTGCAAAATGGACTAGGTTTCATCAGAAGCCCATGGAGACTCCGCTTGTTTTTTCAGTTTATGGCAAGACTGGTTTACATTCCAGACGTCTCAGACTTTCCATTCCCTTATCATGTATGAATGGTCAGAGCAAAATTATTTGCTCTGTTAAGGTTTGTCTCCCCTTCCCCCTCTGTTTTCCTTTCCCGCCTTCCTCTTTCCTTTCTCCCTTTCCTTTTTCCTTTCTAGCTTCTCTCTTTCTTCTTTCTCTTTACAATGTACTGCATATCATTATATGTACACTAGCTGCATGTCCCTGGGAGTTTGTTACTAGTGTTTAGCGAATCCAATTTGACGAAGTGGAATTCGATCCGAATTTCAAGAAAAATTTGATTAACGAAAATTTGAGTAACGAATCGTATTTTTTCTAATATGGCTGCTGCACATGTTACAAAGAGGAAGCACGGGAATGAGGGATCACCCATGATGCCGTGCAGCCAGCCAATCAGGAGATAGCCAGCCCCTGTGATGTCACAGTCCTATAAAAAGCATCATCCGGCCCGGTCTCCACCATTTTCCAGTGAACTTAGTGCAGAGAGAGACGTTACGGCACTAGGGACAGTGATTAGGAAAGACTTTATTTACTAAGTATTACTTTTGAGCAGTTCAGGGACAACTTAGAGATAGTGCAGGGATGTAATAGGGAGGCTTTATCCACAGTATAGGGAAGAGAGCAGGGGGCAATAGAACAGTATAAAGCTTGGCTAATAGGAGCTATTCTATTACACCTTGCTGCACTTAGGCTACTTTCACACTTGCGGCAGAGAGATCCGGCAAGCAGTTCCGTCACCGGAACTGCCTGCCGGATCAGGCAAAATGTAGGCTAACTGATGGCATTAGTAAGACTGATCAGGATCCTGATCAGTCTTAAAAATGCCCGATCAGTCGAAAAAATGCATTGAAATGCCAGATCCGTCTTTCCGGTGTCATCCGGCAAAACAGATCCGGCATATATTTATTTCTTTCACCTTTTTTTCAGTCTGCACATGCGCAGACCGGAAGGACGGATCCAGCATTCCGGTATTCTGAATGCCGGATCCAGCACTAATACATTCCTATGGGAAAAAATGCTGGATCCGGCATTCAGGCAAGTCTTCAGTTTTTTTCGCCAGAGATAAAACCGTAGCATGCTGCGCTTTTCTCTTTTGCCTGATCAGTCAAAACGACTGAACTGAAGACATCCTGATGCATCCTGAACGGATTACTCTCCATTCAGAATGCATGGGGATACGCCTGATCAGGTCTTTTCCGGTATAGAGCCCCTGTGACGGAACTCTATGCCGGAAAAGAAAAACACTAGTGTGAAAGTACCCTAATTGGGGTTAAAAATGGTTCTAATACTACTGATTGTAGGTTGCTCACATTCTTTTACACGAAAGTAATTCCTTTAATCCTTGATTCTGTTATTGGGGTGAAATACTGATACTACAAATGTTGGAGTATTCATGTTCTTTCTACATAAGTACATCAACTCATCCTTGATTCTGGGGTGAAACTGCAGCCTGATACTACAGATTTAAGGGTGTTCACATTCTTTTATACATAAGTAAATCCGTTAATCCTTAAAGGGAACCTGTCACCAGTTTTATGGTGTCCTAACTAAGGGCAACATAAATAAGTGACTGATTCGCTTAGCAAAATGCTGGGTCACTTTCTTTAATTGACCCAATCAATCTGCCAACATCTTTTATTGAAAACTCCAGCTGATAATGATGAGTCATGAATATTCATGAGCTCCTGACTCTCCCCGCCTCTACCTGCTGATGAATGACAGTTTGTTTCCATATGAATCAGCAGCAGGTGGGCAGGGGAGTGGCTACAGCTCTGAATTAAATATACGCCGGACTCACTGACATCACACCGGACTCCAATCAGCTCATTAGCATGCGGCATCTTTGTGTATATATTATGAGGTAGCCATCTGTCACACCAGTAAGTGAATACGTCTAAGGCACTTTTTAGTAGTTAATGATTGTATATAATTAGTTAGATTATAATCAAATATCCACATGACAGGTTCCCTTTAAGTGTGTAATTGGGATGAAATTACGGCCTGATACTACAGATTTTGGGGTGTTCACGTTCTTTTATACACATAGTTCAATCCGTTAATCCTTAATTGTGCAATTAGGGTGAAATTCTGGCATAATACTACAGATTTTAGGATGTTCATGTTCTTTTATACACAATTCAATCCGTTAATCCTGATAAAGAAGTTTTCGGATTTCCTCTGGCAGCCATTTTAGACTCTGTCTCAGGACAGAATTTTGTGTTTAATTAATTTTGTGCGCAATAAGAAGATGGCGACTGTCCGCCTGCCAATTTGAGTGAATTGCTAAAAAATTTAGTAGAAAGGGCTCTTGCACACGACCGTATGCCCTCCGAGACATGCGGTCCGTATGCGGGTCATATGTCCCGGAGCGGCATTGATCGTGCGCACTGGAGTACACAGCATCATAGATTACAATGATGCTGTGCACGTTGAGCCACCCGCGGGACTATTGTCCCGCACTCATATGATCTTGTGAGTGCAAGGGCCCTTAGTGGCTTCAATCTTAACCAATTATAAGTGTTATTTGGATGCGTGTTAACTAATTATGATGATACTTTGAGAAATTACACCTGTCACACCCTGTTGGAAGGTGCATAAATAAAGGGGCTTGACCCACGCATAGTAGGAATCTAGCTGAGTTCTTTACCTGTCTGCTGAACTCCATTATTCCTAGTCGCGACTCATTCACTTGCAACATGTGGCTCGATCCCCTACGTGACTGACCATTGTGTTACCTACAACATTTTCTGGTGGAAAATGCGGGCACCGCAACAGCAGCCCTAGCCGCAGACCACGATAAGGAGACCAGGACCCAGAGACACCCCGGTAAGTAAGCCATTGTGTTGCTGCCTGTCTCCTGAGCTCTGATCGCTGTTCTGTGGTGTGTGACGTGGTACCTGCACCGTGTTCTGGTGAATTTTGCTTAACCTTACATGTTCTAAACTGTCTCTAGGCGTGTGAATGCATGAGCCTGTGAGTGGCTGAGATAAGCTAAACCTAGTAGCAGTCTGAGCCTGCCCCCGCTGAGCCAAGCACAAAGTTCGGAGCTGACTTGTCCGGGCCCTGTCTCTGGAGACCTCTAGCTCTGGTGGAAAAAGGCTGATGGACCTTCTGGGGGAGGCTGTGGAAAGTTGCAGTGTATAAAGCTGTCATGTAAGATTGGATAGGGACCCTGCAGTTCCTCGTTGGCATCTGGAAAAGGCGCCAGAGGTCAGGGATTGTTCAATGTTATTTCATGTGTCTGTATGACTGTGAGTGCCTGCTGATACTATATGAGGAAGAATTACTGCATCACTGCCAACTGCCATAGAAAGAATGTAGATGGGTTCAAAAGGTTTCCAGCGCGTAACCCCAGAGAGGATGTGTGAGTTACTCTGTGTGTGAGGCAGAACTACGCTGTAGTATTGCCATGAGTGCACATGTTTTGGAAGATTGAGCGCTTTGGAAGTACTGCTAGGATCCATACCTGCAATGCCGGTACTCTTGGGTAGTGGCTCAAAGGAGCCAGCCACAGGGTGGGGCTACACAGAGTAAGGCCTCTTGCACACCACCGTATGGCTTTTTCAGTATTTTGCGGTCCACAAAAAATTGATCCACAAAAAATAAGGATGACGTCCGTGGGCATTTCGTTTTTTGTGGAACGGAACAGCTGGCCCCTGATAGAACAGTACTATCTTTGTCTGTTATGCGGACAATAATAGGACATGTTCTATCTTTGAATGGAATGGAAAAATGGAAATACGGAAACGGAAGGCAAACGGAGTACCTTCCTTTTTTTTGCGAATCCATTGAAATGAATGGTTCCGTATAAGGTCCGTATACAGAACGCAAAAAACGGAACGTAAACAGAAAAAAAAAACGTTCATGTGCAAGAGGCCTAAGTGTTCCTCTGGAAATGAAGTAGAGAAATTGGTCTCTGCAATAGACATTGTGCAATGTGCAAAGGGCACTGAAGCAACCAAAGACTCATAAGAGACCGACTGTATGAATGTACATTATTGTCAGTCTTGTGAGACAGCTGTTAGGACTATGCATAGTAGTATAAGTGGGAAATTCTTCATCGTTTTAGTGGGTCGCAGTGCGGTAGTAACAAAGAAATTCATAAGGTCTGGTGTTCTGTTTTATGATGTAAATTTTCTTTTGAACAGATACAGAGTTTATAGGGATGCAAATTTGAGAGATTTTAATAATTATATCTGTCTGCTAGGTAGGGACATGGAGATCCAGGCGAGTCAGACTTTCGGGGCATAGTCAGTGTGCTGTACAGGCGGTATCTAATAGAAGAGATCAGTTCTATGTAATAAGTATCAATGATGACGTCGTTAAACCCCTAATAAGGAATATCACTATCGGGGTCCATTCAGACATCCGTATGTGTTTTGCAGATCCGCAAATTGCATATCCTCTGGTGGAGTCGAGAAGTCTGGGGCAATCCAGGCCTTGTTCATTTTTATAAGAGTCAACCTGTCAGCATTTTCTGTTGACAGGCGGATACGTTTATCTGTTATAATGCCACCATCAGCACTAAATACCCGCTCAGACAAAACACTGGTGGCAGGGCAGGCCAGCACCTTCAAGGCGTAGAGTGCCAGTTCGTGCCACGTGTCCAGCTTGGACACCCAGTAGTTGTAAGGCACTGAGGGATCATTGAGGACGCTGACATGGTCTGCTATATACTCCTTCACCATCTTTCAAAATGTTTCTCTCCTTGTTGCAGTAGGCCACACATCAGGGTGAGGGTACTGGCGGGGTGTCATGAAACTGTCCCAGGCTTTGGAGAGTGTTGGCCTGCCTCTGTTGGAACTGCTTTGTGTTCCCCTTGTCTCCCCTCCTTGGGTGGCCAAGGAAGTACGGACTCTGCAGCCAGCGCTGTCAGATGGAAATTTTTGGAGCAATTTTTCCACAAGGATCTTTGGGTATTGCACCGTTTTACTCGTCCTCTCCACCAGAGGAATGAGAGATAACAAGTTCTCTTTGTAGCGGGGGTCGAGAAGGGTGAACAACTAGTAATCCGTGTTCTCTAAAATGCGCATAATGTGCGAGTCGTGGTGCAGGCAGCCTAACATAAAGTTAGCCATGTGTGCCAGAGTACCAACAGGCAAGACTTCACTGTCATCATCAGGAGGATCACTCTCAATCTCCTCATCCTCTTCCTCCTCTTCTGCCCACCCACACTGAACAGATTGAATTCAACTTTCATGGGTACTACCCTCTGTAGCGGAGGCAACAGTTTCCTGCTCCTCCTCCTCCTTCTCCTCTTCATTGTCCAATTCGCGCTGAGAAGACTAACTGAGGGTGGTCTGGCTATCACCCTGTGTAATGTCTTCCCTCATTTCCACATCTTCCACATTAGAGATGTCCGCTGGCGCCATATTCTTTTACATTGTGAAGAACTTTGACACATCCATCAGGTGGTACAGGACAGCCAATTGAGAAGTTTCCGCACATGGACATACCCCCTACCTTATAAATAGACCTAATCTGGCCGCCATTTTACATTCAGTCTTTTGCCAGTGTAGGGAGAGGTTGCTGTGTGGAGCAGGGACAGGCTGTTAGGGAAACCAAACGTTAGCTAATAGGGCCACAAAGTCGTTTTCAGGACTGGTATAGGTGTGCTATCGATAGGATTGACTTACTGAGGGGTGTAATATACTTATAATATAGTTTCTCACGTAGAAAGTATATTATAGTGCATTTGTATTGTGCAGCAGTTGTGTGCGGTTCTGCTGCGATACTGCAGCTATATAGAGTGCCAAACGCTATTGGAACAAATAATTTCTACTGGTGTGATATACCAGTTGCCCCACAAAAAAACTGATTGAAGCAGGAGTGTTATATACCAAAAATATACTTTCTATATAGTGCATTTGGGTGGTGCAGCATTTGTTTGCGGTTTTGCTGCGTTACTTTAGCTCACTGAGTGACAAACGCCATTGGAACAAATAATTTCTACTAGTGTGATATACCAGTTGCTCCCCAAAAAAGTGATTGAGGCAGAGGTGTGATATACCTCTAATACAATTTACATATAGTGCATGTGCAGCATTTGTGTGCGGTTCTGCTGAGATAACGCAGCTATACCGAGGGACAAACGCTACTGGAACAACTAATTTCAACTGGTGTGATATACCAGTTGTTGCCCCCCCCAAAAAACTGATTGAGGCAGGGGTGTGATATACCTGTAATATAATTTCTAATAAGTGCATTTGTATTGTGGAGCATTTGTGTGCGGTTCTGCTGAGATACCGCAGCTATACAGACAAACGCTATTGGAACAACTAATTGCAACTGTTTTGATTAGAGATGAGTGAATCGAAGCTGACGAAGTCGAATTCATTCTGAATTTCAGGAAAAATTTGATTCCGAACTAATGCGAATTTCCTCAGGCTTCGTGGTAACGAATCGCATTATTTCCTAAAATGGCGTCGCATGTGAGGACATGGGGCAAGGAACTCTGGGAAGGCGGGATGACCCATAATGCCATGCATGCAGCCAATCAGCAGCCAGCCAGCCCGGTGATGTCACAGCCCTATAAATACCGGCGCCCATCTTAGATGCTGCCATTCACCATCGTACATTGTTCAGGGACAGACAGTGTATGCAGGCGCTAGGAGAGTGAAAGAAAAACCTTTTTTTAAAAAAAAAAGAAAGACGCTATTTACTAGTGCAGGGAAAGGATAAGTGAGATGAATCATTTCACAGTCAGGGAGAGACATGTGCAGATGCTAGGGAAAGTTATAGTAAATTCCTCATTGTGAAAACAATCGATTTACAAGTACATGGAAACATTACATGGGGATCCAGATAGTCTCATAATACCTCTCTGTCATTCCAGCATTTAGTTATTGGGGTGCAAGCGCTATGTTGAAAAGCCTTTAGTGGCTTTTACCTGTGGAAAAAGATAAATGCAGTGGATATAAAAATAAGTCTACACACCCCTGTTAAAATGTCTATGATGTAAAAAAATGAGGCAAAGATAAATCATTTCAGAACCTTTTCCACCTTATGTGACCTATAAACTGTACAACTCAATTGAAAAACAAACTGAAATCTTTTAGGTGGAGGAAAGAAAACATAAAAAACTAAAATAATAACTTATAACTGGGGGATGTAGCTGTGTTCAGAAATAAGCAATCACATTCAGAATCCTGTTACATAGGAGTCAGCATACACCGGCCATCATTTACAGTGCCTCTGATTGACCCCAAATAAAGTTCAGCTGCTCTAGTTGGTCTTTCCTCCAGCGCGGACCTACTTCCTCCGCTATGTCCCGTTCACTTCAGAAAAAATCTTGTATTCTGTGTTAGGCTACTTTCACACTAGCGTTGTTTAAATCCGGCGTTCAATTCCGACACCGGAACTGCCCGCCGGATCCGGAAAAACGTGTTAAAACGGATTACATTTGAATCCTGATCAGGATTTTGATCACAATGAAAAAATGCATTGGAATAAACGGATCCGCCATTTATGGACTTTTTTTTCACATTTTTCGGGTTTAACATGCAAAAGCCGGATCCGGTTTGACTGAACACACGGCGCCGGATCCGGCGTTAATGCAAGTCAATGGGAAAAAGACCTGATCCGGCGTTCAGTCAAAGTGTTCATGATTTTTGGCCGGAGGTAAAAATACAACATGCTACGGTTTTCTAAAAAGCTTGATCAGTCAAAAATACTGAACTGAAGACGTCCTGATGCATCCTGAACAGATTACTCTCCATTCAGAATGCATTAGGATAAAACTGATCAGTTATTTTCTGGATTTGAGCCCCTAGGACGGAACTCAGCGCCGGAAAAGAAAAACGCTGCACTGATATGCGGTAAAATCTTTTGTGAATTATTTTGGTAGAAATAAAAATTTCCACCTCCTCTATTAACTTCCTCATCTCTTCATTAACATCAGACGGGGGCGTGGCCGGATGCCGGGAGGAGAGGACGCATAGTGCCTGAGCTCCGTCTGTGGAACTCCACACAGCGGCACATAGCGAACAGAACCAAGCGATTCTTTTCATACTTACCTGTCCCAGGACGGACCTTGTTCCTGCAGCTCCGCTGATGATGACGAGAGGGAAGAAGAAGGGAGCGCAGCCTCAGAAAATGACGGCGTTCTTCCATCCAGCCCCTGGGTCGTCTCAAAATGGCGCCGATTCCCGCCACACAGAGGGAGAGCTCCGTTCCTCCCTTGCAGCGATATCCGACCAGCGATCCTCTGGGACCCCTTCTTCAGCAGGCTCCAGTCCTTCAGCTTCATAGGAGCCTAAAAAACAAAAAAAAGGTGAGTGAACAACATACATACAGGGAGTGCAGAATTATTAGGCAAGTTGTATTTTTGAGGATTAATTTTATTATTGAACAACAACCATGTTCTCAATGAACCCAAAAAACTCATTAATATCAAAGCTGAATATTTTGGGAAGTAGTTTTTAGTTTGTTTTTAGTTTTAGCTATTTTAGGGGGATATCTGTGTGTGCAGGTGACTATTACTGTACATAATTATTAGGCAACTTAACAAAAAACAAATATATACCCATTTCAATTATTTATTTTTACCAGTGAAACCAATATAACATCTCAACATTCACAAATATACATTTCTGACATTCAAAAACAAAACAAAAACAAATCAGTGACCAATATAGCCACCTTTCTTTGCAAGGACACTCAAAAGCCTGCCATCCATGGATTCTGTCAGTGTTTTGATCTGTTCACCATCAACATTGCGTGCAGCAGCAACCACAGCCTCCCAGACACTGTTCAGAGAGGTGTACTGTTTTCCCTCCTTGTAAATCTCACATTTGATGATGGACCACAGGTTCTCAATGGGGTTCAGATCAGGTGAACAAGGAGGCCATGTCATTAGATTTTCTTCTTTTATACCCTTTCTTGCCAGCCACGTTGTGGAGTACTTGGACGCGTGTGATGGAGCATTGTCCTGCATGAAAATCATGTTTTTCTTACCTTGCAGACTTCTTCCTGTACCACTGCTTGAAGAAGGTGTCTTCCAGAAACTGGCAGTAGGACTGGGAGTTGAGCTTGACTCCATCCTCAACCCAAAAAGGCCCCACAAGCTCATCTTTGATGATACCAGCCCAAACCAGTACTCCACCTCCACCTTGCTGGCGTCTGAGTCGGACTGGAGCTCTCTGCCCTTTACCAATCCAGCCATCTGGCCCATCAAGACTCACTCTCATTTCATCAGTCCATAAAACCTTAGAAAAATCAGTCTTGAGATATTTCTTGGCCCAGTCTTGACGTTTCAGCTTGTGTGTCTTGTTCAGTGGTGGTCGTCTTTCAGCCTTTCTTACCTTGGCCATGTCTCTGAGTATTGCACACCTTGTGCTTTTGGGCACTCCAGTGATGTTGCAGCTCTGAAATATGGCCAAACTGGTGGCAAGTGGCATCTTGGCAGCTGCACGCTTGACTTTTCTCAGTTCATGGGCAGTTATTTTGCGCCTTGGTTTTTCCACACGCTTCTTGCGACCCTGTTGACTATTTTGAATGAAACGCTTGATTGTTCGATGATCACGCTTCAGAAGCTTTGCAATTTTAAGAGTGCTGCATCCCTCTGCAAGATATCTCACTATTTTTGACTTTTCTGAGCCTGTCAAGTCTTTCTTTTGACCCATTTTGCCAAAGGAAAGGAAGTTGCCTAATAATTATGCACACCTGATATAGGGTGTTGATGTCATTAGACCACACCCCTTCTCATTACAGAGATGCACATCACCTAATATGCTTAATTGGTAGTAGGCTTTCGAGCCTATACAGCTTGGAGTAAGACAACATGCATAAAGAGGATGATGTGGTCAAAATACTAATTTGCCTAATAATTCTGCACGTAGTGTATAATCCTCCCCTTGATACTTACCCTGCTTCACCAGGCAATGACCCTGGACTAACTGTAACTACAATGCAGGACATGCTGACAGATCTAAAAAGATCTAATTATGGCGATTTTAAAGAGACAATCTCAGTTATTCATGCAGATATAATCGCTATAGGAGAAAGAACAGCACATTTAGAAGAAAAAATGGAGGAATTTTACGGCACATAACTCACTAGTAGATAATCACAACGTGGTTGAAGATGACATAGCAACCATTAAACTTAAAATTGCTGATCTGGAGGACCGCTCCAGAAGAAACAATATCAGATTCAGAAACATCCCTGAAAGCGTTATCGACTCACAGCTGCAAGAATTTATTTCGGACCTTATTGTGTCATACCTTCCAGACACCCCAGGGTCAGAGTTAATCATTGACTGGGTACACCGGGTTCCTAAGCCCAAAGCTCTCCCAGCCTCTGTTCCCGGGGACGTCCTTGCCAGGATCCATTTTTATCATCTAAAAGACTCCCTGATGAGAGAAGCTCAAAAAAAGAGGAAAGATATTCCTGAAAGATTCAGTAATGTTCTCCTATTTACCGACCTCTCACCAGCGACACTAAGCAGGAGACGTGAATTCCAAATCTACACCAAAGCGCTAAGGGATAACAATATCCCCTACAAATGGGGTTTCCCTGTTAAGTTAATTGTGAGATATCAAAACTCATCATATGTTCTAGTTTCTCCTCAGGAAGCGTCAGAAACCTTTTCCAAATGGAACATCATTCTGTCACAAGAGGGCGCCAAAGACAAGGACAAAGCTATGAACTTTTCTTCCAATAGACCCTCTCCTGATAAGAAACATCTCAACCTAACACCAGAATGGACCAAAGTAGGAAGAACCCCTCCATGATTTCAGTTCGGGACAGTAAATATAGTTGTTTTTCTTTCAGCTAATTGCTATGTTCTACAAGTCTTACCGGGTTCCACACCCTGTTGCTCTACCTCTCAGAACACATATTCCACCTAAGTGTTCATTTTCCCTAATCCATTGTTTCCTTTATGCCTCTTATACTAAGTGATAGACATCACAGCTCTTGTGGTCACTGTTGGACCCTTATTATGTTATTGTTATTTATTATCTACTTTTTTTTTTATATTATAACTTATTTTACAAGGTTACATATAAGGGATCTACTCCTACCTCATCAAATATCTGAAAACAAAGGTACAATTCCACGGTCCCCGCGATCATCAAACGGTAACATTTGGGTACTTTATTCTGTAGTACCGTATATACTCGAGTATAAGACGAGTTTTTGGGCACATATTTTTGTGCTCAAAAAGCCCCCTCGTCTTATACTTGAGTCTACTATCTTACTTTGTCTTTGCTCCGGTAATAGCAGGCAGTGCGGGGAGCGGCGCTCACTCACTGACGTCACGCGCCTGCGCCGCCTAGTGGGAGCAGGCGCACAACGTCAGTGAGTGAGCGCCGCTCCCCGCACTGCCTGCTATTACCGGAGCAAAGACAAAGTAAGATATCCAAAGTTAAAGAATACTGATAAATACTACTTTATAAATATACTGCTGTGAGCGTCGGGGAGGGGGATCTGTGGATGGCACTGTAGGGGGATCTGTGGATGGCACTGTAGGGGGATCTGTGGATAGCACTGTTTAGGGGGGATCTGTGGATGGCACTGTAGGGGGATCTGTGGATAGCACTGTTTAGGGGGGATCTGTGGATGGCACTGTTTAGGGGGGATCTGTGGATGGCACTGTTTAGGGGGGAGATCTGTGGATGGCTCCCTGTATTTAATGCAGAGTGTGTGTGTATACAATGCACACACTTTGCATTAAATACAGGGAGTTAGAGTCACCCTCTTGCAGATGTGTGTATATAATGTAGAGTATGTGCATTATATACACATACACTCTGCATTATAGCTGCATTTCCCACCCTAGTCTTATACTCGAGTCACTAATTTTTCCCATTTTTTGGGGTAAAATTAGGGGCCTCGGCTTATACTCGGGTCGGCTTATACTCGAGTATATACGGTACTTGTTTTTTTTTGCATACACTCAAGTTACTAAATCTAGCAGGTTTTCTCTTTTTGAAGCTTTAAAATGGCTAGTAATGGTATAAAGATCCTCTCAGCAAACGTTAAGGGCCTAAATAGCCCTTTCAAGCGTTCCACATACTGGAATGAGGTGAGAAGACAGAGAGCTGACATTATTTGCATTCAAGAGTCTCACCTTAATGAGGAAGACTCCCGCAAATTCTGTCACCCCTCTTTTCCGCACATTTTTATGTCTCCAGCTACTAAAAAAAAGAGAGGTGTGATTATAGGTTTTAAAAATACTGTTGCCTTTCAATGCCACAACATAATATCAGATAAGAAGGGGAGATATATTATCATCATTTGTGACATAAATAACTCCAGATACACAATAGTGAATCTTTATGCTCCAAACTCTGATCAGATAAATTTCATCAAGCGCACCATTAAATTGGCTCAAGACTCCAAACAGGGATCCCTGTTAGTCTGCGGGGACTTTAATATGTGCCCTGATTCTTCAATTGATAGGCTCCCAGCCCCCCCCCCCCCCTCCCCTTCTCATAAAACCTCGCACCTGCAAGACTATTTATTTCAGGAAGGACTTCTTGATATTTGGAGAGTACATCACGCAAATGAAAAAGATTTTACTTTTTTTTCACATCCGCATAGTACATACTCTAGAATTGATCTTTTTATTTCAGATAAATGGCTTCTTCAAAAAGTATTAGATGTATCTATTTCTAATATCACATGGTCAGACATGCATTTATAACTCTCATACTAGATGACATGTATAACAATAGAGTATACTCCCCTTGGAGACTTAACAACTCATTACTCCAAAATTCCATTATTCGTACGGATGTGGAAAACTCACTAAAAGAATATTTTATGACTAATGATAATAATTTGATATCAGACACCACATTATGGAGTGCGCACAAGGCATTCATTAGAGGGGTACTACTAAAACATGCGGCTATTCAAAAAAAAAACTGAGGGAAAACCTTGGATAAATTATTAGCTGACATTAAATCCCTAGAGGAATCTTCTAAATCTTCTCTAGATCCAAAAATTCTTAGCAAATTAAAAACAGCCAGACATCACCTATATCTTCACCTTCATGAAAAACATGAATTCCATCTTCGTAAAATCAAATCAGACCATTATTCACAAGGTAACAAAGCTTCAAAAATTCTGGCAAATAGAGTCAAAAAAAGAGAAGTCAAAACAAGAATTCCCTTTCTATATGACACTCAAGGCAAAAAATTGTTTAACCCCAAACATATAGCAGAGGAATTCGCCAACTACTACGCAAACTTATATAATTTAGAAAGTTCAGTTGACACTGTCCAACCTACTACTGAATATATCAATGACTTCCTTAGTGGCATCTCCCTTCCATCACTAACGCCAAATCAAAAACAAACTCTAAATGCTAAAATTACACACTCAGAAATTTCTGATGCAATCCATTCCCTCAAGAATAACAAGTCCCCTGGCCCAGACGGTCTCACAAATGAATATTATAAGAACCTCTCGCACATTTTAAACCCCTTCCTGAATAGAACCTTTAACTTAATAGCAGCACAAAAATCAATTCCAAAAGACATGTTAAATGCACTAATCATAACCCTTCCAAAACCTGGTAAACCTGCAGATAATCCAGCTAATTTCAGACCCATATCACTTTTAAATTCTGATATAAAGATTTTTGCGAAAATACTGGCAAAAAGGCTGTCTAGCATTCTGCCTTCTTTAATTTCTAATGATCAGATTGGTTTTGTTCCTAATAGGCAATCATCAGACGGTACTAGAAGGTTTATAGACCTATTAGATGTGGCATATTCCACCCGAACGCCTTCTCTGCTTCTATCCCTGGATGCGGAGAAGGCATTCGATAGAATACACTGGGATTATATTTACGCAACCTTAAAAAAGTTTGGGTTTGGGTATTTCTTCCTATCTGCAGTTATGTCTTTGTATTCTAATCCCAGTGCCTCTATATATTCGTCTAGTTTTCTCTCTGCTCCATTCAATATCAAGAATGGAACCAGACAAGGCTGCCCTATGTCACCCTTGATATTTGCTCTCGCAATGGAACCCTTTGCAGAGCATATTAGATCCTCCCCGCTTATTAAAGGGATACCAGTAGGAGATGTAGATCATCGTATAGGTCTCTTCGCAGATAATGTCTTAATTATAACATCAAACCCAACTTCGGCATTATCTGCTATTAATGATATTATTTCCATGTTTGGTAAAGCTTCCTTCTATAAAGTAAACATTAATAAATCCCAAATATTGGACTTAGGTTTATCCCCAGCTTCCAAGCGTTTAATTTCCAATTCATATAAATTTCCCTGGGCAGATGAGTCCTTGACATATTTGGGCATTCAACTTGCTTTCCCTACCAACAAGCTATTCAAGGTTAACTTCTGGCCTTTATATAATAAAATTAACGACTCTTTAAATAACCTAAGGATGGATTCCCTCTCATGGCTAGGAAGAATTGCTGCACTGAAAATGGTCATTCTCCCCAAAATTATCTACATGTTTCGTAATATCCCTATTTCCATTCCCTCTGGATATATAACCAAGCTCCAATCATTAATTAACCGCCACATTTGGGGTAAATTTAAACCCAGAGTGAAAACACTTATACTTAACAAACCACTCAAAACAGGAGGCCTTAATGTTCCTTCTATTAAACATTATCATGCCTCATCTATACTTGACCAATTGAGATATTTGATCAAAGACGACACTTCAAAAAAATGGGTATCATTAGAAAAAAGTATTATGGGTTCTTATAACATAAATTTACGTCTTTCCGCTTCAGCGGCTTTCGGTATCAAAAATAACTCTCCATTATCAACTTTGACTGCAATACTAAACACCTGGTACTCCATTGCTAGAATAGATAAGCTAATTACTACTTAATTTTCTTCAATGCTTCTGAAAGGTTTGTGAACTTGCTATTCTAGACATTCGATTAAATAATTGGGCGGAGTCAGGCATTACTGAAGTTAAACAACTATGGAAGGATGGTATCCTTGTTGAATTTGCCCAATTACATAAAGATGTTGATATCCCCAACTCAGATTTTTATAAATATCTAAGGTTAAGACACTTACTAAAATCTCCAAGAGTTTTTACACATAATATCAGTAACCAAGCATTTCTAAAATGGATTCACATGTCCCAAAACTTGGACAAAGGTATTACTAAGGGTTACCTACTCTTGAAAGAGTCTTGCATAAACCCCTTACAACATACCTTGGACCTTTGGAATTCTGAGTTGGGATCTGTCCTCTCGGACTCAGACTGGACTGAAGCCTTCACCTCCGTATCCAAACTGTCTAAATGTTCTGACCATTTAGAAGGGGCAAGGAAAATACTTTATAGATGGTACAGAACCCCTACATACTTAAATAAAATCTTTCCTGAGATCTCTCCGGAGTGTTGGAGATGTGGTCAAGTTCCGGGTTGTTATCTACATTTGTGGTGGGACTGTCCGAGTGTTAAAGTTCTATGGGATTCAATATTTAAGTTCATCTCATCGTTAGCTTGTTACCCTATTAAACCTTCATCTAAGATGGCTCTTTTGTCTGTCGGATTGATAGACCTTCCTTGTCACTTTAGGTCTATAGCCAGCCACCTAATTTTCATAACTCGTTTAAAAATTGCTGCTTGTTGGAAATCTGGGAATCTTCCTAATATTAATAGGATTTTCAGATCCCTAGATAATAGCTGCTTATGTAGTGTCCCACCAGGTAAAGGTGGGCACTGCACAGGTTAATGTGTTGCATTGCATTAAATGTCATGTGCATGTTTTTCCCTGTATTATCTGGGTGTCAGGCCTGTCAGGGTGTAGTTTAGCCTCCCAGACGTTAGAGGGAGCTGGAGAGCCCTAGTTACATATAGGAAGGCCCAGACAGGGAAGTGTTAGTTCATTCCAGGGGACTAGAGGAGTCACCTCGTCCACCTGAAGCTCCTGAAGCTAGGATCAGCTCAGTAGAGATACCCCAGTTGCAGGATCCAACCTCCTGGGAGAAAACCCACAGTCACTCATCTTACAAGAGGAGGCGACCCAGGGTAAGCAAAGTGACCCTGAAGGGCAGAGAACTTAGGAACCATAGCAAGCAGTATAATACCTGAGGAAGAAAGTAACCAAGGATATAAGCCACCCTTTTAGGCATCCGGGCCTTGGGAGATATAAAGCCAGAGCAGGAGTTCTATAAAGGACAGTGTACAGTGATTCTGGGAAAAGTACAACCTGCTGCTGAGTGCTTGTGGAATTTACCCTCAGTGTAACTTGCATGACTATTGCCTGCCATATTTGTGAATAAGCCCCTTTTCGTGGAACTGTAATATAGAGACTGTGCTACACCTGCTGTACAAAGTTGGATTGTCCAGTAAAGTTACGTTTGGTTCACCATATACTTGTGTACCTCCATCATTCCAACCACCAACCGGCGTGCCACCGGCAAAAGGCACTGGCGTCACGAATACCACAGGGACCTTGCCCCAGGCACACAAAATACCTGTAACATCCAGGGCACCTCAACTACCATCAGGCCTGGTCCCTATCTACAGAGCGTGCCCCAGAGGAACTGTGTCTACCTCTCCTTCACTGCCACGCGCCTGCCCAGGGTTCTGCAAATATAGTGAGTACCCTCGATTGCCCATAACTGTGACCTCACTTCGTCATACCCTGCAGGTCTGGCGTGTTGCATAAATTGGCGTCACGAACAGGATCCGAATATTCCTGCGCCATAGCGGATTTAAAAACTGTGTGCTGAAAGTTGTCTTAAAGTGACATGCCCCAATTGTTTTATTGAAAATTGCTGTAATAATTGCGGTGTGAAGATTGTGCTATATGGACTGTTTTCTGCTTATTTAAGTCACCGCTTGCTGTCAGTGAATAGACAGCCATATTGCCTATTTAACCTGATTGGATTACAAGTGCGCCTCGTGGAGCTGTTTGGCGCGAAAAAGAGGACTTTGGCGCGAAAAGAATCAGGCGGAGCCATCGCCCAGCCAACCAGGAAGAAGAACCCCGCCTACCTGAGTCCCGGAGCTACGAGAGGCCGCGCCCACCTGCTGACGCGGTACGCAGGACGTTCTGACACCCGGAGCTGCGCATCTCGCGAGACTTGGAGCGAGCACCACCGGAGTAAGTACCGACTTCAAAAACTTTTGCCGGCTTCTCCACTACGTTTAAAGGGCCATACCCACATAGCAACGCCATGTCCGCAGCTGAGGAAATCGGACAGGAAGCCCCAGTCGTGCCTGCCGAAGCATCCGCAGCCGACTCTAGGGCCGCTGCCGCCGCGGCACCGCCCAGCCTGATGCCGCTAACCATGCCGTACTATTTCGGGGCCCCCTGGTTCCCACGTTATTCAGGGGAAGCCCACAAGTTAAAAGACTTTAGGGAACAGATACTGGCTTTGTTCCGGCTTTATCCCATCAATGCTGAGCAGCAAATGGAGATCCTCTTAGCTCAGTTAGAAGGGGCCGCCCGCAGGGAAGTAATGTCATGGCCCCATTCTGAGAAAAATAGCCTGGAACAGATCTTTGAACGTTTGGGCACCACATTTGAAGCCAGAACGGTGTCAGAAGTTAAAATGCGTTTCTTCAGCAGAAAGCAGCAGCCTGGAGAGTCGCTCCGTGATTTTGCCCTGTCCTTACAGGAGACGCTGAGAGTTGTAGTCCAAGTGGATCCTAAAGAAGCTGAGGACCAGGACCGGACTCTTAGAGAGCAATTCATTGCAGGCATAAGTACTGAACATTTAAAGGGCCAGCTACGGATGTTGTCAGCTCAACACCCTCATTGTACATTCTTGGATTTTAAAGAATTGGCCATCAGCATACTAGGCCAGAACCCTGCTCCAGGGCCAGCAACCTTCCCTGAACCCCAGGCTTGTCAGCCAAAGACTGTTAATGTGGGGTCTGCAGGAGTCGGTCAAGCCACCCAAGCTCCAGTCACGGATGTAGTGGCAGCATTAATGGAGCAGGTGAACCATCTTACTCTAAGCTTAGAGAAGGTGTGCAAGAAAATAGAGGAGTGGGAGAGACCATTGTTACTAGAAGATGAAGGTCCTTTTCCTCCAAGACTCCCACCTGCATATGGAGATGTGTATCCAAAAGAGCCTGATGGGCGACCGAAGTACCGGCCCAGAAGCAGGAAGCAGCCTGTCTGCCACCACTGCAAGAAATATGGACATACTGAATCAATGTGCTGGCAGTTACAACGGGCAACCCCTGAGGCAGAGGACCGCCCCTCGGGAGGTAGAACAGTAGGTCCAAAGGATCCAAGCTGGATGCCTAAGTATGTAGGATCCCGTCCGAAAATTAATATATGTATCAACGGGATACCCTTTGAAGCCCTGTTGGACACTGGGTCACAGGTCACCACCATTCAACGGCCTGCCTTTGACAAGTTCTGGGATCCAAGTCTCCTCACCCAGCCACCAGAGTCCTGGCTAGATATCATCGCTAGCAACGGTAAGCCAGTGAAAGTGCATGGGTATTGGGAACCTACTCTTCAGGTGGGAGAAGCCACCCTGCCACAGCAAGGCGTGATCGTGGTACAAGCCGGAGATAAAGGAGGACACCCTGTGATCTTAGGGACTAATGTTCTTAAAAATTGTTACTCCGAAGTGCTTGAAGCATTGAACCAAACCATATCATCCGCCTCACCTGCTTCCAGAAGAGTTATTCAGAAAACTATTAGCGTGCTGTGCGCTCAACAAAGGTTCGCCAACAAGAAAGGAGAAATTTGCACTGTCCGGATCCGGGATAACCGGCCGGTGATTTTGCCTCCAAATTCCCAGATCATACTGTGGTGCCGTGCTGTATTAAGGATCCAGGGCCAGGACTATCAAGCCCTAGTGGAACCTACTCCTATTAAGGATCATCCTTTCGTACGGACAGCCAAGAGCATGGTGACCGTGTCTCAAGGTAAAGTGCCTATTCGTTTAATTAACTTTGGTGATCATCCCGTTACTCTCCTTAAGCATTGCCCCATTGCTCAGCTTTTCCAAGTGTCTTTCCAGGATGTGATCCGTCTGCCTGCCATGGAGGCGTTCCAGACCGCGCAGAACAGCAGCACCCCTACGGCATCCTGGTGGGAAGAACTACATGTGGGGAACGAATCCACCCCAAAGGAGCAAATAGAGGGGGTCCTGAAGCTGGTGAAGGAGCACCACCAGGCTTTCAGCAAACACTCCACAGACTATGGAGAGGTCAGTGTGATCAAACATACCATACCCACTGGCTCTCACCCTCCTATTAAGGAGAGGCACAGACCCATACCACCTACTACCTATCAGTCTGTGAAAGAGATGATACAAGAGATGAAAGACTCTAATATAATCCGGGACAGCCATAGTCCCTGGGCTGCGCCCCTAGTACTTGTTCGAAAAAAAGATGGCGGCATAAGGTTCTGCGTGGATTACAGGAAAATTAATCAAATCACCCACAAAGATGCATATCCATTGCCACGCATTGAGGAGTCCTTGACTGCCCTGGGGTCATCAGCCTATTTCTCCACCTTGGACTTAACCAGTGGGTACTGGCAGGTACCCATGGCCCCAGAAGATCGAGAAAAGACTGCTTTCACTACACCTATGGGCCTGTTTGAATTTAATTATATGCCATTTGGACTGTGTAATGCTCCAGGAACGTTCCAGAGGCTGATGGAACGTTGTTTAGGCCATAGGAATTTTGAGACGGTGCTATTATACCTGGATGACGTCATTATATACTCCAAGACGTATGAGGACCATCTAAAGCACCTGGGTGAGGTGTTTCAAGTTCTTTCTAAATATGGCCTCAAAATCAAGCCATCCAAGTGCCACCTGCTGAAACCAGCCGTCAGATATCTCGGACACATTGTCAGTGCCGAAGGAGTACAGCCTGACCCTGACAAACTTGCTGCTGTCCGTAACTGGCCTACTCCTACGACCGTGAAAGAGGTGAGAAGCTTTCTCAGTTTTGCAGGGTACTATAGGCGATTCATCCCGCATTTCGCACAAATTGCGGATCCCATCCAGGAACTCTTGAGGGGGCATCCAAAAAAGAGCCCAAAGACTCCTATTCCTGTTGAATGGAATGAAGAGCGGGAGATTGCCTTCCAACTCCTAAAGAAGAAGTTGACTGAACCCCCTGTTCTGGGTTACCCAGATTATCAGAAGCCATTCCACCTCTACACAGATGCCAGTAAAAGAGGCCTGGGGGCCGTGTTGGCTCAAGTGCAAGATAACAAAGAAAGGGTGATTGCCTACGTCAGCCGATCCCTGAAGGGAGCTGAGAAGAACGACCAGAATTACAGTTCTTTCAAGCTGGAGTTCCTTGCCTTAGTGTGGGCTGTGACTGAAAAGTTTAAGGACTATCTCGCTGCCACACCGTTTGTTGCCTTCACAGATAATAATCCCCTGGCGCATCTGAATACAGCCAAATTAGGGGCACTGGAGCAAAGATGGGCCTCCCGCCTGGCCAACTATGATTTTACTGTAAAGTACCGGGCAGGCCGCTCCAATGAGAACGCTGATGCTCTGTCACGACTCCCCACTACAGAAGCCCCAGATGAACCGAAAGATGCCTGGGAAGAGGTGGAGATGCCAGCGTTCTATAATAAATTTACCCAGCAGGATAATATACGTACTGAAGATTCCCCTGCTGCTGATCCTTCCTCATCAGATGGTCCTGAGTCCAGAGGCAATCAAGAAAGATGGATTAAGCTCCAGTCCAAAAGTAGAGTCCTCGGTGAACTGCTCGACTTCCTTACTAGTGGAAAAGTCCCTGAGAGGATCCGCAGGAAGAGTGCAGACCCAGAGCTAGTGAGACTGTGGAGACATCGCCATCAACTATTCCTTCAAAAGGGCCTGTTGCTCAGAAGGAGTCTGGATCCAGTGTCCTATGATAGAGTGTATCAAATTCTCCTGCCACGTCGGGATGCCAGCCTGGTGCTGGATATGTACCACAACCAGTCCGGACACTTCGGTGTGCAAAAGACTGAGGCCACCATTCGCAGAAGATTCTATTGGATCGGGATGAGAGAAGATATCGAGAAATGGTGCCGAGAATGCACCGCCTGTGCTGTGGGGCGAACTGAACGCCATGACCAGAGGGCGCCTCTCCATCCCATCGTAAGTAAGGCTCCTTTAGAACTTGTTGCCATTGATCATGTAAAGTTAGAGCCGAGTCGCTCAGGGTATACATATGCCATGACTATAATTGATCACTTCACTAAGTTTGTCGTAGCAGTGCCTGTGAAAGACCTGACAGCAAAGACCACAGCGGAGGCGTTCTGGAAGCATTTCCTGCTGCCCTACGGTTGCCCAGAAAGGATCCTCACCGATCAAGGGTCCGCATTTGAGTCACAGCTGTTCCATGAGATGTGCCTGCTACACAACTGCCAGAAGGTCCGGACCACCGCCTATCATCCGCAAGGTAACGGACTCTGTGAGAAAATGAATAAGACTCTCATTGAAATGCTAAGAGCAGTACCCCCTGAGACGAGGGGAGATTGGCCTACTTTGTTGCCGCAGCTTATGTACACTTACAACAACACCATCCACTGTTCCACCGGTTACACCCCGTTCTATTTGATGTTCGGCCGACAAGGGAGATTGCCTGCGGACGACTCCCTAGGGGTACAAGTGCCGGATGAGATCAACCCACTGCCCAAGACTGACTGGGTAGTGGAGCACCAAAGGCGTCTTCTTAATGCTAAGGAGATTGTCCAGGAACGGATGGAGATTGTCCGAGAAAGGCAGCAGAAAGACTTTGACCAGACTGCCCATGCGGGACCCCTGGCTCTGGGAGACAAGGTATGGTTGAAAAACAACCATCGGACCAGCAAGTTGGACAGCAAATGGGAAAGGATTCCCTACCTTATCACTGCCATACCTAATGCTGCGGCCCACATTTACCAGATCTCCAGGGAAGGAAGAAGTCCCCAAGTTGTTCACAGGAACCGCCTTAAGCCCTGTGTAGAGGGAGAACCAGCGGCGGAGGAGATGGAACCGGAGCCTACTGAAGAAGAGTTGCCGGCTCCACCTATGGACCCTATGCAGGCTGTGGAGAACTTAATCCATGATAAAGAGCCGCTCCACTGGGCCCTCACGCCTTGGTTGAATCTATTGGTTCCTGCTCCTGTTCCTGTTAGCCCTCAGCCTCCTGAAGAAGCTCCAGAGGCAATGGGCTCCTATGACATTCCTGAAGCCAGGCAGGAAGAATCCCTGCCAGTAAGGAGGTCTACCCGTTCTACCAGGGGGCACCGACCTGTGAGGTTTGTGGACTACGTTATGGGCCCAGGTAGCCCCTCACGGGAAACCCCTGTTTAACCATTGCAAGCCTGGGTACGGACTCATGTTGTTCTTTGAGCCTCCAAGGACTTCTGTTTATCTACATTTTATATGGACTATCCTGGGTTATTGATACGCTGTGCCAGGTCAGCGCCCCTGTTCCCTCACCTTATCCTGAGAGAAGAGAACGACGCCCCTTGTCATCACTCCTTTCAGTGCATTTAATAACTGTTACATTGTTAATGTGGTGAATATTGCATATGTATGTTCTCTGCTATCTTTCAGGTTGCCGTTCCAGATGGGCGGACCCTCCATGTTGCGCCGAGGACGGGCAACGTTATAGCGTGGGGGTATGTAGTGTCCCACCAGGTAAAGGTGGGCACTGCACAGGTTAATGTGTTGCATTGCATTAAATGTCATGTGCATGTTTTTCCCTGTATTATCTGGGTGTCAGGCCTGTCAGGGTGTAGTTTAGCCTCCCAGACGTTAGAGGGAGCTGGAGAGCCCTAGTTACATATAGGAAGGCCCAGACAGGGAAGTGTTAGTTCATTCCAGGGGACTAGAGGAGTCACCTCGTCCACCTGAAGCTCCTGAAGCTAGGATCAGCTCAGTAGAGATACCCCAGTTGCAGGATCCAACCTCCTGGGAGAAAACCCACAGTCACTCATCTTACAAGAGGAGGCGACCCAGG
Source organism: Bufo gargarizans (assembly GCF_014858855.1). Taxonomy (NCBI): domain Eukaryota; kingdom Metazoa; phylum Chordata; class Amphibia; order Anura; family Bufonidae; genus Bufo; species Bufo gargarizans. The sequence continues at coordinate 11,132,989 of NC_058088.1, forward strand.
GTAAGCAAAGTGACCCTGAAGGGCAGAGAACTTAGGAACCATAGCAAGCAGTATAATACCTGAGGAAGAAAGTAACCAAGGATATAAGCCACCCTTTTAGGCATCCGGGCCTTGGGAGATATAAAGCCAGAGCAGGAGTTCTATAAAGGACAGTGTACAGTGATTCTGGGAAAAGTACAACCTGCTGCTGAGTGCTTGTGGAATTTACCCTCAGTGTAACTTGCATGACTATTGCCTGCCATATTTGTGAATAAGCCCCTTTTCGTGGAACTGTAATATAGAGACTGTGCTACACCTGCTGTACAAAGTTGGATTGTCCAGTAAAGTTACGTTTGGTTCACCATATACTTGTGTACCTCCATCATTCCAACCACCAACCGGCGTGCCACCGGCAAAAGGCACTGGCGTCACGAATACCACAGGGACCTTGCCCCAGGCACACAAAATACCTGTAACATCCAGGGCACCTCAACTACCATCAGGCCTGGTCCCTATCTACAGAGTGTGCCCCAGAGGAACTGTGTCTACCTCTCCTTCACTGCCACGCGCCTGCCCAGGGTTCTGCAAATATAGTGAGTACCCTCGATTGCCCATAACTGTGACCTCACTTCGTCATACCCTGCAGGTCTGGCGTGTTGCACTTATATGAGGGTTTGTGGGCATCTTCTAGGAATATGAAATCCACATTTCTAAAGAGATGGGAGGTATGGTTAAACCATAGCAGCTGTAATCTACCTCCTAGTGCTTCCATTAGATTATAATGCTTCTCCTCATTATTAAATGCCGTCTATACAAGTACTTATCTCTCTCTTTTTATATGTACCCGTCTAGCCTTTCTACCTTTACACGGTTTAATAGTTGCTGCCTAATGCTGCGAAATAACTTGTAATTCTTTAGAAGCTTCACATTTGCCTTAATCTTACTTGTTTCTAATATGTACATGTGATTGCTATTTATTCATTATGTAACCTATTTGTTATGAAAACCTTTAATAAAAACTATTGTTCCAAAAAAAAAAAAAACATCTGACACACTAAGGCCCCTTTCACATGGCGATTATTCCGCGCGGATGCGATGCGCGAGTTCAATGCATTGCACCCGCACTGAATCCTGACCCATTCATTTCTATGGGGCTGTGCACACGAGCTGTGATTTTCACGCATCACTTGTGCGTTGCGTGAAAATCGCAGCATGCTCCTCTTTGTGCGTTTTTCACGTAACGCAGGCCTCATAGAAATGAATGGGTTGCGTGAAAATCGCAAGCATCCGCAAGCAAGTGCAATGCGGTGCGATTTTCACGCACGGTTGCTAGGTGACGATCGGGATGGGGACCCGATCATTATTATTTTCTCTTATAACATGGTTATAAGGGAAAATAATAGCAATCTGAATACAGAATGCATAGTGCAATAGTGCTGGAGGGGTTAAAAAAATAAAATAAAAAATTAACTCACCTTAATCCACTTGCTCGTGCAGCCGGCATCTCTTCTGTCTTCTTCTTTGCTGTGTGCAGGAAAAGGACCTGTGGTGACGTCACTCCGGTCATCACATGATCCATCACCATGGTAAAAGTTCATGTGACGGACCATGTGATGACCGGAGTGACGTCACCACAGGTCATTTTCCTGCACACAGCAAAAAAGAAGACAGAAGAGAAGTCGGGCTGCGCGATCAAGTGGATTAAGGTGAGTTAATTTTTTTTTTTTAACCCCTCCAGCGCTATTGTACTATGCATTCTGTATTCAGAATGCTATTATTTTCCCTTATAACCATGTTATAAAGGAAAATAATACAATCTACAGAACACCGATCCCAAGCCCAAATTCTGTGAAGAAGTTCGGGTTTGGGTACCAAACATGCCGATTATTCTCACGCGCGTGCAAAACGCATTATAATGTTTTGCACTTGCGCGGAAAAATCGTGCATGTTCCCGCAACGCACCCGCACCCTTTCCCGCAACGCCCATGTGAAAGAGGCCTAACTTTACACCCCCCCAACTATATATCTAAGTGGTTCCTGCATCACCTAGGAGCGAATAAAGGTAAATGATACTGACAATCTGTTAAAGGGAACTACAGCACGATACCACAATACATTTGATATGACATTTAGCAAGAGTTTAACCCCTTAACCCCATTTTTTGCAAATCTGACCAGTGTCACTTTAAATGCTGATAACTTTAAAACGCTTTGACTTATCCAGGCCATTCTGAGATTGTTTTTTCGTCACATATTGTACTTCATGGCACTGGTAAAATAAAGTAAAAAAAATAAATTCTTTTTTATTTATAAAAAAATACAAAATTTACCAAAAATGAAGTAAAAAATTGAAAATTTCCAAGTTTCAATTTCTCTACTTCTATAATACATAGTAATACCTCCAAAAATAGTTATTACTTTACATTCCCCATATGTCTACTTCATGTTTGGATCATTTTGGGAATGATATTTTATTTTTTAGGGATGTTACAAGGCTTAGAAGTTTAGAAGCAAATCTTGAAATTTTTCAGAAATTTTCAAAAACCCAATTTTTAGGGACCAGTTCAGGTCTGAAGTCACTTTGCGAGGCTTACATAATAGAAACCACCCAAAAATGACCCCATTCTATAAACAACACCCTTTAAGGTATACAAAACTGATTTTACAAACTTTGTTAACCCTTTAGGTGTTCCACAAGAATTAATGGAAAATAGAGATACAATTTCAAAATTTCACTTTTTGGCAGATTTTCCATTTTATTAATTTTTTTCCAGTTACAAAGCAAGGGTTAACAGCCAAACCAAACTCAATATTTATGGCTCTAATTCTGTAGTTTACAGAAACACCCCAAATGTGGTCGTAAACCGCTGTACGGGCACACGGCAGGGCGCAGAAGGAAAGGAATGCCAAACGGTTTTTGGAAGGCAGGTTTTGCTGGACTGGTTTTTTTGACACCATGTCCCATTTGAAGCCCCCTGATGCACCCCTAGAGTAGAAACTCCATAAAAGTGACCCCATCTAAGAAACTACACTCCTCAAGGTATTCAAAACTGATTTTACAAACTTTGTTAACTCTTTAGATGTTCCACAAGAATTAATGGAAAATAGAGATACAATTTCAAAATTTCACTTTTTGGGCAGATTTTCCATTTTAATAATTTTTTTCCAGTTACAAAGCAAGAGTTAACAGCCAAACCAAACTCAATATTTATGGCTCTGATTCAGTCGTTTACAGAAACACCCCATATGTGGTCGTAAACCGCTGTACGGGCACACGGCAGGGCGCAGAAGGAAAGGAATGCCATACGATTTTTGGAAGGCAGGTTTTGCTGGACTGGTTTTTTTGACACCATGTCCCATTTAAAGCCCACCTGATGCAACCCTAGAGTAGAAACTCCATAAAAGTGACCACATCTAAGAAACTACACCCCTCAAGGTATTCAAAACAGATTTTACAAATGTCGTTAACCCTTTAGGTGTTCCACAAGAGTTATTGGCAAATGGAGATGAAATGTCAGAATTTTTATTTTTGGGCAAATTTTCAATTTGAATCAATTTTTCCCAGTAACAAAGCAAGGGTTAACAGCCAAACAAAACTCAATATTTATGGCCCTGATTCTGTAGTTTACAGAAACACCCCACATGTGGTCGTAAACTGCTGTACGGGCACACAGCAGGGCGTAGAAGGAATGAAATGCCATACGGTTTTTAGAAGGCGGATTTTGATGGACTGGTTTTTTGATACCATGTTCCATTTGAAGCCACCCTGATGCATCCTTAGAGTAGAAACTCCAAAAAAGTTACCCCATTTTAGAAACTACACCCCTCAAGGTATTAAAAACTGATTTTACAAACTTTGTTAACCCTTTAGGTGTTCCACAAGAATTAATTGAAAATGGATATGAAATTTCCGAATTTTACTTTTTTGGGCAGATTTTCCATTTTAATCATTTTTTTATGCTAACAAATCAAGGATTAACAGCCAAACTAAACTACATATATTTATTGCCCTGATTCTCTAGTTTACAGAAACACCCCATATGTGATCGTAAACTACTGTATGGCCACACGGCAGGGCGCAGAAGGAAAGGAACGCCATATGGTTTATGAAGGGCAGATTTCACTGGGATAATTTTAACTTGCCATGTCACGTTTGAAGACCCCCTGATGCATTCCTAGAGTAGAAACTAAAAAAAAGTGACCCCATTTTGGAAACTACGGGAAAAGGTGCTAGTTTAATTGGTACTATTTTAGGGTATAGATGATTTTTGGTTGCTCTATATTACACCTTTTTTGCAGCAATGTAACAAAAAAATAGCTGTTTTGGCACTGTTTTCATGTTTTGTTATTTACAACGTTCATCTGACAGGTTAGATCATGAGTAGGGATGAGCGAACTCGAACTGTATAGTTCGGGTTCGTACCGAATTTTGGGGTGTCCGTGACACGGACCCGAACCCGGACATTTTCGTAAAAGTCCGGGTTCGGGTTCGGTGTTCGTCGCTTTCTTCGCGCTTTTGTGACGCTTTCTTGGCGCTTTTTGAAAGGCTGCAAAGCAGCCAATCAACAAGCGTCATACTACTTGCCCCAAGAGGCCATCACAGCCATGCCTACTATTGGCATGGCTGTGATTGGCCAGAGCACCATGTGACCCAGCCTCTATTTAAGCTGGAGTCACATAGCGCCGCCCGTCACTCTGCTCTGATTAGCGTAGGGAGAGGTTGCGGCTGCGACAGTAGGGCGAGATTAGGCAGATTAACTCCTCCAAAGGACTTGATTAACTGATCGATCTGCAGCTGTGGATCATTGAGCTGCTGATCCTCAATTGCTCACTGTTTTTAGGCTGCCCAGACCGTTTGTCAGTCACATTTTTCTGGGGTGATCGGCGGCCATTTTGTGTCTTGTGGTGCGCCAGCACAAGCTGCGACCAAGTGCATTTAACCCTCAATGGTGTGGTTGTTTTTTGGCTAAAGCCTACATCAGGGTGAAGCTGTCACACCAAGTGCATTTAACCAGCAATAGTCTGTTCATTTTTTGGCCATATACAAAATCAGGGGCAAGCTGCGCCTGTCACCAAGTGCATTTAACCCTCAATGGTGTGGTTGTTTTTTGGCTAAAGCCTACATCAGGGTGAAGCTGTCACACCAAGTGCATTTAACCAGCAATAGTCTGTTCATTTTTTGGCCATATACAAAATCAGGGGCAAGCTGCGCCTGTCACCAAGTGCATTTAACCCTCAATGGTGTGGTTGTTTTTTGGCTAAAGCCTACATCAGGGTGAAGCTGTCACACCAAGTGCATTTAACCAGCAATAGTCTGTTTATTTTTTGGCCATATCCCAGTCTAATTCTGTCACTAAATCCATACCGGTCACCCAGCGCCTAAATACTAGGCCTCAAATTTATATCCCGCTAAATCTGTCCTTAGTGCTGTAGCTGGGCGAGTTATTTAGTGTCCGTTCAAGCACATTTCTTGTTCTGGGTTGAAATACAATTCCCAATTTAGCAATTTCATAATTTAGTGGTTTCTGCTATATCAGAGCTATTTGAAATCTATCCCTAAAAGGGTATATAATATTCAAGGTGCACATTGGGTCATTCAGAATAACTTCACACACACCCGCTACTGTGTATTTCCAAGTCTAATTCTGGCACTAAACCCATACCTGTCACCCAGCGCCTAAATACTAGGCCTCAAATTTATATCCCGCTAAATCTGTCCCTAGTGCTGTAGCTGGGCGAGTTATTTAGTGTCCGTTCAAGCACATTTCTTGTTCTGGGTTGAAATACAATTCCCAATTTAGCAATTTCATAATTTAGTGGTTTCTGCTATATCAGAGCTATTTGAAATCTATCCCTAAAAGGGTATATAATATTCAAGGTGCACATTGGGTCATTCAGAATAACTTCACACACACCCGCTACTGTGTATTTCCAAGTCTAATTCTGGCACTAAACCCATACCTGTCACCCAGCGCCTAAATACTAGGCCTCAAATTTATATCCCGCTAAATCTGTCCCTAGTGCTGTAGCTGGGCGAGTTATTTAGTGTCCGTTCAAGCACATTTCTTGTTCTGGGTTGAAATACAATTCCCAATTTAGCAATTTCATAATTTAGTGGTTTCTGCTATATCAGAGCTATTTGAAATCTATCCCTAAAAGGGTATATAATATTCAAGGTGCACATTGGGTCATTCAGAATAACTTCACACACACCCGCTACTGTGTATTTCCAAGTCTAATTCTGGCACTAAACCCATACCTGTCACCCAGCGCCTAAATACTAGGCCTCAAATTTATATCCCGCTAAATCTGTCCTTAGTGCTGTAGCTGGGCGAGTTATTTAGTGTCCGTTCAAGCACATTTCTTGTTCTGGGTTGAAATACAATTCCCAATTTAGCAATTTCATAATTTAGTGGTTTCTGCTATATCAGAGCTATTTGAAATCTATCCCTAAAAGGGTATATAATATTCAAGGTGCACATTGGGTCATTCAGAATAACTTCACACACACCCGCTACTGTGTATTTCCAAGTCTAATTCTGGCACTAAACCCATACCTGTCACCCAGCGCCTAAATACTAGGCCTCAAATTTATATCCCGCTAAATCTGTCCTTAGTGCTGTAGCTGGGCGAGTTATTTAGTGTCCGTTCAAGCACATTTCTTGTTCTGGGTTGAAATACAATTCCCAATTTAGCAATTTCATAATTTAGTGGTTTCTGCTATATCAGAGCTATTTGAAATCTATCCCTAAAAGGGTATATAATATTCAAGGTGCACATTGGGTCATTCAGAATAACTTCACACACACCCGCTACTGTGTATTTCCAAGTCTAATTCTGGCACTAAACCCATACCTGTCACCCAGCGCCTAAATACTAGGCCTCAAATTTATATCCCGCTAAATCTGTCCCTAGTGCTGTAGCTGGGCGAGTTATTTAGTGTCCGTTCAAGCACATTTCTTGTTCTGGGTTGAAATACAATTCCCAATTTAGCAATTTCATAATTTAGTGGTTTCTGCTATATCAGAGCTATTTGAAATCTATCCCTAAAAGGGTATATAATATTCAAGGTGCACATAGGGTCATTCAGAATAACTTCACACACCCGCTACTGTGCATTTCCAAATCTAATTCTGTCACTAAACCCATACCTGTCACCCAGCGCCTAAATACTAGGCCTCAAATTTATATCCCGCTAAATCTCTCGTTACCGCTGTCCTGTTGTGGCTGGGAAAGTTATTTAGTGTCCGTCAAAGCACATTTTTTGTTCTGGGTTGAAATACAATTCCCAATTTAGCAATTTCATAATTTAGTCGTTTCTGCTATATCAGAGCTATTTGAAATCTATCCCTAAAAGGGTAGATCATATTGAAGGTGCACATAGGGTCATTCAGAATAACTTCACACACACGCTTCTGTGCATTTCCAAGTCTAATTCTGTCACTAAATCCATACCGGTCACCCAGCGCCTAAATACTAGGCCTCAAATTTATATCCCGCTGAATTTGAATACAATACATTGGGCCAAATAATATATTTGTTGTTGTGGTGAACCATAACAATGAGAAAAACATCTAGTAAGGGACGCGGACGTGGACATGGTCGTGGTGGTGTTAGTGGACCCTCTGGTGCTGGGAGAGGACGTGGCCGTTCTGCCACATCCACACGTCCTAGTGTACCAACTACCTCAGGTCCCAGTAGCCGCCAGAATTTACAGCGATATATGGTGGGGCCCAATGCCGTTCTAAGGATGGTAAGGCCTGAGCAGGTACAGGCATTAGTCAATTGGGTGGCCGACAGTGGATCCAGCACGTTCACATTATCTCCCACCCAGTCTTCTGCAGAAAGCGCACAGATGGCGCCTGAAAAGCAACCCCATCAGTCTGTCACATCACCCCCATGCATACCAGGGAAACTGTCTCAGCCTCAAGTTATGCAGCAGTCTCTTATGCTGTTTGAAGACTCCGCTGGCAGGGTTTCCCAAGGGCATCCACCTAGCCCTTCCCCAGCGGTGAAAGACATAGAATGCACTGACGCACAACCACTTATGTTTCCTGATGATGAGGACATGGGAATACCACCTCAGCATGTCTCTGATGATGACGAAACACAGGTGCCAACTGCTGCGTCTTTCTGCAGTGTGCAGACTGAACAGGAGGTCAGGGATCAAGACTGGGTGGAAGACGATGCAGGGGACGATGAGGTCCTAGACCCCACATGGAATGAAGGTCGTGCCACTGACTTTCACAGTTCGGAGGAAGAGGCAGTGGTGAGACCGAGCCAACAGCGTAGCAAAAGAGGGAGCAGTGGGCAAAAGCAGAACACCCGCCGCCAAGAGACTCCGCCTGCTACTGACCGCCGCCATCTGGGACCGAGCACCCCAAAGGCAGCTTCAAGGAGTTCCCTGGCATGGCACTTCTTCAAACAATGTGCTGACGACAAGACCCGAGTGGTTTGCACGCTGTGCCATCAGAGCCTGAAGCGAGGCATTAACGTTCTGAACCTGAGCACAACCTGCATGACCAGGCACCTGCATGCAAAGCATGAACTGCAGTGGAGTAAACACCTTAAAACCAAGGAAGTCACTCAGGCTCCCCCTGCTACCTCTTCTGCTGCTGCCGCCTCGGCCTATTCTGCTGCTGCCGCCTCGGCCTCTTCCTCCGCCTCTGGAGGAACGTTGGCACCTGCCGCCCAGCAAACAGGGGATGTACCACCAACACCACCACCACCACCTCCGTCACCAAGCGTCTCAACCATGTCACACGCCAGCGTTCAGCTCTCCATCTCACAAACATTTGATAGAAAGCGTAAATTCCCACCTAGCCACCCTCGATCCCTGGCCCTGAATGCCAGCATTTCTAAACTACTGGCCTATGAAATGCTGTCATTTAGGCTGGTGGACACAGACAGCTTCAAACAGCTCATGTCGCTTGCTGTCCCACAGTATGTTGTTCCCAGCCGGCACTACTTCTCCAAGAGAGCCGTGCCTTCCCTGCACAACCAAGTATCCGATAAAATCAAGTGTGCACTGCGCAACGCCATCTGTGGCAAGGTCCACCTAACCACAGATACGTGGACCAGTAAGCACGGCCAGGGACGCTATATCTCCCTAACTGCACACTGGGTAAATGTAGTGGCAGCTGGGCCCCAGGCGGAGAGCTGTTTGGCGCACGTCCTTCCGCCGCCAAGGATCGCAGGGCAACATTCTTTGCCTCCTGTTGCCACCTCCTCCTTCTCGGCTTCCTCCTCCTCTTCTTCCACCTGCTCATCCAGTCAGCCACACACCTTCACCACCAACTTCAGCACAGCCCGGGGTAAACGTCAGCAGGCCATTCTGAAACTCATATGTTTGGGGGACAGGCCCCACACCGCACAGGAGTTGTGGCGGGGTATAGAACAACAGACCGACGAGTGGTTGCTGCCGGTGAGCCTCAAGCCCGGCCTGGTGGTGTGTGATAATGGGCGAAATCTCGTTGCAGCTCTGGGACTAGCCAATTTGACGCACATCCCTTGCTTGGCGCATGTGCTGAATTTGGTGGTGCAGAAGTTCATTCACAACTACCCCGACATGTCAGAGCTGCTGCATAAAGTGCGGGCCGTCTGTTCGCGCTTCCGGCGTTCACATCCTGCTGCTGCTCGCCTGTCTGCGCTACAGCGTAACTTCGGCCTTCCCGCTCACCGCCTCATATGCGACGTGCCCACCAGGTGGAACTCCACCTTGCACATGCTGGACAGACTGTGCGAGCAGCAGCAGGCCATAGTGGAGTTTCAGCTGCAGCACGCACGGGTCAGTCGCACTACAGAACAGCACCACTTCACCACCAATGACTGGGCCTCCATGCGAGACCTGTGTGCCCTGTTGCGCTGTTTCGAGTACTCCACCAACATGGCCAGTGGCGATGACACCGTTATCAGCGTTACAATACCACTTCTATGTCTCCTTGAGAAAACACTTAGGGCGATGATGGAAGAGGAGGTGGCCCAGGAGGAGGAGGAGGAGGAGGAAGAGGGGTCATTTTTAGCACTTTCAGGCCAGTCTCTTCGAAGTGACTCAGAGGGAGGTTTTTGGCAACAGCAGAGGCCAGGTACAAATGTGGCCAGCCAGGGCCCACTACTGGAGGACGAGGAGGACGAGGATGAGGAGGAGGTGGAGGAGGATGAGGATGAAGCATGGTCACAGCGGGGTGGCACCCAACGCAGCTCGGGTCCATCACTGGTGCGTGGCTGGGGGGAAAGGCAGGACGATGACGATACGCCTCCCACAGAGGACAGCTTGTCCTTACCCCTGGGCAGCCTGGCACACATGAGCGACTACATGCTGCAGTGCCTGCGCAACGACAGCAGAGTTGCCCACATTTTAACCTGTGCGGACTACTGGGTTGCCACCCTGCTGGATCCACGCTACAAAGACAATGTGCCCACCTTACTTCCTGCACTGGAGCGTGATAGGAAGATGCGCGAGTACAAGCGCACGTTGGTAGACGCGCTACTGAGAGCATTCCCAAATGTCACAGGGGAACAAGTGGAAGCCCAAGGCCAAGGCAGAGGAGGAGCAAGAGGTCGCCAAGGCAGCTGTGTCACGGCCAGCTCCTCTGAGGGCAGGGTTAGCATGGCAGAGATGTGGAAAACTTTTGTCAACACGCCACAGCTAACTGCACCACCACCTGATACGCAACGTGTTAGCAGGAGGCAACATTTCACTAACATGGTGGAACAGTACGTGTGCACACCCCTCCACGTACTGACTGATGGTTCGGCCCCATTCAACTTCTGGGTCTCTAAATTGTCCACGTGGCCAGAGCTAGCCTTTTATGCCTTGGAGGTGCTGGCCTGCCCGGCAGCCAGCGTTTTGTCTGAACGTGTATTCAGCACGGCAGGGGGCGTCATTACAGACAAACGCAGCCGCCTGTCTACAGCCAATGTGGACAAGCTGACGTTCATAAAAATGAACCAGGCATGGATCCCACAGGACCTGTCCGTCCCTTGTCCAGATTAGACATTAACTACCTCCCCATAACCATATATTATTGGACTCCAGGGCACTTCCTCATTCAATCCTATTTTTATTTTCATTTTACCATTATATTGCGAGGCTACCCAAAGTTGAATGAACCTCTCCTCTGCCTGTGTGCTAGGCCTAAATATATGCCAATGGACTGTTGCAGTGGTGGGTGACGTGAAGCCTCATTCTCTGCTATGACATGCAGACTAATTCTCTGCTGACATGAAGACAGATTCTCTGTTACGGGACCTCCCTCCTCTGCCTGGGTGCTGGGCCTAAATATATGCCAATGGACTGTTGCAGTGGTGGGTGACGTGAAGCCTGATTCTCTGCTATGACATGCAGACTAATTCTCTGCTGACATGAAGACAGATTCTCTGTTACGGGACCTCTCTCCTCTGCCTGTGTGTGTGCTGGGCCTAAATATATGCCAATGGACTGTTGCAGTGGTGGCTGACGTGAAGCCTCATTCTCTGCTATGACATGCAGACTAATTCTCTGCTGACATGAAGCCAGATTGTCTGTTACGGGACCTCTCTCCTCTGCCTGTGTGTGTGCTGGGCCTAAATATATGCCAATGGACTGTTGCAGTGGTGGCTGACGTGAAGCCTCATTCTCTGCTATGACATGCAGACTAATTCTCTGCTGACATGAAGACAGATTCTCTGTTACGGGACCTCTCTCCTCTGCCTGTGTGTGTGCTGGGCCTAAATATATGCCAATGGACTGTTGCAGTGGTGGCTGACGTGAAGCCTCATTCTCTGCTATGACATGCAGACTGATTCTCTGCTGACATGAAGCCAGATTCTCTGTTACGGGACCTCTCTCCTCTGCCTGTGTGTGTGCTGGGCCTAAATATATGCCAATGGACTGTTGCAGTGGTGGCTGACGTGAAGCCTCATTCTCTGCTATGACATGCAGACTAATTCTCTGCTGACATGAAGACAGATTCTCTGTTACGGGACCTCCCTCCTCTGCCTGGGTGCTGGGCCTAAATATATGCCAATGGACTGTTGCAGTGGTGGCTGACGTGAAGCCTCATTCTCTGCTATGACATGCAGACTAATTCTCTGCTGACATGAAGACAGATTCTCTGTTACGGGACCTCCCTCCTCTGCCTGGGTGCTGGGCCTAAATATATGCCAATGGACTGTTGCAGTGGTGGCTGACGTGAAGCCTCATTCTCTGCTATGACATGCAGACTAATTCTCTGCTGACATGAAGACAGATTCTCTGTTACGGGACCTCCCTCCTCTGCCTGGGTGCTGGGCCTAAATATATGCCAATGGACTGTTGCAGTGGTGGGTGACGTGAAGCCTCATTCTCTGCTATGACATGCAGACTGATTCTCTGCTGACATGAAGCCAGATTGTCTGTTACGGGACCTCCCTCCTCTGCCTGGGTGCTGGGCCTAAATATATGCCAATGGACTGTTGCAGTGGTGGCTGACGTGAAGCCTCATTCTCTGCTATGACATGCAGACTGATTCTCTGCTGACATGAAGCCAGATTGTCTGTTACGGGACCTCCCTCCTCTGCCTGGGTGCTGGGCCTAAATATATGCCAATGGACTGTTGCAGTGGTGGCTGACGTGAAGCCTCATTCTCTGCTATGACATGCAGACTAATTCTCTGCTGACATGAAGACAGATTCTCTGTTACGGGACCTCCCTCCTCTGCCTGGGTGCTGGGCCTAAATATATGCCAATGGACTGTTGCAGTGGTGGGTGACGTGAAGCCTCATTCTCTGCTATGACATGCAGACTGATTCTCTGCTGACATGAAGCCAGATTGTCTGTTACGGGACCTCTCTCCTCTGCCTGTGTGCTAGGCCTAAATATATGCCAATGGACTGTTGCAGTGGTGGCTGACGTGAAGCCTCATTCTCTGCTATGACATGCAGACTGATTCTCTGCTGACATGAAGCCAGATCGTCTGTTACGGGACCTCTCTGCTCTGCCTGTGTGCTAGGCCTAAATATATGCCAATGGACTGTTGCAGTGGTGGGTGACGTGAAGCCTCATTCTCTGCTATGACATGCAGACTGATTCTCTGCTGTCATGAAGCCAGATTGTCTGTTACGGGACCTCTCTGCTCTGCCTGTGTGCTAGGCCTAAATATATGCCAATGGACTGTTGCAGTGGTGGCTGACGTGAAGCCTCATTCTCTGCTATGACATGCAGACTAATTCTCTGCTGACATGAAGCCAGATTGTCTGTTACGGGACCTCTCTCCTCTGCCTGGGTGCTGGGCCTAAATTTATGACAATGGACTGTTGCAGTGGTGGCTGACGTGAAGCCTGATTCTCTGCTATGATATGCAGACTGATTCTCTGCTGACATGAAGCCAGATCCTCTGTTACGGGACCTCTCTCCTCTGCCTGTGTGTGTGCTGGGCCTAAATATATGCCAATGGACTGTTGCAGTGGTGGCTGACGTGAAGCCTCATTCTCTGCTATGACATGCAGACTGATTCTCTGCTGACATGAAGCCAGATTCTCTGTTACGGGACCTCTCTCCTCTGCCTGTGTGTGTGCTGGGCCTAAATATATGCCAATGGACTGTTGCAGTGGTGGCTGACGTGAAGCCTCATTCTCTGCTATGACATGCAGACTAATTCTCTGCTGACATGAAGACAGATTCTCTGTTACGGGACCTCCCTCCTCTGCCTGGGTGCTGGGCCTAAATATATGCCAATGGACTGTTGCAGTGGTGGCTGACGTGAAGCCTCATTCTCTGCTATGACATGCAGACTAATTCTCTGCTGACATGAAGACAGATTCTCTGTTACGGGACCTCTCTCCTCTGCCTGGGTGCCGGGGCCTAAATATCTGAGAATGGACTGTTCCAGTGGTGGGTGACGGGAAGCCAGATTCTCTGCTATGGAACCTCTCTCCAATTGATTTTGGTTAATTTTTATTTATTTAATTTTTATTTTAATTCATTTCCCTATCCACATTTGTTTGCAGGGGATTTACCTACATGTTGCTGCCTTTTGCAGCCCTCTAGCTCTTTCCTGGGCTGTTTTACAGCCTTTTTAGTGCCGAAAAGTTCGGGTCCCCATTGACTTCAATGGGGTTCGGGTTCGGGACGAAGTTCGGATCGGGTTCGGATCCCGAACCCGAACATTTCCGGGATGTTCGGCCGAACTTCTCGAACCCGAACATCCAGGTGTTCGCTCAACTCTAATCATGAGCTATTTTTATAGAGCAGGTTGTTACAGACGAGACATTACCAAATATAACTAATTTTTGGGGTTGTTTGTTTCAGTTTTACATAATAAAGCATTTTTGAAAAAATTTATTTTTTTAGTGTCTCCATATTCTGAAAGCCATAGTTTTTTTTTATTTTTTGGGCGACTGTCTTATGTAGGGGCTCATTTTTTTCAGTATGAGATGACGGTTTGATTGGTACAATTTTGGGGTGCATATGACTTTTTTATCGCTTGCTATTACACTTTTTGTGATGTAAGGTGACAAAATGGCTTTTTGACATCATTTCTCTGTTTTTGTTTTTACAGTGTTCACCTGAGGGGTTAAATCATGTGATATTTTTATAGAGAAGGTTGTCATGGACGCGGCGGTACCTAATATGTAAACTTATATTTATTTAAGTTTTATACACTAATATCCTTTTTGAAAAAAAAAAAATGATGTTTTAGTGTCACCATAGTCTGAGAGCCATATTTATTTATTTATTTTTGGGCGATTCTCTCAGATAGGGTATCATTTTTCTGAGTTGAGATGACGGTTTGATTGGTACAATTTTGGGGTGCATATGACTTTTTGATCACTTGCTATTACACTTTTTGTGATGTAAGGTGACAAAATGGCTTTTTGACACCTTTTTTTTATTTTAATTTTTTTTTTACGGTGTTTACCTGAGGGGTTAAATCATGTGATATTTTTATAGAGAAGGTTGTTACGGATGCGGTGATGCCTAATATGTATACTTTTTTTTATTTATTTAAGTTTTATACACTAAAATAATTTTTTAAACAAAAAGAAATTATGTTTTAGTGTCACCATAGTCTGAGAGCAATATTTTTTTATATTTTTTGTGCGATTCTCTTAGGTAGGGTATCATTTTTGCGGGATGAGATGACGGTTTGATTGGTACAATTTTGGAGTGCATATGACTTTTTGAAAAAAAAAAAAAAAAGAATTTGGTCCCTATAGGGCCCTCTGAATACTTTAGCAAAAATCAAAATACGGTCAGCTGAGGGTCCTCAAGATACTTTAGCAAAAATAAAAATACGGTCAGCTAACCAACCAATACGTTTAGGGGTCCTATATATATATATTAAAACTTCAATCTTTATTGTTTACTTTTTAAAATATGCATGCATTCTATTTGAGAGGTCAATTACCTCAAAAATACTAGACTGAGTTCACACGGGCGAAATTTCCGCGCGGGTGCAATGTGGGAGGTGAACGCATTGCACCTGCACTGAATCCGGACCCATTCAATTCTATGGGGCTGTGCACATGAGCTGTGATTTTCACGCATCACTTATGCGTTGCGTGAAAATCGCAGCATGCTCTATATTGTGCGTTTATCACGCAACGCAGGCCCCATAGAAGTAAATGGGACTGAGTGAAAATCGCAAGCAAGTGCGGATACGGTGCGATTTTTACGCACGGTTGCTTGGAGACGATCGGGATGGAGACCCGATCATTATTATTTTCCCTTATAACATGGTTATAAGGGAAAATAATAGCATTCTTAAAACAGAATGCATAGTACAGTAGCGCTGGAGGGGTTAAAAAATAATAATAATTTAACTCACCTTAATCCACTTGCTCGCGCAGCCGGCATCTCTTCTGTCTTATTCTTTGCTGTGTACAGGAAAAGGACCTGTGGTGACGTCACTCCGGTCATCACATGGTCCATCACATGATCTTTTACCATGTTGATGGATCATGTGATGGACCATATGATGACCGGAGTGACGTCACCACAGGTCCTTTTCCTGTACACCGCAAAGAAGAAGACAGAAGAGATGCCGGCTGCGCGAGCAAGTAGATTAAGATGAGTTAAATAAATAAAAAATTAAATACAATCTACACAACCCCGATCCCAAACCCGAACTTCTGTGAAGAAGTTTGGGTACCAAACATGCCGATTTTTCTCACGCGCGTGCAAAACGCATTACAATGTTTTGCACTCACGCGGAAAAACCGTGCATGTTCCCGCAACGCACCTTTTCCCGCAACGCCCGTGTGAACCCAGCCTTAGGTATCAAGTGCACGATACTGTAGATCTACTGAGAGAATGATGGCACTACTCCTCGAAAGGATGTGTAATAGCGCCACAGCTCCCTGGGTGTAATGCACTGTGGTGTGATCCCTAATGGTGAATTGATAGTGACCCTTTGGGCCCTTTATGTAAGGGTTCCTATTGTAAGTGGATAAGGTTTGCTCTTATATCCCTATATAACACAGCAGGGCGCAGAAGGAAAGGAACGCCATATGGTCTTTGGAAGGCGGATTTTGATGGACAGGTTTTTTGATACCATGTCCCATTTGAAGCCACCCTGATGCATCTCTAGAGTAGAAACTCCAAAAAAGTTACCCCATTTTAGAAACTACACCCCTCAAGGTATTAAAAACTGATTTTACAAACTTTGTTAACCCTTTAGGTGTTCCACAAGAATTGATTGAAAATGGATATGACATTTCCAAATTTAACTTTTTTGGGCAGATTTTCCATTTTAATCATTTTGTTATGCTAACAAAGCAAGGATTAACAGCCAAACTAAACTACATAATGTCACGGATGGTGTTGCAGAAAGCTGGAACTTATAAATAAACATCCGACTGGCTTGATCCCAAACTAAGGAGCATATGGGTGAGCCCTATAAAACCCCTAGAGCTCTCCCTGACTGCTATGCCCATGCAAAGGTCTTTATGGTAGACGATTGCATGTCCACGTACCTAATACTATGTGACCCCTGAAAACCCTATAATAGTGAGGGGAAACGACCACCGGCTCCCTGCACTGAATACGGACGGAGTCAGGGTCACCTAGAATCAAGCCAGCAAGGAAACACAAATAAAGGAAACAGACTTATCTGTGGAATCAGCAGAAGCAGCCTCCAGCAGTGAACACAATCCAGGAAGAAGTATAAACCGCAAAGTGAGGCAGTATGGGAGGGAATATAAAGGGAGATAATTAGTATAAATAGGTGACAGCTGGGAGAAGGAAAGGAGATGACAAAGTGAAACCAAAGCAAAAAAAGTCATGCAGGTATAGAAGAACATCTAACAGACCTTCTTACAGAACTGGCGGTGACAAATATATTTATTGCCCTGATTCTGTAGTTTACAGAAACACCCCATATGTGATCGTAAACTACTGTATGGCCACACGGCAGGGCGCAGAAGGAAAGGAACGCCATACGGTTTATGAAGGGCAGATTTCACTGGGATAATTTTAACTTGCCATGTCACGTTTGAAGACCCCCTGATGCATTCCAAGAATAGAAACTACAAAAAAGTGACCCCATTTTGGAAACTACGGGAAAAGGTGCTAGTTTTATTGGTACTATTTTAGGGTATAGATGATTTTTTGTTGCTCTATATTACACCTTTTTTACGGCAATGTAACAAAAAACTAGCTGTTTTGGCACTGTTTTCATGTTTTGTTATTTACAATGTTCATCTGACAGGTTAGATCATCATGAGCTATTTTTATAGAGCAGGTTGTTACAGACATTACCAAATATGACTAATTTTTTGGGCTGTTTGTTTCAGTTTTACATAATAAAGCATTTTTGAAAAAAATTATTTTTTTAGTGTCTCCATATTCTGAAAGCCATAGTTTTTTTCATTCTTTGGGCGACTGTCTTTTGTAGGGGCTCATTTTTTTCAGTATGAGATGACGGTTTAATTGGTACAATTTTGGAGTGCATATTACTTTTTTATCGCTTGCTATTACACTTTTTGTGATGTAAGGTGACAAAATGGCTTTTTGACATCGTTTCTCTTTTTTTTTTTACGGTGTTCACCTGAGGGGTTAAATCATGTGATATTTTTATAGAGAAGGTTGTTATGGACGTGGCAATACCTAATATGTAAACTTTTATTTATTTATTTAAGTTTTATACACTAATATCATTTTTGAAACAAAAAAAATATGATGTTTTAGTGTCACCATAGTCTGAGAGCCATATATATTATTTTTTTTTGGGCGATTCTCTTAGGTAGGGTATCATTTTTGCGGGATGAGATGACGGTTTGATTGGTACAATTTTGGTGCATATGACTTTTTGGAAAAAAAATGAATTTGGTCCCTATAGGGCCCTCGGAATACTTTAGCAAAAATCAAAATACGGTCAGCTGAGGGTCCTCAAGATACTTTAGCAAAAATCAAAATACGGTCAGCTGACCAACCAATCCTTTTAGGGGTCCTATATATATATTAAAACTTCAAACTTTATTGTTTACTTTTTAAAATATGCATGCATTCTATTTGAGAGGTCAATTACCTCAAAAATACTCTGTAGCTATTGCTAGCAATCTGTTAGGCTGAGTTCACACGGGCGAGATTTCCGCGCGGGTGCAATGCGGAAGGTGAACGCATTGCACCCGCACTAAATCCGGACCCATTCAATTATATGGGGCTGTGCACATGAGCTGTGATTTTCACGCATCACTTATGCGTTGCGTGAAAATAGCAGCATGCGATTTTTTTTAAACTTTATTTCTGTCCCACTCTGGGATTTCAACTTTTGGGGGTCTGATCCCCTCTGCAATGCATTACAATACATCTGTACTGTAATGCATTGCCTGTTAGTGTATGACACTGAGTCATACACTAACAGGTTGCCTAGGAGATCGGGCCTGAGGCTGTTGCTTTAGTTGTATTTGGTTTGCTTCCCTTCCCTCACCTACCGTGATATTATAAACCGCCCATACCGTAATTTTTTTGTTCCTTGCTCTGTGCAAAATGGAAGCTGTTGATGCACTGGTGGATCGCATGCAGGGATTATATTTGGAGGTTGCTGACCTCCGCAATTCGGTTGCACTGTGTTAGAGATCCCTGGCGTCTGGAGCCACTGGTGGGAACAAGGTCAGTCTTGAACCTAAGGTCGCTCTCCCAGATAGGTTTTCTGGGGGAAAGTGATAACTTTGTTCGGTTCAGGGACTCTTGTAGATTGTATTTTCATCTACGTCCAATGTCATCTGGAGAAGAAAATCAAAGAGTGGGGATTATCATTTCTCTACTAAAAGGTGATGCTCAGTCTTGGGCCTTTTCTCTGCCGATCGGTTCTCAGTCCCTCCGATCGGTGGATGAATTTTTCAGAGCCCTGGGCCTGATTTATGATGATCCAGACCGGGTCTCTCTGGCCGAATCTAAGCTGCGTAGTTTGATTTAGGGAGAACGCTCTGCTGAGTCATATTGTGCTGAATTTAGAAGATGGGTGACTGACTCGGAGTGGAATGACCCAGCACTCGGTAGTCAGTCCTGTCAGGGGCTGTCTGAGAGACTAAAAGATGCCCTTGCATTTCATGAAAACCCAGATTCTTTGGAGGCGGCCATGTCCCTAGCCGCACAGATTGATAGACGCCTGGGGGAGAGGTGCAAGGTTCCCCTCAACCAGGATGCACTATCATGTGGGGAAACTGTCCCTCCTGTCCCTCGGGGCACAGCGACACTTGAACCTGTTCCTGGGGATGAGCCTATGCAGTTAGGTCGGGTCTCTTCTTGTCCTGGTAATGGGAGCTCTTGAGGTCAGAGAAGATTCTGTTTCTTCTGTGGTAAAGAAGGACATTTCATTAATGTGTGTCCTTTTAGGAAGCCTCAAAGTGGAAAAGGGAAAAAAAATGGGTTCTTTCCAATAAAATGAGTTCCACTACCCTTGGTAGCGTGAATGGGGAGTCATAAAAGGTATATTTCTATTCTACCTGCAGTACCCGATTTCTCCTGCCTGCCATGGTGGTGCTGGACTCTGAAAATATTGAGTTAGAAGTATTTGTTGACAGTGGTGCAGTGGATAACCTTATTGATTATCAATTTGTTCAGAGTCATGGTTTTATAATAAGCGCATTAAGCAAAGGGTTATCGGTGTTTGCTATTAATTCCTCCCCTCTCTCGCAAAAGTATCTAACTCATATTTTTCAGGATATTCATTTGAGGGTGGGTGATTCTCATGTTGAGTCCATTTCTTGTACTGAAAGGTTTGCCTGCTCCTCTGCTACTGGGTTTACCATGGTTGATCAAACACAATCCTACCGTTGATGTATGGACAACTGTCTCGGCACATCTATTTCTTTGGTATCCACTAAGGTGTTACCTTCGTTTCTTTCTGAGTATGATTGTCTGATCAATCTTATTTCCGGAGCTAAATTGCCAAAATCTCGGCTATATAATCTTTCCCAACTCAAAAGAGTAGCTATGCGGGAGTATATTGCCGAGAGTTTGACAAAAGGGCATATTAGGCCATCTAAGTCACCTGAAATGTTCGGGTTCGGGATCCGAACCCGACCCGAACTTCATCCCGAACCCGAACCCCATTGAAGTCAATGGGGACCCGAACTTTTCAGCACTAAAAAGGCTGTAAAACAGCCCAGGAAAGGGCTAGAGGGCTGCAAAAGGCAGCAACATGTAGGTAAATCCCCTGCAAACAAATGTGGATAGGGAAATTAATAAAAATAAAAATAAATAAAAATTGACCAATATCAATTGGAGAGAGGTCCCATAGCAGAGAATCTGGCTTCACGTCACCCACCACTGTAACAGTCCATTGTCAGATATTTAGGCCCAGGCACCCAGGCAGAGGAGAGAGGTCCCATAACAGAGAATCTGGCTTCATGTCAGCAGAGAATCAGTCTTCATGTCATAGCAGAGAATCAGGCTTCACGTCAGCCAAAACTGGAACAGTCCATTGTCATATATTTAGGCCCCGGCACCCAGGCAGAGGAGAGAGGTCCCATAACAGAGAATCTGGCTTCATGTCAGCAGAGAATCAGTCTTCATGTCATAGCAGAGAATCATGCTTTACGTCACCCAACACTGGAACAGTCCATTGTCAGATATTTAGGCCCAGGCACCGAGGCAGAGGAGAGAGGTCCCATAACAGAGAATCTGGCTTCATGTCAGCAGAGAATCAGTCTTCATGTCATAGCAGAGAATCAGGCTTCACGTCACCCACCACTGTAACAGTCGATTGTCATATATTTAGGCCCCGGCATCCAGGCAGAAGAGAGAGGTCCCATAACAGAGAATCTGGCTTCATGTCAGCAGAGAATCAGTCTTTATGTCATTGCAGAGAATCAGGCTTCACGTCACCCACAACTGGAACAGTCCATTGTCATATATTTAGGCCCCGGCACCCAGGCAGAGGAGAGAGGTCCCATAACAGAGAATCTGGCTTCATGTCAGCAGAGAATCAGTCTTCATGTCATAGCAGAGAATCATGCTTTACGTCACCCAACACTGGAACAGTCCATTGTCAAATATTTAGGCCCAGGCACCCAGGCAGAGGAGAGAGGTCCCATAACAGAGAATCTGGCTTCATGTCAGCAGAGAATCAGTCTTCATGTCATAGCAGAGAATCAGGCTTCACGTCACCCACCACTGTAACAGTCGATTGTCATATATTTAGGCCCCGGCACCCAGGCAGAGGAGAGAGGTCCCGTAACAGAGAATCTGGCTTCATGTCAGCAGAGAATCAGTCTTCATGTCATAGCAGAGAATCAGGCTTCACGTCACCCACAACTGGAACAGTCCATTGTCATATATTTAGGCCCCGTCACCCAGGCAGAGGAGAGAGGTCCCATAACAGAGAATCTGGCTTCATGTCAGCAGAGAATCAGTCTTCATGTCATAGCAGAGAATCATGCTTTACGTCACCCAACACTGGAACAGTCCATTGTCAGATATTTAGGCCCAGGCACCCAGGCAGAGAAGAGAGGTCCCATAACAGAGAATCTGGCTTCATGTCAGCAGAGAATCAGTCTTCATGTCATAGCAGAGAATCAGGCTTCACGTCACCCACCACTGTAACAGTCCATTGTCATATATTTAGGCCCCGGCACCCAGGCAGAGGAGAGAGGTCCCATAACAGAGAATCTGGCTTCATGTCAGCAGAGAATCAGTCTTCATGTCATAGCAGAGAATCATGCTTCACGTCACCCACCACTGGAACAGTCCATTGTCAGATATTTAGGCCCCGGCATCCAGGCAGAGGAGAGAGGTCCCATAACAGAGAATATGGCTTCATGTCAGCAGAGAATCAGTCTTCATGTCATAGCAGAGAATCATGCTTCACATCACCCAACACTGGAACAGTCCTTTGTCATATATTTAGGCCCAGGCACCCAGGCAGAAGAGAGAGGTCCCGTAACAGAGAATCTGGCTTCATGTCAGCAGAGAATCAGTCTTCATGTCATAGCATAGAATCATGCTTCACGTCACCCAACACTGTAACAGTCCATTGTCAGATATTCAGGCCCAGGCACCCAGGCAGAGGAGAGAGGTCCCGTAACAGAGAATCTGGCTTCATGTCAGCAGAGAATCAGTCTTCATGTCATAGCAGAGAATCATGCTTCACGTCACCCAACACTGGAACAGTCCATTGTCAGATATTTAGGCCCAGGCACCCAGGCAGAGGAGAGAGGTCCCGTAACAGAGAATCTGGCTTCATGTCAGCAGAGAATCAGTCTTCATGTCATAGCAGAGAATCAGTCTTCATGTCATAGCAGAGAATCATGCTTCACGTCACCCAACACTGGAACAGTCCATTGTCAGATATTTAGGCCCAGGCACCCAGGCAGAGGAGAGAGGTCCCGTAACAGAGAATCTGGCTTCATGTCAGCAGAGAATCAGTCTTCATGTCATAGCAGAGAATCATGCTTCACGTCACCCAACACTGGAACAGTCCATTGTCAGATATTTAGGCCCCGGCACCCAGGCAGAGGAGAGAGGTCCCATAACAGAGAATCTGGCTTCATGTCAGCAGAGAATCAGTCTTCATGTCATAGCAGAGAATCATGCTTCACGTCACCCAAAATTGGAACAGTCCATTGTCATATATTTAGGCCCCGGTACCCAGACAGAGGAGAGGTTCATTCAACTTTGGGTTGCCCCGCAATATAATAGTAAAATGAAAATAAAAATAGGATTGAATGAGGAAGTGCACTGGAGTACAATAATATATGGTTAAGGGGAGGTAGTTAATGTCTAATCTGCACAAGGGATGGACAGGTCCTGTGGGATCCATGCCTGGTTCATTTTTATGAAAGTCAGCTTGTCCACATTGGCTGTAGACAGGCGGCTGTGTTTGTCTGTAATGACGCCCCCTGCCGTGCTGAATACACGTTCAGACAAAACGCTGGCCGCCGGGCAGGCCAGCACCTCCAAGGCATAAAAGGCTAGCTCTGGCCACGTGGACAATTTAGAGACCCAGAAGTTGAATGGGGCCGAACCATCAGTCAGTACGTGGAGGGGTGTGCACACGTACTGTTCCACCATGTTAGTGAAATGTCGCCTCCTGCTAACACGTTGCGTATCAGGTGGTGGTGCAGTTAGCTGTGGCGTGTTGACAAAACTTCTCCACATCTCTGCCATGCTAACCCTGCCCTCAGAGGAGCTGGCCGTGACACAGCTGCCTTGGCGACCTCTTGCTCCTCCTCTGCCTTGGCCTTGGGCTTCCACTTGTTCCCCTGTGACATTTGGGAATGCTCTCAGTAGCGCATCTACCAACGTGCGCTTGTACTCACGCATCTTCCTATCACGCTCCAGTGCAGGAAGTAAGGTGGGCACATTGTCTTTGTACCGTGGATCCAGCAAGGTGGCTACCCAGTAGTCCGCACACGTTAAAATGTGAGCAACTCTGCTGTCGTTGCGCAGGCACTGCAGCATGTAGTCGCTCATGTGTGCCAGGCTGCACAGAGGTAAGGACAAGCTGTCCTCTGTGGGAGGCATATCGTCATCGTCCTGCGTTTCCCCCCAGCCACGCACCAGTGATGGGCCCGAGCTGCATTGGGTGCCACCCCGCTGTGACCATGTTTCATCCTCATCCTCCTCCACCTCCTCCTCATCCTCGTCCTCCTCGTCCTCCAGTAGTGGGCCCTGGCTGGCCACATTTGTACCTGGCCTCTGCTGTTGCAAAAAAACTCCCTCTGAGTCACTTCGAAGAGACTGGCCTGAAAGTGCTAAAAATTACCCCTCTTCCTCCTCCTCCTCCTCCTGGGCCACCTCCTCTTCCATCATCGCCCTAAGTGTTTTCTCAAGGAGACATAGAAGTGGTATTGTAACGCTGATAACGGCGTCATCGCCACTGGCCATGTTGGTGGAGTACTCGAAACAGCGCAACAGGGCACACAGGTCTCGCATGGAGGCCCAGTCATTGGTGGTGAAGTGGTGCTGTTCCGCAGTGCGACTGACCCGTGCGTGCTGCAGCTGAAACTCCACTATGGCCTGCTGCTGCTCGCACAGTCTGTCCAGCATGTGCAAGGTGGAGTTCCACCTGGTGGGCACGTCGCATATGAGGTGGTGAGCGGGAAGGCCGAAGTTACGCTGTAGCGCAGACAGGCGAGCAGCGGCAGGATGTGAACGCCGGAAGCGCGAACAGACGGCCCGCACTTTGTGCAGCAGCTCTGACATGTCGGGGTAGTTGTGAATGAACTTCTGCACCACCAAATTCAGCACATGCGCCAGGCAAGGGATGTGCGTCAAACCGGCTAGTCCCAGAGCTGCAACGAGATTTCGCCCATTATCGCACACCACCAGGCCGGGCTTGAGGCTTACCGGCAGCAACCAGTCGTAATTGACTGTACAAAGTTGGACTGTTTACCGTTTACCAAGTAAAGCTACGTTTGGTTCACCCTACAATCTGTGTACCTTAATTACTGTTCCTACTAATCGGTGTACCACCGTTACAGGCACTGGCGTCACGATCCTTAAAGGGACCTTGCCTCAGGCACTCTAAACACCTGCAACAACCAGGGCACCTCATCCAACATCAGGCCAGGTCCCTACATCCAGAGTGTTCCCCAGAGGAACTAGTGTCTGCCTCTCATTCACTGCTGCAAGCCTGCCCAGGGTCCTCCAAAAAGTGAGTAACCCTCGATTGCCCATACCGTGACCTCACTGTCGCTATACCCTGCAGGTCTTGGGTGCTGCATAAATTGGCGTCACGAACAGGATACGATCATTCCTGCGCCATTGCAGATACAAAAACTGTGTGCTGTTAATTGCCTTAAAGTGACAAGCCCTACTTGTTTTATTGCAAATTGCTGGGCCAAAGTGAACTGTGATAATTGCGGTGTGAAGATTATAGTGTATGGACTGTTTGCTACCGATTTAAGCCACCGCTTGCTGTCAGTGAATAGACAGCGATTTTGCTCAAAGATGGCCGCTTAGCTTGTCTGGATTTGTTTGCTGCGTCATCTTCATACTGAATTGGCGGTAAAAATTGGCGCCTTCTGCTGAAAAGTGCGGGAAAGGCTGTATGTCCGCGCCACCGCCCTGTCTGGAAATTTACATGTCTGCAGAAATGGACTCCGCCTCCCCATACTGGAGTACCTGGGGGGCGGCCTCCCAGTGCAATGGGAGGATCTGTCTGAAATTGTTGGCGCCACCCTGTGGCTCTCCAGAGAAGGATCGAGCATGTTGAAGAGTGAAGACTGCTCTGCTGGGATGTCCGCGCCTGATCTGCTAAAGATGAATGTTATGGGTGTAGAGCAAGAGGACGCTCCACCGGCCTACTCTCCGGGACCGGAGAGACCCACCTGCCCGCCACGAGGACGCAACTAGAGACCTACTATGGCTCCTGGAGAGACTTTTTCCAGCCCTCATTCAAGTGGTCAGCGTTAATGGCAGAGATCCGGGAGGCCGCAATAAAGAAGACTAGTAAAACTAAAATCTACTATGAAGAACTGGCAAAGACCGTTCATGAGCACCACACTGACACCCAACCCCGCCTGGAAAGGAAAATGGTGTTGGTTGTGGCTTTTGACAAGGACCGAGGCTTCGGTTTCATAAAAGACTATATTACCGGCAGAGACTTATACGTGAATCGGAGGTCCGTCAAGCGGAGTTACCTCCCAGAGCATCTGCATAACCCCTGCGAGGGAGAGGAAGTAGAGTTCACCCCTGCCGAGGGCCTGCGAGGCCCCTATGCCACTGCCGTGTCCCGTTCTAAAAAGAAAACGAGGACTGGGACCTTGATGAGGACCATCCTGGCTGCGAGCGCGAACCTGTACGCTCTCCAGAACCGGCCCATCATGCCTTCCAAGAACGGGGCTCCTTCATTGGCCTGAACGTCTTTTGGCAACCTACAGTGGTGGAGAAGAGGGTAAGCCCATGGCCCTCACCTGAGCTGCCTCGCAGGGAGAAGACTGTCCGTGAACTGGAAGATGCCGAAAGATTCCGTGCTGCCCTGGACAACATCAGAAGAGGAAGAAAAGCGGACGCCTCACTTGAACCTGCAGCGGCTGCGCAGGACGTGCCATCCACAGTGGAGGACAGCGATCCCGACTCCGAAAGCCTGGACGACCAGATCGTGCGGCTGGAGAAGAAACTACGGGAGCTGCGCCAGATTGCCTCCGCCAGGATCCAGACTCCACCTGACCTGAAAGAAAAAGGACTTAAGGACTCGGACGTCTCCGGGTCTGAGGTGAGAGTACCTGTCCCTTCCAGCCAGCCCTCTTTAGTGTCAGCACCTGCGGTGAGGTCCTCCTACGCTGTGCACCGGCGCACAGAGCCAGTTGTCCAGTAACCCACCGGACTGCTTGCAGCAGCGGTACCCAGGCCAGTGCAGCAGCCCACGATTGTTATGCCTGCACCGGTGCGGTCAGCAACCCTGATTACCCCTAGGCCTATGGGGCCAATACCTATTAGGGGTCCGTTCATGCTGCAGTTGCCCCCCAATACTGTGTTGTGGGCACATCCGCCTGTTGATTCTCAGTACAGGCCCAGTCTACAAATAGAGCCAGGGAGCACTACTGAGATGCCAAGTGGATATGACTTGCCCCTGTGAATTGGCCTGCTAAGCCATTGATTTGATTTATTTTGCCAAGGGACCCTAAATAAAGTGGATTAACCCTTTCAGGACAGGAGTCCTTTGTTGTTTTGGCCCTCTGTTGCTGCTGCCAGTTACCCACGGCTCTGTGGTAATGGTCGGCCACTGAAATACCAATTGCAGCAAGGCCATCTTGTTTACAGGACCCCCTGCCTGCTTTCTCAGAGTGAAGAAGAAAAAAAAAAACAGTTGTGCCTATTTTATATGTTGCACCTTTAACCCTTTCACCCCCTTTTCAGGTTGATTAAGGGTATTGCAGCACTTATATGTGCCATTTGAATAATGTGGACTATTTTCATGTGCTGTCATTTTATTGTGCAACTTAAATTCCAAGAAATGCGCCCAGGGATAGACTCTAATGTACATGAGCCTCTGAGATATTGCTATTTTAAAGAAATGTGCCCAGAGATGGACTCCACTGTATGCGAGCCTCTGTGATCTTGTACTTCTGCCCTTGCTGTCTTTGAAAACTTGCTGCAAATAAGAAAGGAACCTGGGTACGGACTCATGTTTGTTCTTTGAGCCTCCAAGAACTTTTAATTGTTTTTACATTTTTCTACTGTTCTATTATGGACACTTTGCACTTAAAATATCAATATGGACTATCCTGGTATTTACTGATACGCTGCACCAGGTCAGCGCCCCTGTTCCCTTATGTTATCCTAAGAGAAGAGAACGACGCCCCTTTTCACCGAACTTGCTCCTTAGCCAGTGGAACTGCCTGATATATACATATAATGTATTTCGCAAATGTAGATGTATTTTCCTGCTTTGCATTATTTTTCTATTACAGGTGCAGTATCCAGCTGGGCAGGGCCCCTTTCATGTTGCGCCGAGGACGGGCAACGTCATAGCGTGGAGGTATGTAGTGTCCCACTAAGTAGGAGTGGGCACTACACAAGGGTCAATTGGGTAGCGTGTTACTTCTGCTCACAAGGGACAGTGATATTGTATTGATCTATGCATTTAATGTATTTTTCAATGTGTTTTTGCATTTGTATATTTCCCCTGTTATATGCTTTGCAGGCCTAGTGGGGTGTAATTTAACATTCCAGACACTAGAGGAAGATAGGGAGCCCCTAGTATAAATGTCCAGACCCAGACAGGGAGTGGTTAGGTCATAGTCAGGAGTCTGTGGAGACAGAAGTGAGAAGGCACCAGCCCAGGATATGCTGAGGGCCTCCTCCTGACATGCAGCTGGACAGTCCTGGTTCCTAGCTGTACCAAGAGGCTAGAAGAAGTACAGCCTGCTTGGAGACCGAGTATATTCCAGGGGACTAGAGGAGTTACCTCATCAGCCTGAAGCTCCTGAGGCTAAGCTTAGCTCAGTTGAGATACCCCAGTAGTAGGAGAGCACCTCCTGGGAGCAACCTGCAGTTTCCCTACCAAGAGAGGAGAACACAACCAGGATGTGCCAGTCGTGTGAACAGCCACTCCCAGATGATTTCCTTCAGGATCTCTGCATAAGGTGCTATCGGGGAACCTTCCCCGCCAAGGAAAAAATGGAGGTCTAGTTCTCCCCTCTGCATCTCCTGCCTTCAACCCCTACCAGATAATCACCCCACTAATATTTGTGAGCAATGTTCTCACCCTGATGTTTCATCTGATGATGAGACGAGTGAGATGGTATCCCTCTTTAAATCCATTCTCAGAAAATCCAAGTCCAAAAAGAGGGGCACCAAAAGGAGACCTCGTTCCCCATCCACCTCTGAGAGATCGTCACGTTCAGAAGGAGAAATCTCCTCAGTTTCTGATTGTCCAATTATTGAGGACAATTTTTTAATTGATAAAGTGGACACGAATTGTGGCGAAACCAACCTCGCCACAGGGTTTTGGAGAGGGCTGTTTAAAAGCCTCTTGCCTCAGGATTATGGCCCATAGTAACTTTAAAGGAGAAGACAGACCGGCCGCACAGCTTAAATCTGTCTGTGGAATTGTATTTTATGTTATTATGTGTTCGGTTAAATTGTATGTTATGTGAGGGTACCCAGATAGCTAATAATATTGTATTCGTGTATTCTGAGTGCCATTCACCTAATGATATGCACTCAGACTTGAGCTATCTGGGGATATGTTAAATGTCTGTGTTTGCTGTGGGGGTGTGCCATTGTGTGTTTAAATGGTGATGTCTGTCCTGTTGTCTCCACATGTGTATTGGTGATCTCCATTTGTCCTGAGAGATTATTGGATTGCCTTCGGTTGTCTCCGGGACAGAGAGGAGGAAACCATGATGCATTGTGGGGATGTGTTGTATCTGTCCTGTGTCGCAGTCTCCCTTCTGGTCCTCTGGGGGCGTGAATGATTGGTTGCTGTATTTACATTGTATGTGTTGTAAATTACTGATTGGTTGTATTTCAAAACCCTGTGGGTGGACCTGTATTTGCAACAACTGTAATAAAAACCAGGCTGGGTGTGCCAGCACGTCAGAGCACTGCTTGACCCTCAACACGGAGCCTTGTCTCGTTATTGGGGGGATTCCCTGTATGCTGTTAGAGACTGATTGCCAGGAGTGTAAGCTGATTGGATGCTTTTCCTGTTCGTCTGCTGGCAGCTATTCGCGAGGTTCCATTTTGGGGTGCTATTTTGTATCCAGTTCGGGAGGTTGGTGTTCTGCAGTAGCTGTGCCTGTCTCTCAGGAAAGGGGCATATCGCCTAAACGGATTTTAACCCCTTGTCTGCTGAAACGGTCCATTACACGAATCATCTGATTAAAGAAGTCAAGAATATTATGGAGGCCAATAAAGAAAAATCCAGCAAACATAATGAAGAAGATCTTTTTTATTTTCCTAAAAAGAAGGCATCAGCGTTTCCCGGACACCCAGTTCTGGATGCCGTAATGAATAAGGAATGGGAACATCCGGTTGGAAGAATAAATTTGGGTTCTAGGTTCAGGAGCGTATATAAAACGGATCCTGCGGAATCAACATCCTGGGGAACCTCTGCTAAAGTCGATCCGGCTGTAACTAGATTGGCCAAAAGATCGTTCTTTCCCTCTGACGATTCATCTCTTCTGAAAGATCCTATGGAGAAGAAGGCTGATGGTCTCCTCAAAAGACAACATACTAACCTCGCCTCTCTCAATAAGGCTGCTATGGCGACCGTTCCTGTAGCTCGAGCGCTTGGAGTGTGGCTCAGCCATCTGGGCAGGGACATTGAGGACGGGGTATCAAGAGAAGAACTTCTCAAGCAGTTGCCTACTCTCAAATTGGCAGCAGAATTTCTCTGTGATTTCCCGGTTGATACCATAAGACTGTGTGCCAAGAACATGGCATTGGCTAACTCGATTCGTAGATCTCTCTGGCTGAAGATTTGGTCTGGTGACTCTTATTCAAAAAATAATCTGTGTGCCCTTTCTTTTGAGCCTGGGAAGTTGTTTGGATCACACTTAGATAAACTGCTGGAGGCTAACACGGAGGATAAAGCACTGAACTTTCCGCAACCCAGGCGCAGAGACAAATCCAGATTTTTTCGTCCCTATAGAGGACAAGACTCAAGAAGATCAAACTTCAGAGGACGTTCTGGCCGAGGAAGATCTGATCGTAGAACCTGGGCCCCCTCAGAGAAATCTAAGAAAAAAGGGGAGGATAATAGACCTCCAAAATCAGAGTTCTGACGCCAGAAGGCAGAAAGGAGGAGGTCGTTTAACTCTCTCCTACGAAAATTGGTGCCACATCACTTCAGATATCTGGGTCCTGGAGATTATAGGAAGAGGTTATCGACTAAAACTCGATCACTTGCCAAGAGAAAAAATTCGGGTGTATATTCCAGGATTTTCAAAAAGAGATGGCAAAAGTCGGTTAATTATAGACCTCCGCTACCTGAACCATTATATGAAGAAAATTCACTTCAAAATGGAAACAATAAGATCCATCTCGGCCGTTCTCAGGAAGAATGTGTTTATGGAGTCTTTGGACCTAAAAGATGCATACCTTCATGTCCCAATAAGTCAAGAATCGAGGAAATTCTTAGTAATTGCCATCCAAGAAAAATGGGGAGATACTTCACTATCAGTTCAAAGCTCTTCCGTTTGGGCTATGTTCAGCCCCAAGAGTCTTTACAAAGATAGCGGTTGTGATTGCAGTAACGCTTCGCCTCCAAGAGATCCAGATCTTCCCCTACCTAGACGACTGGCTAATTGTAGCCGATTCAGAAGCCCTACTTTGACTACATTTAAGGAAGACTATAGAACTTCTACAATCAGTGGGATTCCTGATAAACTGGGAGAAGTTGGATGTCATCCCCGCTACCTCCAAGGCCTTCTTGGGCCTCATAATAGACACGATGGCGATGAAGCTCTATCTCCCTCCTGTAAAAATAAAGGCACTAAAGAAATAAATAAAAATATTAATGTCTCTTCATTTCCCATCGGTCCACAGAGTGATGAGGATGCTCAGGCATCTCACATCGGTCTCGGGTGCTGTTCTCTGGGCAAATATTCACAGCAGGAATCTTCAACAAGATATGCTTCGAGCCTGGCGTCACAGCAAATTCAAGTTAGACCTCTAGGACAAATGGGTGCAGGGCCTCTGGTCTCCCAGGGAAAGGAAGCAGTCCTCCAACTACAAAGAGATGAAAGCAGTCCTGTTAGCCCTCGACCGGTTCAAAACCTATGTATTAGGGAAGCCTGTGTTGATCCGGTCAGACAACCTATCGACTGTGTTTTACTTGAACAAACAAGGTGTGTAACGGATCACCTGGCACCCCGACCGGGTACCTCCGTTGCTGGATGCTCCTAGCGTTTCCTGAGGTCTCCAAGCACTCTGGCAGACACCACCATCACCGAACCGAAGAAGCATATAAATCCTCTCCTGCATATGAATGCTGTAGACAGTTGAATAGGAAACCATACGAATAGGTTTACGCTCCTAGCAGTCAAACTGGAACAGCATACCATAAATCCTCCCCCAAGAATGAGACGACACTTCACTTTGAGGGTTAAAACAGGAACTGACTGTACTTCACGTACAGCCTCTTTTATTCACAAACCACAAACATAGTACTGCGCACAGGGTTTTGAAATACAACCAATCAATATATTACAACACATACAATGTAAGGACAGCAACCAATCGTTCACTCCCCTAGGGGACCAGAAGGGAGACTGCGACACAGGACAGATATGTAGCAATTCAGGATACAGACACAACACATCCCCACAATGCATCATGGTTTCCTCCTCTCTGCCCTGGAGACAACCGAGGAGCAATCCAAT
This sequence comes from Bufo gargarizans, assembly GCF_014858855.1. Taxonomy (NCBI): domain Eukaryota; kingdom Metazoa; phylum Chordata; class Amphibia; order Anura; family Bufonidae; genus Bufo; species Bufo gargarizans. The sequence continues at coordinate 11,165,208 of NC_058088.1, forward strand.
TATCTCTCAGGACAAAGGGAAATCGCCAATACACATGGACAACAGGACAGACATCACCATTTAAACACACAATGGGACAATGGCACAATGGGACAATAGAAACACACCCAGCATATTCCTCCCCTCTGTCTATCCACTCAACTATCTCCTAAGCTGACAAGTTACACTTATTATAAATTGTTACAACTTTGTGAGTTTACATTGTCCATACATATAACTTACATCAATTTAACCAGTATAACTTGGGGACAAACCTATCCAAAATTCACTTGAATAGGTTCAGGGGTTTAAAAGTTAGTATGGGCCATAATCCTGAGGCAAGAGGCTGGTAAAAAGGCCTGTCCAAAACCCAGTGGCGAGGTTGGTTTCGCCAGAAGGTGGAACACGAAGCTCTCAACTTCTGAAATTATGCAAGAAAATATTCAATTGGGCAGAATTACATCTGTTAGAATTAAAAACGACGCATATCAGAGCTTGCTTCAATACTCAAGTGGACCATCTGAGCAGGAAGACAATCAATCAAGCAGATTGGGAGCTCAACCCGATCAACTTTCATCAGATCATAGCCAGATGGGGGTCACCGACCTGGGATCTGATGGCTACAGCAAAGAACAAGAAGCTGGACAGGTTCTGTTCTCTAAACAGTTTCGACAATCCCACCGTAGTGGACGCATTCTCTATGAATTGGAAACACCTGTCGGTCTACATCTTCCCTCCAGTTCCTCTTATCCCGAGGGTCCTGAGGAAAATAGTAGAGGAGAAACCTCAAGCCATAATAATAACTCCCTTTTGGCCAAGAAGGTCATGGTTTCCTCTCCTACTCCAGCTGTCCAAAGGGAACTTCTGGAAACTTGCTCTACGTCCGGATCTTCTAATTCAGAACGGGCTGTATCACCAGAATCTAGACCGTCTACACCTTACTGCTTGGAGGCTGAAAGAATTAGATTAGAAGGAAAGGGTCTTTCACAATCGGTTGTCAATAATCTGCTTTCTTTAAGAAAAGATTCTACTAACAGAAAATATGCTAAAGTCTGGAGAAGGTTTATGTCATGGATGTCAGAGACTGGCCATGAAAATATTAATATTTCCTCCGTCCTTCAGTTTCTTCAAGATGGGTTCCAGAAGGGGCTGAAGCCCAATACCCTAAGATCGCATATGACCACTATTAATTCCATGACTGAGAATAAATACCTCATCATCCGCTAATTCTCAGATATTTTAAGGCAGTCAGAAGACTTAGGCCTCATGCACACGACCGTTGTGTGCATCAGTGTCCGTTGCTCCGTGATTTTCTGCGGACCCATTGACTTTCACAATGGGTCAGTTGAAAACTCGTAAAATGCACCGTTGTTCATCCGCGTCCATGATCCGTGTTTCCTGTCCGTCAAAAAAAATGACCTGTCCTATTTTTTTGACGGACAACGGTTCACAGACCCATTCAAGTCAATAAGTCCGTGAAAAAACACGGATGCACACAAGATTGACATCCGCGTCCGTGATCCGTGGCCGTAGGCCACTTTCACACAGACGGATCCGCAGATCCGTCTGCATAAAATCTTTTTCAGAGCTTTTTCGTGAAAACTCAGATCCGACAGTATATTCTAACACAGAGGCGTTCCCATAGTGATGGGGACGCATCAAGTTAGAATATACTACGAACTGTGTACATGACTGCCCCCTGCTTCCTGGCAGCACCCGATCTCTTACAGGGGGCTGTGATCCGCACAATTAACCCCTCAGGTGCCGCACCTGAGGGGTTAATTGTGCGTATCATAGACCCCTGTAAGAGATCAAGTGCTGCCAGGCAGGAGGGGGCAGACCCCCCTCCCTCCCCTGTATTACATTCATTGGTGGCCAGTGCGGCCCCCCCTGCCTCCCTCCCCTGTATTTAACTCAATGGTGGCCAGTGCGGCCCCCCTCCCTCCCTCCCCTGTATTTAACTCATTGGTGGCCAGTGCGGCCCCCCTCCCTCCCCTGTATTTAACTCATTGGTGGCCAGTGCGGCCCCCCTCCCTCCCTCCCCTGTATTTAACTCATTGGTGGCCAGTGCGGGCCCCCTCCCTCCCTCCCCTGTATTTAACTCATTGGTGGCCAGTGCGGCCCCCCTCCCCCCTTCCCCTGTATTTAACTCATTGGTGGCCAGTGTGGCCTCCCCCCTCCAAATTAAAATCCCCCTCCCATCATTGGTGGCAGTGGAGAGTTCCGATCGGAGTCCACGTTTAATCGTTGGGGCTCTGATCGGTTACCATGGAAACCAGGACGCTACTGCAGTCCCGGTTGCCATGGTTACTTAGCAATTTTTAGAAGCATTATACTTACCTGCGCTGTCTGTGACCGGCCGGGCGCTCCTCCTACTGGTAAGTGACAGGTCTGTGCTATAAGCAATGCGCCGCACAGACCTTTCACTTACCAGTAGGAGGATTGTGGGCCCTTCACTTACCAGTAGGTTTATGTGGGCCCTTCGGCGATAAATCTTTGTGGGCCCCCTTGTGGCATTTGTCAAATGTCACCAAGGCATCTGAGAGTGTTAAAAAATGGAAGCGCGGTCTTCCTGCTCAGATGCGCCTTCCCCCAGCAGAGATCAGGCAAAGCACCCTGTTCTAAAAATGAGCCGCAGCCTGTACTAGACTTCCAGGCTCATTATTAGTACATCCCAGTTCAGGCCACTAGGTGGCAGCACTAAACTGTGATATAGTGATTTCTATACAGAATAATGGAGCAATTTCCATTATTCTGTATAAGTTGTAATATGATGAAAAGTAATAAAAAAGTAAAAAAAAAGTTTTCAAAATATAAAAAATGTATAAAGTAAAATCACCCCACTTTCCCCAAAATAAAAATAAACAAAAAAAAGAATAACATTATGGGCATCATCGCATGCGAAAACACCCATACTAATAAAATATATTTTAAAGAGTTAGCCCATATGGTGAAGGATGTAACACAAAAAAAAAAATTGCTGAATTGCCATTTTTTTCATCACTTTATCTCCCAAGAAAATTTAATAAAAAGTGATCAAGTCATACACACCCCAAAATGGTATTGTCAAAAAAGACAGATTTCCCTCAAATAAGCCCCCACACCTCTCCGTAGACATAACTGTTAGGGTTGCCACTAGAGATGAGCGAATTTCATGTTATGAAATTCGTTCACGCTTTGTTTGGTGGTAAAAGCAGAATTGCGTTATGGATTCCATTACCACTGATCATAATGCAATTCTATGATGGAATGCATAACGGAATGCCTTTAGAGGCATTCCGTTATTCATTCCATCATAATAGAAGTCTATGGGCTGCAAAACGGATCTGTCCCATTTCCGTTATGCAGAAAGTCCTCTCCTGCATGACAAAGTGCCCTTAAAGGGGTTATCCAATTTCAAGAAAACCCTCCCACATATGCCGGGTGACGCTAGGGAGGCTCGTCCCCGTCCCCGCCATTGGCTGTTCTCCCCGACACCGGATGTTTTCATCCGTATGCAGGGAGAAGCAGCAGCGGCTGTGCGGGGAACGGGAGTGGAGTAAGTATATTACCGGTGAGGGGCCCGGCAAATATAGGGGGGGGTTTCTTGAAATTGGATAACCCCTTTAATCTGAAGAACATGAGCTGTAATAACCTGATAATGCGGCTGTAATAATCTGAAGATCATCCGGAATATGGCAGAAGTAAAGAAGCAAACTGAGCCACGTGTCCTTCAAATGATTTATGTTGTGTGTTCATTCTCCGCAGTCATAATAATTTATATGTTAGAATTACGGTACGTTACAAAATGTATTGTCTGTTTCCTTGTGATTTTTTATCTTCCAGTTTTTAAGATCTACTTTTTTTTTCCAATGCAGGATTTATTGGAAGGGTATGTTCATATTCAGCAGATTTGTTGCCGAAGTTTCTGTGGCTGAAAAATAGAAAATTTGTTTTACATGTAATTTTACTTTTCTCGAGTCCAAAGGTAGTACAGAGCGGTATGTACGTGCTGTCTGGGGAAAATTAGGAAATAGAAAATTGGTTTTGACCTGTAATTTTACTTTACTCGAGTCCAAAGGCAGCACAGAGCGGTATGTATGTGCTGCCTGGAGACAATGAGGAAATTTCATTTTCATATTTCCTTACCTGTAATTTTACTTTCCTTAAGTCCTCAGGCAGCATCATACATACCGCTCTGTGCTGCCTGAGGACGATGAGGAAATCGATTTTAATGTGAGGTAGATGTGAAATTTTTAAGGGGGATTTCTCCCTGTAGTCGCAGAAATGTCTACAACAAATTGGGAACGTGTTAATTAACTCTTAAAGGGGTTATGCTCTAATTGATGTAAAAATCAGACATCATAGGGGGGAGTGGCCAGCCGCGGACATGAACGGTCGTGTCTGAGTGAGCTCTGCTCTTGAACAGCTCTAACAACTATTATCCTGAGCAGTATTTTGCCGCCATCATTCCTCAGCCCAAGGAGAAAAGATCGGGGAGACCCTGAAGACGAAGCACGTCTAAAAACAAACCCCCTACCACCGCTGAAAAACTGAAGGCATTCGCCAGAACGAGCGACCAAGATAGCGCTGACTCTGTCTCAGGGGCTTCCTTGTTGGACACCGAAAATGCAATGTCGAGAGATCCAGAACAGGAGGAAGAACCCACATTGACGCAGGTTACTAACAAACTCCTGCACGCCATCACTACTTGCAAATCCACATTTTTGGGCAAGTTGGAAGAAGTTAAGGTGGAACTGGGGTTGCTCCAGCAAGATATGCATAATCTGAGAGACAGAGTTGAAAAAGCAGAAACCCGGGTCTCCGAGCTAGAAGACCACACCGCTCCTCTGCCTGTGCAAATCACCGTCCCGGAGGCAAAGATTAATTTCTGGCAGCAAAAATGCGATGACTACGAGAACCGCTAGAGAAGAAATAACCTGCGATTAATCGGGCCGAAGGATCACATCCTAGCGAATTTGTCTCGAAATGGCTGGTGGACACCTTCCCAGGAGCTAAATTTTCTCCAGCATTTGCCGTTGAGTGAGCACATCGGGTTCCCGCCAAACTGCCTCCCCCAGGCGCTCCACCCAGACCGCTTCTTTCTAAATTCTAAATGACCGGGATCTGGTATTGCAGCTGGCCAGGAAGCAGAAAGAAATACGATATGACAATACTATCGTTATGGTATTGCCGGATTTATCTGCTGATTTACAGAAAAGGAGGGCCACTTTTATTGGAGTCAGTATGGTTCTATATAACCTTTTAGTGTATTCAGCGGCGGTATGTTTGACCTTGCCTGTCACGGGTAAGGAAGGTAGAGAGGAAGTGCACCCCCTAAACTGCCACCCTCAACCCTGTCCCTGCCTACTTGCACCACCCACCCTAGGTGACGGGGCGCAACTGGGCGACGGTCCCTGACCTACGTAAGTGTAGAGCAGAGAGAACAGAGAAAGAAAGGAACAGACAACCAAGGCAGAAGGCGGTACACAAGACTAAGTAAAACGGATAGACAGGGAGGTAGATAAGACAACAGTACCCAGTGATGGGAAAGGTAATGGCGGGTCAACTAGCCAAGGTCGGTCTGGGAGGTCACGTCAATACAAGGGATGAGGCAGGAGACGAAATCCGAGAACGAGCCGAGGTCAAATCCGAGAGATAACGTAGGTACCAAGGGAGCGGGCAAAGCGAGGTCAGGAAACAAACAAGGTCAATACCAGAGGTCAAGTAGGAAGCAATAATAATATTACACACAGCCCTAGAGACAAAAATCACAGGCAACCTGTAGCCAGCAGCCCGCCTATATTTATAGTACAGAGTGAGGGTCATGTGACGTGGCAAGCGTCACATGACCGACAGACAGACAAGTCGAGCACTGAGTGATCAACTCGGCGCTCAAGGCAGACCTAGGAGCAGGAAGCCTCCCAGCTAGCAAAGCCGCCCTGGGCATGAGGCCAAACACAGATCCTCGCTCCCGAAGCTAAGCAGCAGATCTGCGGCTGGTGAGAGACCGAGTGCGCCTTCGGCACCCCGTTACATCGCCTTTTTTTTATTTACTCTTGTGTTCAGCTTTGGGCTATTCAGTCCTGCTTCTTTATGCCATCTTATTACCTTTGTGTACTCAGCGCGGCCCGCTTATATAAGTTACTTCAGGCTCACTCTTGTACTCAGCAGCGGGCCGCTTATTCCAGCTTTGGTAAAGCTTTCCCAGAGTTACTTGTGTATTCGCTGGCGGGATATTTGACCTAACCTTTTCCTTTTATACTCCCTCTTTTTCGCTCATGTCCCTTTCCCTTCTCCTTCCCCTTCATTCACCCCTCCCCCTCTACCCTTTTCCTAATACAAGTATTTTCTGATCCCAGCAGTGTCTCCACATGGTTAAAACCTATACCATAATATATGGAATCTGGGCCTTAACTCAGAGTTAAATTCGAAAGCGGCTATATTCCCCAAATAGAGCTAGAGCTCCGACGTAGACCTCTGTCCTATCACGTGGCTCTGTTAGTGCGGACACTGACGTTAGTTATCTGCACTCCCCGTACAGCTTTTAGCCACGGCTGTTAGATCCCTAAATTGTCACTAGTTAGCGTCTGCTTAGAGCTTTCGTACATGTCTCAATTTCCACTATTAGATATGAAGTTCTATGCGGTAGGATGTGTCACACGATACATACTGGTTGCATACCCCTATCTCACATTGCTGGTTGAATTATTCATTATTAGGATTCCTTTTAACCAATGCTATGGCTGAAATACGTATTCTGTTATGGAACGTTAAAGGTTTGGGCTCCCCAGGGAAAAGATCGATGGTTTTCTCACACATCAGGCGTTACAACCCTCATATTTTGTGTATCCAGGAAACATATCTCATTCCAGACCATTATAGCAGACTACAAAAACCTTGGGTCCAGTGGGCGAGACATGCTTGTCATACTACACACTCCAGAGGCGTCTCCCTTTTGGCACACAAGTCTGTCAGATTGGAGGTAGAGAGTTTGGTTGTGGACCCAGAAGGACAATACATTTTCGTCTCAGCCTTTATTAATTGCATACATTATGTTATTATAGCTGTTTATATCCCCCCACCAGCTAATATGGCGATACTCAACCAAGCAGCCGCGTTCGCTGCAGCGCATCCACAAGCCTTGACTCTATGTATGGGCGACTGTAATATGGTACTTGACCCCTTGTTGGATAGATTTACACAGGGGGCTCCGACAGACCATCCACTGGCGGGCTTGGTGGGGGAGATGGGATGGGTGGATGTATGGAGACACAGACACCCCCATGACCGCGTCTATTCCTGCCATTCCTCTTCCCACCAAACTCTGTCTCGCATTGACTATGTATTCAGCAACTCATCACTAAATAATCGTATCTCCCAGGTCGAATATGGGATTAGAGGTATCTCCGACCACTCCCCTTTATACTTAGTTGTCGCTGCAACTACAATGAGTCCCTTTGGTAGTATGAGAATCCACCCTTTTTGGTTGACCCTGTTGACGCCACATGATCGAATTCCTGATCAATTATCAGTGTTCCTGGCTTGTCAGGACCCCTCTGAGAATCCCTTTGGGAGACACTGAAGGCTCATCTAAGGGGTTGTCTGAAATCTTCTATAGCATACGTTAAAAGAGCTTCTGCCCGACAGGAGTCTGATATGGCGCGGGACTGCATCAGTCTGGAGGCTGCATATGTCGCCAACCCCTCTGATTCTAACAAGCATGGCTTTCCCAGGGCCGCAGTACCTCAACCTCCTGAAAGAAAAGGCTCAACATAAACTTTTCTTCACTAAGCAATCATATTTTGAATTAGGTAATCAGTCTAGTAAATTATTAGCACACATAGTACACCAAAACCAACATTCTCCTGCGGTGTTGAAAATCTATAGCACCACAGGATCCATGTTGATCGAAACAGAGGCGATTGCTCACCGCTTCCATGAGTTTTATCAAGATCTTTATAGATCTCACTTACAGGTTCCCATTAGTGAAATAGAGGAATACCTTTCTGCATTGGATTTACCTCAACTTTCCCCCCAAGACGTGGGCTCTCTGGACGCCCCTATTACATCTGAGGAAATTAAATTGGCAATCTCATCTATGTCCAATGGGAAGTCCCCAGGGCCTGATGGCATTCCATTGGAAGTGTATACCAAATATATGGACCCACTTATAGAGCCCCTCAAACAGATGTATGCCAAGGAGTTTTCCGGAGACACCCTACCCCTGTCATTGTATGATGCTACTATAATAGTTATCTTAAAACCGGACAAAAATCCGCTAGAATGTGGGTCGTATAGACCAATATCTCTGCTTAATATTGTATAATATTATAAGATTTCAGCAAAAATACTTGCGAACAGATTGAATAAGTGTATCCTGAGTATCGTCCACTCTGATTAATCTGGCTTTATGCCGGGGAAATCTACATTGGAAAACATTAGAAGAGTCCAGGTTTTGGCACAAATAGGTACCACACAACAGCAAAGATGGGCCTTTGCGTCTCTTGACGCAGCTAAGGCTTTTGATTTGGTTGAATGGCCATATCTTCTGAAAACTCTCCGAAGATTTGGTTTTGGCCCGGTCTTTATCAAATGGGTATCTATTTTGTATAGGAATCCCAGGTCTAATGTTAACGTGAAATGGTATCCCTTCCTCTTACTTCACTCTCGGTAGGGGCACTAGACAGGGGTGCCCATTATCACCCCTATTACTCGCGTTGGCCATTGAACCATTGGCGATTAGTATAAGACAAGATGAAATGTATTGTGGAATTGTCCTGGGAGACAGGGAGGACAGAGTATGGCAGATACTCTGGTCTTTGTATAAACTGGTCGAAATCTTTTTTTTTCCACTATACAAGGTCCATGATAGAACCACTTTTTTGAGCTGCTAAAGTCTGGGCGGTGCATTGCCTAATGATCTGTCACTTACCAGTAGGAGGAGCTCCCGGCCGGACACAGACATCGCTGCTCGCAGGTAAGTATAATGCTTCTACAAATTGCTAAATAACCATGGCAACCGGGACTGCAGTTGCGTCCTGGTTTCCATGGTTACCGATCGGAGCCCCAGCGATTACACTGGGACTCCGATCGGTACTCTCCACTGCCACCAATGATAGGGGGGGAGATTTTAATTAGGAGGGGGAGGGAGGGGGGGGGCCCACTGGCCACCAACGAGTTAACTACAGGGGAGAGAGGGGGGCTGGCCACCAACGAGTTAACTACAGGGGAGGGAGGGGGGGGCCCACTGGCCACCAATGAGTTAAATACAGGGGAGGGAGGGGGGCCCACTGGCTACCAATGAGTTAACTACAGGGGAGGGAGGGGGGCCCACTGGCTACCAATGAGTTAACTACAGGGGAGGGAGGGGGGCCCACTGGCAACCAATGAGTTAACTACAGGGGAGGGAGGGGGGGCCGGCCGCACTGGCCACCAATGTGTTAACTACAGGGGGAGGGGGGGGGTCTGCCCCCTGCTGCCTGGCAGAACCTGCCAGGCAGCAGGGGGCAGTCATGTACACAGTTCTTTTGGTATATTCTAACCTGAAGCGTCCCCATCACTATGAGAACGCCTCTGTGTTAGAATATACTGTCGGATCTGAGTTTTCACGAAGTGAAAACTCAGCTCTGAAAAAGCTTTTATGCAGACGGATCTTCGGATCCGTCTGTGTAAAAGTAGCCTACGGCCACGGACGCGGATGCCAATCTTGTGTGCATCCGTGTTTTTTCACTGACCCATTGACTTGAATGGGTCCGTGAACCGTTGTCTGTCAAAAAAATAGGACAGGTCATATTTTTTTGACGGACAGGAAACACGGATCACGGATGTGGCTGCAAAACGGTGAATTTTCCGATTTTTCCACGGACCCATTGAAAGTCAATGGGTCCGCGAAAAAAAACGGAAAACGGCACAATGGCCACGGATGCACACAACGGTCGTGTGCATGAGGCCTAAATGTGCTGATGCATCTGTAAGCCTGGTGCTTATGTATACAATTGAATGTCACTATATCCTGGCTTATTGGTGCAATCATTCATGACAATAGTCGGATTGAATGTCATTTATATCTATTTTTTTTATTGACATGTACTGATCACCAATGTACAACAGTAAGGGCTCTTTCACACCTGCGTTCTTGTCTTCCGGCATAGAGTTCCGTCGTCGGGGCTCTATGCCGGAAGAATCCTGATCAGTTTTATCCTAATGCATTCTGAATGGAGTAAAATCCGTTCAGGATGCATCAGGATGTCTTCAGTTCCGGAACGGAACGTTTTTTGGCCGGAGAAAATACCGCAGCATGCTGCGCTTTTTGCTCTGGCCAAAAATCCTGAAGACTTGCCGCAAGGCCGGATCCGGAATTAATGCCCATTGAAAGGCATTGATCCGGATCCGGCCTTAAGCTAAACGTCCTTTCGGCGCATTGCTGGATCCGACGTTTAGCTTTTTCTCAATGGTTACCATGGCTGCCGGGACGCTAAAGTCCTGGCAGCCATGGTAAAGTGTAGTGGGGAGCGGGGGAGCAGCATACTTACCATCCGTGCGGCTCCCGGGGCGCTCCAGAGTGACGTCAGGGCGCCCCAAGCGCATGGATTACGTGATCGCATGGCACGTCATCCATGCGCATGGGGCGCTCTGACGTCACTCTGGAGCGCCCCGGGAGCCGCACGGACTGTAAGTATACTGCTCCCCCGCTCCCCGCTACTACTATGGCAACCAGGACTTTAATAGCGTCCTGGCTGCCATAGTAACACTGAACGCATTTTGAAGACGGATCCATCTTCAAATGCTTTCAGTACACTTGCGTTTTTCTGGATCCGGCGTGTAATTCCGGCAAGTGGAGTACACGCCGGATCCGGACAACGCAAGTGTGGAAGAGGCCTTACATTTTTCGTCTGTTACTTTTCGTCAGACATCATATAGTACACGACAATCTCGTTCTAACAAAGCTAGAACCAGCCCTGCACCTCACATGGATCACGAGATCATCCCATTCTCTGCTCTAATTGTTCCTAATTCTTTTCAGTCTGGCAGCTCAAGGGGTGTGTCCTTTCCGCTGCAGCTCTCTCCCTGTAACTGCCATAGCTTCTAATAGAACATATGGCAGGTTGCAGTTGGAGATTTAAACTGAGCATGTGCGACCAGATCAGGGAGACGGATGAAAAATAAGGATAAAAACAAACACCAGGTGGCGCTATACATATACATTTTATTGAATAACTCACTGGCTATATTACATTACAAGCAACTACAAAAGTATTCAGATCCAGGTGCTGGTTTGAAAAATGTAGAATATGTTTTGTGACACAACCCCTTTAAATAGTATAGGACCCAAAGTTCAAAGCGATTGCGCTGTGTTCATGCTTCATCTCCTTACTGTGTAAAGCTTTTATACTAACCTATTTTTTCATTAAAAGATTAATTTTTTTTGCTAAAAATTATAAATTGTCATTCTTTAAAGCGAAGGTTATCTGATGATCTTATACGATATATCAGTATACATAAGCAGTCTGTGCCTTTAGTGTGATTGCGCTGTAGATATGGAGAACATAGGCTAAATGCACACGATCAGGATTGCGTGTGGAAAATCCGCACTGCAGGTCATGTACATTTTATTCTATGAGAATTTGAAATTCTCAGTGCACACAATGCTGATTTTTTCCGTGCAGATTTTTTAATCCGCAGCATGTCAATTTATTTTATTTTTCCTGACCGGATTTTCTTCATTCACTTAGTAAAATCCGCACGTGGAAAATCTGCACCAAATCCGCACGCAAATCCGCATGCAAATCTGCACCAATTGATGCGGATAGACTGTACAGATTTGCCTGCGAACACCTGCGGATTTCAGTGCAGATGCTCCGCACATGAATCCTGAACGTGTGCATGTACCCTTACAGTGTATTCATTCCAGACAGAAAGTATTCATGATATGTAGGTTCCCCCTGTAACAGGGAGAAGTCTGTCAATCAGGAATACATTACATTCCTGTTACTGGCATTGGCCTGAAACAAGTAAACTGTATGTTTTTATATATGCAAATGAGCCCCTGGGAGCAACAGGGGCGTTTCTGTTACACCTAGAGCCTCAGCTCTCTCTGCAACTGCCGCGCCCTCTGCACTTTGATTGACAGGAGAAGGCAGAAGGGTCTGGGATCCAAGGAGTTATTGTGATTGCCTGGAGCCGGGAAGGAATTTTTACCCCTAAAAGTAGGAAAATTAGTTTCTACTTCATGGAATTTTTTTGCCTTCCTTTGGATCAACTTAGAGGATAACAGGCTGAACTGGATGGACGGATGTGCAGCCTCATTAATGTATGGGGGTAATAGTGATCTTCCTACAGTGGTCTGTTAGTAACAGTACGGTGGTAATATTCAGTCACTATTTAGCTGTATTACTAGTAGTCATGGTGCGGCATTATCTGGATTGGGGGCCACTCAGGTGACGGGTGCTGACCCCCTATCTATGCCCCGCAGTCATGCCACTGATTATGACACTCAGACTCTGTAGCCGATGACATCACAGATAGTGTTTCTAAGGAAACAAGAAGCGTTATCGTGCCAGGATTCTAATGGTGACATCACAAAATGTGTTACCATGGCAGGATTCTAATGATGACATCACAAAGGGAGGCTTAGCATCAGAGCGGCCATCTTGAATGTACTTTATTAACCTACCCTTAATGGAGATAAAACTAGTGGATGGAATATTACCTGGGGGGATAATTCATTTTGAGACTTGTGCTAGTTTCCGGCTATAATAACAGTCACAAACTTTAGCACATGCTGATTATATGGAAAAATTTGTAACTTTAAATACTACACTTTTAAAAAGCGTAAATAGCTCACCCCTTCAGGATCCAGATCGGAGCTTACTTACTATACCCTCAGGATACCCATAGAAAATAGCGGCTGAGTACGATTTGTGCAATTTAATAATAAAGAGACAAAAACACAATTAAAAAAAAAAAACACTATGTTTATTTATAACAGGTTTTGAATGACTTTTCTGCAGCTCTGGTTCCGTCTTCAGGATTGGCTGGATTCAGGTCCGCTAACTTGTAGAGAGGAGGTCGGGGGTCGCACCACTGGCAGATTTTCAGGGACAGAATATTGTCACCAGAGGTTCCTGATGTTATTTTGTAGTCGGATCCTAGAAGAGAAAATACCCAAATAAAAAAACTGTTTACAAAAACACAAGGAGAAGACGGAGGGAAGCGGCCAAACTTACCGGACCTGGTGGTGCTCTGCTCGTCTTCACTGGAATTTCAGATGGTTTGGATGGTAAAACCATCTATAGATGGTAAGTGGGCCCCAAGGGGTAGATGGTAAATGGGCCCCAAGGGGTAGATGGTAAGTGGGCCCCAAGGGGTAGATGGTAAGTGGGCCCCAAGGGGTAGATGGTAAGTGGGCCCCAAGCTGTAGATGGTAAGTGGGCCCCAAGCTGCAGATGGTAAATGGCCCCAAGCCGCAGATGGTAAATGGCCCCAGGCGGCAGATGGTAAGTGGGGCCAAGCAGCAGATGTTATATGGTGGCCAAGGGGCAGATGGTAAGGTAAGGGCCTATCGGCAGATGTTACAGCCGGCGGCAGATGTTACAGGATGGCCGCTTTCTCTTCCGGGTACTTAAGGCCCTGATGTTGGTCGTGTTCCCCGGAAGGTCCTCCATCTCCACGTCGTCCGGATATTGGCGAGGGCCAACATCCATTTCCTCATCACCGTGATCCGAGTTCATATCAACATCATCCGGATATTGTCGAGGGCCGACATCCATTTTCTCTACAGGGTTCACCACAGGAATCGTCTTTCGCACCAACCTCCTCTTCTTCGCGGACTTCCCCATGGTGAGAGACAGCTAGAGATACTGACACTGCTGTCAGGGCGTGACCCCAATTTATGGGATTAGACCACACCCCCTGATTATTATGTCATAAGTAAATGAGTCATGCCCCATTATGACATCACAAGTAAAATGGTCATGCCAGAGGAGGGGGGGCCAGGGGGACAAGCATCTATTGATGACATCACAAGAAGTGCCTTAGCATGAGAGCGGCCATATTGGATGTACTGGACTCACGTTTTATATCACATCATGTACATACATGTTCTTGCCTGAAATTTTCTTCATGTTTGTTCATTCTCTTCACATAGATTTTGGGATGAGGGGTGGGATATATGACCCCAGGGGACTTTGGTCCCTATAGAAGCCAATCACATCGCAGCTTTCAGTTCGTATTTGGCTCTTTGAAAATAAAAGCTGCGCTGTGATTGGTCGCTATGGGCAACAAAGACAGTTTTACTGTTAATCTGACCCAATGTGTTAGATGATGGGAGTGATATAATGTGTAAGAGATGGTGGGAGTGATGAATTATGTATAAGATGATGGGAGATACGCATTGTGTGTGACATGATGGGAATAAAACATTGGTTGTATGATGATGGGGGTGATAAACTGTGTATGAGAGGATGGGAGTTATACATTGTGTGTGAAATGATTGGAGTGCTTACAGATATTTATCTATAATGTAAGATTTTCACAATAAAAAAAATATTTTAAAGATATTTCGGATACTTTACAGTGGATTATTGTGTAATATACAGGACTATACATGGGGTGCAGTGTAATATACAGGACTATACATGGGGTGCAGTGTAATATACAGGACTATACATGGGGTGCAGTGTAATATACAGGACTATACATGGGGTGCAGTGTAATATACAGGACTATACATGGGGTGCAGTATAATATACAGGACTATACATGGGGTGCAGTGTAATATACAGGACTATACATGGGGTGCAGTGTAATATACAGGACTATACATGGGGTGCAGTGTAATATACAGGACTATACATGGGGTGCAGTGTAATATACAGGACTATACATGGGGTGCAGTGTAATATACAGGACTATACATGGGGTGCAGTGTAATATACAGGACTATACATGAGGTGCAGTGTAATATACAGGACTATACATGGGGTGCAGTGTAATATACATAACTATACATGGGGTGCAGTATAATATACAGGACTATACATGGGGTGCAGTATAATATACAGGACTATACATGGGGTGCAGTGTAATATACAGGACTATACATGGGGTGCAGTGTAATATACAGGACTATACATGGGGTGCAGTGTAATATACATAACTATACATGGGGTGCAGTATAATATACAGGACTATACATGGGATGCAGTGTAATATACAGGACTATACATGGGGTGCAGTGTAATATACATAACTATACATGGGGTGCAGTATAATATACAGGACTATACATGGGGTGCAGTGTAATATACAGGACTATACATGGGGTGCAGTGTAATATACAGGACTATACATGGGGTGCAGTATAATATACAGGACTATACATGGGGTGCAGTGTAATATACAGGACTATACATGGGGTGCAGTGTAATATACAGGACTATACATGGGGTGCACTGTTCAGGACTATACATGGGGGGCAGTGTAATATACAGGACATTATATGGGGTGCAGTACAATATACAGGACTATACATGGGGTGCAGTGTAATATACAGGACTATACATGGGGTGCACTGTTCAGGACTATACATGGGGTGCAGTGTAATATACAGGACATTATATGGGGTGCAGTACAATATACAGGACTATACATGGGGGGCAGTGTAATATACAGGACTATACATGGGGTGCAGTATAATATACAGGACTATACATGAGGTGCAGTGTAATATATAGGACTATACATGGGGTGCAGTGTAATATACAGGACTATACATGGGTGCAGTGTAATATACAGGACTATACATGGGGGGCAGTGTAATATACAGGACTATACATGGGGAGCAGTGTAATATACAGGACTATACATGGGGTGCAGTGTAATATACAGGACTATACATGGGGTGCAGTATAATATACAGGACTATACATGGGGTGCAGTATAATATACAGGACTATACATGGGGTGCAGTATAATATACAGGACTATACATGGGGTGCAGTGTAATATACAGGACTATACATGGGGTGCAGTGTAATATACAGGACTATACATGGGGTGCAGTGTAATATACAGGACTATACATGAGGTGCAGTGTAATATACAGGACATTATATGGGGTGCAGTACAATATACAGGACTATACATGGGGTGCAGTGTAATATACAGGACTATACATGGGGGGCAGTGTAATATACAGGACTATACATGGGGTGCAGTATAATATACAGGACTATACATGAGGTGCAGTGTAATATATAGGACTATACATGGGGTGCAGTGTAATATACAGGACTATACATGGGTGCAGTGTAATATACAGGACTATACATGGGGTGCAGTATAATATACAGGACTATACATGGGGGGCAGTGTAATATACAGGACTATACATGGGGTGCAGTATAATATACAGGACTATACATGGGGTGCAGTGTAATATACAGGACTATACATGGGGTGCAGTGTAATATACAAAACTATACATGGGGTGCAGTATAATATACAGGACTATACATGGGGTGCAGTGTAATATACAGGACTATACATGAGATGCAGTGTAATATACAGGACTGTACATGGGGTGCAGTATAATATACAGGACTATACATGGGGTGCAGTATAATATACAGGACTATACATGGGGTGCAGTGTAATATACAGGACTGTACATGGGGTGCAGTGTAATATACAGGACTGTACATGGGGTGAAGTATACAGACGTGGACAAAATTGTTGGTACCCTTTGGTCAATGAAAGAAAAAGTCACAATGGTCACAGAAATAACTTTAATCTGACAAAAGTAATAATAAATTAAAATTCTATAAATGTTAACCAATGAAAGTCAGACATTGTTTTTCAACCATGCTTCAACAGAATTATGTAAAAAAATAAACTCATGAAACAGGCATGGACAAAAATGATGGTACCCCTAACTTAATATTTTGTTGCGCAACCTTTTGAGGCAATCACTGCAATCAAACGCTTCCTGTAACTGTCAATGAGACATCTGCACCTCTCAGCAGGTATTTTGGCCCACTCCTCATGAGCAAACTGCTCCAGTTGTGTCCGGTTTGAAGGGTGCCTTTTCCAGACTGCATGTTTCAGCTCCTTCCAAAGATGCTCAATAGGATTGAGGTCAGGGCTCATAGAAGGCCACTTTAGAATAGTCCAATTTTTTCCTCTTAGCCATTCTTGGGTGTTTTTAGCGGTGTGTTTTGGGTCATTGTCCTGTTGCAAGACCCATGACCTGCGACTGAGACCAAGCTTTCTGACACTGGCTAGTACATTTCTCTCTAGAATTCCTTGATAGTCTTGAGATTTCATTGTACCCTGCACAGATTCAAGACACCCTGTGCCAGACGCAGCAAAGCAGCCCCAGAACATAACAGAGCCTCCTCCATGTTTCACAGTAGGGACAGTGTTCTTTTCTTGATATGCTTCATTTTTTCGTCTGTGAACATACAGCTGATGTGCCTTGGCAAAAACTTCGATTTTTGTCTCATCTGTCCACAGGACATTCTCCCAGAAGCTTTGTGGCTTGTCAACATGTAGTTTGGCATATTCCAGTCTTGCTTTTTTATGATTCGTTTTCAACAATGGTGTCCTCCTTGGTCGTCTCCCATGTAGTCCACTTTGGCTCAAACAACGACGGATGGTGCGATCTGACACTGATGTTCCTTGAGCATGAAGTTCACCTTGAATCTCTTTAGAAGTCTTTCTAGGCTCTTTTGTTACCATTCGGATTATCCGTCTCTTAGATTTGTCATCAATTTTCCTCCTGCGGCCACGTCCAGGGAGGTTGGCTACAGTCCCATGGATCTTAAACTTATGAATAATATGTGCAACTGTACTCACAGGAACATCTAGTTGCTTGGAGATGGTCTTATAGCCTTTACCTTTAACATGCTTGTCTATAATTTTCTTTCTGATCTCTTGAGACAGCTCTTTCCTTTGCTTCCTCTGGTCCATGTCGAGTGTGGTACACACCATATCACCAAACAACACAGTGATTACCTGGAGCCATATATATAGGCCCAATGGCTGATTACAAGGTTGTAGACACCTGTGATGCTAATTAGTGGACACACCTTGAATTAACATGTCCCTTTGGTCACATTATGTTCTGTGTTTTCTAGGGGTACCATCATTTTTGTCCATGCCTGTTTCATGAGTTTATTTTTTTACATAATTCTGTTGAAGCATGGTTGAAAAACAATGTCTGACTTTCATTGGTTAACATTTATAGAATTTTAATTTATTATTACTTTTGTCAGATTAAAGTTATTTCTGTGACCATTGTGACTTTTTCTTTCATTGACCAAAGGGTACCAACAATTTTGTCCACGTCTGTAATATACAGGACTATACATGGGGTGCAGTATAATATACAGGACTGTACATGGGGTGCAGTATAATATACAGGACTGTACATTGGGTGCAGTATAATATACAGGACTATACATGGGGTGCATGATCCAAGAGAAGTTAAATAGGGTAAATGTGAACAAAACTCCGGGTCCAGATGGATTACACCCAAGAGTGCTTAAAGAGCTCTGTTCAGTCATTGCTGTGCCCCAGTTTATAATTTTTAAGGATTCTCTAGAAACTGGTACAGTGCCAAGTGATTGGCGCAAGGCAAACATGGTGCCCATATTCAAAAAAGGATCAAGGTCCTCCACAGGTAATTATAGACCAGTTAGTTTAACTTCTGTTGTGGGAAAAATCTTTGAAGGACTCTTAAGGGACTATATACAGGAGTATGTGACTATAAATAATATTATAAGTGAAAACCACCATGGGTTTACCAAGGACAGAAGTCGTCAGACTAACCTGATTTGTTTTTATGAGGAGGTGAGTAGTAGCCTGGACAGAGGGGCGGCTGTGGACGTAGTATTTCTGGATTTTGCAAAGGCTTTTGATGTTGTCCCTCATAGACGCTTAATAAGTAAAGTAAGGTCTATTGGCTTGGAAAGTATAGTTTGTAATTGGATTGAAAACTGGCTGAAGGACCGTGTCCAGAGAGTTGCGTTCAATTATTCCTATTAAGAATGGTCCCAGGTTATAAGTGGTGTACCACAAGGTTCAGTGCTGGTCCCTTTATTATTTAATTTATTTATTAATGATATTGAGGACGGAATTAATAGCACCATATGTATTTTTGCAGATGACACTGTAGTGTCCCACTAGGTATGGGTGGGCACTACACAAGGGTCAATTGGTGTGCACGTTACTCTTACTCACAAGGAACAGAAATGTCATATTTAATTCTGCATTTAATGTATGTTTTAATGTGTTGTTATATGCAATGTACCCCTGTCTAATGCAGCAGCAGGCCTAGTTGGGTGTAGTTAGACATCCCAGACACTAGAGGGAGATAGGGAGCCCCTAGTATAAATGTCCAGGCCCAGACAGGGGGAGGGTGTGCAGAGCCAGGAGTCTGAGAAGACAGAGGTTAAGAAGCCTGCTCCTGACATGCAGCTGGATAGCCCTGGCTGCTAGTGATGTCCAGGAGGCTGTTGAGAAGCTCCAGCCTGCCTGAGAACAAGAGAGCCTAAGTTAGCTCTGAAGAGATACCCAAGTTGCAGGATTCAACCTCCTGGGAGAAACCAACAGTTATCCACCTGATAGGAGGAGGCGACCCAGGGTAAGCGAAGTGACCCTGATAGGCAGAGGAACTTAGGAATCATAGCAAGCAGTATAATACCTCAGGAAGAAAGTAACCAAGGATATAAGCCACCCTTTTAGGCATCCGGGCCTTGGGAGATATAAAGCCAGAGCAGGAGTTCTAGAAAGGACACTGTACATTGATTCTGAGGAAAAGTACAACCTGCTGCTGAGTGCTTGTGGAATTTACCCTCAGTGTAACTTGCATGACTATTGCCTGCCATACTTGTGAATAAGCCCCTTTTTGTGGAACTGTAATACAGAGACTATACTACTCCCTGCTGTACAAAGTTGGATTGTCCAGTAAAGTTTCCGTTTGGTTCACTGCATACTTGTGTACTTTCATCTTTCCAACCATCCACCGGCGTGCCACCGGCCAAAGGTACTGGCGTCACGAATACCACAGGGACCTTGCCCCAGGCACACAAAATACCTGTAACATCCAGGGCACCTCAACTACCATCAGGCCTGGTCCCTATCTACGGAGCGTGCCCCAGAGGAACTGTGTCTACCTCTCCTTCACTGCCACGCGCCTGCCCAGGGTTCCGCAAATATAGTGAGTACCCTCGATTGCCCATAACTGTGACCTCACTTCGTCATACCCTGCAGGTCTGGCGTGTTGCAACACTAAGCTGTGTAGAACTGTACGGTCTATAGAAAATGTTGACAAACTAAAAGCTGACTTGAACACTCTGAGTGATTGGGCATAAACCTGGCAAATGAGGTTCAATGTGGACAAATGTAAAGTTATGCATCTTGGTAGTAATAATCTCTGTGCTTCATATGTCCTAGGTGATGTAGCACTGGGAGAGTCACTTCTAGAGAAGGATTTGGGTGTCCTTGTAGATGGTAGATTAAATTACAGCACACAATGTTAATCAGCTGCTTCTAAGGCCACCAGGATATTGTCATGCATTAAACAAGGCATGGACTCACGGGGCAGGGATGTAATATTACCACTTTACAAAGCGCTGGTGCGGTCTCATCTGGAATACGCAGTCCAGTTCTGGGCACCAGTACATAGAAAGTATGCACTGCAGCTGGAAAAAATACAGAGGAGAGCGACTAAAATGATAAAGGGCATGGGGGGTCTTAGTTATGAATAAAGATTAAAAGAATTGAATTTATTTCGTCTTGAGAAGAGACGTCTAAGGGGGGGGGGGGGGCAGGATTAACCTGTACATGTATATGAATGGGCCATACAAAAAATAAGGTGAAAAGCTGTTCTATGTTAAATGTGCTCAAAAGACAAGGGGGCACTGCCTCCGACTGAAGAAGAAAAAGTTCAGTCTCCAGAAGCGTCAAAGCTTCTTTACTGAAGATCTGTGAATCTGTGGAATAGACTTCCTCAGGACATGGTCACAGAAGGAACAGTGGACAATTTCAAAAAGGGTTTAGACGAATTCTTAAAAGTAAAAAACATAAATGCTTATGAAAACGTGTAGAAAAAAATCTGAGTCTCACTTCCTTCTTGGTTGAACTTGATGAACGTTTGTCTTTTTTTAACCGTATTAACTATGTAACTATGTAACCTTAGACACATCCCATGCCTTGCCCACGTATTAGTTCAACTTTGTGGTTCAGTGGTTTCTAAAAACAAAATTTGCCTGAGCTACTGGAGAAGGTGCGCAGTGTGTGTGCACATTTCCGCAAGTCACCGACAGCTTTAACTGGTCTGTCAACGCTGCAGCAGCACTTGAAATTGCCAGCTCACCGGCTGTTGTGCGACGTGAGCACGCGCTGGAACTCCGCGTTCCACAGGTTAGCCAGGCTTTGTGAGCAGCAGAGGCAGTAGTGGAATACCAGCTGCAACATGGTTGTCACCTTTCCAGTCAGCTTCCGCTATTCACAAGCGAGGAGTGGGCATGGATATCTGACCTCTGTGAGGTTTTACACAACTTTGAGGAATCAACACAGATAGTGAGCGGCGATAACGCTATAATCAGCGTCACCATCCCACTTATGTGTCTTCTCAAACGCTCGCTGCTCACAATTAAGAACGACGCTGTGCATGTGGAAGAGGTGGAAATGAGGGAAGACATTACACAGGTTGATGATAGCCAGACCACCCTCAGTTCATCTTCTCAGCGCGAATTGGAGGCTGAAGAAGAGCAGGAGCAGGAGACGGTTGCCTCAGCTACAGAGGGTAGTACCCATGGAAGTTTAATTCCATCTGTTCTGCGTGGGTGGGCAGAACAAGAGGATGAGGAGATTGGGAGTGATCCTCCTGATGACGACAGTGAAGTCTTGCCTGTTGGTACTCTGGCACACATGGCTGACTTCATTTTAGGCTGCCTTTGCCATGAACCGCGCGTTATACGCATTTTAAACAACACGGATTACTGGTTGTTCACCCTTCTTTACCCCCCCTACAAAGAGAACTTCTCATCTCTCATTCCTCTGGTGGAGAGGACGAGCAAAATGGTGCAATACCAGAAGATCCTTGTTGGAAAATTGCTCCAAAAATTTCCATCTGACAACGCTGGCGGCAGAGTCCGGACTTCCTTGGCCAACTAAGGAGGGGAGACAAGGGGAACACACAACAGTTCCAACAGAGGTAGGGCAACACTCTCCAAACCCTGGGACAGTTTCATGACACTCCGCCAGCACCCTCACCCTGATGTGCAGCCTAGTGCCACAAGGAGAGAACATTTTTGGAAGATGGTGAAGAAGTACATAGCAGACCGTTTCAGCGTCCTCAATGATCCCTCAGTGCCTTACAACTACTGGGTGTCCAAGCTGGACACATGGCACGAACTTGCGATCTACGCTTGGGAGGTGCTGGCCTGGCTTGCCCTGCCGCCAGCGTTTTGTCTGAGCGTGTATTTAGTGCTGCTGGTGGCATTATAACAGATAAGCGTATCCGCCTGTCATCTGAAAATGTTGACAGGTTGACTCATATAAAAATGAACAAGGCCTGGATTGACCATGACTTCTCGACTCCACTAGAGGAATGCTGATGAACATAAAGACACTTTACATGTGTTGTTTTTAATGTAGTTAATAGACTGTATTCCCATGCACCCCTTCCACCACAAACAAGGGTATATGGTTAAATCTTCCTTTTCTCATACTCCTCCTCCTCTTCCGTCATATCAACATGCATTGCTTATTCGTCACATATAATGCGCTCGCATATATTGCCTTCGAATATAATTATTTAGAGGGTCCACTCACCAGCAGGCCCTCACATCGAATTTTTTACAGGGTCCGTTCACCAGCAGGCCCTCACATCTAATTTTTTACAGGGTCCGCTCACCATCAGGCCCTCACATCTAATTTTTTACAGGGTCTGCTTACCAGCAGGCCCTCACATCTAATTTTTTACAGAGTCCGCTCACCAGCAGACCCTCATATCTAATTTTTTACAGGGTCAGCTCACCTGTAGGCCAGCAACTCAAATCTTTTACTGGGTCAGCTCACCTGCAGGCCAGCAACTCAAATCTTTTACAGGGTCAGCTCACCTGCAGGCCCACAACTCAAATCTTTTACAGGGTCAGCTTACCTGCAGGCCCGCAAATCAAATCTTTTAAAGGGTCAGTTCACCTGCAGGCCCGAAACTCAAATCTTTTACAGGGTCAGCTCACCTGCAGGCCCGAGGCTCAGTGTGAATGAGGCACACCTTTATGTGAGAAACAGGTTGCATCGGAGTACCTCTTCCTTGTAATTTCTGGCTGCACTTGCACTTTATATAAAAGTAAATATACAGGAAATAATGTTTTCAATAAATGTTTCCTATAAATTGTTTTTTTACTTTGGTTTTGTGCATAAAACCTTAATTAGGGCTCTTTCACACTTGCGTTCTTGTCTTCCGGCATAGAGTTCCGTCGTCGGGGCTCTATGCCGGAAGAATCCTGATCAGGATTATCCTAATGCATTCTGAATGGAGTAAAATCCGTTCAGGATGCATCAGGATGTCTTCAGTTCCGGAACGGAACGTTTTTTGGCCGGAGAAAATACCGCAGCATGCTGCGCTTTTTGCTCCGGCCAAAAATCCTGAAGACTTGCCGCAAAGCCGGATCCGGAATTAATGCCCATTGAAAGGCATTGATCCGGATCCGGCCTTAAGCTAAACGTCGTTTCGGCGCATTGCCGGATACGACGTTTAGCTTTTTCTCAATGGTTACCATGGTTGCCGGGACGCTAAAGTCCTGGCAGCCATGGTAAAGTGTAGTGGGGAGCGGGGAGCAGCATACTTACCATCCGTGCGGCTCCCGGGGCGCTCCAGAGTGACGTCAGGGCGCCCCAAGTGCATGGATCACATGATCCATGCGCATGGGGCGCTCTGACGTCATTCTGGAGCGCCCCGGGAGCCGCACGGATGGTAAGTATGCTGCTCCCCGCTCCTACTATGGCAACCAGGACTTTAATAGCGTCCTGGCTGCCATAGTAACACTGAAAGCATTTTGAAGACGGATCCGTCTTCAAATGCTTTCAGTACACTTGCGTTTTTCCGGATCCGGCGTGTACCTCCGGCAAGTGGAGTACACGCCGGATCCGGACAACGCAAGTGTGAAAGAGGCCTTAGATTGTGGGCCTGGTGATCACTTTAAGGCCTTTTAACCACTACCCGACCGCCGAACGCAGATATTGCGTCCTGCGGGAGGCCGGGTTATTCCTCCTGGACGCATCGGCGCGTCCTCTCGTCGCAGCAGAAGTTTATCACCAGCCTGCCAGCCAATGATCATCACTGGCAGGCTGGTGACTTTAAAAAAATCGAATCAGAAGCCATTTAACACACTATATTTATAAATATAGTGTGTTAAATGGCTTCTGTGCTCTCTGTTGGTTCCTTTTCATCGGTTGGTTCCAGCAGAGAGCACACATCACTGTGAGTACACCAAACACTACACATTTAGCCCCAGATCACCCCCCTATCACCCCAATTAACCCCTTAATCACCCCTGTCAATCACTAGTGAAAGGGAAAAAAGTGATCAGTGTAAACTGTCACTTTTTTTTTTCACCAGTATTGACTGTTAGGTTTTAGGTTAGTTTAGGCCCCTTTGGTAGGTAGTTAGCGTCGGTTAGCGCCCAGCCCACCGCACCGCAGTCACTGATTCGCTGATTAGCGTATCGCTAATCAGCATTGGTACTTTTATAGTATCTGTAAGTGATCAGAACTGATCACAGTCAGATCTATAAATAGTATTAGTGTTACCTTAGTTCGCCCTCCACCCAAAACGCAGTGTTTGCCCGATCAGGCCTGATCGGTCGCCCACACGTGTGTTCACCCACGCCCGCCCCGCCGCAGTGACAAAATTATTATATATTTTTTTATCACTGCACAATCACTTCACAAGCGCTGCGGCGATAAAAAAATCTGTTTTGATATCTTGATATTTTTTATCAATCGCAGCGGCTTCCTGTACTTCGCTAGCCTCCCCTTTGTAAGACAGGCTTGCTTTTTTTCTTGGGTAGTCTCAGGGAATACCCCCTAAATTTAGTTGACCAAATGGCAAGTAAGGGGTATTCTTCTGAAGAGGCCTACAGGCTTCTGACCCAGTCGGATGAGGAATGGGAACCCTCATCTGACGAATCTAGCGGGTCAGAATACGAACCTGTAGAAAGCAGTGGCAGTCTGACCCAAAGTTCGGACGATGAGGTTGAGGTCCCTGATACCACCAGGCGTACCCGGCCCCGTGTTGCTAGACCACAGGTTGCGCAGGATCCGCTTCAAGGGCAGCAGAGTGGGGCTGGCGCTGTCGGATTACGTGGTGAGGCATACACCAGCAGCGCAGCCCATCCTGGACCTAGTACCAGCACTGCCGTAGAACATGGTGAAGTGGCGAGCACCAGAAGGGCAGTTGAAGCTGGTACGGTGGCACGTGCAGTAGTGACCCCGTCGCAGCCACCGCACAGACAGGCCCTTAGAGCCCCTAGAGTCCCTGAGGTGCTGGCAAACCCTGATTGGCAGCCCCCAACTTCAGCCGCACCAGTAGTTCCCCCTTTCACCGCCCAGTCTGGAGTTCGGGTTGAGACAGCTCAGATCGGATCGGCACTGGGGTTTTTTGAGCTGTTCTTGACTGTGGAGCTCTTGGACTTAGTCGTGGCAGAAACAAACCGGTATGCCACTCAATTTATAGCCGCCAACCCGGGAAGCTTTTATGTCCAGCCTTTCCGGTGGAAACCCGTCCAAGTTTCCGAATTTAAAACTTTTCTGGGCCTTCTCCTCAACATGGGCCTGACAAAAAAGCATGAATTGCGGTCATATTGGTCCACGAACCCAATTCATCACATGCCCATGTTCTCTGCTGCCATGTCCAGGACATGATTTGAGACCATCCTGCGTTTCCTGCACTTTAGTGACAACAGCACCTCTCATCCCAGAGGCCACCCAGCTTTTGACCGGCTCCACAAAATTCGGCCCCTCATAGACCACTTTAACTGCATAGACGAGTCCCTTGTACATTTTACCGGGCGCCTTGGCTTCAAACAATACATCCCAAGCAAGTGCGCCCGGTATGGGGTCAAATTGTATAAGCTCTGTTAAAGGGCCACAGGCTATACGCACAAATTACGTGTCTATGAGGGTAAAGATCAGACCCTGGAGCCGATCGGTTGCCCTGACTACCTGGGGAGCAGTGGGAAGACAGTCTAGGACTTGGTGTCACCCTTATTTGGCAAGGGGTACCATCTTTATGTGGACAATTTCTACACAAGTGTGCCCCTCTTCAGGCATTTGTTTCTAGAACAGATTGGCTGCTATGGCACCGCACGACCTAGTCGCCGGGGCTTCCCCCAACAGCTCGTTACCACCCGTCTTGCAAGGGGGGAGAGGGCTGCTTTGTGTAACGAAGAACTGCTCGCAGTGAAATGGAGAGACAAGCGTGACGTTTACATGCTCTCCTCCATTCACGCAGACACAATACAAATTGAACGAGCAACCAGTGTCATTAAAAAGCCCCTCTCGGTCCACGACTATAATTTGCTCATGGGAGGGGTGGACTTCAATGACCAGATGTTGGCTCCTTATTTACTCTCCCTCAGGACCAGACGCTGGTAAAAGAAGGTGTCTGTATACCTAATTCAATTGGCGATGTACAATAGTTTTGTTCTCTACAGTAAGGCTGGGAGAACGGGATCCTTCCTCAAATTTCAGAAAGAGATCATCGAGAACCTCCTGTATCCAGGAGGTTTCGTGGCCCCAACCACCAGTGTAGTGAGCCGTCCAAACGTCACACCGAAAAAAAATTGGTGTCTGTAGCAGGAGTGGAATAAGGCGTATTTCTGTCCTGACTGCCCTGACCACCCTGCCCTATGCTTAGGGGAGTGTTTCCGGAAGTACTACACACAGGTACACTTAGTATAGGGATTGCGTTACACAGGACAGGCACACAGGGGTCTTAGGGTTGTCCCATGGGGAAGGAGAGGTTTGTCCTATAAAGGTAAAAAAAAAAATGACAGGTAAGCAAAAAAGTTAATGTCCCAAAAGTTCAATAAAGTTTATAAAAGTTAATGTTCTGTTTTTTAAATGTTATAAAAGTTAATGTTAATAAATTTATTGCATTGCGGCCTGTTTTTTTTTTTTGTTTGTTTTTTTACCTTCTAGGTGCACCAACCGATCGACCAGCTGCAGCACTGATGTGCATTCTGACAGAAGCATTGCGCTGCTGTCAGATTACACAAAAGTCGTGTGTATGCGGCGCTGCAAGACGATATTTCTCCTCTGCAGTAAAAAAGATACGTTTGCTGAGGCTTATGAGCTGAGGGGCGGTGTTCATATGCTTTGGCAAAAATTTTTTATAAAAAAAAAAATTCCGGCAATGATTTATTCATCCACATCGATTGATGTGAATGGAGAAATCGGGTTTGGCAGGGCATACGAGCTGAGTGGGTTTGGATATTGGGCGGAGCTCCTATGTCCTGGCAGACGCCTTTCCCCTCCTTTTTTTTTTTTTGCACATTTTTTGGCAGAGATTTTTTCATCCACATTGATCGATGCGAATGAAGAAATCTGTGCCGTTCATTTTTTCTTTCAGCCCAGAGGCTGAACGGAAAAAAAAATTCTCATTACCCGTATGGTCGGCGTAGTGTGTATTCATGAAGATTTAAAGAACTATCCTACCGCCCTGGTCTCTCTATCAACTTCAGCCGGCAGGTGGACTCATGAGGTGGCTGTCGCCACAAAATAACAGTATGAACTCATAATTGGGAGAGACTTCCCCAGTTTCCCGTCACTATGGCCGGATGCGAAAGTTACCGATGCCCAGGAGACAGATGTAACCCTAGCAGAGTGGCCCGGCTCAGTGGGGAGACCAGAACCCTGGGAACCTGAGTCCAAAGGGCCAGCAGTAGGGGTGACCGCCACTTCGGTGGAAGATGGGGAGATAACCCCACTAAGTGTGATGGTGAGAGACGTGGAGGACTTGTCGCCAGGTCCGGAGTTGGCAGATCTCAACGTCTCCGGAGATAATTTTGGTACAGCATCAGGACCCAACTCTATCATGAGCTTGGTAGAATGTGGTAGTAGTTGAGGGTGAGCCGCAACAACCGGGGGCCGAGTCTATGTTCCCCCATTTTGTGGTTCAACAGGAGATGCTGTACCGGGTAAATCAACTACGGGGTGAGCATATTGAATAGCTGGTGGTGCCCAAGGCGTATCGCAAGCTCATGTTGGAGTTAGCCCAACAACATGTTCTTGGGGGACACCTGGGCCAGCACAAAACGCAGGACCGGATTCTACAGCGGTTCTACTGGCCCAGTATGTTCAGAGAGGTAGAAGAGTATTGCAAGTCTTGCCCAACCTGCCAGATAACCAGCCCCCAGCCACATTTCCGTCGTCCTCTGATCTCTCTCCCGATTATTGAGGTTCCATTCGAGTGGATCGCTATGGATCTCATAGGCCCAGTACCGAAGTCCGCTAGAGGGCACCAACACATCTTGGTCATACTCGACAATGCCACTCGGTACCCGGAGGCGGCGCCACTGTGTCATACATCAGCCAAACTTATAGCTAAGGAGTTAATGGAGATGTTTTCTCGAGTGGGTCTGCCTAAGGAGGTTCTGACTGACCAAGGGACCCCATTTATGTCCATGGTCATGAGGGAACTCTGTAAGTTGCTCCACATAAAACAGTTACGGACGTCCGTGTATCATCTGCCAATGGATGGCCTGTTAGAGAGGTTAAATCAAACATTAAAAAATATGTAAAAAAAACTGTGGTGTCTAAGGAGGGGAGGGACTGGGACCTTCTTCTGCCCTATCTCATGTTCGCAGTGCGAGAAGTACCCCAGCCCTCTACTGGGTTCTCGCCCTTCGAACTGCTATACGGCAGACACCCTTGCGGTCTGTTGGACGTGGCCAAGGAGGCATGGGAACAACAACCCACACCGCACAAAAGTGTTGTTGAATACATCACCCATTGTAGACCCCCTCCCCAGTTCACATGTCTCTTATTTGGAGACTCTCCGTTAAGTATTGCATTGTAATTTTACCACATGACAGGAGGCTTCATATTTTGCATATAACTCTCTTTACTTACTCCACATAGCAGTAAAGAAACAGTTAAAAATGGTAACCAATCAAAATGCAATAGGAGGTATCGTATGCCCAGCCGTGAAACTCCTCCTCCTCTTTCTTTACTGCTCCATCAGGCAGACAGGTCAGAGTTTCCGGCTCTTCCCTTTATAGGGTGATGGGATATGTGCTTTCCATTTGGGGTTTTGTCTTCTAACCTATGTTGTAGTGTATAAGGTCTACTACCCTTTTTGGGGGGGTTCGTGTCTCCTGTCAGGTCTCCCGTTCCTGTTTGCCCTTTCCCCCATCCCACCCCCCCCCCTCGCCACCATTGCCTCACGCGCTTCTTGGCGGAGTTGTTGGTCGGTCCGGCGTACATTCTTGGCGGATCGCTCACCTTCCTTCCCTGGGGTAACGTTCACCCCGTCTGCGCACATCACTTCGCAGTCTTTCGCCGCGTTACCTCCACCGGCGATCGCGGGATCTCCTCTCCTTCAGGCGTCTGCGGCGGCCATCGCGATCGCGTCTCGCGAGATCTGAGGCCGCCATCTTGGATATCCGGGACTCCATTTGCGCCGCGCTCGGCTCTGTGGTAAGTCCCTGACAACCCTGCCCTCTTGCATTTGCGTTTGCGCCTCTTGTCAGAGCCCTCACTGTGTCTCTCCTCATTCACAGCTCGGACCGGATAAGCCTGTCAGGCGATCAGGCAGGGGTCTCCAGTTCAGTGGCCATTTGTCCAGGCCTCGTCACTGTTGGGTTCGTTCCCTGGGCTTCGGGGTGACGCCCCTATCTTGCTGCTGCTGCAGAGGTGTGAGCCATACATCCTCTATCCCTGGGTGCTGCCCAGCGGCTAAAATCCCAATATACCCTGCTGGGGTTATAGGTACTGCTGGTACCGTCTCTATATATACTGACCCCTGACCGTCCTGCCCTGTGCCAAGTGTGCTGTTGGACAATGGACCAGAACGCTGCGCATCTTCAGGCCATGATTAATGAGGCCGTTGCTGCCTCGATGGAGAAGGCTTTCTCCAGGATTATGACGGCGGCTGATGGGCCTAATGACCTCGCTGAGGTCCAGCACCAGGACTGCGATTCCGAGGCCTCGGAGTCACAGGCTCGTGCCGACACTCGGCCACTTAAACGCCACTGGAAAGGCGAGAAGGGGTCTGCCAACCCGGACAGGGGCAAGGCCCCCGCTAAGCGAGACAAACCGACTCCTCCCGCTCCCTCGCCTGGGCACCACTACTCCTCGGACGAGGAGGATAAGCTATCTCCCTCCATGAATATACTGGACTCGTGGCAGGCCGCGGACTCCGACGCTCCGGAGGACGCCTGGGGCTCGGATGACGGGGCATTCTCCGGTGACCGAGGGGGCACCTTTCTCGAAAACGCCCAGCTACCTGACGACCCGGCACCACCGCTGGAGGATGGGGAAGCCATCCTGGACCCCTCCGGCCAACGTCTTTTCGACCCGAGAAACATTCGTCACCCACGTTCAGGGGACTGGACGCCTCCGGATCACCTCGTAAAGTTTATGCATCTATGGCTACGCAAGCCTATGGACAAAACGGTACGCAACCGTTTGCGCTCAGAGTGCCCTCGCCCTTCACTACCCGACTTCGTGGCGCAGACTCCGGAGTTCGACCAGATCATGACCACCTTTATGTCTAGGGGTGGTTGTGACCCCCGCAAAGGGGTTGAGAGGGCATTCCATGGCGTACAGGATAAGTTGCTGGACTCCATCGGCCCATTTTCCCGCATCTTGTACTTGGCGGATGATGCCCTAGCACGATCGGAGGAGTTCGACGCTAATATGGTTCGTAAATGGGCTCACGACATTAGAGAATGGGCACAACGGTGCTTCTGTTTTGTGGTCAACGCCAACGTAGCCCTCTCTTCTGAGCGGAGGAAGGCAGCATTACTCCGTCTGGACGGAAAATTGGTGGAATTGGGCACCAAAGAACTAGGGCCACGGGCACAGGGCAAGCTCTTCGGTGAGACTTTTCTGAAGGAGCTCAACAGACATGTGAATGTCTTTACGTCGCTTAACAAAGCGCAGACCTCCATGAAGCAGGTCTTCCGAGGCAACTCCCAGAGGGGTGTTTTTGGAAGGGCTGGCCGCCACAGGGGCCGAGCAGCCAGCCGATTCTGGCCTTCTGGCCCCAGTTCACAGAGACCTCAACCGTTCTACCCAGAGGCGGGCTATAGACAGCCTTTCTCCTTTACCAGAGGAGCCGACAGAGGTCGTGGATCACGTGCCCGGGGCAGGGCTCGCTTCAACTCCACCGGTAAGTCGTCATGTGATGCATGTACCCCTTCCCACTCATACAGCAGGTCGTATTTCCCTTTGTTTTTGGAACTGGGCAGCTATCTCGTCGGACGCGTGGATCCTCCAGACGGTGCAGGGCTACGTCTTAGACTTCGTGGATCTCCCGGACCAGTCGATCCAGCCGCACCCTTTCGTCTGCTCCGCAGAGGACGGCAGGTTGATCGAGAACGAGCTACTAGAGCTCCACTCCAAAGGTGCGGTGGAGCCCGCGCACGATCAGGGTTTTTTTTCCAGCAATATTTTCCTGGTAAAGAAGAAGACCGGGGATTTCAGGCCAGTCATAAATTTAAGAAGGCTCAACGCCTACGTTCGGTACAGGCACTTCAAGATGGAGGGCATACACCTTCTGAGGGACCTCCTCCGAGACGGAGATTGGTTCACGAGACTGGACCTCAAGGACGCGTACTGGTACCGGTCCACACGACCTGCCGACGTTTCCTCAGATTCCTGTGGCAAGGCCTTCCGTGGCAGTTCACGTGCCTCCCTTTCGGCCTCAGTTCAGCCCCGTGGTGTTTCACCAAATTGCTGAAGCCTGTAGTCGCACATCTTCGTGCTCGAGGGATTCGGTGCATTATATACCTTGACGACCTGCTTCTGTTTTGCGACGACAGGTCCGGACTGACTCAGCACACACGCTTTACCGTAGACTTGCTGACCTCACTGGGTTTCGTGGTGAACTTTCTGAAGTCGGAATTATCCCCGACTCAGACCGTGCAGTTTCTGGGTTTCGAGATAGACTCCAGGTCCAGCACGCTACGTTTACCAGCGACGAAAATCGCGGCTATCAAGAAGGAACTACGCAGAGTCATCCGCTGCTTCTCCATCCCACTCCGTACTCTGGCTCGGATTGTAGGTCTACTGTCCGCTTCCATTCAGGCCATATTCCCGGGACCACTCCACTACAGGGCGATGCAACGTCTGAAGACCTCCTTTCTCCACCGGAATCCTTCCTACAATCAATCGATCCCGATAACGGAGGAGGTCAGGGAGGAATTCAGATGGTGGCTCGACAGCATGGAGGCTTGGAACGGCCGAGCCATCTTCGGGAGCTCTCCCGACGTCGTTCTGGAATCGGACGCCAGCCTTTGGGGCTGGGGCGCGACGGGCGAAGGCAGGTCAACAGGAGGCGCCTGGACCTCTCAGGAGAGTCTTCTCCACATCAACTGCCTGGAACTGCTGGCGGGGTCGTTCGCTATCCGCAGTCTGGCGAAGGACAGGTCGCACTGCTGTATTCTCCTGCGGATGGACAACGTCTCGGCGGTCCGCTATATCAACCGCCTGGGCGGAGCCCGGTCCCGGCTTCTATCGGAGGTGACGAAGGAGATCTTCGATTTCTGCCTTCCCCGCAATATTTCACTCAAGGCGGAATACCTTCCGGGAGAAACAAATCTGACGGCAGACTGGTTCTCGCGTCACTGGAGGGACAGCAGCGACTGGAGACTGGATCCTCAGATCTTTCAGCGGCTCTCGGTCAGGAGGGGCCCCTTCCGACTGGATCTGTTCGCTTCCCGCAACAACAGGCAGACTCCGGCCTACTTCAGCTGGCTACCGGATCCGGAGAGCTTGGCGGTGGACGCGTTTCTCCAACAGTGGCCAGCCGAGGGAGCGTACGCTTTTCCCCCTTTCACCATGATAGCGCGGACAATTCAATACTTGAGGAATCAACGCATTTCTCTCATGCTCGTCGCTCCCCTTTGGCGGGGTCAACCGTGGTTCCCGGACCTCCTGGCGCTCTCCTACATCGATCCGTTGCTCCTACCGACTTTCCCGATGCTCCTCACGGATCCGAAAGGGAATCCGCACCCCCTGGTACTCGAGGACCGTCTCCTTCTGGTGGCTTGGGCTCTTTCAGGGGAGCCTGGCAGACCAGCGACTTATCGCAGGCGGCTAGGGACCTCATATGGGACTCCTGGGCACCCGGAACTAGAAGATGTTACTTATCAGCTTGGGATTCCTTGTCCTCTTGGTGCAATGAACGGGACTTCGATCCATTTACGGCACCTGTGACCGCCATCTTGAATTTTCTTTCACATTTGTTCTCTTTGGGTCGCTCCTATCGTTCTCTCAACGTGGTGCGTTCTGCTATTTCGGCGGCTCACGTTCCCTCTTTGGGGATCCCGGTCGGGAGGGATCCACTGGTTTGCCGTCCACTTAGGGGTATACGGTTGCAGAGACCACCGGGACCCAAATATTCTCGTCTCTGGGATGTTGAGTTGGTCCTTCAGTTTCTGAGAGATTGGCCGACTAATAACAACCTCTCTCTGAGGCAACTGTCGGCCAAGTTGACTCTGTTACTGTGCCTCGTTTCTTTCCGTCGGGTTTCGGACGTGCGGGCTTTCGACGTCGACGCCTTTTCGGTCTCTCCGGAGGGAGTTACTTTTCGGGTGTCTAGACGTACCAAGTCTGACTCTACGTCAGTTTTTTATCCTTTCTTTGCCTCGGAACCGCAACTTTGTGTCGTTTCTACCCTTCGTCGGTACGTAGAAGTCACGTCCGCGCTTCGAGTCTCTGCCTCGGGACAGCTTTTGGTGTCCTACGTTAGGCCTCACGTTCCCGTCTCGACTACAACACTCGCCAGATGGATACGGTGGCTTCTGTCTCTGGCAGGGGTGGACCCCTGTTTTGGGGCACATTCGGTTCGTGGGGCGGCTGCTTCGTCGGCCTTCTCGGCGGGCGCTTCTCTAACGGACATCCTTCATTCGGCGGACTGGTCGAGAGAGTCTACCTTCCGGACGTTCTACTTCCGCCCGAGCGCGGGGGCGGCTATGTGTCTTGTGAATCAGCGTTAAAAATGCAAAATATGAAGCCTCCTGTCATGTGGTAAAATTTAAGATTATGCTAGCGTTAGTGTACTTATAATCTTAATTTTAGTAATGACAGGAGGCGAGTATTTTCCCACCTCTTCCCACCCTTGGTAAGTACTCGAGGGCAAGTATATGGTTCCTTCACTTTCGGGTTGGAGGTTTTGGTATGTATTGTGTTTTAGCAGGCATGATTCATTTAACTGTGGTGTCATTTGCTGTCGTTATGTGTGGGTCGTTCCTGCAAGCAGGTTCAGATTCGGTTCCTAACCCATTTCACATTCTTTTTCAGTGTAAATCCTCGAGGTTAACGGCTCGGCTTCAGGGAGGTTTTTCGTGTGGGTCGGCCTTCGTCTCCTGGAGATCTCTGTGCGTGCAAAGGGCCTTTTGATGCCGGTTACAGTTTACTCCGGATCTTCCTTCATACCTTGCAGCTCCAGGGGAAAGGATTCATTCGGTGGTTCGTGGTCTAAGGGACATTGACTTATGTTTGTCCAGTTTTTCCTGATGTCGCTTACGAAAGAGGAGGAGGAGTTTCACGGCTGGGCATACGATACCTCCTATTGCATTTTGATTGGTTACCGTTTTTAACTGTTTCTTTACTGCTATGTGGAGTAAGTAAAGAGAGTTATATGCAAAATACTCGCCTCCTGTCATTACTAAAATTAAGATTATAAGTACACTAACGCTAGCATAATCTTCAATTATTTGTTACTACTGTTCTTCTCTTCATTTTTGTATTAGGTCCTTCCCCCTCAACCCTACTCCTTTCCTACCCCCCTATTGCTGCACATCTTACTGGTACTGGAATCAGGTATGGATGACTGTCAGCGAACAATGCTTTTATGTGCATGGCTAGCTTAAATATATGTACATACAATGTTAGAGGTCTAAACGCACCATCAAAACGGAGTCAATACTTGCATAAGATGAGAGTGCAAATAGCTCTAATACAAGAAACCCACTTTCGCATAAACCATATTCCAAAACTATCACACATGCTATATAACCAATGGTTTCATAACACCTCTCCTCTATCGGCCACACAAGGGGTCAGCATAGCCATCCATAAAAATACCCTGTTTATACTTCTACACTAAAAGACAAAGATGGTCGATTTATCTTTGTAAAAGGAACGATAGGTCCCCAGTTATTCACTTTCTGCAATATATATGTACCTAACACGGCGCAAACCACATGGCTTTTAGAAAACACTAATAAACTTGGGAACTTTGCAGAGGGCATCATTATTCTAGGCGGAGACTTTAACGTCACTTAGCCTTGACTCTTCTACTGGATCCTCGTCAATGTAAAAAATATCACTATGCAAAATAAAAAAGGCACTTTCTCAACAGGGTCTTATAGACGCTTGGAGGGCATTGGCACTCCAACGAAAAAGACTATACCTACTTCTCTTCTGCACACCACTCCTATCAAAGACTGGATTATATCTTCCTAAATATGCAAGCTCTCCAGTTTTGTATCTCATCCAAGATTGGGAATATTCTTCTATCAGATTGCCGCACGCCAGACCCGCAGGGTATTGCGATTGTGAGGTCACGGTTTATGGGCAAGCGAGGGTTACTCACAGTTCTGTAGGAAAACCCTGGGCAGGCGTACAGCAGTGAAGGAGAGGCTGGCACAGGGGTCCTCTGGGGCACACTCTGTATATAGGGACCAGGCCTGATGGTGGATGAGGTGCCCTGGATGTTGCAGGTGTTTAATGTGCCTGGGGCAAGGTCCCTTTAAGGTTCGTGACGCCAGTGCCTGTGACGGTGGCACACCAATTTATAGTTGCAATAAGTGAGGAACACAGGTTGTGGTGAACCAAACTTTTCTTTACTAGTAACAGTTCAACTTTGTACAGTTAGTTGTCAATACAGTTCCATATAGCAGGTTCCCTTCACAAGCAGGCTTTCACAATAATGACAGGTACACTGTTCCTTGCAAGATACTACGAGGGTAAACAACAACACACTCAGATCAGGCTGTACCTCCTCAGAAATAGTGTACACTGTTCCTTAGAACTCCTGTCTGGTTTTATCCCAAGGCCTGGATGCCCTAATACTGGCTTTATCCTTGGTAGAAATCTTCCTCCCGTATTTATCCTTGCTTTACATTAATGATTCTTCTGCCCTTCAGCTTACTTGTTTTAGCTGGAAACACTGGCTCTGCTTGGCTTGTGGGAACTGCAGGTTTCTCCCAGGAGGGAGTCCTCTTCTCATGGGGTGACTCTTCTGAGCTAACTCTGGCTCTTTATCCTCAGGCCTCAGGCAGGCTAGGATCCTTCCACTAGCCTCCTGGTGGCAACTAGAAGCCTGGACTGTCTAGCTGCATGTCAGGAGGAGGCTCTCAGCTTGTCTCTGGCTGGTGCCTTGTCTGGGCCTGAACATTTATACTAGGGGCTCCCTATCTCCCTCTAGTGTCTAGGGTGCTACACTACACCCCAATAGGCCTACTGCACATATCACAGGGGAACAATACACATAAAAGCATATAGAAAATACATTAAAATGGACATGTACTATTCCCAATATGCCTAAATCAGAATACAGATGGGGGTTAAATGAAACACTATTGAATAGCTCTAGTATACCAAAATGAGCTGAACTGATTGAGGAATATTTCAGTTTGAATGAATCAACAGACCTATCTCAAGCTGTACTTTGGGACGCCCACAAAACTGTCATAAGAGGCCATCTAATTGCCTTGGGCTCTTATGTTAAAAAACAGAAATTAAAGAAAATAGAAGAACTCACCACAGCAATCTCTAAGCTGGAGACGCAATACAAGAGATCACTGAAGGTAGATACTTTGGCACGCCTGGACACCTTAAGATCAGAACTAAAAAATATTCTAAATGCCAACACAGCTAAACTGTTTATATCCACTCAATATAAATACTACGCTCACGGCAATAAAGCTACGAAAGTACTCTTATCCCAAATTAAAGGCGAAAAGTAGCGTCCTACATCTCCCACATAAAATCCCCAAACTTGCAAGTAGTCTACAAAACGTATTAATTGCTGAACAATTCTGCAACTACTATAGTCAACTATATAGTTTACAGGTCAACCCAACCCCGTCCCAAACTAGTGAGAAAAAACAACAAATACAAGACTCCCTACTCTAACCACTGCGCAAGCCGAAAAGCTATGCTCTCTATATACTCTATCTGAACTGCAAATAGCTTTAAAAAATTCTCCGGTGAACAAAAGTCCGGGGCCAGATGGCCTACCAGTTTTTTATTACTCCTCGTTTAAAGAGACCTTACTACCCCCGCTATTGGCAGTATGTAACAAAGCAAGAGAGGGCAAACCATTCACAAGAGATATGTTGTCTGCACAAATCTCCATTATCCCCAAACCTAATAAGGACCACTCACTCTGCTCAAACTATAGGCCAATTTCGCTCCTTAATAACGACCTTAAACTTTATGCAAAAATGCTTGCCAACAGACTAAAGCTTTACTTACCAGACCTTATTTCAGCGGAGCAGATTGGCTTTATACTTGGAAGGGAAAAACAACATTATCAGGGTTATAAATTATACAACTAGCTACCAAGTCAAAATCACCATTAGCTATCCTCAGTATGGATGCGGAGAAAGCTTTTGACAGAGTGGATTGGCTCTTTATGACACAAACATTGGCAAAATTTGGAATCCCGAGCACCTTCATAGCCAGGGTTATGGCAATGTATTATAAACCTACAGCGCGCATCCTGGTGAATGGCACTCTCTCCCCAGTATTCACAATATCAAACGTTACTCGCCAAGGCTGCCCCCTCTCTCCCTTACTGTTTGTATTGGTTATAGAAACACTTCTTCAATCATTCAGGCAACATGTTGAAATCAAGGAAATATAGGGGATATATAGGGATATATAGGGTATATATATACCCTATATAGGGATATATAGGTATACACTCACCTAAAGAATTATTAGGAACACCATACTAATACTGAAGGACCCCCTTTTGCCTTCAGAACTGCCTTAATTCTACGTGGCATTGATTCAACAAGGTGCTGATAGCATTCTTTAGAAACGTTGGCCCATATTGATAGGATAGCATCTTGCAGTTGATGGAGATTTGAGGGATGCACATCCAGGGCATGAAGCTCCCATTCCACCACATCCCAAAGATGCTCTATTGGGTTGAGATCCGGTGACTGTGGGGCCATTTTAGTACAGTGAACTCATTGTCATGTTCAAGAAACCAATTTGAAATGATTCGAGCTTTGTGACATGGTGCATTATCCTGCTGGAAGTAGCCATCAGAGGATGGGTACATGGTGGTCATGAAGGGATGGACATGGTCAGAAACAATGCTCAGGTAGCTCGTGGCATTTAAACGATGGCCAATTGGCACTAAGGGGCCTAAAGTGTGCCCAGAAAACATCCCCCACACCATTACACCACCACCGCCAGCCTGCACAGTGGTAACAAGGCATGATGGATACATGTTCTCATTCTGTTTACGCCAAATTCGGACTCTACCATTTGAATGTCTCAACAGAAATCGAGACTCATCAGACCAGGCAACATTTTTCCAGTCTTCAACAGTCCAATTTTGGTGAGCTTGTGCAAATTGTAGCCTCTTTTTCCTATTTGTAGTGGAGATGAGTGGTACCCGGTGGGGTCTTCTGCTGTTGTAGCCCACCTTTCTTTCCCATTCTGACATTCAGTTTGGAGTTCAGGAGATTGTCTTGACCAGGACCACAACCCTACATGCATTGAAGCAACTGCCATGTGATTGGTTGACTAGATAATCGCATTATTGAGAAATAGAACAGGTGTTCCTAATAATTCTTTAGGTGAGTGTATATACATATATATATATATACCTACAAACCGGATTCCAAAAAAGTTGGGACACTAAACAAATTGTGAATAAAAACTGAATGCAATGATTTGGAGATGGCAAATGTCAATATTTTATTTGTAACAGAACGTAGATGACAGATCAAACGTTTAATCCGAGTAAATGTATCATTTTAAAGGAAAAATACGTTGATTCAAATTTTCACGGTGTCAACAAATCCCCAAAAGGTTGGGACAAGTAGCAATAAGAGGCTGGAAAAAGTAAATTTGAGCATAACGAAGAGCTGGAAGACCAATTAACACTAATTAGGTCAATTGCCAACATGATTGGGTATAAAAAGAGCTTCTCAGAGTGGCAGTGTCTCTCAGAAGCCAAGATGGGTAGAGGATCACCAATTCCCACAATGTTGCACAGAAAGATAGTGGAGCAATATCAGAAAGGTGTTACCCAGCGAAAAATTGCAAAGACTTTGCATCTATCATCATCAACTGTGCATAACATCATCCGAAGATTCAGAGAATCTGGAACAATCTCTGTGTGTAAGGGTCAAGGCCGTAAAACCATACTGGATGCCCGTGATCTCCGGGCCCTTAAACGACACTGCACCACAAACAGGAATGCTACTGTAAAGGAAATCACAGAATGGGCTCAGGAATACTTCCAGAAACCATTGTCAGTGAACACAATCCACCGTGCCATCCGCCGTTGCCAGCTGAAACTCTACAGTGCAAAGAAGAAGCCATTTCTAAGCAAGATCCACAAGCTCAGGCCTTTTCACTGGGCCAGGGATCATTTAAAATGGAATGTGGCAAAATGGAAGACTGTTCTGTGGTCAGACGAGTCACGATTCAAAGTTCTTTTTGGAAATCTGGGACGCCATGTCATCCGGACCAAAGAGGACAAGGACAACCCAAGTTGTTTACAAACGCTCAGTTCAGAAGCCTGCATCTCTGATGGTATGGGGTTCATGAGTGCGTGTGGCATGGGCAGCTTGCATGTCTGGAAAGGCACCATCAATGCAGAAAAATATATTCAGGTTCTAGAACAACATATGCTCCATCCAGACGTCATCTCTTTCAGGGAAGACCCTGCATTTTTCAACAAGATAATGCCAGACCACATTCTGCATCAATCACAACATCATGGCTGCGTAGGAGAAGGATCCGGGTACTGAAATGGCCAGTCTGCAGTCCAGATCTTTCACCTATAGAGAACATTTGGCGCATCATAAAGAGGAAGGTGCAACAAAGAAGGCCCAAGACGATTGAACAGTTAGAGGCCTGTATTAGACAAGAATGGGAGAGCATTCCTATTTCTAAACTTGAGAAACTGGTCTCCTCGGTCCCCAGACGTCTGTTGAGTGTTGTAAGAAGAAGGGGAGATGCCACACAGGGGTGAAAATGGCCTTGTCCCAACTTTTTGGGGATTTGTTGACACCATGAAATTCTGATTCAACATATTTTTCCCTTAAAATGGTACATTTTCTCAGTTTAAACTTTTGTTCCATGATTTATGTTCTATTCTGAATAAAATATTAGAAGTTGGCACCTCCACATCATTGCATTCAGTTTTTATTCACGATTTGTATAGTGT
The DNA here is from genome assembly GCF_014858855.1 of Bufo gargarizans. NCBI lineage: Eukaryota > Metazoa > Chordata > Amphibia > Anura > Bufonidae > Bufo > Bufo gargarizans. The sequence continues at coordinate 11,205,838 of NC_058088.1, forward strand.
CCCAACTTTTTTGGAATCCGGTTTGTAGATAGATAACAGATAGATGGAAAGATAGACTATAAATAGGTAGATAGAAAGACAGATAGATAGATAATTGATAGATAGAAGGATAGGTAGATAAATTGATAGATATATATATAGAAAACAGGTGGATGGATAGATAGACGATAGATAGATAGATAGAAGGATAGATAGAATTTAGATAGATGGGGTACATGGATGTATAGATACATAGATAGATAACAGATAGCTGGATAGATAGATAGTTGGATAGATAACAGATAGATGGAAAGATAGACTATAGATAGGTAGATAGAAAGATAGATAGATAGATAGATAGATAGATAGATAGATAATTGATAGATAGAAGGATAGATAGGTAGATGAATTGATAGATAGAATTTAGATAGATGGGGTATATGGCTGGATAGATAGATAGATAATTGATAGATAGAAAGATAGATAGATAATAGATAGATAGAAGGATAGATAGAATTTAGATAGATGGTGTCACGGATGAACCGCGAAACCCCTCCTCTGACCACAGGGATTGTGACTTTCAGCTGCAGACCTCATATGCCACAGGGCAGCTGGCTGAAACAGATAGTGCTGCCTTCGTGCAAGCGCTACAGACCGACCCTAGCCTCGAGACACTCAGAAGACAGGCTTCTGAGCCTCTCGCAGACGGGGCGGCCTTCAAGGTGTATTGGGATGGTGGGAAGTTGTACAGTGAGCCAGTACAACACACCGAAGGTGAATCAAGTATGAGTACCAGGTTGCTTGTGGTACCTAGTGCATTCCGGGGGCATGTACTGAAGTCCGCACATGACATCCCCCTGGCAGGGCACTTAGGGATTCGCAGGACACTTGATCGTATTCGGGGACAGTTCTACTGGCCTCGGATGCGGATAGATGTGACGAACTACTGCCGCTCATGTACTGTTTGCCAAAAGGTAAAAAGGGCTGGGAATCCTTGCAGGGCCCCGTTGTGTCCACTGCCAATCATAAGCGAGCCATTTCACAGAGTGGCAGTTGACATAATTGGACCACTGCCAACTCCCAGCAGCAGTGGCAAAAGGTACATCCTGACGGTAGTGGATTTCGCCACACGCTACCCAGACGCCATGGCGCTCTCCTCCCTGAGAGCAGACAAGGTAGCGGATGCACTACTTACCATTTTCTCCCGAGTAGGGTTCCCGGCGGAGATGCTCTCGGATCAGGGACCCCAATTTATGTCTGACCTCATGGAGGCTCTGTGTGCAAAGATACAGATGACGCACATTGCCTCCAGCCCATACCACCCGCAGACCAATGGCCTCTGTGAACGATTTAACGGGGCGTTGAAGCAAATGCTGTCAACGTTCACTGAATCGCAGGGTGGGGACTGGGAGCTATACCTGCCTCATCTGTTGTTTGCCTACCGAGAAGTGCCGCAGGAGTCCACCGGGTTCTCCCCGTTTGAACTCTTGTATGGCAGGAACGTCCGAGGACCCCTACAATTGATACGGGAGACGTGGGAAGGCAAGGGTGACCCCACAGATGTCTCCGTGGTCGATTATGTCCTCCAGTTCAGGGACAAAATGGAGTCACTCACTGCGATGGTGACAGAAAACATGGCCCAGGCTCAGGCCAAGCAAAAGAGGTGGTACGACCGCACTGCTGGAGAGCGGTCATTCAAGATAGGGGACAAGGTGTATGCCCTGCTACCCGTAAGGCAGAATAAGTTACAGGCCGCTTGGGAGGGACCATACACCATAGTGCAGCAGTTAAACCCCCTGACGTACTTAGTGAACATGGGAGGTAGGAAACAGAAGAGCTTCCATGTCAACATGCTGAAGGCCCACCACGACCGGACCCAGTATGTGCTGCCAGTGTGCAGCCGGTAAGAGCAAGAAGAGGCAGACCTTCTAGATTTGCTGGCTGACATTCAGGAGTCGGACTGCGACATAAATGTCAACCCGCAACTCTCTCCGTCCCAGAACGAGCAGTTACAGGAGGTGTTGGGCCCGTACCGCCACACTTTCTCAAGTATCCCAGAGCGGACCAGTCTGACAGTTCACCGGGTAGATACCGGAACCCATCGCCCCATCAAGCAATCTGCTTATCGGGTCCCTCCAGAGGTGCAAGCCGACATGCAGAGAGAGGTGAGGAAGATGTTAGAGCTAGGGGTTGTTCAAAAGTCCTGTAGTGCATGGGCAGCGCCGGTTGTCCTGGTCCCCAAAAAGGACAAGACGACTCGGTTCTGCGTGGACTATAGGAAGTTGAACGCCATCACCACTACAGACGCCTACCCCATGCCTCGCATCGATGAGTTGCTAGACAAGCTGGCGGCCGCCAGCTATCTATCAATCATGGATCTGAGCCGGGGGTACTGGCAGATCCCTCTTGCACCTGACGCGAGGCAAAAGTCAGCCTTCATCACCCCATTCGGCCTCTTTGAGTTCACAATGATGCCGTTTGGGATGAAAAATGCACCTGCCACGTTCCAGCGGGCTGTAAACGACCTGCTGGAGGGAATGCAAGAGTTTGCTGCAGCGTACCTGGATGACATTGCGGTGTTCAGCCCCACCTGGGAAGAACATCTCAAACACCTGTCCCAGGTACTAGAGAGGCTGTCCGTGGCCAATTTGACAATTAAGCCAAGTAAGTGTCAAATCAGCATGACGGAGGTGCAGTACCTAGGTCACCGGGTGGGAGGTCACACCCTGAAACCTGACACGGGAAAGGTGGACGCCATCCTGGCATGGCCTCGGCCTATCATTAAGAAACAGGTCCAGGCATTTCTGGGGACCGCTGGCTACTATAGGAAGTTTGTTCCAGCCTATAGTACCCTCGCAAAGCCCCTAACAAATGCCACTAGGAAGAAGGAACCAAAAACCGTGAGTTGGACACTTGAGTGCGAGAACGCCTTCCAGGCCTTGAAGCAGGTGCTAGCTAGTGCCCCTGTGCTCCAGGCCCCAGACTTCAGTCGACGGTTTATTGTACAAACCGATGCCTCAGACTACGGTCTCGGTGCAGTCCTCAGCCAGGTGGATGAAAAGGGGGACGAACACCCTATTCTGTACCTGAGCCGAAAGCTCCTGCCCCGAGAGGTCGCCTATTCCACCACTGAAAAGGAGTGTCTAGCGATTGTGTGGGCTCTACAGAAGCTACAGTCATATCTGTACGGCCGCTCCTTCACAATCGTTACTGACCATAACCCCCTCAGTTGGCTTAACTGCACCGCAGGGACCAATGGCAAGCTCTTACGATGGAGCCTGTCTCTGCAACAGTACGACTTTACTATTCAACACAAGGCAGGTAGCCGACACCAACATGCAGACGGACTATCCCGTTGCGATGGGGAGCCAGACCGGTCAGCACAGGTTAGCGGCAACGCCACACGTCTTGGTGACGGATGTCTAGCCGCAGTCCCAGGGGGAGGTGTCACGGATGAACCGCGAGAAACCGCAAGATATCCGGAAATAAAACGCAGTCAATCGATTTTTTGATTGTCACATCTAGGAATTACAGATTCAATTCCTGATGCCCAGCAGATAACTCAATAAAAATAAATTCAATTCCTGTAATTACAAGCTGTTGTCCTAGGAGGCCAACGTTCTCTTAATATAATTACAGCTAGTCTCCTTAATTAACCCTACAAAGAACTTCCTTGCTGCAGAAATCTCACAGCTAGGTGCGAACAGACACCTGACAAGAACATTTAGTCTGTCACTGATAGAGGGCCTGCAAGTCAGACTTTCTGGCACCAATGGAAAATGAATAGGTCATATGATTTTTACCCCTTTGTACGAATATCATCCATAGGATAGATATGTAAAGTATATCATTTTGTTGGTCAGGATCCGCTGAGTATTCTGATATAAAACATATACCGCTGGGATAAGCCACATCCAGGTTATTAAACATCTCAGTAACCGAATATGATATAGTTCTCATGTATAGTGTCAATGAGATCGATATTTTCAGAGGATTGTAAATCTGTCATTATTAGTTGTGTGCGACGGACGTGTAATGCGATATGAAAATGTCATATTTTTGGGATTTGAACTTCCCTCCGAATAACAGCACCAGCCCAGGGGCTGAGCCTGAGATTCCGCCCTAACAGCTGGACCCTTCATAAGGCCATGAGTGAAATCTAATGGGAGTCCTCCCTTGTGCAATATCATCTGAAGAAGCCAGCCACGAGGACCAAGGTGGGCTGGCAGCCATATTTACCGGACTTTTTATTCTGGAACAAACGGACTTTCTTGGACTTTCCACAAAGGACATTCTTCTTCTGAAACTAAGTATTCCCTTTCATCTGTTTTTCCTTTTTATTTTACACTGGACTATCCTTCCCTATAATTGTTATTTTTAATAATTTCTGTATATGTTAATCATTTGTATTGTATGTATAAAAAATTACGTTAAAGTCATTTTCTTCAGCCTCATACCTGCTCTGAGCACCGCAGAACGAATCCTATCCGTTTCTGAAGAGTCGCTACCCGGATAGTTGTCGTGTTTAGTCAAGGGTTTCCCTTGCCCTGTTACAAGGGATGGTGGCAGTCTACCTACATACTGCGTAGTGTATGTTTTCTGTAGTCCGCACGCTTCCTCCTAGCCTGTCTGCTGCCCAAATTCCAGTGGGTTCAGTTCACCGATCGCATCCCCACAGTGGACGATCTGCGGTCTGAAACATATTGGAAGGCATTGAGCGTTCAGGCCACTAGGGGGCGTGTGGTAGCAGGGGCAGCACATGTTACAGTGCTGGCCGCGCTTTGTGACAGATGGGGTACATGGATGTATAGATACATAGATAGATAACAGATAGCTGGATAGATAGATAGTTGGATAGATAAATACATAGATAACAGATAGATGGATAGATACATAGACAGTTGTCTGGATAAAATGGATTGATAGATAGATAACAGATAGATAGATAGACTATAGATAGGTAGATAGAAAGATAATTGATAAATAGATAGAAGGATGTATGATGAACTAACCCGTTTGTTTACAAATATCAGGTTTATCGAGGGGTAGATGTCAAAATCTGTAGTAAGCTGTCAGGAAGCTCTCAAACCTCAACATCCTGCTTACAGTAGGCCTTTGTCTTCATTTGTAAACTGCCGGGCATTAGCAATAATCTGTCTGAAGAATGTCTGGGAGGCTAATATCAAGCACTATAAATTTAACATCAAGCAATATAAAAGGGGCGGGGGTATCTGTATAAAAGGGGGCGTGGTACCTGTCACTTTGAAGTTTGACAAAACATATACCCTCTTACTACTAACAAAAATTACTTGTGGCCACTTACCCATGCAGGGGATTTGGACCTCTGATCTAGACAAACAGAATTTTTAAAGGGATGGAATTTTTTGTATAAATCTGCAACTCATACGACAATGTGTTATTATCTCTTTTGCAGGTGATACTAGACGTGAATTTAGAGCTTGCTCTTCAAAGGATCTGTGTACCGGCCGCCGCCCTTCTTTTGTACCCCAGGGTGTTGGCTATACCATAGAATGCTGTCAAACAGATCTCTGCAACTCAGCCATTACCACATATGGTGTCATACCCAAGGTTGTTGACTATACCAGACAACCCAGTGAAACTGATCTCTGCAATTCCGCCATTACCACAAAGATGTCTCTGTTCCTTGTCGGCTTCTTGCTCCTGATGTCTCTTTGTGTCTCCAGGTTTTGATAGCCTTCTTACCACTTTTTTGAGACCAATGACATGACTTGGCCAGTTTATATTATGCACAGCATCTTCCTTACCAAGTACACATATATCAGCTATTTACATTTGTATTGTTTATGCTTACGCTAATGAAATAAAGCACATGTTTATTCTGTTCTCTTCATTTCGTCACCAGGCCTCACTGTCCCATTCCCCTCAGGAATACACATGACCAATTTCACAGAAAGCAAAATAACACGGGAAGAACACCCAGGGGTAGATTTATCAAAACTGGTGTAAAGGCCCATAGCAACTGTTTTAATGTGAATTTGACGATTTAAGCAGGCTAAGTGAATAAACATATTTACTAAGATTTGGACGTTTGTTGGTGTTGCAATAGGAAGCGGGGTACCATGCTTCATATCTGAGCGAGTTGCGAGCTCCTCAAGCCCTTTTGGGATAATAGTTTTAAAACCTTCCTTGTAATCTCTGTAAAGTCGGTGGTAAGCTCCCCTCCATCCTTATGGGCACAATAACTTCCCAAAAGAAAAGCATTCTAAGATTCTGCCTCACTGCCGCGAGGTCCATGATACCCCGACATTGGTGCTCGGCACATGTCCCTAGTTTGATGGAGTGGTACCAAGAGATGTTACATATCTGCAAAATGGACGAGGTTTCATCAGAAGCCCATGGAGACTCCGCTTGTTTTTTCAGTTTGTGGCAAGACTGGTTTACATTCCAGACGTCTCAGACTTTCCATTCCCTTATCATGTATGAATGGTTAGAGCAAAATGATTTGCTCTGTTAAGGTTTGTCTCCCCTTCCCCCTCTGTTTTCCTTTCCCGCCCTTCCTCTTTCCTTTCTCCCTTTCCTTTTTCCTTTCTAGCTTCTCTCTTTCTTCTTTCTCTTTTCTGTTTTATTTACAATGTACTGCATATCATTATATGTACACTAGCTGCATGTCCCTGGGAGTTTGTTACTAGTGTTTAGCGAATCGAATTTGACGAAGTGGAATTCGATCCGAATTTCAAGAAAAATTTGATTAACGAAAATTTGAGTAACGAATCGTATTTTTTCTAAAATGGCTGCTGCACATGTTACAAAGAGGAAGCCTGGGAATGAGGTCTCACCCATGATGCCGTGCAGCCAGCCAATCAGGAGATAGCCAGCCCCTGTGATCATCCGGCCCGGTCTCCACCATTTTCCAGTGAACTTAGTGCAGAGAGAGACGTTACAGCACTAGGGACAGTGATTAGGAAATATTTTATTTACTAAGTATTACTTTTGAGCAGTTCAGGGACAACTTAGAGATAGTGCAGGGATATAATAGGGAGGCTTTATCCACAGTATAGGGAAGAGAGCCGGGGCCAATAGAACAGTATAAAGCTTGGCTAATAGGAGCTATTCTATTACACCTTGTTGCACTTAGGCTACTTTCACACTTGCGGCAGAGAGATCCGGCAAGCAGTTCCGTCGCCGGAACTGCCTGCTGGATCAGGCAAAATGTAGGCTAACTGATGGCATTAGTAAGACTGATCAGGATCCTGATCAGTCTTAGGCTACTTTCACACTAGCGTTCGGGGCTCCGCTTGTGAGTTCCGTTTGAAGGCTCTCACAAGCGGCCCCGAACGGATCCGTACAGCCCCAATGCATTCTGAGTGGATGCGGATCCGCTCAGAATGCATCAGTTTGGCACCGTTTGGCCTCCACTCCGCTCAGCAGGCGGACACCCGAACGCAGCTTGCAGCGTTTTCGTGTCCGCCTGGCCGTGCGGAGCCAAACGGATCCGTCCAGACTTACAATGCAAGTCAATGGGGACGGATCCGTTTGACGTTGACACAATATGGTGCAATTTCAAACGGATCCGTCCCCCATTGACTTTCAATGTAAAGTCAGGAGTCCCCATCAGATCGGAGTTTTCTCCGATCCGATGGTATATTTTAACTTGAAGCGTCCCCATCACCATGGGAACGCCTCTATGTTAGAATATACCATCGGATTTGAGTTACATCGTAAACCTCAGATCCGACAGTATATTCTAACACAGAGGCGTTCCCATGGTGATGGGGACGCTTCATGTTAGAATATACTGAGAACTGTGTACATGACTGCCCCCTGCTACCTGGCAGATGCTGCCAGGCAGCAGGGGGCAGACCCCCCCTCCTCCTGTAATTAACTTATTGGTGGCCAGTGCGGCCCCCCCTCCCTCCCCAGTATTAAATATGACCAGTGCGGCGGCCTCCCCCTCCCTCCCTCCCCAGTATTAAATATGACCAGTGCGGCCTCCCCCTCCCACCCTCCCCAGTATTAAATATGACCAGTGCGGCCTCCCCCTCCCTCCCTCCCCAGTATTAAATATGACCAGTGCGGCCCCCTCCCTCTATATTTATTGGTGGCCGGCCAGTGCGGATTCCAAGTATTATGACCAGTGCGGCCTCCCCTCTCCCCCCCCCTAATTAAAATCACCCCCCCCCCCCATCATTGGTGGCAGCGGAGAGTACCGATCGGAGTCCCAGTTTAAATCGCTGGGGCTCTGATCGGTTACCATGGCAACCAAGACGCTATTGCAGTCTTGGCTGCCATGGTTACTTAGCAATAAATACAAGCATTATACTTACCTGAAGAGCTGCGATGTCTGACCAGCCGGGCGCTCCTCCTACTGGTAAGTGACAGGTCTGTGCTATAGGCAATGCGCCGCACAGACCTTTCACTTACCAGTAGGAGGAGCTCCCGGCCGGTCAGACATCGCAGCTCTTCAGGTAAGTATAATGCTTGTATTTATTGCCAAGTAACCATGGCAGCCAAGACTGCAATAGCGTCTTGGCTGCCATGGTAACCGATCGGAGCCCCAGCGATTTAAACTGGGACTCCGATCGGTACTCTCCGCTGCCACCAATGATGGGGGGGGGGGGGGATGATTTTAATTAGGGGGGGGGGGAGAGGGGAGGCCGCACTGGTCACAATACTTGGAATCCGCACTGGCCGGCCACCAATAAATATAGAGGGAGGGGGCCGCACTGGTCATATTTAATACTGGGGAGGGAGGGGGGGCCGCACTGGCCACCAATAAGTTAAATACAGGAGGGGGGGGGGGGGTCTGCCCCCTGCTGCCTGGCAGCATCTGCCAGGCAGCAGGGGGCAGTCGTGTACACAGTTCTCAGTATATTCTAACATGAAGCGTCCCCATCACCATGGGAACGCTTCTGTGTTTAGAATATACTGTCGGATCTGAGTTTTCCGAAGTGAAAAATCAGATCTGAAATAAACAGTTATGCAAACGGATCCGTTCTGAACGGATGCAAGCGTTTGCATTATAGGAGCGGATCCGTCTGTGCAGACACCAGACGGATCCGCTCCTAACGCAAGTGTGAAAGTAGCCTTAAAAATGCCCGATCAGTCGAAAAAATGCATTGAAATGCCAGATCCGTCTTTCCGGTGTCATCCGGCAAAACAGATCCGGCATATATTTATTTCTTTCACCTTTTTTTCAGTCTGCACATGCGCAGACCGGAAGGACGGATCCGGCATTCCGGTATTCTGAATGCCGGATCCAGCACTAATACATTCCTATGGTAAAAAATGCCGGATCCGGCATTCAGGCAAGTCTTCAGTTTTTTTCGCCAGAGATAAAACCGTAGCATGCTGCCCTTATCTCTTTTGCCTGATCAGTCAAAACGACTGAACTGAAGACATCCTGATTAGAGTTGAGCGAACACCTGGATGTTCGGGTTCGAGAAGTTCGGCCGAACATCCCGGAAATGTTCGGGTTCGGGATCCGAACCAGATCCAAACTTCGTCCCGAACCCGAACCCCATTGAAGTCAATGGGGACCCGAACTTTTCGGCACTAAAAAGGCTGTAAAACAGCCCAGGAAAGAGCTAGAGGGCTGCAAAAGGCAGCAACATGTAGGTAAATCCCCTGCAAACAAATGTGGATAGGGAAATGAATTAAAATAAAAATTAAATAAATAAAAATTAACCAAAATCAATTGGAGAGAGGTTCCATAGCAGAGAATCTGGCTTCCCGTCACCCACCACTGGAACAGTCCATTCTCAGATATTTAGGCCCCGGCACCCAGGCAGAGGAGAGAGGTCCCGTAACAGAGAATCTGTCTTCATGTCAGCAGAGAATTAGTCTGCATGTCATAGCAGAGAATGAGGCTTCACGTCAGCCACCACTGCAACAGTCCATTGGCATATATTTAGGCCCAGCACCCAGGCAGAGGAGGGAGGTCCCGTAACAGAGAATCTGTCTTCATGTCAGCAGAGAATTAGTCTGCATGTCATAGCAGAGAATGAGGCTTCACGTCAGCCACCACTGCAACAGTCCATTGGCATATATTTAGGCCCAGCACACACACAGGCAGAGGAGAGAGGTCCCGTAACAGAGAATCTGGCTTCATGTCAGCAGAGAATCAGTCTGCATGTCATAGCAGAGAATGAGGCTTCACGTCAGCCACCACTGCAACAGTCCATTGGCATATATTTAGGCCCAGCACACACACAGGCAGAGGAGAGAGGTCCCGTAACAGAGGATCTGGCTTCATGTCAGCAGAGAATCAGTCTGCATGTCATAGCAGAGAATCAGGCTTCACGTCAGCCACCACTGCAACAGTCCATTGTCATAAATTTAGGCCCAGCACCCAGGCAGAGGAGAGAGGTCCCGTAACAGACAATCTGGCTTCATGTCAGCAGAGAATTAGTCTGCATGTCATAGCAGAGAATGAGGCTTCACGTCAGCCACCACTGCAACAGTCCATTGGCATATATTTAGGCCTAGCACACAGGCAGAGGAGAGAGGTCCCGTAACAGACAATCTGGCTTCATGTCAGCAGAGAATCAGTCTGCATGTCATAGCAGAGAATGAGGCTTCACGTCACCCACCACTGCAACAGTCCATTGGCATATATTTAGGCCTAGCACACAGGCAGAGCAGAGAGGTCCCGTAACAGACAATCTGGCTTCATGACAGCAGAGAATCAGTCTGCATGTCATAGCAGAGAATGAGGCTTCACGTCAGCCACCACTGCAACAGTCCATTGGCATATATTTAGGCCCAGCACCCAGGCAGAGGAGGGAGGTCCCGTAACAGAGAATCTGTCTTCATGTCAGCAGAGAATTAGTCTGCATGTCATAGCAGAGAATGAGGCTTCACGTCAGCCACCACTGCAACAGTCCATTGGCATATATTTAGGCCCAGCACACACACAGGCAGAGGAGAGAGGTCCCGTAACAGAGAATCTGGCTTCATGTCAGCAGAGAATCAGTCTGCATGTCATAGCAGAGAATGAGGCTTCACGTCAGCCACCACTGCAACAGTCCATTGGCATATATTTAGGCCCAGCACCCAGGCAGAGGAGGGAGGTCCCGTAACAGAGAATCTGTCTTCATGTCAGCAGAGAATTAGTCTGCATGTCATAGCAGAGAATGAGGCTTCACGTCAGCCACCACTGCAACAGTCCATTGGCATATATTTAGGCCCAGCACACACACAGGCAGAGGAGAGAGGTCCCGTAACAGAGAATCTGGCTTCATGTCAGCAGAGAATCAGTCTGCATGTCATAGCAGAGAATGAGGCTTCACGTCAGCCACCACTGCAACAGTCCATTGGCATATATTTAGGCCCAGCACACACACAGGCAGAGGAGAGAGGTCCCGTAACAGAGGATCTGGCTTCATGTCAGCAGAGAATCAGTCTGCATGTCATAGCAGAGAATCAGGCTTCACGTCAGCCACCACTGCAACAGTCCATTGTCATAAATTTAGGCCCAGCACCCAGGCAGAGGAGAGAGGTCCCGTAACAGACAATCTGGCTTCATGTCAGCAGAGAATTAGTCTGCATGTCATAGCAGAGAATGAGGCTTCACGTCAGCCACCACTGCAACAGTCCATTGGCATATATTTAGGCCTAGCACACAGGCAGAGGAGAGAGGTCCCGTAACAGACAATCTGGCTTCATGTCAGCAGAGAATCAGTCTGCATGTCATAGCAGAGAATGAGGCTTCACGTCACCCACCACTGCAACAGTCCATTGGCATATATTTAGGCCTAGCACACAGGCAGAGCAGAGAGGTCCCGTAACAGACAATCTGGCTTCATGACAGCAGAGAATCAGTCTGCATGTCATAGCAGAGAATGAGGCTTCACGTCACCCACCACTGCAACAGTCCATTGGCATATATTTAGGCCTAGCACACAGGCAGAGCAGAGAGGTCCCGTAACAGACGATCTGGCTTCATGTCAGCAGAGAATCAGTCTGCATGTCATAGCAGAGAATGAGGCTTCACGTCAGCCACCACTGCAACAGTCCATTGGCATATATTTAGGCCTAGCACACAGGCAGAGGAGAGAGGTCCCGTAACAGACAATCTGGCTTCATGTCAGCAGAGAATCAGTCTGCATGTCATAGCAGAGAATGAGGCTTCACGTCAGCCACCACTGCAACAGTCCATTGGCATATATTTAGGCCCAGCACCCAGGCAGAGGAGGGAGGTCCCGTAACAGACAATCTGGCTTCATGTCAGCAGAGAATCAGTCTGCATGTCATAGCAGAGAATGAGGCTTCACGTCACCCACCACTGCAACAGTCCATTGGCATATATTTAGGCCCAGCACCCAGGCAGAGGAGGGAGGTCCCGTAACAGAGAATCTGTCTTCATGTCAGCAGAGAATTAGTCTGCATGTCATAGCAGAGAATGAGGCTTCACGTCAGCCACCACTGCAACAGTCCATTGGCATATATTTAGGCCCAGCACCCAGGCAGAGGAGGGAGGTCCCGTAACAGAGAATCTGTCTTCATGTCAGCAGAGAATTAGTCTGCATGTCATAGCAGAGAATGAGGCTTCACGTCAGCCACCACTGCAACAGTCCATTGGCATATATTTAGGCCCAGCACACACACAGGCAGAGGAGAGAGGTCCCGTAACAGACAATCTGGCTTCATGTCAGCAGAGAATTAGTCTGCATGTCATAGCAGAGAATGAGGCTTCACGTCAGCCACCACTGCAACAGTCCATTGGCATATATTTAGGCCCAGCACACACACAGGCAGAGGAGAGAGGTCCCGTAACAGAGAATCTGTCTTCATGTCAGCAGAGAATTAGTCTGCATGTCATAGCAGAGAATGAGGCTTCACGTCAGCCACCACTGCAACAGTCCATTGGCATATATTTAGGCCCAGCACACACACAGGCAGAGGAGAGAGGTCCCGTAACAGACAATCTGGCTTCATGTCAGCAGAGAATTAGTCTGCATGTCATAGCAGAGAATGAGGCTTCACGTCAGCCACCACTGCAACAGTCCATTGGCATATATTTAGGCCCAGCACACACAGGCAGAGGAGAGAGGTCCCGTAACAGAGAATCTGTCTTCATGTCAGCAGAGAATTAGTCTGCATGTCATAGCAGAGAATCAGGCTTCACGTCACCCACCACTGCAACAGTCCATTGGCATATATTTAGGCCCAGCACCCAGGCAGAGGAGGGAGGTCCCGTAACAGAGAATCTGTCTTCATGTCAGCAGAGAATTAGTCTGCATGTCATAGCAGAGAATGAGGCTTCACGTCAGCCACCACTGCAACAGTCCATTGGCATATATTTAGGCCCAGCACACACACAGGCAGAGGAGAGAGGTCCCGTAACAGAGAATCTGTCTTCATGTCAGCAGAGAATTAGTCTGCATGTCATAGCAGAGAATGAGGCTTCACGTCAGCCACCACTGCAACAGTCCATTGGCATATATTTAGGCCCAGCACACACACAGGCAGAGGAGAGAGGTCCCGTAACAGACAATCTGGCTTCATGTCAGCAGAGAATTAGTCTGCATGTCATAGCAGAGAATGAGGCTTCACGTCAGCCACCACTGCAACAGTCCATTGGCATATATTTAGGCCCAGCACACACACAGGCAGAGGAGAGAGGTCCCGTAACAGACAATCTGGCTTCATGTCAGCAGAGAATTAGTCTGCATGTCATAGCAGAGAATCAGGCTTCACGTCACCCACCACTGCAACAGTCCATTGGCATATATTTAGGCCCAGCACCCAGGCAGAGGAGGGAGGTCCCGTAACAGAGAATCTGTCTTCATGTCAGCAGAGAATTAGTCTGCATGTCATAGCAGAGAATGAGGCTTCACGTCACCCACCACTGCAACAGTCCATTGGCATATATTTAGGCCTAGCACACAGGCAGAGGAGAGGTTCATTCAACTTTGGGTAGCCTCGCAATATAATGGTAAAATGAAAATAAAAATAGGATTGAATGAGGAAGTGCCCTGGAGTCCAATAATATATGGTTATGGGGAGGTAGTTAATGTCTAATCTGGACAAGGGACGGACAGGTCCTGTGGGATCCATGCCTGGTTCATTTTTATGAACGTCAGCTTGTCCACATTGGCTGTAGACAGGCGGCTGCGTTTGTCTGTAATGACGCCCCCTGCCGTGCTGAATACACGTTCAGACAAAACGCTGGCTGCCGGGCAGGCCAGCACCTCCAAGGCATAAAAGGCTAGCTCTGGCCACGTGGACAATTTAGAGACCCAGAAGTTGAATGGGGCCGAACCATCAGTCAGTACGTGGAGGGGTGTGCACACGTACTGTTCCACCATGTTAGTGAAATGTTGCCTCCTGCTAACACGTTGCGTATCAGGTGGTGGTGCAGTTAGCTGTGGCGTGTTGACAAAAGTTTTCCACATCTCTGCCATGCTAACCCTGCCCTCAGAGGAGCTGGCCGTGACACAGCTGCCTTGGCGACCTCTTGCTCCTCCTCTGCCTTGGCCTTGGGCTTCCACTTGTTCCCCTGTGACATTTGGGAATGCTCTCAGTAGCGCGTCTACCAACGTGCGCTTGTACTCGCGCATCTTCCTATCACGCTCCAGTGCAGGAAGTAAGGTGGGCACATTGTCTTTGTAGCGTGGATCCAGCAGGGTGGCAACCCAGTAGTCCGCACAGGTTAAAATGTGGGCAACTCTGCTGTCGTTGCGCAGGCACTGCAGCATGTAGTCGCTCATGTGTGCCAGGCTGCCCAGGGGTAAGGACAAGCTGTCCTCTGTGGGAGGCGTATCGTCATCGTCCTGCCTTTCCCCCCAGCCACGCACCAGTGATGGACCCGAGCTGCGTTGGGTGCCACCCCGCTGTGACCATGCTTCATCCTCATCCTCCTCCACCTCCTCCTCATCCTCGTCCTCCTCGTCCTCCAGTAGTGGGCCCTGGCTGGCCACATTTGTACCTGGCCTCTGCTGTTGCCAAAAACCTCCCTCTGAGTCACTTCGAAGAGACTGGCCTGAAAGTGCTAAAAATGACCCCTCTTCCTCCTCCTCCTCCTCCTCCTGGGCCACCTCCTCTTCCATCATCGCCCTAAGTGTTTTCTCAAGGAGACATAGAAGTGGTATTGTAACGCTGATAACGGTGTCATCGCCACTGGCCATGTTGGTGGAGTACTCGAAACAGCGCAACAGGGCACACAGGTCTCGCATGGAGGCCCAGTCATTGGTGGTGAAGTGGTGCTGTTCTGTAGTGCGACTGACCCGTGCGTGCTGCAGCTGAAACTCCACTATGGCCTGCTGCTGCTCGCACAGTCTGTCCAGCATGTGCAAGGTGGAGTTCCACCTGGTGGGCACGTCGCATATGAGGCGGTGAGCGGGAAGGCCGAAGTTACGCTGTAGCGCAGACAGGCGAGCAGCAGCAGGATGTGAACGCCGGAAGCGCGAACAGACGGCCCGCACTTTATGCAGCAGCTCTGACATGTCGGGGTAGTTGTGAATGAACTTCTGCACCACCAAATTCAGCACATGCGCCAAGCAAGGGATGTGCGTCAAATTGGCTAGTCCCAGAGCTGCAACGAGATTTCGCCCATTATCACACACCACCAGGCCGGGCTTGAGGCTCACCGGCAGCAACCACTCGTCGGTCTGTTGTTCTATACCCCGCCACAACTCCTGTGCGGTGTGGGGCCTGTCCCCCAAACATATGAGTTTCAGAATGGCCTGCTGACGTTTACCCCGGGCTGTGCTGAAGTTGGTGGTGAAGGTGTGTGGCTGACTGGATGAGCAGGTGGAAGAAGAGGAGGAGGAAGCCGAGAAGGAGGAGGTGGCAACAGGAGGCAAAGAATGTTGCCCTGCGATCCTTGGCGGCGGAAGGACGTGCGCCAAACAGCTCTCCGCCTGGGGCCCAGCTGCCACTACATTTACCCAGTGTGCAGTTAGGGAGATATAGCGTCCCTGGCCGTGCTTACTGGTCCACGTATCTGTGGTTAGGTGGACCTTGCCACAGATGGCGTTGCGCAGTGCACACTTGATTTTATCGGATACTTGGTTGTGCAGGGAAGGCACGGCTCTCTTGGAGAAGTAGTGCCGGCTGGGAACAACATACTGTGGGACAGCAAGCGACATGAGCTGTTTGAAGCTGTCTGTGTCCACCAGCCTAAATGACAGCATTTCATAGGCCAGTAGTTTAGAAATGCTGGCATTCAGGGCCAGGGATCGAGGGTGGCTAGGTGGGAATTTACGCTTTCTATCAAATGTTTGTGAGATGGAGAGCTGAACGCTGGCGTGTGACATGGTTGAGACGCTTGGTGACGGAGGTGGTGGTGGTGGTATTGGTGGTACATCCCCTGTTTGCTGGGCGGCAGGTGCCAACGTTCCTCCAGAGGCGGAGGAAGAGGCCGAGGCGGCAGCAGCAGAATAGGCCGAGGCGGCAGCAGCAGAAGAGGTAGCAGGGGGAGCCTGAGTGACTTCCTTGTTTTTAAGGTGTTTACTCCACTGCAGTTCATGCTTTGCATGCAGGTGCCTGGTCATGCAGGTTGTGCTCAGGTTCAGAACGTTAATGCCTCGCTTCAGGCTCTGATGGCACAGCGTGCAAACCACTCGGGTCTTGTCGTCAGCACATTGTTTGAAGAAGTGCCATGCCAGGGAACTCCTTGAAGCTGCCTTTGGGGTGCTCGGTCCCAGATGGCGGCGGTCAGTAGCAGGCGGAGTCTCTTGGCGGCGGGTGTTCTGCTTTTGCCCACTGCTCCCTCTTTTGCTACGCTGTTGGCTCGGTCTCACCACTGCCTCTTCCTCCGAACTGTGAAAGTCAGTGGCACGACCTTCATTCCATGTGGGGTCTAGGACCTCATCGTCCCCTGCATCGTCTTCCACCCAGTCTTGATCCCTGACCTCCTGTTCAGTCTGCACACTGCAGAAAGACGCAGCAGTTGGCATCTGTGTTTCGTCATCATCAGAGACATGCTGAGGTGGTATTCCCATGTCCTCATCATCAGGAAACATAAGTGGTTGTGCGTCAGTGCATTCTATGTCTTTCACCGCTGGGGAAGGGCTAGGTGGATGCCCTTGGGAAACCCTGCCAGCGGAGTCTTCAAACAGCATAAGAGACTGCTGCATAACTTGAGGCTGAGACAGTTTCCCTGGTATGCATGGGGGTGATGTGACAGACTGATGGGGTTGGTTTTCAGGCGCCATCTGTGCGCTTTCTGCAGAAGACTGGGTGGGAGATAATGTGAACGTGCTGGATCCACTGTCGGCCACCCAATTGACTAATGCCTGTACCTGCTCAGGCCTTACCATCCTTAGAACGGCATTGGGCCCCACCATATATCGCTGTAAATTCTGGCGGCTACTGGGACCTGAGGTAGTTGGTACACTAGGACGTGTGGATGTGGCAGAACGGCCACGTCCTCTCCCAGCACCAGAGGGTCCACTAACACCACCACGACCATGTCCACGTCCGCGTCCCTTACTAGATGTTTTTCTCATTGTTATGGTTCACCACAACAACAAATATATTATTTGGCCCAATGTATTGTATTCAAATTCAGCGGGATATAAATTTGAGGCCTAGTATTTAGGCGCTGGGTGACCGGTATGGATTTAGTGACAGAATTAGACTTGGAAATGCACAGAAGCGTGTGTGTGAAGTTATTCTGAATGACCCTATGTGCACCTTCAATATGATCTACCCTTTTAGGGATAGATTTCAAATAGCTCTGATATAGCAGAAACGACTAAATTATGAAATTGCTAAATTGGGAATTGTATTTCAACCCAGAACAAAAAATGTGCTTTGACGGACACTAAATAACTTTCCCAGCCACAACAGGACAGCGGTAACGAGAGATTTAGCGGGATATAAATTTGAGGCCTAGTATTTAGGCGCTGGGTGACAGGTATGGGTTTAGTGCCAGAATTAGACTTGGAAATACACAGTAGCGGGTGTGTGTGAAGTTATTCTGAATGACCCAATGTGCACCTTGAATATTATATACCCTTTTAGGGATAGATTTCAAATAGCTCTGATATAGCAGAAACCACTAAATTATGAAATTGCTAAATTGGGAATTGTATTTCAACCCAGAACAAGAAATGTGCTTGAACGGACACTAAATAACTCGCCCAGCTACAGCACTAAGGACAGATTTAGCGGGATATAAATTTGAGGCCTAGTATTTAGGCGCTGGGTGACAGGTATGGGTTTAGTGCCAGAATTAGACTTGGAAATACACAGTAGCGGGTGTGTGTGAAGTTATTCTGAATGACCCAATGTGCACCTTGAATATTATATACCCTTTTAGGGATAGATTTCAAATAGCTCTGATATAGCAGAAACCACTAAATTATGAAATTGCTAAATTGGGAATTGTATTTCAACCCAGAACAAGAAATGTGCTTGAACGGACACTAAATAACTCGCCCAGCTACAGCACTAAGGACAGATTTAGCGGGATATAAATTTGAGGCCTAGTATTTAGGCGCTGGGTGACAGGTATGGGTTTAGTGCCAGAATTAGACTTGGAAATACACAGTAGCGGGTGTGTGTGAAGTTATTCTGAATGACCCAATGTGCACCTTGAATATTATATACCCTTTTAGGGATAGATTTCAAATAGCTCTGATATAGCAGAAACCACTAAATTATGAAATTGCTAAATTGGGAATTGTATTTCAACCCAGAACAAGAAATGTGCTTGAACGGACACTAAATAACTCGCCCAGCTACAGCACTAAGGACAGATTTAGCGGGATATAAATTTGAGGCCTAGTATTTAGGCGCTGGGTGACAGGTATGGGTTTAGTGCCAGAATTAGACTTGGAAATACACAGTAGCGGGTGTGTGTGAAGTTATTCTGAATGACCCAATGTGCACCTTGAATATTATATACCCTTTTAGGGATAGATTTCAAATAGCTCTGATATAGCAGAAACCACTAAATTATGAAATTGCTAAATTGGGAATTGTATTTCAACCCAGAACAAGAAATGTGCTTGAACGGACACTAAATAACTCGCCCAGCTACAGCACTAAGGACAGATTTAGCTGGATATAAATTTGAGGCCTAGTATTTAGGCGCTGGGTGACAGGTATGGGTTTAGTGCCAGAATTAGACTTGGAAATACACAGTAGCGGGTGTGTGTGAAGTTATTCTGAATGACCCAATGTGCACCTTGAATATTATATACCCTTTTAGGGATAGATTTCAAATAGCTCTGATATAGCAGAAACCACTAAATTATGAAATTGCTAAATTGGGAATTGTATTTCAACCCAGAACAAGAAATGTGCTTGAACGGACACTAAATAACTCGCCCAGCTACAGCACTAAGGACAGATTTAGCGGGATATAAATTTGAGGCCTAGTATTTAGGCGCTGGGTGACAGGTATGGGTTTAGTGCCAGAATTAGACTTGGAAATACACAGTAGCGGGTGTGTGTGAAGTTATTCTGAATGACCCAATGTGCACCTTGAATATTATATACCCTTTTAGGGATAGATTTCAAATAGCTCTGATATAGCAGAAACCACTAAATTATGAAATTGCTAAATTGGGAATTGTATTTCAACCCAGAACAAGAAATGTGCTTGAACGGACACTAAATAACTCGCCCAGCTACAGCACTAAGGACAGATTTAGCGGGATATAAATTTGAGGCCTAGTATTTAGGCGCTGGGTGACAGGTATGGGTTTAGTGCCAGAATTAGACTTGGAAATACACAGTAGCGGGTGTGTGTGAAGTTATTCTGAATGACCCAATGTGCACCTTGAATATTATATACCCTTTTAGGGATAGATTTCAAATAGCTCTGATATAGCAGAAACCACTAAATTATGAAATTGCTAAATTGGGAATTGTATTTCAACCCAGAACAAGAAATGTGCTTGAACGGACACTAAATAACTCGCCCAGCTACAGCACTAGGGACAGATTTAGCTGGATAGAAATTTGAGGCCTAGTATTTAGGCGCTGGGTGACAGGTATGGGTTTAGTGCCAGAATTAGACTTGGAAATACACAGTAGCGGGTGTGTGTGAAGTTATTCTGAATGACCCAATGTGCACCTTGAATATTATATACCCTTTTAGGGATAGATTTCAAATAGCTCTGATATAGCAGAAACCACTAAATTATGAAATTGCTAAATTGGGAATTGTATTTCAACCCAGAACAAGAAATGTGCTTGAACGGACACTAAATAACTCGCCCAGCTACAGCACTAAGGACAGATTTAGCGGGATATAAATTTGAGGCCTAGTATTTAGGCGCTGGGTGACCGGTATGGATTTAGTGACAGAATTAGACTGGGATATGGCCAAAAAATAAACAGACTATTGCTGGTTAAATGCACTTGGTGTGACAGCTTCACCCTGATGTAGGCTTTAGCCAAAAAACAACCACACCATTGAGGGTTAAATGCACTTGGTGACAGGCGCAGCTTGCCCCTGATTTAGTATATGGCCAAAAAATGAACAGACTATTGCTGGTTAAATGCACTTGGTGTGACAGCTTCACCCTGATGTAGGCTTTAGCCAAAAAACAACCACACCATTGAGGGTTAAATGCACTTGGTGACAGGCGCAGCTTGCCCCTGATTTTGTATATGGCCAAAAAATGAACAGACTATTGCTGGTTAAATGCACTTGGTGTGACAGCTTCACCCTGATGTAGGCTTTAGCCAAAAAACAACCACACCATTGAGGGTTAAATGCACTTGGTCGCAGCTTGTGCTGGCGCACCACAAGACACAAAATGGTCGCCGATCACCCCAGAAAAATGTGACTGACAAACGGTCTGGGCAGCCTAAAAACAGTGAGCAATTGAGGATCAGCAGCTCAATGATCCACAGCTGCAGATCGATCAGTTAATCAAGTCCTTTGGAGGAGTTAATCTGCCTAATCTCGCCCTACTGTCGCAGCCGCAACCTCTCCCTACGCTAATCAGAGCAGAGTGACGGGCGGCGCTATGTGACTCCAGCTTAAATAGAGGCTGGGTCACATGGTGCTCTGGCCAATCACAGCCATGCCAATAGTAGGCATGGCTGTGATGGCCTCTTGGGGCAAGTAGTATGACGCTTGTTGATTGGCTGCTTTGCAGCCTTTCAAAAAGCGCCAAGAAAGCGTCACAAAAGCGCGAAGAAAGCGACGAACACCGAACCCGAACCCGGACTTTTACGAAAATGTCCGGGTTCGGGTCCGTGTCACGGACACCCCAAAATTCGGTACGAACCCGAACTATACAGTTCGAGTTCGCTCATCCCTAATCCTGATGCATCCTGAACGGATTACTCTCCATTCAGAATGCATGGGGATACGCTTGATCAGGTCTTTTCCGGTATAGAGCCCCTGTGACGGAACTCTATGCCGGAAAAGAAAAACACTAGTGTGAAAGTACCCTAATTGGGGTTAAAAATGGTTCTAATACTACTGATTGTAGGTTGCTCACATTCTTTTACACGAAAGTAATTCCTTTAATCCTTGATTCTGTTATTGGGGTGAAATACTGATACTACAAATGTTGGAGTATTCATGTTCTTTCTACATACAGTCATGTGAAAAAATTAGGACACCCTTTGAAAGCATGTGGTTTTTTGTAACATTTTTAATAAAAGGTTATTTCATCTCCGTTTCAACAATACAGAGAGATTAAAGTAATCCAACTAAACAAAGAAAACTGAAGAAAAGTCTTTTCAAGATCTTCTGTAAATGTCATTCTACAAAAATGCCTATTCTAACTGAGGAAAAAGATAGGACACCCTCACATGTATTCCCTCTTAAATTGGCTCAGATCTCACACAGGTATATCACACCAGGTGCACATAATTAGTAGATCGTTACTCTGCATGTTGAATGAGGCTTGCCCTATTTAAACCTCAGACATTTACAGACGTGGACAAAATTGTTGGTACCCTTTGGTCAATGAAAGAAAAAGTCACAATGGTCACAGAAATAACTTTAATCTGACAAAAGTAATAATAAATTAAAATTCTATAAATGTTAACCAATGAAAGTCAGACATTGTTTTTCAACCATGCTTCAACAGAATTATGTAAAAAAATAAACTCATGAAACAGGCATGGACAAAAATGATGGTACCCCTAGAAAACACAGAACATAATGTGACCAAAGGGACATGTTAATTCAAGGTGTGTCCACTAATTAGCATCACAGGTGTCTACAACCTTGTAATCAGCCATTGGGCCTATATATATGGCTCCAGGTAATCACTGTGTTGTTTGGTGATATGGTGTGTACCACACTCGACATGGACCAGAGGAAGCAAAGGAAAGAGCTGTCTCAAGAGATCAGAAAGAAAATTATAGACAAGCATGTTAAAGGTAAAGGCTATAAGACCATCTCCAAGCAACTAGATGTTCCTGTGAGTACAGTTGCACATATTATTCATAAGTTTAAGATCCATGGGACTGTAGCCAACCTCCCTGGACGTGGCCGCAGGAGGAAAATTGATGACAAATCTAAGAGACGGATAATCCGAATGGTAACAAAAGAGCCTAGAAAGACTTCTAAAGAGATTCAAGGTGAACTTCATGCTCAAGGAACATCAGTGTCAGATCGCACCATCCGTCGTTGTTTGAGCCAAAGTGGACTACATGGGAGACGACCAAGGAGGACACCATTGTTGAAAACGAATCATAAAAAGCAAGACTGGAATATGCCAAACTACATGTTGACAAGCCACAAAGCTTCTGGGAGAATGTCCTGTGGACAGATGAGACAAAAATCGAAGTTTTTGCCAAGGCACATCAGCTGTATGTTCACAGACGAAAAAATGAAGCATATCAAGAAAAGAACACTGTCCCTACTGTGAAACATGGAGGAGGCTCTGTTATGTTCTGGGGCTGCTTTGCTGCGTCTGGCACAGGGTGTCTTGAATCTGTGCAGGGTACAATGAAATCTCAAGACTATCAAGGAATTCTAGAGAGAAATGTACTAGCCAGTGTCAGAAAGCTTGGTCTCAGTCGCAGGTCATGGGTCTTGCAACAGGACAATGACCCAAAACACACCGCTAAAAACACCCAAGAATGGCTAAGAGGAAAAAATTGGACTATTCTAAAGTGGCCTTCTATGAGCCCTGACCTCAATCCTATTGAGCATCTTTGGAAGGAGCTGAAACATGCAGTCTGGAAAAGGCACCCTTCAAACCGGACACAACTGGAGCAGTTTGCTCATGAGGAGTGGGCCAAAATACCTGCTGAGAGGTGCAGATGTCTCATTGACAGTTACAGGAAGCGTTTGATTGCAGTGATTGCCTCAAAAGGTTGCGCAACAAAATATTAAGTTAGGGGTACCATCATTTTTGTCCATGCCTGTTTCATGAGTTTATTTTTTTACATAATTCTGTTGAAGCATGGTTGAAAAACAATGTCTGACTTTCATTGGTTAACATTTATAGAATTTTAATTTATTATTACTTTTGTCAGATTAAAGTTATTTCTGTGACCATTGTGACTTTTTCTTTCATTGACCAAAGGGTACCAACAATTTTGTCCACGTCTGTAGTTTGGTGTGCTCCTGACTGTTGAAGTGAGAGTGAGCACCATGGTGAGAGCAAAAGAGCTGTCAGAGGACTTCAGAAAAAAGATTGTAGCAGCCTATGAGTCTGGGAAGGGATTTAAAAAGATCTCAAAAGATTTTGAAATCAGCCATTCCACTGTCCGGAAGATAGTCTACAAGTGGAGGGCTTTCAAAACAACTGCCAACATGCCCAGGACTGGTCGCCCCAGCAAGTTCACCCCAAGAGCAGACCGCAAGATGCTAAAAGAGGTCTCCAAAAACCCTAAAGTGTCATCTCGAGAACTACAGCAGGCTCTGGCTACTGTTGATGTAGAAGTACATGCCTCTACAATCAGAAAGAGACTGTACAAGTTTAACTTGCATGGGAGGTGTGCAAGGAGGAAACCTTTGCTTTCCAAGAGAAACATCGAGGCCAGACTGACATTTGCCAGATATAAAGTTGACAAAGACCAGGACTTCTGGAATAATGTTCTTTGGACAGATGAGTCCAAAATTGAATTATTTGGACACAACAGCAGAGGACATGTTTGGCGTAAACCAAACACAGCATTCCAAGAAAAGAACCTCATACCAACTGTGAAGCATGGAGGTGGAAGTGTCATGGTTTGGGGCTGCTTTGCTGCAGCAGGACCTGGTCAGCTCACCATCATAGAATCCACGATGAATTCTACTGTGTATCAGAAGGTGCTTGAAGAACATGTGAGACCATCAGTTAGAAAATTAAAGCTGAAGCGGAACTGGACCATGCAACATGACAATGACCCAAAACATACTAGTAAATCAACCAAAGATTGGCTGAAAAAGAAGAAATGGAGAGTCCTGGAATGGCCAAGTCAAAGTCCAGATTTGAATCCCATTGAGATGCTGTGGGGTGACTTGAAAAGGGCTGTACGTGCAAGAAACCCCTCAAACATCTCACAGCTGAAAAAGTTCTGCATTGAGGAGTGGGGTAAAATTTCCTCAGACCGATGTCGAAGACTGGTAGATGGCTACAAGAACCGTCTCACTGCAGTTATTTCAGCCAAAGGAGGTAACACTCGCTATTAGGGGCAAGGGTGTCCTATCTTTTTCCTCAGTTAGAATAGGCATTTTTGTAGAATGACATTTACAGAAGATCTTGAAAAGACTTTTCTTCAGTTTTCTTTGTTTAGTCGGATTACTTTAATCTCTCTGTATTGTTGAAACGGAGATGAAATAACCTTTTATTAAAAATGTTACAAAAAACCACATGCTTTCAAAGGGTGTCCTAATTTTTTCACATGACTGTAAGTACATCAACTCATCCTTGATTCTGGGGTGAAACTGCAGCCTGATACTACAGATTTAAGGGTGTTCACATTCTTTTATACATAAGTAAATCCGTTAATCCTTAAAGGGAACCTGTCACCAGTTTTATGGTGTCCTAACTAAGGGCAACATAAATAAGTGACTGATTCGCTTAGCAAAATGCTGGGTCACTTTCTTTAATTGACCCAATCAATCTGCCAACATCTTTTATTGAAAACTCCAGCTGATAATGATGAGTCATGAATATTCATGAGCTCCTGACTCTCCCCGCCTCTACCTGCTGATGAATGACAGTTTGTTTCCATAGGAATCAGCAGCAGGTGGGCAGGGGAGTGGCTACAGCTCTGAATTAAATATACGCCGGACTCACTGACATCACACCGGACTCCAATCAGCTCATTAGCATGCGGCATCTTTGTGTGTATATTATGAGGTAACCATCTGTCACACCAGTAAGTGAATACGTCTAAGGCACTTTTTAGTAGTTAATGATTGTATATAATTAGTTAGATTATAATCAAATATCCACATGACAGGTTCCCTTTAAGTGTGTAATTGGGAT
This sequence comes from Bufo gargarizans, assembly GCF_014858855.1. NCBI lineage: Eukaryota > Metazoa > Chordata > Amphibia > Anura > Bufonidae > Bufo > Bufo gargarizans. The sequence goes on from NC_058088.1 coordinate 11,231,151, forward strand.
GAAATTGCGGCCTGATACTACAGATTTTGGGGTGTTCACGTTCTTTTATACACATAGTTCAATCCGTTAGTCCTTAATTGTGCAATTAGGGTGAAATTCTGGCATAATACTACAGATTTTAGGATGTTCATGTTCTTTTATACACAATTCAATCCATTAATCCTGATAAAGAAGTTTTCGGATTTCCTCTGGCAACCATTTTAGACTCTGTCTCAGGACAGAATTTTGTGTTTAATTAATTTTGTGCGCAATAAGAAGATGGCGACTGTCCGCCTGCCAATTTGAGTGAATTGCTAAAAAATTTAGTAGAAAGGGCTCTTGCACACGACCGTATGCCCTCCGAGACATGCGGTCCGTATGCGGGTCATATGTCCCGGAGCGGCATTGATCGTGCGCACTGGAGTACACAGCATCATAGATTACAATGATGCTGTGCACGTTGAGCCACCCGCGGGACTATTGTCCCGCACTCATATGATCTTGTGAGTGCAAGGGCCCTTAGTGGCTTCAATCTTAACCAATTATAAGTGTTATTTGGATGCGTGTTAACTAATTATGATGATACTTTGAGAAATTACACCTGTCACGCCCTGTTGGAAGGTGCATAAATAAAGGGGCTTGACCCACGCATAGTAGGAATCTAGCTGAGTTCTTTACCTGTCTGCTGAACTCCATTATTCCTAGTCGCGACTCATTCACTTGCAACATGTGGCTCGATCCCCTACGTGACTGAACATTGTGTTACCTACAACATTTTCTGGTGGAAAATGCGTGCACCGCAACAGCAGCCCTAGCCGCAGACCACGATAAGGAGACCAGGACCAAGAGACACCCCGGTAAGTAAGCCATTGTGTTGCTGCCTGTCTCCTGAGCTCTGATCGCTGTTCTGTGGTGTGTGACGTGGTACCTGCACCGTGTTCTGGTGAATTTTGCTTAACCTTACATGTTCTAAACTGTCTCTAGGCGTGTGAATGCATGAGCCTGTGAGTGGCTGAGATAAGCTAAACCTAGTAGCAGTCTGAGCCTGCCCCCCGCTGAGCCAAGCACAAAGTTCGGAGCTGACTTGTCCGGGCCCTGTCTCTGGAGACCTCTAGCTCTGGTGGAAAAAGGCTGATGGACCTTCTGGGGGAGGCGGTGGGAAGTAGCAGTGTATAAAGCTGTCATGTAAGATTGGATAGGGACCCTGCAGTTCCTCGTTGGCATCTGGAAAAGGCGCCAGAGGTCAGGGATTGTTCAATGTTATTTCATGTGTCTGTATGACTGTGAGTGCCTGCTGATACTATATGAGGAAGAATTACTGCATCACTGCCAACTGCCATAGAAAGAATGTAGATGGGTTCAAAAGGTTTCCAGCGCGTAACCCCAGAGAGGATGTGTGAGTTACTCTGTGTGTGAGGCAGAACTACGCTGTAGTATTGCCATGAGTGCACATGTTTTGGAAGATTGAGCGCTTTGGAAGTACTGCTAGGATCCATACCTGCAATGCCGGTACTCTTGGGTAGTGGCTCAAAGGAGCCAGCCACAGGGTGGGGCTACACAGAGTAAGGCCTCTTGCACACCACCGTATGGCTTTTTCAGTATTTTGCGGTCCACAAAAAATTGATCCACAAAAAATAAGGATGACGTCCGTGGGCATTTCGTTTTTTGTGGAACGGAACAGCTGGCCCCTGATAGAACAGTACTATCTTTGTCTGTTATGCGGACAATAATAGGACATGTTCTATCTTTGAATGGAATGGAAAAACGGAAATACGGAAACGGAAGGCAAACGGAGTACCTTCCTTTTTTTTGCGAATCCATTGAAATGAATGGTTCCGTATAAGGTCCGTATACAGAACGCAAAAAACGGAACGTAAACAGAAAAAAAAAACTTTCATGTGCAAGAGGCCTAAGTGTTCCTCTGGAAATGAAGTAGAGAAATTGGTCTCTGCAATAGACATTGTGCAATGTGCAAAGGGCACTGAAGCAACCAAAGACTCATAAGAGACCGACTGTATGAATGTACATTATTGTCAGTCTTGTGAGACAGCTGTTAGGACTATGCATAGTAGTATAAGTGGGAAATTCTTCATCGTTTTAGTGGGTCGCAGTGCGGTAGTAACAAAGAAATTCATAAGGTCTGGTGTTCTGTTTTATGATGTAAATTTTCTTTTGAACAGATACAGAGTTTATAGGGATGCAAATTTGAGAGATTTTAATAATTATATCTGTCTGCTAGGTAGGGACATGGAGATCCAGGCGAGTCAGACTTTCGGGGCATAGTCAGTGTGCTGTACAGGCGGTATCTAATAGAAGAGATCAGTTCTATGTAATAAGTATCAATGATGACGTCGTTAAACCCCTAATAAGGAATATCACTATCGGGGTCCATTCAGACATCCGTATGTGTTTTGCAGATCCGCAAATTGCATATCCTCTGGTGGAGTCGAGAAGTCTGGGGCAATCCAGGCCTTGTTCATTTTTATAAGAGTCAACCTGTCAGCATTTTCTGTTGACAGGCGGATACGTTTATCTGTTATAATGCCACCATCAGCACTAAATACCCGCTCAGACAAAACACTGGCGCAGGGCAGGCCAACACCTTCAAGGCGTAGAGTGCCAGTTCGTGCCACGTGTCCAGCTTGGACACCCAGTAGTTGTAAGGCACTGAGGGATCATTGAGGACGCTGACATGGTCTGCTATATACTCCTTCACCATCTTTCAAAATGTTTCTCTCCTTGTTGCAGTAGGCCACACATCAGGGTGAGGGTGCTGGCGGGGTGTCATGAAACTGTCCCAGGCTTTGGAGAGTGTTGGCCTGCCTCTGTTGGAACTGCTTTGTGTTCCCCTTGTCTCCCCTCCTTGGGTGGCCAAGGAAGTACGGACTCTGCAGCCAGCGCTGTCAGATGGAAATTTTTGGAGCAATTTTTCCACAAGCATCTTTGGGTATTGCACCGTTTTACTCGTCCTCTCCACCAGAGGAATGAGAAATGAGAAGTTCTCTTTGTAGCGGGGGTCGAGAAGGGTGAACAATCCGTGTTCTCTAATGTGCGAGTCGTGGTGCAGGCAGCCTAACATAAAGTTAGCCATGTGTGCCAGAGTACCAACAGGCAAGACTTCGCTGTCCTCATCAGGAGGATCACTCTCAATCTCCTCATCCTCTTCCTCCTCTTCTGCCCACCCACACTGAACAGATGGAATTAAACTTTCATGGGTACTACCCTCTGTAGCGGAGGCAACCGTCTCCTGCTCCTCCTCCTCCTTCTCCTCTTCATTGTCCAATTCGCGCTGAGAAGACTAACTGAGGGTGGTCTGGCTATCACCCTGTGTAATGTCTTCCCCCATTTCCACCTCTTCAACATTAGAGATGTCCGCTGGCGCCATATTCTTTTACATTGTGAAGAACTTTGACACATCCATCGGGAGGTACAGGACAGCCAATTGAGACATTTCCGCACATGGACATACACCCTACCTTATAAATAAACCTGATCTGGCCGCCATTTTACATTCAGTCTTTTGCCAGTGTAGGGAGAGGTTGCTGTGTGGAGCAGGGACAGGCTGTTAGGGACACCAAACGTTAGCTAATAGGGCCACAAAAGTCATTTTTAGGATTGGTATAGGTGTGCTATCGATAGGATTGACTTACTGAGGGGTGTAATATACTTATAATATACTTTCTCACGTAGAAAGTATATTCTAGTGCATTTGTATTGTGCGGCAGTTGTGTGCGGTTCTGCTGCGATACTGCAGCTACACAGAGTGCAAAACGCTATTGGAACACATAATTTCTACTGGTGTGATATACCAGTTTCCCCCCAAACAAACTGATTGAAGCAGGGGTGTTATATACCAATAATATACTTTCTATATAGTGCATTTGGGTAGTGCAGCATTTGTTTGCGGTTTAGCTGTGTTACCGCATCTACAGATAGTGACAAACGCCATTGGAACAAATAATTTCTACTAGTGTGATATACCAGTTGCTCCCCAAAAAAGTTTATGAGGAAGGAGTGTGATATACCTATAATACAATTTACATATAGTCTGCAAAGAAAAAAGGGGGGTCAGTCAGCACATCCCAAAGCGCAGGGACACATTGCTACGGCTGAGAACAATACTGTAAAACAAAACATGCAATGCAACAGCTCTCTGCAAACCAAATAAAGTACAAAATTGCATCATAATTGCAAGTGCTACACTAATAAGTTAGAGATGCTTGGCAAATCATTTTGTACAAAATTATTTGAGCCTGTCTGCCGCACGTCAAGGCGATCTCTGTTAGACGGGTTCCTAACACTAAATTCTACCTGTTATGTGTCATGACGGCTACAATACAATTCTGACACCTTAGTCGTGCACTCCTGACCAGCTCGTCTGCCCCATAGGCTGATTTTAATTAGTGTTAGTATATAGCTTGGCCTGCTCTCCCTCACTCACTGGAAGCCATTTGGCACCAGGAGAGAGATAGTTTGTGGACTCTCATTGCATTCTTTGGAGTGGGCCCGGCATGCATGTTGGTACCTGCATTCCTTGGATATAATGGAGGCCATTTTGGCACCAAAAATTACAGAAATAAAAGCAGGCCCAGCATGTGGAACCTACACTCTCTGAATTGTATGGTAGCCGTCATGGCACATAACAGGTAGAATTTAGTGTTAGGAACCCGTCTAACTAGAGATCGCCTTGACGTGCGGCAGATTTATTTATAAAATTACCAAATTTACCCCAAACTAGCAAAAATTTGCAACTTTTCCAATTTTTATTTCTCTGCTTTTAAAACAGATAGTGATAGTTATAACTTTACATTTCCCATATGTATACTTCATGTGTGGATCATTTTGTGAATGCCATTTAATTTTTTGGGGACGTTAGAAGGCTTATAAGTTTAAAAGCAAATCTTGAAATTTTTCAGAAAATTTCCAAAACCCACTTTTTAAGGACCAGTTCAGGTCTGAAGTCACTTTGTGAGACTTACATAGTAGAAACCACCAAAAAATGACCACATTTTAGAAACTACACCCCTCAAGGTATTAAAAACTGATTTTACAAACGTTGTTAACCCTTTAGGTGTTCCACAAGAATTAATGGAAAATGGAGATTCAATTTCAGAATTTCACTTTTTGGAAGATTTTCCATTTTAATCATCTTTTTCCGCTAATAAAGCAAAGGTTAACAGCCAAACAAAACTCAATATTTATTGCCCTGATTCTGTAGTTTACAGAAACACCCCATATGTGGTCGTAAAATGCTGTACGGGCACACGGCAGGGCGCAGAAGGAAAGGAACGACATATGGTTTTTGGAAGGCGGATTTTGATGGACTGGTTTTTTGACATCATGTCCCATTTGAAGCCACCCTGATGCATCCCTAGAGTAGAAACTCCAAAAAAGTTACCCCATTTTAGAAACTACACCCCTCAAGGTATTAAAAACTGATTTTACAAACTTTGTTAACCCTTTAGGTGACCAACCAATCCTTTTAGGGGTCCTATATATATATTAAAACTTCAAACTTTATTGTTTACTTTTTAAAATATGCATGCATTCTATTTGAGAGGTCAATTACCTCAAAAAATACTCTGTAGCTATTGCTATCAATCTGTTAGGTATCAAGTGCACAATACTGTAGATCCACTGAGAGAATGATGGCACTACTTCTCGAAAGGATGTGTAATAGCGCCACAGCTCCCTGGGTGTAATGCACTGTGGTGTGATCGCTAATGGTGAATTGATGGTGACCCTTTGGGCCCTTTATATAAGGGTTCCTATTGTAAGTTGATAAGGTTTGCTCTTATATCCCTATATAACAGACATCCATCATTCATTCACACTATCTAACACACAGGGAGACCAAAGCTGGATAGCCTACGGACATATACTTAGTATCTAATTAGCTGGACAGAGATTGCGACCCTTGTAAATTGAATTTCAGCCAAATACTGTAACCTGCCTAAAATGCATAAACTATCACTATCCCACCCAACATGTTTTGCCGCGAGGCGGCTTCATCAGGGGAGTTGGGGTAACAGCGTGACACGCTATGAATCGCCTAGCTAAATAAGCTATCTTTCCCCTCCCAATTCGTCAGCTCCACAAGTGTAAGTTTGCCACTTAGATTGACAAGTGCATCATTCTACCAAAAGAGGTTACGTCACTAAGCTACCCGTTACCTTCCACCTATCATGCGAACCGCATTGAGAGGTGGACGAGAGCGCAACGTCATCAGAGTGCCGCTTCCTCTCTACCAATGAGACACACTACACTAGAGGCACGCCCCCATACACCGCATTGCAAGTGTTTCTTATCTTCCACCTATCATGTGCATATTACTTTTTGATCGCTTGCTATTACACTTTTTGTGATGTAAGGTGACAAAAAAATAGTTTTTTTTTTTACGGTGTTCACCTGAGGGGTTAGGTCATGGGTATTTTTATAGAGCAGGTTGTTACGGACGCGGCGATACCTAATATGTATACTTTTTTGTATTTTTTTACATTTAACACAATAAAAGCATTTTTGAAACAAAAAAATCATGTTTTAGTGTTTCCATAGTCAGAGCCATATTTTTTTTTATTTTTTGGGCAATTGTCCTATGTAGGGGCTAATTTTTTTGCGGGATGAGGTGACTGTTAGATTTGTACTATTTTGGGGGCATACGCCTTTTTGATCGCTTGGTGTTGCACTTTTAGTGATGAAAGGTGACAAAAATGGCTTTTTTTTATTTTTTATGGTGTCTATCGGATGGGGTGGATCATGTGATATATTTATAGAGCCGGTCGTTACAGACGCGGCGATACCTAATATGTGCATTTTGAGATTTTTCTTTTTTTCTTTTTTATTATAAAATCACGATAAAGGGGTGTTTTTTCTTTTTTTAACTTGAAACTTTATTTTCTTTATTCAAAACTTTTTTTTTTTTACTTAATTTCTGTCCCACTCTGGGACATCAACTTTTGGGGGTCTGATCCCCTCTGCAATGCATTGCATTACACTAACAGGTTGCCTAGGAGACCAGACCTGAGGCTGTATCTCCTGTTTTCTTCTGGCTACCTGCCTCATCTACTATTCTGATGCTGTTACCCGCTTAATGCCAAACATCTAATGTCAAGTGCTCATTCTTTCACCCACCATCTTCAGCGAGTAGTAGTATTGCCACCCACCTCTACACTATGTCACCTTGCCTCTTTGTGGCCTACTGATGCTGCCATGTCCACACTGGTGCTGCCATGTCCACACTATGTCACCGTGCCACTCTGTTGTATCATTCTGCTGCTGCTGCCATGTCCACACTATGTCACCTTGCCACTCTGGCCTCCTGATGCTGCCATCTCCACACTATGTAACCTGGCCACTCGCTGGCCTCCACATATTGCTGCCAACTACATACTCTGTGATTGTGCCACTCGGTGGCCTCCTCATACTGCTGCCACCTCCACTTCCTGATTGTTGCACCCTGCCCTGTGAGAGGCCTGAGAAGATCTGACAGATTGATCTGTTTCTCTTTGTTGTGGTTTTGTGCAGGATCCCACCTCCTCACAGGTTCTGCTCATTAGCTATTTTGTGGTGCTATTTATACCCGCCTCTCACTATAGTCCTTGCGGTTTATATTTGCTTCTGGAGTTCTCAGCTGGTGTTTGGTGGATCTCCTACTCCCCGTCCATCTTAAGCTAAGTTCTATTCCTTCCCTTTTGTTGTGTGTTCTGGCTAGGCCTCAGGAAGAAGCTGGTTCCTGCACCAAGCGCTAGGAACCGGTTGTCCTATCTCCAGCTCCCTAGCTGAGGGTTTGTTACAGTTTCAGGTAGGCTTAGGTTCCAGCGCATGAGCACTTCCACCTTTAGGATTTGCTCATGTTGTCAGCAGTTAGGGAAAGACTCAGGATTGTCAGGTGGTGACCTTTCCCTGTTCCCTAGCTTTGGGGCCTAGCCTGGTGTTTTGTTGCTTTAGTTGTATTTGGTTTTCTCCCCTTCCCTCACCTACCGTGATATTATAAACCGCCATACCGTCATTTTTTTTCCCCTTGCACTGTGCAAAATGGAAGCTGTTGATGCACTTGTGGATCGCATGCAGGGATTATCTTTGGAGGTTGCTGACCTCCGCAATTCGGTTGCACTATGTTAGAGATCCCTGGCGTCTGGTGCCGCTGGTGGGAACAAGGTCAGTTTTGAACCTAAGGTCGCTCTCCCAGATAGGTTTTCTGGGGAAGTGATAACTTTGTTCGGTTCAGGGAATCTTGTAGATTGTATTTTCATCTACGTCCAATGTCATCTGGAGACGGAAATCAAAGAGTGGGGATTATCATTTCTCTGCTAAAAGGTGATGCTCAGTCCTGAGCCTTTTCTCTGCCGATCGGTTCATGAATTTTTCAGATCCCTGGGCCTGATTTATGATGATCCAGACCGGGTCTCTCTGGCCGAATCGAAGCTGCGTAGCTTGAGTCAGGGAGAACGCTCTGCTGAGTCATATTGTGCTAAATTTAGAAGATGGGTGACTGACTCGGAGTGGAATGACCCAGCACTCCGTAGTCAGTTCTGTCAGGGGCTGTCTGAGAGACTAAATGATGCCCTTGCATTTCATGAAAACCCTGATTCTTTGGAGGCGGCCATGTCCCTAGCCGTACGATAGACGCCTGAGGGAGAGGTGCAAGGTTCCCCTCAACCAGTATGCACTATTATAAGGGGAAACTGTCCCTCCTGTCCCTTGGGGCACAGTGACACTTGAACCTGTTCCTGGGGATGAGCTTATGCAGTTAGGTCGGGTCTCTTCTTGTCCTGGTAATAGGAGCTCTGGAGGTCAGAGAAGATTCTGTTTCTTCTGTGGTAAAGAAGGACATTTCATTAATGTGTGTCCTTTTAGGAAGCCTCAAAGTGGAAAAGGGAAAAAAAAAGGGGTTCTTTCCAATAAAACGAGTTCAGAAAAGGTATATTTCTATTCTACCTGCAGTACCTGATTTCTCCTGCCTGCCATGGTGGCGCTAGACTCTGAAAATATTGAGTTAGAAGAATTTGTTGACAGTGGTGCAGTGGTTAACCTTATTGATTATCAATTTGTTCAGAGTCATGGTTTTATAATAAGCGCATTAGGCAAAGGGATATCAGTGTTTGCTATTGATTCCTCCCTTCTCTAGCAAAAGTATCTAACTCATATTGTGCAGGATATTCATTTGAGGGTGGGTGATTCTTATGTTGAGTCCATTTCTTGTTTTGTACTGAAAGGTTTGCCTGCTCCTCTGGTACTGGGTTTACTATGGTTGATCAAACACAATCCTACCATTGACTGGCAAACTAGACAAATCAGTAATTGGAGTGATTTTTGTATAGACAACTGTCTCGGCGCATCTATTTTTGTGGTATCCGCTAAGGTGTTACCTTTGTTTCTTTCTGAGAGTATGATTGTCTGATCAATCTTATTTCCGGAGCTAAATTGCCCAAATCTCTGCTATATAATCTTTCCCAACCCAAAAGAGTAGCTATGCGGGAGTATATTGCTGAGAGTTTGACAAAAGGGCATATTAGGCCATCTAAGTCACCTATGGCAGCTGGATGGCAGAGGAACCCTTAGACCATGTCTAGATTTCCAGGAATTGAATCTCATTACTGTCCGTGATCCTTATCCTCTTCCCTTGATGCCGGATTTTATTGATCAGATTGTCGGAGCCAAGGTGTTTTCTAAGTTGGATTTAAGAGGGGCTTATAATCTGATAAGAATCAGGGAAGGGGATGAATGGAAGACGGCCTTCAATACCCCTGAGGCCCACTTCAAGAACCCGGTCATGCCCTTTGGTTTAACTAATGCCCCGGCAGTCTTCCAGCACTTTATCAATGATATTTTTCATCATTTGGTGGTGAGGTTTGTTGTTATTTACCTCGATTACATACTAATTTACTCACCAGATATGGAGACTCATCAGGATCATTTAAGACAAGTATTATCGATCCTTCGGGAGAATACATTGTATGCTAAGTTGGAGAAATGTGTTTTTGCTGTCTAGGTGCTGCAGTTTCTGGGTTACTTACTTTCTGCCTCATGTTTTCGCATGGATCCTGAAAAGGTCTGTGCAGTACTGGAATGGGATCAGCCGGAGAATCAGAAAGCTCTGATGCGGTTTTTGGGTTTTACTAATTACTACCGAAAATGTATCCTGAATTATTGCACTATTGTCAAGCCTTTGACTGATATTACTAGAAAGGGTGTGGACTTCTCAGTCTGGTCGGAAGAAGCATTACAGGCATTTTCTGCTATAAAGTAATGTTTTGCTTCCGCTCCTATTCTGATGCAACCCGAGGTGTCTCAACCCTTCATTGTGGAGGTTGACACATCAGAAGTGGGAATCGGAGCAGTTTTGTCGAAGGGTCCCTCTTCTAGCAAATGGCGCCCGTGTGCTTTTTTTTCAAAGAAACTTTCTGCTGTCGAATGAAATTATGATGTTGGGAATAGAGAGTTGCTGGCCATTGAATTGGCCTTTGAGGAGTGGTGTCATTGGCTAGAAGGAGCGATTCATCCGATTACGGTAATTACTGACCATAAGAATCTGGCTTACCTGCAATCAGCAAAGCATCTGAACCCTAGGCAGGCCAGATGGTCATTGTTTTATACCAGATTTAATTTTGTGGTCACCTATCGCCCGTGGGCCAAAAACATCAAAACGGATGCTTTGTCATGTAGCTTTCCTGGGGGGGGGGGGGAATTCAGAGGATCCCACTCCGATTTTGGATGATGGGTTGGTTGTATCCGCTCTTTATCCTGAACTGGAGGCAACTGGAAGTGTTTGGGGCTCAAGGTGAGGCACCTGATTCCTGTCCTTCAGGGAAGTTGTTTGTTCCTCCTGAACTTCGACACAAGTGTTTAAGGAACATCATGATACTGTCCTTGCGGGACACCCTGGGAGTAGATCCACTGTGGATCTTATTTCTCTGAGATTCTGGTGGCCAGGTTTGTGTAAATGTGTTGAGGGCTATGTAGTAGCTTGTAAAACCTGTGCACGTGGTGGCTCACACGCTACCTTCAGGATCTCTTCTTCCTTTGTCCATCCCGTCTCGTCCTTGGACGCATTTGTCCATGGACTTCATCACTGATTTTCCGAGTTCCTCTGGGAAAACTGTGATTTTGGTGGTGGTGGTGGACCGCGTCAGTAAGATGGCTCACTTTGTACCATTGTCGGGTCTGCCCAATGCTAAAACTCTCGCTCAGGTGTTTGTTGATAACATTGTGAAATTACACGGCATCCCCTCTGATGTTGTGTCTGATAGGGGGACGCAATTTGTTTCCAGGTTTTGGAAGGCATTTTCAACTCATCTGGGTATTCAGTTGTCTTTCTCTTCGGCTTTCCATCCTCAGTCGAATGGACAAACTGAGCACACTAACCAGAATCTTGGCTGAGTTTGCCTTGAATAACTGTAGACAGGAGTCCACTGATAAGTCACCATTTTTTGGCGCATATGGTTTTCACCCTCAGTTTGGTACTTTTTCTGGGACTGAATCTTCTGATATACCTGAAGAGGAGAGATTCTCTTCCTTGCTATTTTGAAAGATCTAAAAGGACGGCTGACAAGAGACGTATGACTGGTCCAGACCTGTGTGTGGGTGAATTGGTGTGGTTGTCCACTAAGAACGTTAAGTTGAAAGTACCTTCTTGGAAGTTGGGCCCAAGATTTTTTGGCCCTTATAAAATTGCTCCCTCATTGTTAATCCGGTTGCGTTTCGTCTGGAACTTCTGCAGGCCTGGAAGATCCATAATGTGTTTCACAGGACTTTGTTAAAGAAGTATGTTGAACCTGCTGAACCATCTGCTTTGCCACCTCCTCCTGTCTTGGTAGATGGTAATCTGGAGTTTCAGATCTCCAGAATACTCAACTCACATGTTCTTTGTGGCTCCCTTCAGTACCTTGTGCATTGGAGGGGATACGGCCCTGAGGAAAGATGTGGGTTCCGATGACTGATGTCAATGCTAGTCTCCTTGTGAAGGCTTTTCACAGAGGACACCCGGATAAGGTTGGTCCTGGGTGCCCAGGGGTCACCCGTAGAAGGGGGGGTACTGTCACGCCAAGCCATATGAGAGGCCTGAGAAGATCTGACAGACTTGCTACACGTGAGTCTATCTGACAGATTGTTCTGTTTCTCTTTGTTGTGGTTTTGTGCAGGATCCCACCTCCCCACAGGTTCTGCTCATTAGCTATTTTGTGGTGCTATTTATACCCACCTCTCACTATAGTCCTTGCGGTTTATATTTGCTTCTGGAGTTCTCAGCTGGTGTTTAGTGGATCTCTTGCTCCCCGTCCATCTTAAGCTAAGTCCTATTCCTTCCCTTTTGTTGTGTGTTCTGGCTAGGCCTCAGGAAGATGCTGGTTCCTCCACCAAGTGCTTGGAACCAGTTGTCTTATCTCCAGCTCCCTAGCTGAGGGTTTGTTACAGTTTCAGGTAGGCTTAGGTTCCAGCACATGAGCACTTCCACCTTTAGGATTTGCCCATGTTGTCAGCAGTCAGGGAAAGACTCAGGATTGTCAGGTGTTGACCTTTCCCTGTTCCCTAGCTTTGGGGCCTAGCCTGGTGTTTTATTGCTTTAGTTGTATTTGGTTTGCTTCCCTTCCCTCACCTACCGTGACACTGATGCTGCCGCCACCTCCAGACTTTGTCATTGGGCCACTGTGTGGTCTCCTCATACTGCTTCCACCTTACCACTCTGTCATAGGGACACTCCGTGGACTTCTCATTCTCTTCACACCCTCCCCACTTCATGACTGGGCCACTATTTTGGCTTTTTGCCTGGCTGACATCATCATTTATTTGACCTTTCTTCTGATCTGTCAGAAGGAAGGAAAAATGAGACGCACAACAGATCCTGTCTGTGTAGCAGCTGTAAGGCTTGTATGGTCCCATCAGAATTGGCTTATGATTTGGTAGACAAAAGCAGTAGTGGGTACAAAACACAGAAGACATGCAAATATTCCATTCACGTGTCATCTCTGTTTTAGACTCCTGTTTTTATTGGCATTAGCAATACTGAGCAAATGCTGACTGAGTGAAGGCGTATGCTCCAAAGACAGGATCCATTTTTTGTGGGTTATTGTTCTGACGGATCAGAGGAAGGGCAAATTAATCAGTGGAGTCAACACAAACTTACTGCTGACACCCTCTCCACTCTGTCAGGGGGGGTCTACTTGTATAAGCGTCTAATAGAACCGGTCCTGTAGACATCTATGTGGAATCAGCTGGCGACGGTGTAAAAGGAGTGCGCTTCTTCTTGACACTAACATCGACCTATAAGGCAGAGTTCATGCTTGAGTTATTGGGCCAGTTTTGGAAAAGTATACTTTCTCATAATTTTAATCAAGTTTTGGTTTAATAAAATTAATGTTAAAATATTTAATAAATTTAATGGTGGTGTTGCGATGGAGAAAGCATTCCCCCCAAAAAAATTACTCTCCACCTGGAGCTGAATCCTGTCAAGGTTGATGCAAGTGCAGTATTGGCTGCTCATCCAGCAAGATACATCTGGGGGAACCTACCTGCCATGCTTAGGCCTCTACTAGCGACAGACAATGAGAAGAAGACAAAGCTTGTTCTTTTCTGTACATTGAATGAATAATTTTTGGGGCCTGTACTCCACTGGCCTGCAGTAAAATTGATATATAATGACCGTCTAATATACCTCTAGCCACATAATCACTTGATGTTTTCTGTCCGGTGAATGCCTTATGTTTGGGGCCCGTACTCCCGTGGCTTAAAATAAAAAATTTCTAGGCTTCAGCATGGCACATTTTTGAGAGTTTCAATTTAAGACACATAAAAATGGCCCCTGATTAAAATACATATTTTTTGTGGGAATTTTTGCCATTGATCCCCCAACTGTCCATGTTGTGGGAGTATTTGTGCACTTCTTGTAAGTATTTGGTGGCTGCAAATATGAGCTGAAGGTTTTTCAGGTTCGACTACCATTAAAGTAAATGGGGCCCGCCATAAACTTGCGGTTCGCTAACATTTCACGATCGCGTTCACGAACCGTCCCGGCCGATGTTCGTCCATCACTATTTGGGTGTTGTACCTCATGGTATCACTACATACCACACTTCAATTTTTACTCTGTTAGCTCACTGGGGATTGGGAGACTGGCCAGCTGCCATTTCCACCCCTGACTCCATCCTCCAGTTCCCACACTCGCCATATCCCTAGCCGGTGACCTAGTTACAGGCCTCATGTGTGGGTTTCTTCTGGCCTAATCAGAGGTCCTGACTTTCCTCCACTTTTGTACACTGCATTTTGATCTACTGCACCATTTCTCTTCTGTGCAGGCTGCAGCAGGGCCCACTTTGCTCTCACCCCAAGCTGTAGGATGAGAATCTGATCTAGGACTCGGTACTTATCTAAGTGGCCAGGACTGGAGTCTGTATTTATATTCTGGTCTAATTTGATGTCTATAGGTATTTCGAGGTCTCGGATGGGGGTGTACTGTAGGTAGCATTTCGGGTTATTCTGAGGTCTGTATTTACAGTATTTTGGGAACTGGACTTTGTTCTTCTGGGGTTTGGTCTGTTTTGTCTGGGTTTGGCTTTCTTTCCCCTAGGACAATGGTTGAATTCTCTTATATTACACCTACAAGAATCGGAGCCATTTAATATCATAAGCTATCAATTTTATAAACTTATATCACAAACCACAAGCAAATTAGAAAATATGATGAGTTCACAGGAACAGGGCGGCATCCTTGGACAGCATGATTAATACAATGAATTCATTTAAAGGAACAATGGCTTCATACAGAACCAGAATCTAGAATCACATGCGCAAAAATCTACATATAATTCCCGAAAGAAAAATGATAGGTAATAAATAATGAATAAAATGCAAGAGCCTACAATCGAGGAAAGGTACTGGTAAGTAGTCACATCTATTCATTATCATATTGCAGAAAGAGTCACCATCATGCATACACCTGTAGTCAAAATGTACAAACCAGATTCCAAAAAAGTTGGGACACCAAACAAATTGTGAATAAAAACTGAATGCAATGATGTGGAGATGGCAAATGTCAATATTTTATTTGTAATAGAACGTAGATGACAGATCAAACGTTTAATCCGAGTAAATGTATCATTTTAAAGGAAAAATACGTTGATTCAAATTTTCACTGTGTCAACAAATCACAAAAAAGTTGGGACAAGTAGCAATAAGAGGCTGGAAAAAGTAAATTTGAGCATAACGAAGAGCTGGAAGAACAATTAACACTAATTAGGTCAATTGGCAACATGATTGGGTATAAAAAGAGCTTCTCAGAGCGGCAGTGTCTCTCAGAAGCCAAGATGGGTAGAGGATCACCAATTCCCACAATGTTGCGCAGAAAGATAGTGGAGCAATATCAGAAAGGTGTTACCCAGCGAAAAATTGCAAAGACTTTGCATCTATCATCATCAACTGTGCATCACATCATCCGAAGATTCAGAGAATCTGGAACAATCTCTGTGTGTAAGGGTCAAGGCCGCAAAACCATACTGGATGCCCGTGATCTCCGGGCCCTTAAACGACACTGCACCACAAACAGGAATGCTACTGTAAAGGAAATCACAGAATGGGCTCAGGAATACTTCCAGAAACCATTGTCAGTGAACACAATCCACCGTGCCATCCGCCGCTGCCAGCTGAAACTCTACAGTGCAAAGAAGAAGCCATTTCTAAGCAAGATCCACAAGCTCAGGCGTTTTCACTGGGCCAGGGATCATTTACAATGGAGTGTGGCAAAATGGAAGACTGTTCTGTGGTCAGACGAGTCACGATTCGAAGTTCTTTTTGGAAATCTGGGACGCCATGTCATCCGGACCAAAGAGGACAAGGACAACCCAAGTTGTTATTAACGCTCAGTTCAGAAGCCTGCATCTCTGATGGTATGGGGTTACATGAGTGCGTGTGGCATGGGCAGCTTGCATGTCTGGAAAGGCACCATCAATGCAGAAAAATATATTCAGGTTCTAGAACAACATATGCTCCCATCCAGACGTCATCTCTTTCAGGGAAGACCCTGCATTTTTCAACAAGATAATGCCAGACCCCATTCTGCATCAATCACAACATCATGGCTGCGTAGGAGAAGGATCCGGGTACTGAAATGGCCAGTCTGCAGTCCAGATCTTTCACCTATAGAGAACATTTGCGGCATCATAAAGAGGAAGGTGCAACAAAGAAGGCCCAAGACGATTGAACAGTTAGAGGCCTGTATTAGACAAGAATGGGAGAGCATTCCTATTTCTAAACTTGAGAAACTGGTCTCCTCGGTCCCCAGACGTCTGTTGAGTGTTGTAAGAAGAAGGGGAGATGCCACACAGTGGTGAAAATGGCCTTGTCCCAACTTTTGGGGGATTTGTTGACACCATGAAATTCTGATTCAACATATTTTTCCCTTAAAATTGTAAATTTTCTCCGTTTAAACTTTTGTTCCGTGATTTATGTTCTATTCTGAATAAAATATTAGAAGTTGGCATCTCCACATCATTGCATTCAGTATTTATTCACGATTTGTATAGTGTCCCAACTTTTTTGGAATCCGGTTTGTATTACCCATAGTATCTGATGCAGTCAGGATGGCGCCCGCGCTGATGCGCATTTCAGCGTACCTTTCTCTGGGGGTCAGTTTTATTATATGTTGCAGGAGTCAATCATGTAACATCATTTTGAACTGATTTGCGGCTGGGGGAGGTGGGGAGAAATTGTCCTTATATGCCTAAGGTCTTGCATTACATGACTTTTGTATCTGATAAGCTGCATCATTTCGAGCTGTTAGAGCTCCCCCATGTGCAGCGGGCGCCTCCCCCCAGGGCCCTTTAAGAGGAAAAAAGTACTTGTTTTTCATGACGCCAGTTGCAGTGAAGCAACAAAGGGGCGGAGTCCCTTTAAAAAATGCTGTTGGTACCCAGGTGTAGGAATGCCAGAGTGGAGTAGAATAACCTATAATGTCCCTTAAGGCATTGTGCACGTGTCACGGTGCTCCTACCTGTATACGCTGGACCCAAGGCGTTGGCTCTAGGGCGTTACACATGCACTCAGCTAATTACGGGAAAAACAATCCTTCTCTGCTTCTGCCAAGAATTGCTGCAATCAGGACAAACCTATAAAAGTAGGAAGAGGGAGACAGACAGACCCAGATTTACTGGCAGCAGAGACCGTACTCAGACAATCATCACCATGGAAATAACATATTTTTTATCTCTTTCAGTTCTCGTCTTTTTAAGCATTCAGACTGGTAAGTCAAGATTATGTACAGGAGATGACACTACTATGTGCACTGTGCTATGTATGCGTGACATGGTGTAGTGTGAGGAGGAGATGACACTGCTGTGTGCACTGTGCTGTGTATACATGTCATGGTGTAGTAGTGTGAGGAGGAGATGACACTGCTGTGTGCACTGTGCTGTGTATACATGTCATGGTGTAGTAGTGTGAGGAGGAGATGACACTGCTGTGTGCACTGTGCTGTGTATACATGTCATGGTGTAGTAGTGTCAGAAGGAGATGACACTGCTGTGTGCGCTGTGCTGTGTATACATGTCATGGTGTAGTAGTGTGAAGAGGAGAGGACACTGCTGTGTGCACTGTGCTGTGTATACATGTCATGGTGTAGTAGTGTGAGGAGGAGATGACACTGCTGTGTGCACTGGGCTGTGTATACATGTCATGGTGTAATAGTGTGAGGAGGAGATGACACTGCTGTGTGCACTGTGCTGTGTATACATGTCATGGTGTAGCAGTGTGAGGAGGAGATGACGCTGCTGTGTGCACTGTGCTGTGTATACATGTCATGGTGTAGTAGTGTGAGGAGGAGGTGACACTGCTGTGTGCACTGTGCTGTGTATACATGTTATGGTGTAGTAGTGTGAGGAGGAGATGACACTGCTGTGTGCGCTGTGCTGTGTATACATGTCATGGTGTAGTAGTGTGAGGATGAGATGACACTGCTGTGTGCGCTGTGCTGTGTATACATGTCATGGTGTAGTAGTGTGAGGGGGAGATGACACTGCTGTGTGCGCTGTGCTGTGTATACATGTCATGGTGTAGTAGTGTGAGGAGGAGATGACACTGCTGTGTGCACTGTGCTGTGTATACATGTCATGGTGTAGTAGTGTGAGGAGGAGATGACACTGCTGTGTGCACTGTGCTGTGTATACCTGTCATGGTGTAGTAGTGTGAGGAGGAGATGACACTGCTGTGTGCACTGTGCTGTGTATACATGTCATGGTGTAGTAGTGTGAGGGGGAGATGACACTGCTGTGTGCACTGTGCTGTGTATACATGTCATGGTGTAGTAGTGTGAGGAGGAGATGACACTGCTGTGTGCACTGTGCTGTGTATACATGTCATGGTGTACTAGTATGAGGAGGAGATGACACTGCTGTGTGCACTGTGCTGTGTATACATGTCATGGTGTAGTAGTGTGAGGAGGAGATGACACTGCTGTGTGCACTGTGCTGTGTATACATGTCATGGTGTAGTAGTGTGAGGAGGAGATGACACTGCTGTGTGCACTGTGCTGTGTATACATGTCATGGTGTAGTAGTGTGAGGAGGAGATGACACTGCTGTGTGCGCTGTGCTGTGTATACATGTCATGGTGTAGTAGTGTGAGGAGGAGATGACACTGCTGTGTGCACTGTGCTGTGTATACATGTCATGGTGTAGTAGTGTGAGGAGGAGATGACACTGCTGTGTGCACTGTGCTGTGTATACATGTCATGGTGTAGTAGTGTGAGGAGGAGATGACACTGCTGTGTGCACTGTGCTGTGTATACAGGTCATGGTGTAGTAGTGTGAGGAGGAGATGACACTGCTGTGTGCGCTGTGCTGTGTATACATGTCATGGTGTAGTAGTGTGAGGAGGAGATGACACTGCTGTGTGCACTGTGCTGTGTATACATGTCATGGTGTAGTAGTGTGAGGAGGAGATGACACTGCTGTGTGCACTGTGCTGTGTATACATGTCATGGTGTAGTAGTGTGAGGAGGAGATGACACTGCTGTGTGCACTGTGCTGTGTATACATGTCATGGTGTAGTAGTGTGAGGGGGAGATGACACTGCTGTGTGCACTGTGCTGTGTATACATGTCATGGTGTAGTAGTGTGAGGAGGAGATGACGCTGCTGTGTGCACTGTGCTGTGTATATATGTCATGATGTAGTAGTGTGAGGGGGAGATGACACTGCTGTGTGCACTGTGCTGTGTATACATGTCATGGTGTAGTAGTGTGAGGAGGAGATGACACTGCTGTGTGCGCTGTGCTGTGTATACATGTCATGGTGTAGTAGTGTGAGGAGGAGATGACACTGCTGTGTGCACTGTGCTGTGTATACATGTCATGGTGTAGTAGTGTGAGGAGGAGATGACACTGCTGTGTGCACTGTGCTGTGTATACATGTCATGGTGTAGTAGTGTGAGGAGGAGATGACACTGCTGTGTGCACTGTGCTGTGTATACATGTCATGGTGTAGTAGTGTGAGGAGGAGATGACACTGCTGTGTGCGCTGTGCTGTGTATACATGTCATGGTGTAGTAGTGTGAGGAGGAGATGACACTGCTGTGTGCACTGTGCTGTGTATTCATGTCATGGTGTAGTAGTGTGAGGAGGAGATGACACTGCTGTGTGCACTGTGCTGTGTATACATGTCATGGTGTAGTAGTGTGAGGAGGAGATGACACTGCTGTGTGCACTGTGCTGTGTATATATGTCATGATGTAGTAGTGTGAGGGGGAGATGACACTGCTGTGTGCACTGTGCTGTGTATACATGTCATGGTGTAGTAGTGTGAGGAGGAGATGACGCTGCTGTGTGCACTGTGCTGTGTATATATGTCATGATGTAGTAGTGTGAGGGGGAGATGACACTGCTGTGTGCACTGTGCTGTGTATACATGTCATGGTGTAGTAGTGTGAGGAGGAGATGACACTGCTGTGTGCGCTGTGCTGTGTATACATGTCATGGTGTAGTAGTGTGAGGAGGAGATGACACTGCTGTGTGCACTGTGCTGTGTATACATGTCATGGTGTAGTAGTGTGAGGAGGAGATGACACTGCTGTGTGCACTGTGCTGTGTATACAATTAGTATATGACTTCTCACATTATGACACTGATGGTCCTGGTGTAGTGCCCTGGAGAAGGTATTTTGGACTATGGATGTTTGTGGATATTTGCCCATATTCCAACAAAAAGCTCCCAACTTAATACTTTACTGCACTCTGAAGAGTTAACGTGTATAATGATTTATACCTGCTGAACTGCATTTTATGTTTATTGTAGTATATCCTGTTCATTTGCACTGTTTTTACACTGCACTTTGGAAAAGGTTAATGCATAGCTAGATTTTGGGACATTCTGCAGTGATATGCTAGTAATTTTCCATAATTACTATAAGATAATTTGCAGAGCTAGGTTTTGTAGGGGAATCCAGACACAATGATTTGCCTGTTTAGCTCTGTTGTTTATGTCTGAAGACCTGTTTATTTCTGGATACACTGCTTAGTCATTCCCATAGACTTGCATTGAAACTCTATATAAGCCTATGGCAGACTAAAATTAAACATTGTTTATGTTTAGGATTTTCCACTCCACCCAATCCACTAGTAAGTTCTAGGTCAGTTAGAAACTGTATTAAAGGAGCGCAGTTCGGGTCCCTAGTTGTCTTCAGTAGAAGAAGCTCTGGCAGATCGCATGAGTGACCAGAGGAAGGGGATACTCTTCTAAGGATCCAGTTTTTTTAGACCTATGACCAGGGAGTCAGCCAGATGACTAAGCCACAGACACTGGGCATCCAGCCTTTGGCCAGGGCATCCACTTATAAGAGAGGGACAGCTAGCTCAGGCTTTTCCTCAGTATAAAACCTTCTTCTGCCCTGAAGGAGACCGGAGAAACCAGCTCAGTGTTGTACCTGTATTGTTTTGCACTTGAGCTCCTCCAGTAAAGAAGGACACTGGTTTACTGCAAATCCTGACTCTCTGGACTCATAACCCATTAGGGTGCACCACGCCTTACCATCCCTTCCAGAAAGCAGCAACACGTGGTGACACCTCAATGGTGTATGAGGGACTCCTATAAGTGTTGGGACCACCCCAAGCTCAACCACTGCACTGAGAGTTTCTGCATGTGATTTACTGTCAGTATATGGGGTTAGGCATCACTCCGGTGCTTTAGCATGTTGGCCACTAAGATAACACAGAGCCAATCCCTACCTGTTCCACATGGCACATAATAAGGTCTAATGTCAAATGTGGTCTCTTCTGTATGTTATACTGTGATATAACCATGGGTCCTTCCAGTAACAGATGGTAGGAGCTCAGCTGGCTTGCTGGAGTACAGTTTATAGGACTGTGGTGTAACGCGGAGTGTTCTGTCTTTGCAGTAAATTCCCTGGATTGTATAACCTGCAACGACGCCAATTGTGATACTTATAAAACGGTTACTTGCCCTGAAGCCGGAGCTGCATGCCAAACTGTTTCTTTCAAGATGGGTAAGTACATATTACCCAAGAGACAAGTCCCATGTCATACAAGATACGTGTTGCATTAATACGTTGTGCTTTCTGCTTTTACAAAAAGTGACTGAGCCACATGTCGGGGGGGGGGGGGGGGGGGGGTTGTGTGGTCTCTGTGGCCCAGCAAATTTACATGGAAGACTAGAGATGTGCTTCAAAGGGTTATTCATATGATTTATGCAGAAAATGAAAATCAGGCCTCCTATAGCACAGGCGCTGGACACTGAAACCACAATTTATTGCACATAATGATTAAAAACTATTAAAATAAGGAATTCAGACAAGCAGCGGTATTTGTCCGGCCAGCACTTTGTATAATTGCTGGGTTGTGGCCGGAGTTAATGAGGCCGGGTGGCATTCATGTAGCTTCGGGTAATCAGCCTGCCGGATCTCACGAATTTAGCCTTATATTAGCATCTTTATCTATTTTTTTACATTTATTTTTCTTTTATTATAATTCATTCATCATTATTTTTTCAACACTATGAACATGGTTCGTACTTTGCACTTAGTTTCTACTTAACTAAATTGGCAAAGATGTCAGTATTTGTTGGCCTGATGAAGGAGGCAGTCGCCTCTGGAATGCGTCGCCCTCTGCTTGTCCGTTTTTATTATTTTGATTGTTTTTTATCATTTATGTGCAATAAATTACAATTTTTGTGTCCTGCGCCGCAGAAGACCATTTTTTATTTTACTCATCTATATTGGGTTCCAGTATGGATATCACATTTGGTTGGGAGCAAAGTTCATTCCATTTGACTGTGTGCACTTCTCAGAGTTCTGCCTAAGGTAGCACAACTAGTTCTGGTAAGCGCAATTACACTGCAGGCTATCAGTGTTATTAACAAGGATTTACTAGAAAGCTCCGTATCATACAGCGCATGAAAATCTCTTTGTAACAAAGCCAGAACCAGCCCTGTACCTCACATGGATCCAGAGATCTCCCCATTTACTTCTCCAATTGCTCTATTAGATTTATTTCAAGATGGCAGTTGGGGGCAGGTGCTTTTCCAGAGGGGGCCTACTTTATGCTGCAGCTTTCTCCCTGTCACCGCTCGGGGCATGTCCTTTCTCAGGAGACATGTCTTTTCTGCTGCAGCTCCCTCCCTATAACCGTCTCAGCTTCTAACATTAGCTACGGCTGGTGTCAGTTGCAACATGGAACTGAGCATGTGCGACCACCTCAGCAATGTTACAAAGGTGGACAGAGAAATAAGAGAAAAACAAATAGCAGATGGCGCTATAAAGATATTGAATAATTTAGTGACTGTACATTTTTGATTATGTGCAATTAGAAAAGAATTCAGATGCTGATTTGTATAACGTGGAATATTTTTCTTGGGACAACCCCTTTAATTTATTAAGGGACTTGCACCTCAAGTAGGCGCCTCTCACTCCAGCGCAAAATACCGTAGATCAAGACTGTCTTCATAAATTCCTCACCACTGAGTTAAACATACCTGTATATACTGGCTATCTATTACCGCCACTAGATGGCACTTATCCATGCAGGGGATTTGGAGCTTTGTGTCAGAAAAACTGAATTTCTAAGTGATATTCTGGTTCTATAATAGATGGAATATGTTGTATAAATGCCATAAACAGCTCCTCATACAGCAATGTGTCTCTCTGTTTCAGGTGATGTTAAACGTGTAATGAAAGGTTGTTCTTCCTCAATGGATTCGTGTCAAATAAAACCTCCTAATGTACCCCAGGATGCTAATATAAACTGCTGTCAAAAAAATCTCTGCAACTCCGCCATTACCACTAAGATGTCCCTGCTCCTTGCCGGCTTCTTGGTCCTGATGTCTCTGTGTGTCTCCAGGTTTTGATCGGGTCCTTGACGCTCTGCTGAGACCAACGACATGGCTTGGCCAGCGTATACTATGCACGGCATCTCGCTTACCGAGGGCACATATATCAGCCATTTATATTTGTATTATGGACGCCTTTGCTTATGCAATAAAGAAACTTCTATTTGATGTGTGTTTTTCCATTGTTTGTATTGCTCCAGATTCTGCTCTCTTCACTTCATCAGCAGGCCTCATGGTCTCATTCCCCTCAGGTACTGTACATGCAGTGAGCCCAGCCGAGGAGAGGACGGGGGTGGTAGCAGAGGCTCCATGATGGTCCTAGTCCGCACATGACTACGGTCCTCACCAGCGCTCCCTGGGGGTGGAACACAGTGAAGAGAGGAGCACACCACAGTCCACAATGAGGAGGACAGTTTTTGTGTAACAATAATCACTTCTTTGCTATAGGTCATGGTGGAAAGGCATACTTACTAACGTTTCAGTTGGTAAAATTGGGACATGTAGGCCCCACCCCTGGGAACATCCTAAACCCGTCCGAGAAAACCCACTGGCGGACAGGGTTTGTGATAGCCTGTCCATTTTCATATCAGGACAGCACAACTTTGCCGTGACTGTCTCTGAAAATCAGGAACAGTCCCGCCAAATTGGGGACAGTTGGCAACTATGGCAAAGGGGGACATACATATGCTCACAGCAGTGGTCACCATTCAGATTATGCACGGACTGGCAGATCCTAAATGTCTTGGGGTTGCAAACATGATAAACAGACCTAGTTGTGCTCCCTCAGAGTCCGTTTTCCAGTGTTTCTGCACTTTCTCTCTCTGTTCCAGCCACTGGGGCGCCCATGTTTCTGTCAATCTCAATCTCTCTTCTCTAATTAAAATCGGGCACTACAATGCCCAGCTCAGGGGTTTAGACCTATAGAACAGCAATCTGCCTGTAAAACATGCCTGGGCACCTGAAGCTCTCCGACTCCAGACAAATGTGCTGTGAAGCCCAGTCTTAGACACCCCTAATCTTCACAGTCAATATCATGCACCTCCTCCTGAAAGGGCTTGTCTCACTTCAGCAAATGCCATTTATTCTCTAGACAATGTTATTACAAGATATTTACTAACGTATTGTGATTCTCCATATTGCCTCCTTTGCTGTCTTGATTCATTTTTACATCACATTATACACTTCTCGTATCCAGGGATTACAACCACACTGTAATCCAGCAGCGGTGGTCGTGCTTGTACACTACAGGAAAAAGAAGTGCCAAAAAAATGCACATAATACCCTGACTCTTACATTTAACCCCTTTATAAAGTGGGCTGCCGGTAAACTGCATACCTCCCTTTTTTAAAGTTAGCTGTTCCCGGCATTCTTCAGATGACATGAAAGAAAGAGAGAACATGCATGTCTATACAATATCACAGTTACAGTGCTGCACTCTTCTTCTTCTTCTTCTTCTTCTTCTTCTTCTTCTTCTCTTCCTCTGACCTGCAAAGGAAACACATATACAGCAACAACAAAATAATGTAATTACTTCATAAAGTCATATGTGGCAAGGGGCAATAGCGATCATCTTCCTAGACAGCACAGGGTTGAGGGGTCATGAGTGTAAGGCACAGTCCATGACTAGTCTATAAAAAGTCCAAAATAGAGCAAACAAAAAAGAAAAGTGCAACAAGGTTCTGGGTATATTGTCTAGCTTGGGTCCAGCTCTCAATACAGCCCAAATGATACACAAAATGAATCCCATATGATTTTGTTTTATACGGCATCTTGGGGGCTTTGTACTCTCTCTGGGCACCGAGCTTTAACATTGCAAAACTCTGTTTGGATTACCCGAGAGGGAGGGCGCAACAGGAACAACTTGGATGTAGGGGAACAAATGCTGGAGTCACTAAGGGAGTCCATCACTCTAGCACATTATGGCTCCAAGTCTACACCAGTCAACAAAAAGAAGCCATTAAGCTAGATCCCCAAACTTGACCCAGATCATTTCTCCTCTAAAACTTAACTTTTACTGATCGCAATCAGGGGCCGAGCTATAGCGGGTTCAGAGTTAGCAGTTGCTACCGGGCCCAGGAGCCTGAGGGGGCCCAATTGTGCCACATACGTTATTATAGAAAGTACATGCTGGTCAAGTCATACCTCTGGCTGGAGGGTCAAGAATTTGGCATGGGGTGGGGGGTTGCCATCTCAATTTTTGCCTCAGGCAGCACGAAGGCTATGTGCTTCCCTTCCCCCTGGCCACAAAGCACTGAGTGAAGGGGGTCCCGAGCTGAACTCTTGCACTAGGGCCCATGAGCCTTTAGTTACGCCCCTGATCGCAATTTAGAGAGCTCAGTGAGCAACCTTCAAAAGGTTAAAACTAGTATGTCCAGTCCGTGTACCAAGCATGTTTGTGTGATAGTTGGATCATAGCTGCCAGAGACGTGCACTATCCCTGCGACGCTACCTTATCAATGTTGCCAGTAATCAACTGGCACTATGTGTGACGATGTTTACTGGTGAATTCACTGGTTATCTCACCGATATGATGCAACACCACACACTGGTTACATAATTATCATATATCGTGTAACACCATAGGTTACATGTTTGTTAGAGATCTACACAGGACCAGACTCAGACACCTAAAATGCTATTAACTGCCCCCCGACATGTTTCACCAGCGAACTGGCTTCATCAGGGGTATTGGGCAGCAATGAGGAAGATCGTTGCAAACGTATAAATGACCTGCTAATCCATATTGACATCTATAATATCCAATCAGCTAAAGAGACATATCGTTGCCATAAACACCCAGACCTAGGATGCGCCTATCCCTTCGCTCTGGATAGTGGCTCCTCCTTAACATTCCACCTATGGCGGTGTGCCGGTGGGGTGTAACACATGACGTCATGTGCATCAACAAAGTGCGCATAGACTTATATTGCACCTACCATAGGGATTCCTACGAGGCTGCACCAAGACTTAGTGATCTGCCCGGAAAAGAAGAAATACTACGCATGTCCTGCGCAGACCATCGTTGCCCAAAAACATAGTGAACTGGCCGCAAGTGAATAGAGACTGCGCATGTCCTGCGTGAAGGATCGATGCGCAGGAACTTAGTGAACTGCCCGGGACATGAGTGGGCACTGTGTATGCACTGTGCAGAGGGGCAGTTTGCTGGAATTTGCCAATCACAGTGCCAGCTATCTTAACAATATACAGTGTGTGTCCTGCACATATGTGCCATCACCATTTAGAGGTGCATACATTACAGGGCTGATCATTGTTAGTAGGTCGGAGAGCTTGGTGCTGACAGGTGACACCCTTAGTTTTGCAGAAAGCACGCAGTACTGTCATATTCCTCCCTGCAGTATTAGACAATACCTGACATTACAATAATAAAAGAAAGAGAGGATGACGTTATGCAACACAACCTCTACGAGGGCCAGAGGTAAGTATATGGTATCACATATGATAGTTATGGATGACGCAAGCTGAAAGTACGGACACCAGTAAAACATAATAGATAGGTGCAGTGCCAAGCGAAAAAGGCAAATGGCATCAATCAGCACCCAAGCAAGTGTGCTTTGGGGTGTACAAGCTACTTGTTTGCAACGT
This sequence comes from Bufo gargarizans, assembly GCF_014858855.1. Classification (NCBI taxonomy): domain Eukaryota; kingdom Metazoa; phylum Chordata; class Amphibia; order Anura; family Bufonidae; genus Bufo; species Bufo gargarizans. The sequence goes on from NC_058088.1 coordinate 11,258,049, forward strand.
ACATTGCTCACTTCTGAAGTTACATGATTAACTGTTCAGATACAATCTTCAGTGTCTACAAAAATGATGTATAAGTGAAGCCCTCATTAAGGCCTTTGGGACCCAGACTATGCAGTCTGTATATCTGCAGCCAGCCAGTCGCAGGGGCAACACATGAGGGGCCAAATAGTATAGCACACAGTTCATCAGTTTACTCACGGTTAGCAGATAGCCTCCCTGGGCTGCCAGCACAGTGTTGAGGTGGACAGCACGAAATCCGCCGGGGCACACTCTGTGGTAGGAAGCATCAGCCAAGATGGTGGTTGAGGTGCCCTTGATGTTAGGGGTGCTTAGGGTGCTTGTTGCGGCTGAGTCCCTTGATGGTTTTTGTCGTGACGCCAGTACCGTTAATGGTGGTACAACCATAGGTAGTAATAATGAGGTAGACAGTGGTACGATGCAACTCACAACTTTTACTTTGGATGGCTTTTAGTTGCAGTAGTACAAATATGCAGTCTCTAGATGGTACAGAGTTAATTCTGCAAATCCACTGTTTTAGGCTTGTCAGGTTTCTTGGGTTTTGGAGCAGTGGGTTACTTCTACGTCAGTGGAACTTCTGGTGAGGTGGCCGGAGGCTATGGTATCCTTCACCTAAAATATCCCAAAGGTCCTTTATGCCTGGGTTACGGCTTTTATACTTTGAATGAATTTAAATTTGTCCTTCTCTCTTGTCCCTTTCTGGACTAAGACTTCCGTTTAGAGCTGAAGTGCTGGATCTGCACCTTTTCACTCTCTGATCTTCACACTGACCTGTGGTCTCACTCTATTCAACTCTCCATCTGCCTCAACCCACTAACTAGGCCTGACCTAGATATATATAGGACCTGAACTTTATCCCCATCTAGTGGCGGGATGTAAAACTTACACCTAATAGGCCTGTTCACAGGGATTTTGCAGATACATAAATGCAAAGTTATACATGACAACCTAGTGCTCTAAAAAAACATAAAAAGTGCTGTTAAGCAGTGCCCACACACACGTAGTGGGACGCTGCATATCCACTTCGTTTCTTCTTGTAAAAGGATTCTATCCAGATTTCCCTTCCTCACCCTTAGGGATTTATAACATATACCCCAGAATTTCAAACAATTGGGGTCACCGTCATGAAAATGTCTCACAAGTCTGGATGTAGCAGTATCTGCCTTGGTATTGATACTGCTAATATTTTGACAGATGGGGGGGTCTTAATTCTTGTATTGTTTTGCCAACATAAATTTTCGGACAGGGACATTGGGCAATGTAAATAATACCCATCGACTGACAGTTGATAAATTCTTTAATACGATATTCCTTATTATCAACAGGATTGCTGAAGATCTTTGTTTTCTTAATATAAGAGCAAAAAGAGCACCTTCCACAGGGATGTGTACCTACTGTCTTTGACTAGAGCCATGTAGTGGAAGGGGGTTCGGAGACAAAGACACTATGCACAAGAGTGTCTTTGAGATTTTTCCCTCTTCGATATGCAATGCTGGGATGTGTGGTTATCACGTCTCGCAAATCATTATCTGCCTGAAGGATGTGCCAGTGTTTGCTGAGAACTTGATATACTTCTGAACTCTGGGCATCATACATGCCTATACACCTAATAACCTGTGAGTCAGTGACTTGTCTGTTGTCACATAGCAAATCAGACCGGTTCGTCCCCTTAGCACGTGCAAAGGCATTATGTAACACATTTTTTGGATCTCCTTTTTGTCTAAACCGTTGATACAAGTTTGCACTTTCTTTGAAAAAACTGGACTCTTCAGTACAATTTCTACGGGCCCTAATGTACTGACCAATAGAGATGCCCCTTTTAAGTGGCAAGGGGTGGAAGCTTTACCAGTGTAATAATCTATTTATCCTCTTTCAATTTGATCCCAAAAAAATTTAATTCATATAAATTGATCTCCACAGATGAGTTCAAATTTCTTCTCAATCCGCATCCAATGAATGCGACGTTGTACGCAAATCAAAAGATACATAAACAAAGACGACCGATTCCTGGCAGACCTATTGTTTCTGGTAATAACAGTCACACGGAAAATATTAGCCAATATGTAGATGTATCTCCTTTTGTTCCAAGTTTACCATCCTATATCAAGGATACTAAGGACGCGGTCACCAGACTCCAGGAAATCCAGGTCACAGCAAACACCAAATTGGCAAGTCTTGATATTAAAGCGTTATACACAAAAATCGGACACGACTTGGGTATTTTGGCTGCTTCTACGTTTCTTTACACCAAGGGTACACAGTTTCACTCACATAATGAATTTGTTCTCACGCTCTTAAGTTTTTTTAATCAGGATCTCCGTGGATCCTGGTGGCCGCATTCTAACTGAGATATAACGCAAACCTACGTCCACGAACAGTTTATTACACTGGCAAAGCTTCCACCCCTTGCCACTTAAAAAGGGCATTCCTATTGGTCAGTATATAAGGGCCAGTAGAAATTGTACTGAAGAGTCCAGTTTTTTCAAAGAAAGTGCAAACTTGTATCAACGGTTTAGACAAAAAGGAGATCCAAAAAAAGTGTTACATAATGCCTTTGCCCGTCCTAAGGGGACGAACCGGTCTGATTTGCTATGTGACAACAGACAAGTCACTGACTGACAGGTTATTAGGTGTATAGGCACGTGACGTTGATTACTGGCAACATTGATTAGGTAGCGTCGCAGGAATAATGCACGTCTCTGGCAGCTATGATCCGCCCGGCAGTGTGTTATTGTAAACAAAAGAGCATGAACTGCTCTGAACCCAGACAACCCCTTTAAGTTTTAGTGGAGAAATTGTCTGGGTCAAGTTTGGGGCTTCCTTTTTGTTGATTGATTTAAGTATACCCATACCCAGATAGGCTCCGCTAGGGATTCTTTTGAGAAGTCTACACCAGCACTTTGTTTGACAAGGAGCCTTGCCCGCTACTTACAGATCTTCCTACAGTTGCTGGTGCCTTGGGCGCAGGTGTTGTTGGCAGTAGTGGTTTACGGTACATCCAGGAGCAGCAGCTGGGAAAGCAGATGTTATAGTGGCACAGGGCACCAAAATACCTTCTTATGGGTGCTAGGAGGCCTCACACCAGGCACAATCTATTTCAGAGATAACTAGATATAAATCAGTTAAGTTCCAGGGTAGTGTGTACACAAAGCTGGGGATGATCTAGCAAGAAGTTCACACATTTTTCTCTGCATATCTTGGGGGTGGTTCAATAACATCAGACGCAGTAGTGTCACGGATGGTGTAACAGAAAACAAGAAGTTACAAATAGGAATCCGACTGGCTTGATCCAAAACTAAGGAACAAAAGGGTGACCCCTATTAAAGCCCTGAAGCTCTCCCTGTCTTCTCAGCCCATGCAAAGATCTCAGTGATAGAAGGTTGCATGTCCACGTACCTAGACTGAATGACACCTGCAAACCCTATAACAGTGAGGGGACACAACCACCAGCTCCCTGCACTTAATACGGAGGGAGTCAGGGTCACCTAGAACCAAGCCAACAGGAAAACAACAAATACAGAAATAGACTTATCTGAAAACCCAGCTGTAGCAACTTCTAGCAGAGAACACAATCTAGGATGTAATATAAACCGCAAGGTGAGGCAGTATGGGGAGGAGATATATAGGGAGGCAATCACTGCTAATAGATTACAGCTGGGAGAGGGAGGAGAGATGTCAAAACGAAAGCAAAACAAAAGAAGATCATGCAGGAGGTACTGAAGAACGTCTATCCGAACTTCTCAAAGATCTGGTGGTGACAAGTAGGCTCTGAAGCAGGAGATGCATCAGTCCTCAGTCACCTGCTTCAGCAGGAGTGGTGGTCTCCTCCTATTCATGATATCCCAATAGGATCTCCTCCATTTCTCTTTAAAGCTCTGCAAACCATGCGAGAGGGTGACAGGCAGGGGCGTCGCTAGGTTAAAACATTCGGGGCCTGGGCCCCGCATGTTTTGTCCCATGCCCCGAATGTCCTGCCTGCCTGCTAGATGCAACTGTATTGCCGTACACAGAACGGCAAATACAATTGAATCTTATACTGGGAACAGGCGAAGGACCTTTGGTGACATCACAGGTCATGTGATCAGCAAAACAGGCTGTGATAGGATGACCTGGATGATGTCACCATCCAGGTCATCCTATCACAGCCTGTTTTGCTGATCACATGGCCTGTGATGTCACCAAAGGTCTTTCGCCTCTTCCCAGTTCAGGATTGGACCGGAGTCAAGAGGAGAAGGAGCCTAATAGTGATGTCTGTACAGGCGAGGTAAGTGAAGGGAGAGGTAGAAAAAAACTGGGAGTTGTAGTTATTTAACTGGGATGTATTTTAGGGCTGAAGGGAGGGATGTTATTGACATGGAACTGTGTGCTTGATGTGGCTGGGGGAGGGAGGGATGTTATTTACATGGGACTGTATGTTGAAAGTGGATGGTGGGGGGGAATGATGTTTATGTACATGGGACTTAATGTTTAGGGTAGGCTACGTTCACACTTGCGTTTGGTGATCCGCTTGTGAGATCCGTTTCAGGTCTCTCACAAGCAGCCCCAAATGCATCAGTTTAACCCCAATGCATTCTGAATGGATGCGGATCCATTCAGAATGCATTCGTTCGGCTCCGTGCGGTCCCCCGTTCCATTTTGGAGGCGGACCTCAAAATGCTGCAAGCAGCGTTTTTTGTGTCCGCATGGCCTTGCGGAGCCAAACGCATCCGTCCTGACAATGTAAGTCAATGGGGACGGATCCCTTTGCATTGACACAAAATGGTGCAATTGTAAACGGATCCGTCCCCCATTGACTTTCAATGTAAGTCAGGACGGATCCGTATTGGGACTTAGAAATTAAAATCTAATACAAACAAATTGGTCCTGAACGGATGCATTCGTTTGTATTATCGGTGCGGATCCGTCCTGTACAAGTACATGAACGCAAGTGTGAAAGTAGCCTTAGGGGGTGATGTTTACATGGGATTGTGCGTTGGAGGCGGCTGGGGAAGAGGTGATGTTATTTACATGGGACTGTATGGTGGAGGGAGGATTATAACTGCAGGGGGCACTGCAAATCCAGGGGACATTATAGGCGTTCTTATTACTGCTGGGGGCTCTATAGGAGGGTCTTGTAGATCTGCCTTATTTCTACTAAGCGCACTATGGGGGCCTTATTACTACTGTGGGGTCTGTAGGGAGCTTTATTGCCACTGGGGGAACAATAGGGGGCCTTATTTCTACTAGGGACTCTGTGAGGGTATTATTAATATGGGAGGGCATTGTTGAGGAGCATTATCACGGTTGGGGCAGTGTTACTAATAAGGGCATTCTAGAAGGGAATTACTATTGGTGGGACTATGAGGAGCACTATTACTATGGGGGGCAGTAATGTTTCTTTAGGATAGTATTTGGGGGTATGAGGGGGGGGGGGTTGAGGTTTTGGCATAGAAAGCAGCAGGATAACACTGTGGGGACTCCAGTTGGGGGATAATGATAGAAAGTGAGGAAGCTAAGATGTCTGTGTGTCACACTCTGCAGAGACGAGGCGGCTGAGAGAAGTTGTCCAGACCGAGAAGACGATGACAGAGAGGAGACGTCACCTGGAGGCCCTGGATGTGACAGGTAAGTGCCGCTGTATAGCAAGTACAGCATAGTGCGGGGGGGGGGCATATTTATTGGGGCTTGTGCCCCGGATCTTTTGAGACCCTAGCAACGCCCCTGGTGACAGGATATAATGTGTTCTTCTCCACAGCTACACAGCACTGGTCTCCAAGCAGGCACAGGGAGGCTGAAGTCCTGCCCTCTTGCTGATGCATCTTATGCAGAAGAGAAGTTGCGCACTAATACTAAATGCAATCCACAATACACAAGTAATTAATAACATTGAGGTGTAAATTATGCCTAAAACAGAAAATCTGTGCAAGACCTTAAATAAATTTGCAGTGAACAGGGACGAAGGGGCAATCTGTGAGGTACGGTGGGCCGATAGGGGTAGTAGTAGTTTGTACTCACAGTTAGCAGAGCCTACCTGGGCCGGCGTGCAGTGATGGGGAAGACAGCACTAAATCCTCCGGGGCACTCTCTAGTACAGGGATCACCAGCAGTGTTCTCTCTAAGCTGCCTGCTTCATAAGTATGCTGGGGACAGACCTGGAGGGCATGCTTCTGCAGAACACAAGGGGTAAAACCACTGGCAGGAACACACCATCACATCCCAGTGATAGTCTATCATTGGGATGGTGTGTTTCTGCCAGTGGTTTCACCCCTTGTGTTCTGCAGCAGCATGCCCTCTACCTATATACAGCCTATACCTATGTACAGCCTACAACTATATACTGCCTAGACCTATATACAGCCTATACCTATATACAGTCTACACCTATGTACAGCCTATACCCATATACTGCCTATACCTATATACAGTCTATACCTATACAGCCTATACATATATACAGTCTATACCTATACAGCCTATACATATATACAGTCTATACCTATATACAGTCTACACATATGTACAGTCTACAAACTGTAGACTGTACATATTGTGTAGACTGTATATAGGTATAGGCTGTATATTGGTGTAGACTGTATATAGGTATAGGCTGTACATAGGTATAGGCTGTATATAGGTATAGGTTGTATATAGATATGTACATAGGTATAGGCTGTATATAGGTATAGACTGTATATAGGTATAGGCTGTATATATGTTCATTGGTATAGGCTGTATATAGGTATATCTAGCTCATATCTATCTATCTATCTCATATCTATCTCACAGGTGTTATATTGTACGGTGTCGGGGGGTAATAATTCAATTAAGAATTATTAATTTTGGTCATAAAAATTATTAACCATAAAAAATAAAATTTATAAAATTTGTCATAAATTCTTAAAATCATGACCTGGTGAATTGTAGACAACCTAATTGATACAATTCACATCTGACTCCGACTATTTCCTCAGATAAATAAGTTCTTTTTGACGTGAGATGACGTTAATGATAAAACATGTAGTTCTGCATTATACAATATTACAAATGTATTATAAAAATATGCAGATTTATTGGTTACATGGTTATAAACATATATAAGTAAATAAACACAATGATACATGCAAATGAATATATATATATATTATTAATATAAAGCATTACAAGCTTAACAATACATGTGAGTGGAAATAACTTGTCACATTATAACCAAGCCATTATTAGGTTAGGATATCAAAATAGGAACATAAGTTATATACATCACTCCTGTTCAGAGAAAACCTCATGATATCAGGACGGGCATGTCTAATCCTAGACATCAATATTGAATGCTAAATACATTCCACCCCCCTCTAACCAACTACACATCACATGACTTCAAGATGGGCAAATCCATCCAAGGATATAACTTTAGAAGAGATAACTGTATCCTTCCACCCCATCCTGGACTATTTTCACACATATGACTTTGGTAAGACTATTAAGACAAATAACAGGGATCTAGGATCATTGCTAGATCATATCTTAAATGGGAAGGACTTGGAATAAGTCTTTCCTGTGGGAATCCATGAATTAGCTTGGCGAAGAATGTTCTATCTCTATATATATATATATATATATATATATATCTATAAGCAATTATTTAATGCTTTGCTAAATTATGAGTCATGATTCTTCTGCAGGTAGAATGAAGCCTCACAATATCCTAAGACTACATCTCAATATGGAGATGATAAATTAATTTAATTATTTATTTATTTGCCAATCTAGATGGTATAATTTCACCCACACTATCAAATTAGTCTTAATAAAATGAAATATAATTTTCTGTGTCTCTTACCAAGTCCTAGTAGAAATCTCACTTCTGCTCCTAGGAAAGCTGGGTGGTCCATCATAGCACATCTCACCATGGCTTTCATCTTGATAGACCCCTCTAAAGAGCTTAACTTCTCTTTCCTCTCTTTCTCCTCTCCTCTTTCTTGTGTGTGTGTCCTTTCTCCCCCCTGTGTATGGTTTATGATCACAAACTTATCAGTTAGACACACCTTCCTAGTTTGGAACTTTCCAATCATTGTCGGATGGGTGTGACTATTGATAAGAAATATGACATCATAACCTTACCCAGAATGCACTTTTCCTACTGTTGTAATGTCACCTACTCATACCTAGGTGGCACTGCTGTGGAGGCTATTTGCATCATAGTATAAAGGGTTAACTTATGTAAGTCTGAATAAACGTATTATATACATTTGACCTTAAAAGCTTTAATTCAAAGCTATAGGGATTAATTCTGACACTTGTAGCAATTAGAGACAGACCTCTAGCTATCTCTCTGAATGTTTCTCACACTGTTGATTTATGCATCATAAATAACTCGAATCTCCTTGTTTTCTCACAGAGATATCAGTACCTCCTGTTATACCAAAGATGTGAATAATTGTTACAAAACACACATCTTCACAGACACCCTTTAAGAGACAAATATTCACAGTAAAACAATAAACACAGACGCTAAGCTATTATCCAAAGTTTTGGCCAGGAGGCTTTCACGGGTCATATCCACTATTATCCACCCAGACCAAAATGGCTTTATGCCAAAAAGGGGTACCCATCATAACCTGCATAGGCTATTTATGAATATTCAGTCCCCGGGGTGCGGTGCCCGCTCCATCCTGTCGTTGGATGCCACCAAAGCCTTCGACAGGGTGGAGTGGACTTTTCTCTGGGAGGTGATGAAAAAAATGGGCTTTGGCCCTAGATTTATGGCGATGGTTCAGTTATTATATAGCTCCCCAGCTGCTAGGATCAGGATTAACGATACGATTACAGAGAGCTTCACCCTAGGAAGAGGCACCCGCCAAGGCTGTCCTCTCTCCCCTCTTTTGTTCAATATTTATATTGAACCCTTAGCAGCCAGTATAAGGCAGGATTTGCAGGTGGCCGGCTTCGGTATAATGGGGAAGCATGACCGTGTATCTCTTTACGCAGATGACATCTTGGTTTTTCTTCATCAAACAGAAACCACTCTCCCTCGCATAATGGATTTGGTTGGTTTTTTCTCTGCTCCGTCTGGTCTGGAGATCAATTGGGAGAAGACTGTTCTCCTCCCTATAGACGAGCTGCGAGGCGATTGGGATAACCAGTTAACAGTCTCTGAATCAATAAAGTACCTGGGGATTTCAGTTTCTGCCAAACCTCAGGAATATCTACAACTTAACTTGATTCCCCTGCTGATAAAGCTGAGGGCTAAAATCAAGATATGGCAAAAAATTCTGCATACAAGAGCTGATAGAATTTCTTTAATAAAAATGGTAGTACTGCCACAGGTTCTTTATGTCCTGCGCAACTCGCCTGTATGGATTGCAGATAAGTATTTTAGACTGATAGAGCGGATGCTTAACGACCTACTATGGGGGAGGAAGCGTGTTAGATTGAAGGCGCTTTATTTCTCCATGCCTTATAACCAGGGAGGCCTTAACCTCCCCTATTTTAGGGGTTATTTTATGGCCTCTCAACTCTGCCTTTTTAATGACTGGGAAAATAGCAGTTTTTGCAGTAAAGTGGTGAAAGACTCAGGTTTTACGGATTTCTTTACTGTCCGACTACCTATCAAATATACAGATCGGGTATACACTTTTCTGCAGAATGGCTATAAAGACCTGGCGGGTTATTAGGAGCTGGTGTGGAGTTAAGGCATCACTCATTTGCACCCCATTGTGGCATAATCCAAAGCTTTTGAATTTAAGGGACTTGAATTGCTGCCAGTATTGGAGGACTAAGAATGTTGAGTACTTACATCAGGTGGTTAGTGGTGGACAAATTCTGTCTTCGATGGAATTAGGGCAAAGGGCAAATTTGGGTGAGGTGGCCTGGTACGCATATTTCCAATTGAGGTCTGCACTTTCTAGCACTCTGAATAGTCACCTTTTTCTTATAGATACTCCTGAATTCTTACACGATTTAATTACTAAGAAAGCTGTCACGAAAATTAAAATATCACATTGCTATAGACACTTAATGAAACTTTTTTTTTTGGGTGTTCTTTCACCAGGACAGAAGTCCTGGTCTTCGTTACTCTTAGAGGTGGGTCCCCCAGATTGGGAGAACATAGGGGAAAGTTTAAAACATGTTTCACATAATTTTAATCACACTGTTGTACAATTTAACATTTTGCACAAAATATATGTGACACCTATGTGGTTATATAGAAGAGGACTTAGAGCTTCCTCCGATTGCCCACGTTGTGGCGACTCCGAGGCAGATCACTTACACCTGTTTTGGGACTGCCCAATGGTGGGTAGCTACTGGAGATCGGTCCAGACCACCTTGGCTCGTAAACTTAACATTGTTGTTCCTCTGTCTCCCAGGATATGGGTCTTGGGAGACTTATCGGAGGTTAATTATCAGCCCATAAAACGTCAATTATTGATTAAGGTTATGTTCTTGGCCAGGCTTCTTGTCTCTAGACTATGGTTTAGCCCCTCCGCTCCAGATTGCAGTAATTGGCTGGCCTTGGTCGAGAAAGTGAAAAGCTATGAGAGGATTCTGTATAAACAAAGAGGATCCTATTTAAAATGGGGTAAACTGTGGGAAGACTGGGATATGGTTTAATTAATTTGGAATTTTTCTTTTTATTATATGTGCATGTATGTATGTGTATGTGTGTGTATGTATATATATATATATATATGTATATATGTATGTGTATGTATGTGTATGTATATATATATATATATATATATATATATATATATGTATGTATACTTTGTTTCTCTTCCCTTTTTATTTTTTTCCTGCAAGGTTGGGAGGGGAGGGATAGGTGGGGTGGGTCGGGGACGATCTTAGATTTTATAATATTATAAATGTTATGTGGATATGTATTTTTGCATTATAAATAAAATATGATATAAAAAAAAAAAAAAAAAAAGAGACGAATGTTCTCCTAATGAGAAATATATATACAATATACTGGATACATGTCTTCATAACATATAACAATATAATATAAAGTAATATATATATATATATATATATATATATGTCCTACTGATTGTCTTATGCTAAGGACTAAAGCTCATTAAATGAATACATGAATATTATATATTTTGCTTCATTAATAAATGCCTAATTGTATAGGTAATTATCACCAGCTGCATAGAGGTTATCTTTATCTCTCGTCATAAATTTAAAAGTAGACAAGGAGGCCTCTTCTCAGACTGGTACATTCATGAGAAGAATAACACTAAAGAGCAGAAACCTTTGCGCGACCTTACTTTGGCCTACTCAAGACATACAAAATTATAAATATAGTCGAGCATGGCTCTTAAAGGCAATGAACATTCATCTTGACTAGAATGAATTGAATATCAATGCATTTACCTATGAAAAGGCACAACAACGGCATGGTGTAGCCGCCATACATTTGCTGTACAGTATACATTATAATCCCTGTACCATGCCATACAATATACATTATAATCCCTGCACCATGCCGTTCAATATACAGTATAACACCTACACTGTAGGGTTATGTTGTATATTGTACAGCATGGTGCAGGGATTATAATGTATACTGTACAGCATGGTGCAGGGATTATAATGTATAGTGTACAGCATGGTGTAGGGATTATAATGTATATTGTACAGCATGGTGCAGGGATTATAATGTATAGTGTACAGCATGGTGCAGGGATTATAATGTATACTGTACAGCATGGTGCAGGGATTATAATGTATACTGTACAGCATGGTGCAGGGATTATAATGTATACTGTACCGCATGGTGTAGGGATTATAATGTATATTCTACAGCATGGTGCAGGGATTATAATGTATACTGTACAGCATGGTGCAAGGATTATAATGTATATTGTACAGCATGGTGGAGGGGCTATAATATATATTATACTGCATGGTGTAGGGATTATAATGTATATTACACAGCATGGTGCAGGGATTATAATGTATATTATACAGCATGGTGCAGGGATTATAATGTATTCTGTACAGCATGGTGTAGGGATTATACTGTATATTACACAGCATGGTGCAGGAATTATACTGTATTGTACAGGATGGTGCAGGGGTTATACTGTATGCTCTTTGACGTGACAATTATCTTAGGTTTTCCTATCGCCCACCTTTGATGGCGCTGTGCCCAGCTCTGACCCAACCCCGCTCAGCAGCTGCCAAGGCTTCGAGGGAACACTGATCACCAGCCAGATGGTAGTTGAGGTGCCCTTGATGGTATAAGTGTTTAGGGTGCTTTGGAGGCTGGGCCCCCGGTGTTCGTGATGCCAGCACCGTTAGGTGCAAATGAAGGTGGTAGAAAGGATGAGGAGTCAATTGTTGTAAACAGCAGAACTTTTACTTGAACAATTGTCTCAGGGTAGTCAGTACAGGTCATGTAGATAGCATAAGTAATAATCTAAATATTGGTTCAGCTGTATTCCTGGTAACAGGCTTGACAATTGTAACTTGAGAAGTTTTCCTTCTTCCTATATCTGTCTATACTTTGTCCACACTCTAGCACCCAGGTACTGAATATAATATCTCTTACTGGTCAGTACATTCCACAGGGCGGCTCCCTAATGGCAGGCATCAGTCTTCTGCTCCATTCTTTGGAAAGGATGCTTACTGAAGAATTACAGTCCACTATGTCCATAGAGGCATGTGGTAAAGGATAATTTTGCGCATTAAAGGAGTTCTTCGGGCTAACCCTAATTTGGGGCATAATTCTAACCTGTGGAGGGAAGAATGTTGGTCTGGTACTTACCTTCCACAGAGCACCCCTTTCCAAGATTCGCCTCCCGATCATGTGACTGCTCCTGTCGGGATTTCTGGTCTTCCGGTAAGTCTTCGTCTTCTTCTCTTCCTTTCTTGAGCAGGTGACGGATCGTTATGAATGACGTCACTGCCTCCTGCAAAAGAAAGCTCCGGTCGGCATTCAGCTATTGCGCATGCGCGGGATTGCTCTCACTGGGGGCACTGACTTACACTGTGGATGGCACATTGGGGCAATGAGGATGGCACATGGGGGCACTGGATTTCACTGGGGCACTGTGGATGGAACATTGGGCACTGTAGCTGGCACATGGGGAACTTTGGATGGCAATGGGAGCACTATTGATGGCATATAGGTGCACAGGATGTCACTGGGGAACTGTGGATGGCACATTGGGGCCATGTGGATGGCACATAGGGATACTGGATGTCACTGGGGCACTGTAGATGGCACATTGGGCACTGTGGATGGCACATGGGGCACACTGGATGGCACTTTGGGCACATTGGATGGCACGTGGGGGAACTGTGGATGGCACATGAGGCACTGTGGATGGCACATGGGGCACTGGGTGGCACATGGGGGCACTGGATGGCACATGGGGTACTGTGGATGGCACAGGGGCACTGGATGTCACTTGGGGCATGGTGGATTTCACTGTTATAGGTCACTCTAGATGTCACTGTTAATGGGGGCACTGTGGATGTCACTGTTATGGGGACACTGTGGATGTCACTGTTATGGGGGCACTGTGGATGTCACTGTTATGGGGGTACTGTGGATGTCACTTTTATGGGTGCACTGTGGAGGTCACTGTTATGGGGGAACTGTGGAGGTTACTGTTATGGGGCACTGTGGATGTCACTGTTATGGGGGCGCTGTAGATGTCACTGTTATGGGGGCACTGTGGATGTCACTGTTATGGGGGCACTGTGGATGTCACTGTTATGGGGGCACTGTAGATGTCACTGTTATGGGGGCACTGTGGATGTCACTGTTATGGGAGCACTGTGGATGTCACTGTTATGGGAGCACTGTGGATGTCACTGTTATGGGGGCACTGTGGAGGTCACTGTTATGGGGCACTGTGGATGACACTGTTATGGGGGGCACTGTGGATGTCACTGTTATGGGGGCACTGTGGAGGTCATTGTTTATGGGGGCACTGTGGAGGTCACTGTTATGGGGGCACTGTGGATGTCACTTTTATAGGGGCACTGTGGATGTCACTGTTATGGGGGCACTTTGGAGGTCATTGTTTATGGGGGCACTGTGGATGTCACTGTTATGGGAGCACTGTGGATGTCACTGTTATGGGGGCTCTGTGGATGTCACTGTTATGGGGGCACTATGGAGGTCATTGTTTATGGGGGCACTGTGGATGTCACTGTTTTGGGGGCGCTTTGGATGTCACTGTTATGGGGCGCTTTGGATGTCACTGTTATGGGGCGCTGTGGATGTCACTGTTATGGGCGCTCAGTATGAGTGATAAGGCTCAGGCACACAACTGTATCTGTTTTGTGGTCTGCAGTTGCGGATCCACTAAATAAGGATACTGTCCGTGTGCGATTCACATTTTTTTTTTGCAGTCCTATTGAGTTATATGGGTTTTCGATCTGCCTTTTGAGGACCAGAATAGGACATGTTCTATCTGTCACAGAACTGACGCACGAATGTGGAAAGCACAGGGACTTCATCAGTGTACTTTCCATATCCGTATGTCAGTTCCAGAAAAGATAGAACATGTCCTATCCTGGTCCTCAAATTCATAGAACTCAATGGGACTGCAAAAAATGTGGATTGCAAAATGGATCCAGTTGTATGCATAAGGGTTTAGATACACAGCTCAGCAGGCAGGATCATACAAGACAGGATTAGATACACGCTTCAGCAGGCAGTATCGCACACAACAGGCTGTGTATCAGGCACATACCTGAGAGGAGACAGAGTGAGAAGTAGAGTCCTGTCTGGGTGTATGCTGCAGGCAGAGCAGTGGAGGGGGGGCGTGGCCAGACTGTGACTCATCACTGTGCAGTGCAGCCAGAACTGTGTATCAATAAAGTTATGTATTCAACAAAACAAGTAAACAGAGCTGCCAGTATAATCTAATGTTTTCCAGGGGGGAAAGAAAGCTCAGACATGAAAAATAAGTATTGGGGGTATATGTGTGGAAGGTGAGGGGTGTTAGGAGCATAAAAAAAGAAGTTTGATTTTGGACCGGACAACATCCGGCTGTGCCCAGGTACTGTTAGGTTCCTCCTGGTCACTGGTGCTTGTGAAGTCCATTGGCTAATTTAGCTCCAACCTCCACTAGACTTTCTCTATATCCAGACGTAGACTCCCTGGTCCGTGCTGCTGTAATACTGTTCTCTATACTCCCTTAGCCTGATCAGGGCCAAGGGGCTAAAATAGCAGCTACATTGTGGACTAGGCCTGTTCTGCTCCTCCATTAACTTCCTTCCTTCTGTTCTGCTAACTTCCTCTCACACCCAATATTAGCATACCCGGCCCAGACTATATATATAAGTGGTTCCAGCACCACCTAGGGGCGAATAAATCTAATAACACCCTAACAGCCTGGTAACAGGAATTACAGCTTGATACCACAATACACAATATACAATTACATACACATATCAACAGTTTAAAGTGCCCACGACAAGTTGTGCAGGTGCTACTAGGGGGCTAGGGGGACATACTCTTCAGTATATTTTATTTTTTTACACGTGGGGCCCAAGCATAAGGAACAACCCAGGAACTTTAGGCCGCTTAAAGAGGTTATCCAAATAGTACAAATACCTCCTACAATGCCCGGGCCCTCCTATAGACAATACTTACCAGGTCCCCGACACCCGCGTCCCTCCAGAACCTTGTACGGACACCGCTGCATCTCCCCGTCGAGTGGATCAAAACATCTGCCAATGGGTGGGAGCAGCCAATAGCAGCCTGTGACGGTTACCAGCCTCCCTAGCATCGCGGGTGACTGGAAGATGCAGCGGTGGCTGTACAGGAATCTGGAGGGACGCGGGTGCCGGGGACCGAGTAAGTATCGTCTATAGTAGGGGCCTGGGCATTGTGGAGGGTATTTGTACTACTGGATAACCCATTTAATCCACCTCTGGTGGGGAGCAGTTGTCTTTATCTGCCTTAGGCACCAAAATGCCTTGGCCTGGCCTGCATGACACACCTCTTTGTAGACAGTCTTCACTCTAATATATAATGGTCCTCAACAGGAGATCCCTTTAGCTACAAAAAAAAACTCCCTAAAATGGAACTAGTGTAAAAATACATTTTAGAAACTAGAAAAACACAAAAAAAACAACTTAGTTGTATTTGATAAGTTTCATCATTAAGGAAATGTGTCTTCACTGTGAGACTGCAATAACTTTTCCATTAACTCTGCCAGTTAAGGGATAAACGACCTGCCTCCACCAGGAAATGCTGCAATCATGAATATTACGAGACCTATAAAACAGTGAAAAAGAGACAGACCCGGATTTAGTGGAAGCAGATAATCAGACCACCATGCAGATCACACCTTTATCCCTTTCCATTGTCACCTTGTTCAGCATTCAGACGTACGGTAAGTAACCTGCTTGTCTCCGCTATACCTAGACTATGTCCGGGAGGAGGTGACACTACAGTGTGCACCTGATGATGGTGGACTCTCCAATCTTTTCTTATTTTTGTTATATTTTATGCATAAGTCAATAAGTGAGTGTCCATGGATGAGATAATTATAAATTGTCAATGTAAGAAAAGTTGAAGGAGTTGTCTGTGTCACAGTGCTGTTCACTGTGAGAGTTGTGGCCGTGTAGGCTGGCTGCAGGCTGACTCCTGTAAATGTGGGTTGCTTGGGGCTGCGTGCTGGCTGCGGTGTCTTGTGTGAACAGCACCGTGACAGCACATCACACCCACCCTCCGGAGGCAACACCACACAGAAGGGCAGATGGTAAAAAAGAAAAAATCCCTGGGTCAGTGGCAAGGGGCTACACCCATCCAGACATAAGACAGACTGACCACAAGCCCCACAGCTCACAGATGGATATAGCTGTGTTTGAGGGCACCTGATAAGCCACACACACAGGAACAGACCAGGGAAAGTTAACCCCATCAAAACCAGGATTAACAAGAAGCTCTGAACAAATGATACAGGCCACAGTTCACACACAAGGCCGCAGCCAGCATGCATCGCAGAACCAGGATACATGGAAACACCCACAGCCAGTACACAAAGCGCATGCATCCAGCCTGCACGGCACTGGTGACGGGAACCATAGAGATACAGATGCAGCCCCAAGCAACCAGCATACACAGGAGTCAGCCTGCAGCCAGTACGCAATAGGGCATGCAGCCAGCCTACACGGCCACAACTGTCACAGTGAACTGCACCGTAACAGTCTGCTTTATTAATATTGATGACCTATCCTCAAGATAGGTCTTCAATATCAGATTGGCAGGTGATGACTTCTGGCACCCCCGCTGAGCGCTGCCTTCTCTTCACTGCTCACTGTTTACCTAATGGCCATGGCAAATTCAGCGGTGATCATTCTAATTACTTCTAAGCTGTTCCATTCATTTCTATGAGATGGCTTTGTAGTATACACTTACATAGGATGGAGCCGAAGCAAATGGAACGGCTTGGGTTACTTCTAGTGTTGAGGGAAGCATTCGAAATCGAATCTGGTTAGAAGTTTGGAAAAACTTTGATACACAATGAATTCGTATTTCCTCACGCTTCGTGGTAACGAATCAGGTTTTCCTAAAATAGCAGCTGCACATGTTACAAATCAAAACTAAGTGTAGAGGAGGCAAACTCGGGAATGCAAGATCACCCATACAGGGAGTGCAGAATTATTAGGCAAGTTGTATTTTTGAGGATTAATTTTATTATTGAACAACAACCATGTTCTCAATGAACCCAAAAAACTCATTAATATCAAAGCTGAATATTTTTGGAAGTAGTTTTTAGTTTGTTTTTAGTTTTAGCTATTTTAGGGGGATATCTGTGTGTGCAGGTGACTATTACTGTGCATAATTATTAGGCAACTTAACAAAAAACAAATATATACCCATTTCAATTATTTATTTTTACCAGTGAAACCAATATAACATCTTAACATTCACAAATATACATTTCTGACATTCAAAAACAAAACAAAAACAAATCAGTGACCAATATAGCCACCTTTCTTTGCAAGGACACTCAAAAGCCTGCCATCCATGGATTCTGTCAGTGTTTTGATCTGTTCACCATCAACATTGCGTGCAGCAGCAACCACAGCCTCCCAGACACTGTTCAGAGAGGTGTACTGTTTTCCCTCCTTGTAAATCTCACATTTGATGATGGACCACAGGTTCTCAATGGGGTTCAGATCAGGTGAACAAGGAGGCCATGTCATTAGATTTTCTTCTTTTATACCCTTTCTTGCCAGCCACGCTGTGGAGTACTTGGACGCGTGTGATGGAGCATTGTCCTGCATGAAAATCATGTTTTTCTTGAAGGATGCAGACTTCTTCCTGTACCACTGCTTGAAGAAGGTGTCTTCCAGAAACTGGCAGTAGGACTGGGAGTTGAGCTTGACTCCATCCTCAACCCGAAAAGGCCCCACAAGCTCATCTTTGATGATACCAGCCCAAACCAGTACTCCACCTCCACCTTGCTGGCGTCTGAGTCGGACTGGAGCTCTCTGCCCTTTACCAATCCAGCCACGGGCCCATCCATCTGGCCCATCAAGACTCACTCTCATTTCATCAGTCCATAAAACCTTAGAAAAATCAGTCTTGAGATATTTCTTGGCCCAGTCTTGACGTTTCAGCTTGTGTGTCTTGTTCAGTGGTGGTCGTCTTTCAGCCTTTCTTACCTTGGCCATGTCTCTGAGTATTGCACACCTTGTGCTTTTGGGCACTCCAGTGATGTTGCAGCTCTGAAATATGGCCAAACTGGTGGCAAGTGGCATCTTGGCAGCTGCACGCTTGACTTTTCTCAGTTCATGGGCAGTTATTTTGCGCCTTGGTTTTTCCACACGCTTCTTGCGACCCTGTTGACTATTTTGAATGAAACGCTTGATTGTTCGATGATCACGCTTCAGAAGCTTTGCAATTTTAAGAGTGCTGCATCCCTCTGCAAGATATCTCACTATTTTTGACTTTTCTGAGCCTGTCAAGTCCTTCTTTTGACCCATTTTGCCAAAGGAAAGGAAGTTGCCTAATAATTATGCACACCTGATATAGGGTGTTGATGTCATTAGACCACACCCCTTCTCATTACAGAGATGCACATCACCTAATATGCTTAATTGGTAGTAGGCTTTCGAGCCTATACAGCTTGGAGTAAGACAACATGCATAAAGAGGATGATGTGGTCAAAATACTCATTTGCCTAATAATTCTGCACTCCCTGTAATGTCAGCCAATTCGCAGATAGCCATCCCCTGTGATCTCACAGCCCTATAAAAGTCTCATCCTGCGCGGTCTCCGCCATTGTCCTGTGAGCTGAGTATAGGGAGAGACATGGCAAGCACTCGTTCACTAGGGACAGTGTTGCTAAAAACGATCAATAGAAAAATATTGGAGAGGGAGAGAGCAGGGAGACTGGAGGGAGAGTGCACAGAGAGAGCAGGGAGACTGGAGGGAGAGTGCACAGAGAGAGCAGGGAGACTGGAGGGAGAGTGCACAGAGAGAGCAGGGAGACTGGAGGGAGAGTGCAGGGAGAGAGCAGTGAGACTGGAGGGAGAGTGCAGGGAGAGTGCAGGGAGAGTGCAGGGAGACTGGAGGGAGAGTGCAGGGAGACTGCAGGGAGAATTATTCTGCATCAGTTTGATTTATTCCTACATTTACTTATTCCTTTATCAGCTGTAAAAACCCGGTCTACCGTCCTGCTGAGTGCATGAGTGCACAGCGCCATTTGTTGCTGTGACGCCGTGCACTTCGTGCCGCTATGATCTATACGAGTGTATTACTGTACAGCAGCAGCAGCATGAAACGCATGGCGTCATAGCAACCAATGATGCCATGCGCTTGTGCACTTAGCAGGGCGGCATGACGGGTTTTCATGGACCGTGGTCCGTGAAAATCCACGTATGTGTGAATAAGGCCTAAGATGGAAACCTTTATTATTCCACTGCCAGAGTACCATCCAGTCTGCACCCCTTAGGGGACCAGGTCTTTGTGATGACCCTCCTCATCTTTTGCTGGTTTTACTGCCTACAAAAGTCATCAAGACGCAGACAAAAAATTTGCTTAGTTCCAAATTAATTTGTCACGAAGTGCATTAAATCAGCAAGATCCTGGGCCACAGGGAGACTGTATCTCGGTGTACATCACTGTGCATTGCCGCAACATACATAGCTAGTCCTTTCTGGTAGTGAAATAGCGACTGTGCGTCAGTCTGTGTGCATTGGCGTGCGTCACTATTAGGCTCAGTTCACACTTCACTTATTTGGTCAGTTACGGGTCCAAGACACAGAACCAGTGCAGATACTTTCATATGTTATCTGAGAGTAGGATTGGCTCCTGATTTTGGCTCCTGATTTTGGCTCCCCATACAGTAACTACTGGAATTAACTGACCAAATAACTGAAGAGTTAACGTAGCCTAGGACTTTGTTTTCCGTCCTGCATAACGGAAACCAGACGGATCCGTTATGCTGCCCATAGACTTCTATTATGACGGATCAAAACGGAATGCCTCTAAAGGTTTCCGTTTTGAATTCCATCTTATGAATTCCGTTTTTTTCTGTGATAACCATGTTATAATGGAAAACAATAATGGAATGCATAACGGTGATGTGAACAAGCCATTAGCGTCAGGTATAATGTACTTAACCATGCAGTGGCCCAAGATTCTATGTATACTATAGAGTTAAAGAGCTGTCTCATTTCACAATGTCTGCTGTTTCCACATAGATTGCTACAGAACCTGTTCTGTTACCTACTACAGAGTTGGGACTTTCCCAACAGCATGAGGAGTCAAAATAGTGTCCCCATCACAGAGTAGGTAGGTGGGAGGCAACAGCAGTGGCAGGAAC
Source organism: Bufo gargarizans (assembly GCF_014858855.1). NCBI lineage: Eukaryota > Metazoa > Chordata > Amphibia > Anura > Bufonidae > Bufo > Bufo gargarizans. The sequence goes on from NC_058088.1 coordinate 11,278,856, forward strand.
AGTACAAGATAGTGGCAGTAGGAGAAGATTGCAGCAGAGGCAGCAGATCCACTTATCTTTTGGGGTGTCCCTCCAATAACAGTTAAATTACACTACTTATTCATCCCAATTTGAGAATCAAGGCCTAATGGGATTTCTTATCTATGAAACAAGGTGGGCACCCCAATAACATTTAAATTACACCGCTTATTCACCCCAATTTTTGAAGCAAGGAGTTCAATTGGATACAGTAGCTATGTGCAGGGATTGAAACAGAGCTGTCTCTTATGGATCCCTTCTGATTCAGATTACATAGCCTGCACTGTCCCTACACTCTCCCTACAGTGTGCAAAAACTCTCCCTATCATCTCCCTACATTGTCCCTGCACTGTCCCTACAGTATCCCTATCCAAGATTCTACAATTTAAGCTTTCTTAAAAACTGTCCCTAGCACTTGACACATCTTTCCCTATGCTCAGTTCACTGTAAAATGATGGAGACTGGGTGGGATTAGGATTTTTATAGGGCTGTGACATCACAGGGAATGGTCATCTGCTGATTGCCTGGCTGCACCGCATTATTGGTGAGTTCTTGTTCCTGGGCTTCTGACTTTCACTTTGTAACACATGTAGCCACCATTTTAGGAAAAAATAGATTTGTTACCATGAAGCGCTATTAAATTCAGATTTGTTGCGAATGAAAGGCCACTGTAAGCTATATGGTCACACAGTTCTACACCGCAGCATGGCCACAAACCGCAAGCAGCACGGCCGCTCCATGTGGCTCTACCCTAAGGCAGAGTGGCCAGGGTATACTTGATTTATAGCGATTTGTGAAGAATTACCGTAGTTCGTAATGAATAGAATTTCTTTGGGAACTTCGGGGAAACTGCAAAATCACATTTTTCAAAACTTTGCTCATCTCTAGTTACTTCTGCACAGCTGATCGTTGGGTGTGTCGGGTGTCAGACCACCGCTGACCTGATGTTAATGACCTATCCTAAGGATAGCTCATAAATATAAATAAAGCGGATAAACCCTTTAATTTAATCAAAATTGCAATATATTCATGATGTTGATAAATGTTATGGTAAACGTACAGGTTGAATTTACAAACTATCCTTATGTTGAAGGCATCTTCTTCTCATTATCTTCCTCTGATGTCATCGTACTATTTAATTTGTTCTCCTTAAATTTGAATTTGCAAAATGTCCATCAATAATATTCCAGAGATAAAAAGAGCAAATGATGGTTTTGGGGACACTTAGTAAAACTCTAGTAACATTAGCAAGGGTCCCCGCCGATCAGCTGTATGAAGAGAAGGTACACACCATGCGCGCCGCAAGCAGGAAGAGAGACAGGAGAAGGCACTCTCGCACACCGCTTGCTTTCTCTTCATACAGCTGATCGGCGGGGGACCCTCGCTGATCTGATATTAATGACCTATCCTGAGGATAGGTCATTAATATTAAAAGCCTGGAAAACCCCTTTAATTTAGAGGCACTTATCATATAATCTCATATCATATACACTATTGCCCCCAAAGAAGCTGATTGTGAAACTCGAGTCTGTGCGGTCGATCGTGCTTTGCTTCTTTACAGAAGAAAGATTACTTGGCTTCTGCTGATAATGACATGGAGCTTTGGGATTTGTGCGAGCATGTAGAAGAGCGGGGTGTTAGGCAGGAGCAGGCATGGGATTCAGCCAGTTCCCTCCAGTTCTCATGATCCAGTTGTTAAAATTACAACTGGATCGGAGAACCGTGTTATCGGCTGGGTCCTGATCCGGTGCTCTGGCTGCAGCAGGGCAGCTGGAGATGTTCTCTTCCATTGCTTCATGCGCCGCTGATAGTTTAGCTCCTTAGTTGGGTGGTATGTATGTAGTGTATATATTGTGTATTTATGTTTATGTACCATGTATATGGTGTATTTATGTGTATGTGTGTTGCATATATATATGGTGTATGCACATGTAAACATGTAAACATGTGTCATGAGTCTGACACCACGTGTGTCGCGGTCCCTTCCATGACAGAGGTGTAAAGATCTGAGAGACTGGCGGCATGTGAGGGCATCTGACAGTCTTTCTCTTTTCTCCTTGGAGTGTTGTTGTTTAGTAGTCATTACTGAGGCTCTATTTAGTTCTGACTCACACTGCTTACCATGCGGTTGATATTTCCTGCTGGAGTTGTTTGAGCTGGTCAGTTGTTCCTTTGGATCTCCTGCTTCTCCATTATGCTTTAAGCTAAGTGCATTTTGTTTTTCATTTTGTTGTTCGCTTGTGTTTGTTGTTTTCTAGGCCTCAGAGAGATGCTGGTTCCTTCATCTGGGAAGGAACCAGTAGTCTCATTCCCTCCTCACTCCTAGGGATTTCCAGGGTCTCCAGGGCTAATGTTCCGGTGTATGAGTATTTCCACCTTCAGGGTCAACTCATATTGGCAGGAGTCAGGGAGAGGTCTATGGATTCATAGGAGGTCACCATCCCTCTCCCTTAGCTTTGAGGCCTAGACTCCGGTCATTTCCTTCTGTGTGTTATTTGGTGTTTTCCCCTCCCCATTACCTGTGACATTATCAACCGCCAAAAAACCGCCATTTTGTTTGTGTCAGTGCAGCGATGGAGACTGTTTCTGCACTGGTCGATCGTATGCAGGGACTGTCTTTGGAGGTGGCTGACCTCTGCACGGCCGTCTCGCAGTTTCAGAGACCACAGGCGGCGGCTTCCAGCAGTGGGAACCAGGCCTGACGGTTCTCCCGGATAGGTTTTCCAGGGGAAGTGACAACTTTGCTCTGGAATTTATCTACGATGACCCAGATCGGGTCTCCCTGGCCGAGACTAAGTTGCGTGGTTTATGGCAGGGAGATCGTTTTGCTGAGTCCTATTGCTCTGAATTTAGGAGATGGGCAACTGATACTGAGTTTCAATTGCTAGACTTTCCCTTTAAGTGCGAGGATGTCTTATAAACGAAGGTCTTATAAGCCAGCCGGGAGGAGACACGCTCACACTCTGCCCTAACCCCTGAAGACGCCGGTACACGGCGAAACATGTCGGGGGGCAGCGTGAAGCTCTAGTTTTAATACAGCACATTGATACAGCCAAGCAGCACAGGGTCAATTTAAACACAGTGCCCTCACGAATACTGGCAGCGCACAGCCAGAAAGGCACTAAGGTTTTCTACCTTGGACTAGTGAACCTGGTTAGGTGACTCCTAACAGGGAAACTGAACAGATGTGAATGGCTGTGATGTACTGGAAATTTTAAAGATTTAGTTAGTTATATAAGTATTATTAGGAGCATATTAAATAAAAGTTAAGTCTTAGGCAATTAGGTAGGTGCAGGATTAATAGGTGTAACACAGTCCTAGGGACACTAGTAATTATAACTGATACTGAGTGGAATGACCCAGCCCTCTGTAGTCAATTCTGTCAAGGGTTATCCAAGAACCTGAAGGACGCATTAGCATTTCATGAATATCCAGAGTCATTGGAGGCAGCCATGTCTCTGGCTGTACGTATTAATAGACGCATGAGGGAGAAATCTAAGGTTCCTCTCGCTCGGGACGCACTATCATATGGGGAGGCGGCCTCTTCCAACATTTTGGGTAGGGAAGCACTTGAGCTCATGTCTGATGATGAGCCAATGCAGTTGGGGTATGTCACTCCTGGACCTGGTAATAAAAATGTTAGGGTTAAGAAAAGACTCTGCTTTTTCTGTGGTAAAGGGGGACATTTTGTACACGAATGTCCTTATGTTAAATGTCAAGTTGAAAAAAATAAAAATAAAAAAATAATGTGTTTAGTCCTCTTCTCACTGTTGGTGGTGTGGGTGGGGAATCCAAGAATCTACTTTTGCTATTTACCAGTAGTACCCGATTTCTTCTGCCTGCCAAGGTGGCGCTAGACTCCAAAATTTTGGGAGTTGAAGTTTTTATCGACAGTGGGGCAGGGGTTAACCTAGTGGATGGCCAATTCGTCCGTATGCATGGTTTGACAACAAGCGCATTAGACAAAAATATTTTGGTGCTTGCGATTGATTCTGCTCCACTCTCACAAAAGTATTTGTTACAAATAGTGCAGGACATTCGCCTAAAGGTGGGATATTCTCATCAAGAATTCATTTCATGTTTTGTGCTGAAGCGTCTGCCTGCTCCTCCGGTGCTAGGTTTACCGTGGTTATCCAAACATAATCATACCATCGATTGGCAAGCCAGACAGATTCTTGATTGGAGTGATTTTTGCATAGACAACTGTCTTAGGTTTGTTTCCTGACCACCACGCACACTCCCACTATGCCATTCTAAATGATAAGTATTATAGCTCTCCATTATTTTATTGTTGATGGATTTCATGCACTTTAATCTGTTATACATTTGTACATGTGGGGGTATGTTCACGCTTCTGTGGTGAGTCAGGGGGGCATGTGCACATGATTGGTTCACGTGGCCCGGATCTATTGTATACAATGTTTTTAACCCATTCTTTGTCGTGCTTGTTGCTTTAAATAAATTTGATACTATTTTAGATGTGCGGCTCTTATCTCAGTATTCTTTTTTCTTCCTTGAACTACATTGTCTATTATATACCATGTGCCGGCACTCTTGCTTTAATTTTGATGTGCCCCGGTTTTTTGAATTACATAACTGTCTTAGCACGTCGCTTTCTGTTGTAACCACTAAAATAGTACCTCCTTTTATTTTGGGTTTTTCTGATGTATTCTATGAAAGTGGAGACCAGGAGTTACCTCCACATCGGGAGTATGATTGCCCCGTCAAACTTATTCCCGGAGCTAGATTGCCCAAGTCTCAGTTGTATAATCTTTCTGATCCCAAAAGAATAGCCATGCGAGAATACATCACTGAGAGTTTGGCTAAAGGTCATATTAAATCATCTAAATTACAGAACCCTTAGGTCATGTTTGGACTTCTGTAAGCTTAATCACATTACTGTCCATGATCCCTATCCCTTTCCTTTGATCCCAGATTTGTTCAATTAGATTGTCGGTGCCAAGGTGTTCTCTAAATTGGATTTGAGGGGGGCATATAATCTGGTAAGGATCAAGGAGGGGGACAAATGGAAGACGGCCTTTAATACCCCTGAAGGTCATTTTGAGAATTTGGTCATGCCTTTTGGGTTGACCAATGCTCCTGCTGGTTTTCAACATTTTATCAATGATATCTTTCATCATCTGGTGGGCCAGTTTGTGGCGGTGTATCTGGAAGATATTTTTATTTATTCCCCAGACATGGAGAAGCATCAGGATCACGTGGGACAGGTCTTACAGATCCTAAGTGAGAATAAATTGTATGCTAAGATGGAGAAGTGTGTATTTGCAGTTCCGGCAGTTCAATTCCTGGGTTTCCTACTCTCATCTTTGGGTTTTCGTATGGATCCGGAAAAAGTCTGTGCTGTGATGGACTGGGACTGACCCAAGAATCTGAAAGTGCTCCTGCAATTTTGAGGGTTCACCAACTACTATCGTAACTTTATCTTGAATTACTCGACTGTTGTTAAACCATTAACAGATATGACGAAGAAAGGTGCAGATTTCTCAGTCTGGTCTAATGAGGCATTACATGCCTTTTCAGTGGTGTAGGAGTGTTTTGCTTCTGCTCCTATACTGATGCAACCTGATGTGTCATAGCCATTCATTGTGGAAGATGATGTATCCAAGGTAAGGGTTGGAGCAGTCTTGTCGCAGGGTCCTTCTCCTAGCAAATGGCGCCCATGTGCTTTTTTCTCTAAAAAACTCTACTGCTGAAAGAAATTATGATGTAGGTAATAGAGAGTTGCTGGCCATTAAGTTGGCTTTTGAGGAATGGCGTCATTGGTTGGAAGGAGTGATTCATCCCATTACGGCAATTACTGATCACAAAAATTTGGCTTATCTGGAGGCGGCTAAACGTCTGAACCCAAGGCAGGCCAGATGGTTGTTGTTTTCTACCCGATTAAATTTTTGCTGTCACCTATCGCCCTGGGGTTAAGAACGTCAAAGCGGATGCTTTGTCAGGTAGCTTTCCTGGGGGAAGGGTGATTCAGAGGATCCTGGCCCAATATTAGCTGATGAGGTTGTTGTATCTGCCCTTTATCCTGAACTTGAGGCAGAGGTCTTGGAGGCCCAGGGAGATGCACCTGATTCTTGTCCTCCTTGAAAGTTGTTTATTCCTTAGGAACTACGGCACAAGGTGTTTCAAGAACATCACAGTACTGTTCTTACGGGACACTGATCTAATTTCCCGGAGATTCTGGTGGCCAGGATTGCGTAAATGTATTGAGGGCTATGTGTGAGCTTGTGAGACTTGTGAGCGTGCCAAGGTGACACATACTCGGCATTCAGGATCTCTACTTCCCTTGTCTATCCCGTCCCGACCATGGACTCATTTGTCCATGGACTTTATCACAGATTTGCCTAATTCCTCAGGGAAAACTGTGATTCTGGTGGTTATTGATCGCTTCAGCAAGATGTTGCACTTTATAGCATTATCAGTAGGGCTGAGCGTACTCGAACTGTATAGCTGGTTCGTACCGAATTTTGGGGTGTCCGTGACACGGACCCGAACCCGGACATTTTCGTAAAAGTCCGGGTTCGGGTTCGGTGTTCGTCGCTTTCTTGGCGCGTTTGTGACGCTTTCTTGGCGCTTTTTGAAAGGCTGCAAAGCAGCCAATCAACAAGCGTCATACTACTTGCCCCAAGAGGCCGTCACAGCCATGCCTACTATTGGCATGGCTGTGATTGGCCAGAGCACCATGTGACCCAGCCTCTATTTAAGCTGGAGTCACATAGCGCCGCCCGTCACTCTGCTCTGATTAGCGTAGGGAGAGGTTGCGGCTGCGACAGTAGGGCGAGATTAGGCAGATTAACTTCTCCAAAGGACTTGATTAATCGATCGATCTGCAGCTGTGGATCATTGAGCTGCTGATACTCAATTGCTCACTGTTTTTAGGCTGCCCAGACCGTTTGTCAGTCACATTTTTCTGGGGTGATCGGCGGCCATTTTGTGTCTTGTGCGGTGCTGCGACCAAGTGCATCCAAGCTGCGACCAAGTGCATTTAACCCTCAATGGTGTGGTTGTTTTTTGGCTAAAGCCTACATCAGTGTGAAGCTGTCACACCAAGTTCATTTAACCAGCAATAGTCTGCTCATTTTTTGGCCATATACTACATCAGGGGCAAGCTGCGCCCGTCACCAAGTGCATTTAACCCTCAGTAGTGTGGTTGGTCAAGCTGTCACACCAAGTGCATTTAACCAGCAATAGTGTGGTTATTTTTTGGCCATATCCCAGTCTAATTCTGTCACTAAATCTATACCTGTCACCCAGCGCCTAAATACTAGGCCTCAAATTTATATCCCGCTAAATCTGTCGCTACCGCTGTACTGTTGTGGCTGGGCAAGTTATTTAGTGTCCGTCAAAGCACATTTTTTGTTCAGGGTTGAAATACAATTCCCAATTTAGCAATTTCATAATTTAGTGGTTTCTGCTATATCAGAGCTATTTGAAATCTATCCCTAAAAGGGTATATAATATTCAAGGTGCACATAGGGTCATTCAGAATAACTTCACACACGCTACTGTGCATTTCCAAGTCTAATTCTGTCACTAAATCCATACCGGTCACCCAGCGCCTAAATACTAGGCCTCAAATTTAGATCCCGCTAAATCTGTCGTTACCGCTGTCCTGTTGTGGATGGGCAAGTTATTTAGTGTCCGCCAAAGCACATTTTTTGTTCTGGGTTGAAATACAATTCCCAATTTAGCAATTTCATAATTTAGTGGTTTCTGCTATATCAGAGCTATTTGAAATCTATCCCTAAAAGGGTATATAATATTCAAGGTGCACATAGGGTCATTCAGAATAACTTCACACACACGCTACTGTGCATTTCCAAGTCTAATTCTGTCACTAAATCCATACCGGTCACCTAGCGCCTAAATACTAGGCCTCAAATTTATATCCCGCTGAATTTGAATACAATACATTGGGCCAAATAATATTTTTGTTGTTGTGGTGAACGATAACAATGAGGAAAACATCTAGTAAGGGACGCGGACGTGGACATGGTCGTGGTGGTGTTAGTGGACCCTCTGGTGCTGGGAGAGGACGTGGCCGTTCTGCCACATCCACACGTCCTAGTGTACCAACTACCTCAGGTCCCAGTAGCCGCCAGAATTTACAGCGATATATGGTGGGGCCCAATGCCGTTCTAAGGATGGTAAGGCCTGAGCAGGTACAGGCATTAGTCAATTGGGTGGCCGACAGTGGATCCAGCACATTCACATTATCTCCCACCCAGTCTTCTGCAGAAAGTGCACAGATGGCGCCTGAAAACCAACCCCATCAGTCTGTCACATCACCCCCATGCATACCAGGGAAACTGTCTCAGCCTCAAGTTATGCAGCAGTCTCTTATGCTGTTTGAAGACTCCGCTGGCAGGGTTTCCCAAGGGCATCCACCTAGCCCTTCCCCAGCGGTGGAAGACATAGACTGCACTGACGCACAACCACTTATGTTTCCTGATGATGAGGACATGGGAATACCACCTCAGTATGTCTCTGATGATGACGAAACACAGGTGCCAACTGCTGCGTCTTTCTGCAGTGTGCAGACTGAACAGGAGGTCAGGGATCAAGACTGGGTGGAAGACGATGCAGGGGACGATGAGGTCCTAGACCCCACATGGAATGAAGGTCGTGCCACTGACTTTCACAGTTCGGAGGAAGAGGCAGTTGTGAGACCGAGCCAACAGCGTAGCAAAAGAGGGAGCAGTGGGCAAAAGCAGAACACCCGCCGCCAAGAGACTCCGCCTGCTACTGACCGCCGCCATCTGGGACCGAGCACCCCAAAGGCAGCTTCAAGGAGTTCCCTGGCATGGCACTTCTTCAAACAATGTGCTGACGACAAGACCTGAGTGGTTTGCACGCTGTGCCATCAGAGCCTGAAGCGAGGCATTAACGTTCTGAACCTGAGCACAACCTGCATGACCAGGCACCTGCATGCAAAGCATGAACTGCAGTGGAGTAAACACCTTAAAACCAAGGAAGTCACTCAGGCTCCCCCTGCTACCTCTTCTGCTGCTGCCGCCTCGGCCTCTTCTGCTGCTGCCGCCTCGGCCTCTTCCTCTGCCTCTGGAGGAACGTTGGCACCTGCCGCCCAGCAAACAGGGGATGTACCACCAACACCACCACCACCTCCGTCACCAAGCGTCTCAACCATGTCACACGGCAGCGTTCAGCTCTCCATCTCACAAACATTTGAGAGAAAGCGTAAATTCCCACCTAGCCACCCTCGATCCCTGGCCCTGAATGCCAGCATTTCTAAACTACTGGCCTATGAAATGCTGTCATTTAGGCTGGTGGACACAGACAGCTTCAAACAGCTCATGTCGCTTGCTGTCCCACAGTATGTTGTTCCCAGCCGCCACTACTTCTCCAAGAGAGCCGTGCCTTCCCTGCACAACCAAGTATCCGATAAAATCAAGTGTGCACTGCGCAACGCCATCTGTAGCAAGGTCCACCTAACCACAGATACGTGGACCAGTAAGCACGGCCAGGGACGCTATATCTCCCTAACTGCACACTGGGTAAATGTAGTGGCAGCTGGGCCCCAGGCGGAGAGCTGTTTAGCGCACGTCCTTCCGTCGCCAAGGATCGCAGGGCAACATTCTTTGCCTCCTGTTGCCACCTCCTCCTTCTCGGCTTCCTCCTCCTCTTCTTCCACCTGCTCATCCAGTCAGCCACACACCTTCACCACCAACTTCAGCACAGCCCGGGATAAACGTCAGCAGGCCATTCTGAAACTCATATGTTTGGGGGACAGGCCCCACACCGCACAGGAGTTGTGGCGGGGTATAGAACAACAGACCGACGAGTGGTTGCTGCCGGTGAGCCTCAAGCCCGGCCTGGTGGTGTGTGATAATGGGCGAAATCTCGTTGCAGCTCTGGGACTAGCCAATTTGACGCACATCCCTTGCTTGGCGCATGTGCTGAATTTGGTGGTGCAGAAGTTCATTCACAACTACCCCGACATGTCAGAGCTGCTGCATAAAGTGCGGGCCGTCTGTTCGCGCTTCCGGCGTTCACATCCTGCCCCTGCTCGCCTGTCTGCGCTACAGCGTAACTTCGGCCTTCCCGCTCACCGCCTCATATGCGACGTGCCCACCAGGTGGAACTCCACCTTGCACATGCTGGACAGACTGTGCGAGCAGCAGCAGGCCATAGTGGAGTTTCAGCTGCAGCACGCACGGGTCAGTCGCACTACAGAACAGCACCACTTCACCACCAATGACTGGGCCTCCATGCGAGACCTGTGTGCCCTGTTGCGCTGTTTCGAGTACTCCACCAACATGGACAGTGGCGATTACGCCGTTATCAGCGTTACAATACCACTTCTATGTCTCCTTGAGAAAACACTTAGGGCGATGATGGAAGAGGAGGTGGCCCAGGAGGAGGAGGAGGAGGAAGAGGGGTCATTTTTAGCACTTTCAGGCCAGTCTCTTCGAAGTGACTCAGAGGGAGGTTTTTGGCAACAGCAGAGGCCAGGTACAAATGTGGCCAGCCAGGGCCCACTACTGGAGGACGAGGAGGACGAGGATGAGGAGGAGGTGGAGGAGGATGAGGATGAAGCATGGTCACAGCGGGGTGGCACCCAACGCAGCTCGGGTCCATCACTGGTGCGTGGCTGGGGGGAAAGGCAGGACGATGACGATACGCCTCCCACAGAGGACAGCTTGTCCTTACCCCTGGGCAGCCTGGCACACATGAGCGACTACATGCTGCAGTGCCTGCGCAACGACAGCAGAGTTGCCCACATTTTAACCTGTGCGGACTACTGGGTTGCCACCCTGCTGGATCCACGCTACAAAGACAATGTGCCCACCTTACTTCCTGCACTGGAGCGTGATAGGAAGATGCGCGAGTACAAGCGCACATTGGTAGACGCGCTACTGAGAGCATTCCCAAATGTCACAGGGGAACAAGTGGAAGCCCAAGGCCAAGGCAGAGGAGGAGCAAGAGGTCGCCAAGGCAGCTGTGTCAATGCCAGCTCCACTGAGGGCAGGGTTAGCATGGCAGAGATGTGGAAAACTTTTGTCAACACGCCACAGCTAACTGCACCAGCACCTGATACGCAACGTGTTAGCAGGAGGCAACATTTCACTAACATGGTGGAACAGTATGTGTGCACACCCCTCCACGTACTGACTGATGGTTCGGCCCCATTCAACTTCTGGGTCTCTAAATTGTCCACGTGGCCAGAGCTGGCCTTTTATGCCTTGGAGGTGCTGGCCTGCCCGGCGGCCAGCGTTTTGTCTGAACGTGTATTCAGCACGGCAGGGGGCGTCATTACAGACAAACGCAGCCGCCTGTCTACAGCCAATGTGGACAAGCTGACGTTCATAAAAATTAACCAGGCATGGATCCCACAGGACCTGTCCGTCCCTTGTCCAGATTAGACATTAACTACCTCCCCTTAACCATATATTATTGGACTCCAGGGCACTTCCTCATTCAATCCTATTTTTATTTTCATTTTACCATTATATTGCGAGGCTACCCAAAGTTGAATGAACCTCTCCTCTGTCTGGGTGTCGGGGCCTAAATATATGCCAATGGACTGTTCCAATCTTGGGTGACGTGAAGCCTGATTCTCTGCTATGACATGCAGACTAATTCTCTGCTGACATGAAGCCAGATCCTCTGTTACGGGACCTCTCTCCTCTGCCTGGGTGCTGGGCCTAAATATCTGACAATGGACTGTTGCAGTGGTGGCTGACGTGAAGCCTGATTTTCTGCTATGACATGCAGACTGATTCTCTGCTGACATGAAGCCAGATCCTCTGTTACGGGACCTCTCTCCTCTGCCTGGGTGCTGGGCCTAAATATATGCCAATGGACTGTTGCAGTGGTGGTGTCACGACTGAGGATGGGGGAAACCCTCAGCCGTGAGATGCCAGGTGTTATAGTGGCTACTGGCCATGAGGCCACAGGATAGGGAGCAGGTCACCTCCTCACGCATCCCTACCCTGACCCTTACTCCTAACCTGCATGGGCCGACCTTTAGGGTAGGAGGGCCCATGCGCAGGAACCTCGGAGCCCTATCTTACCCTCCGCAGATCCCTGCGCTAGGAGCTGGGTAAGGCAACCTACTCCTCCTTGACACGGAGGAGCAGGAGCCTCAATGGCCAAGCTGTTGGGAAAAGGGGGACAGGAACAGCTATACGGAAATGGCAGGCGAACGAAAGTTCACCAACCTGCCACAGCCCTGCTGACTGGATCCCTAAACAGACAGGGATCCAGAACCGTATGCTGCACAGAAACATAAGAAAGTCCCAACAGACAACATCCACCAACCCACACATAAAGACATAACATAAATCTTATGACCACAGTGGTGGCTCTCACAGGCAGATGGAAAAGCACAGGAGGCTGCTCCAGCTAGCAAGGCTGCAGCAACCTACTGAGCCCTGCCACAGAGAGAGGTTAAATAGGCCCAAAGGCCACACCCACCGGTCAACCACACCCAGTGACATCATACACACACACTGGGAAGGGAGTTAACCCTACAAACACCACAGAAGGGAAACTCCAAACATATCACACTGTGGCTGTTGCCGCTGGCAACGACATGGGTGGCAGCCGTCCAGGGAATCAGCCCGAGGGCCGGGACAGTGCCACCACATGTACACAACCACCAAACGTTGCCACGGACAACCACAGTGCGGGGAATGATGTCCGTGCACACACAAACACAAAACACAGTGCACACCAGACATACAAACGTAGTGCATACACACAACACAACTCCCCGGGAACCGCACACAAGGCTGTTGTCCGCGGCAACCGCACTGAGGCCAACTACATAATGCCTCAGCTGCGGTTGACACAACAACCACAACCGCGGGCAACCGTATGCGGCTCCCAAGGAGTCACGACCATAACCGTGGCCGTGACAGGTGGCTGACGTGAAGCCTCATTCTTTGCTATGACATGCAGACTAATTCTCTTCTGACATGAAGCCAGATTGTCTGTTACGGGACCTCTCTCCTCTGCCTGGGTGCTGGGCCTAAATTTATGAAAATGGACTCTTACAGTGGTGGGTGACGTGAAGCCTGATTCTCTGCTATGATATGAAGACTGATTCTCTGCTGACATGAAGCCAGATTGTCTGTTACGGGACCTCTCTCCTCTGCCTGGGTGCTGGGCCTAAATTTATGAAAATGGACTCTTACAGTGGTGGGTGACGTGAAGCCTGATTCTCTGCTATGATATGAAGACTGATTCTCTGCTGACATGAAGCCAGATTGTCTGTTACGGGACCTCTCTCCTCTGCCTGGGTGCTGGGCCTAAATTTATGAAAATGGACTCTTACAGTGGTGGGTGACGTGAAGCCTGATTCTCTGCTATGACATGAAGACTGATTCTCTGCTGACATGAAGCCAGATTGTCTGTTACGGGACCTCTCTCCTCTGCCTGGGTGCTGGGCCTAAATTTATGAAAATGGACTCTTACAGTGGTGGGTGACGTGAAGCCTGATTCTCTGCTATGACATGAAGACTAATTCTCTGCTGACATGAAGCCAGATTGTCTGTTACGGGACCTCTCTCCTCTGCCTGGGTGCCGGGGCCTAAATATCTGAGAATGGACTGTTCCAGTGGTGGGTGACGGGAAGCCAGATTCTCTGCTATGGGACCTCTCTCCAATTGATTTTGGTTAATTTTTATTTATTTAATTTTTATTTTAATTCATTTCCCTATCCACATTTGTTTGCAGGGGATTTATCTACATGTTGCTGCCTTTTGCAGCCCTCTAGCCCTTTCCTGGGCTGTTTTACAGCCGTTTTAGTGCCGAAAAGTTCGGGTCCCCATTGACTTCAATGGGGTTCGGGTTCGGGACGAAGTTCGGATCGGGTTCGGATCCCGAACCCGAACATTTTCGGGAAGTTCGGCCGAACTTCTCGAACCCGAACATCCAGGTGTTCGCTCAACTCTAATTATCAGGTCTACCTAATGCTAAAACTCTCGCACAAGTGTTGGTCGATAACATCGTGAAACTACACGGTATCCCCTCTGATGTGGTGTCTGATAGGGGGACTCAGTTTGCTTCCAGATTCTGGAAGGCGTTCTGTACTCGCCTGGGGGTCCAATTGTCTTTCTCTTCAGCACTAACCAGAATCTGGAGACTTATGTGAGATGTTTTCTCTCGGAATATCAGGGGGAGTGGTCTTCATTTTTGTCGTTTGGCTGAGTTTGCCATAAATAAACGTAGGCAGGAGTCCACTGATAAGTTGCCGTTTTTTGGAGCATATGGGTTCCATCCGCAGTTTGGCACATTTTCTGGTACTGAGACTTCTGGTATACCGGAAGAGGAAAGATTTTCCTCTTTGTTGTCATCTATTTGGCAGAAAATTCAAAACAATAAAAAAAAAATGGGCAAAAAGTATAAACGTATTGCTGACAAGAGACGTATGAGTGGTCCGGACTTGAGAGTGGGTGATTCTGTGTGGTTGTCCACAAGAAACATTAAGTTGAAGGTACCTTCTTGGAAGTTGGGGCCAAGGTTTATTGGGCCATATAAGATACCTGCCATTATAATTCCGGTTGCTTTTCGTCTTGAACTTCCGCAGGCTTTAAAAATGAATAATGTTTTTCACAAATCATTACTGAAAAGATAAGTCGAACCTGCTGAACCGTCCTCCTTACCTCCTGCTCCTGTCTTGGTGGACGGTAATCTTGAATTTCAGATTGCCAGGATAGTGAACTCACAAATTCTCAGTCAATCTCTTAAGTATCTCATGCACTGGAAAGGTTACAGTCCAGAGGAAAGAATGTGGGTTCCTGCGACCAACGTTAATGCCAGTCACCTTGTGAAGGCTTTTCACAGGGCGCATCCTGATAAAGTCAGCCCTGGGTGTCCGGAGGTCACCTGTAGAGGGGGTGTACTGTCATGGTGCCTCCCATGACAGAGGTGAGAAGATCTGAGAGACTGGTTGCACGTGAGAGAATCTGACATTCTTTCTGTTTTCTCCTTGCAGTGTTGTTGTTTGGTAATGACCACGCCTCCTGTCAGGTGCAGCTTGTGGTCATTACTCAGGCTCTATTTAGATCTGACTCACACTGCTTACCATGCGGTTGATATTTCCTGCTGGAGTTGGTTGAGCTGGTTTGTTGTTCCTTTGGATCTCCTGCTCCTCCATTCTTCTTTAAGCTACTTAAGTGCATTTTGTTTGCATTTTGTTGTTCGCTTGTGTTTGTTGTTTTCTAGGCCTCAGGGAGATGCTGGTTCCTTCATCTGGGAAGGAACCAGTAGTCTCATTCCCTCCACCACTCCTAGGGATTTCCAGGGTCTCCAGGGCTAAGGTTACGATGTATGAGTATTTCCACCTTCAGGAGTCAGGGAGAGGTCTATGGATTCCTAGGAGTCCGGTCTTTTCCTTCTGTGTGTTATCTGGTGTTTTCCCCTCCCCATTACCTGTGACAGCATGTCCACCATTGAGTAGGGAACCTGTTAAAAATTTTAATCCCACCCCTGGGCAGGAGTGAGAGTCCTCTCTGAAGCATTTGCTTGATTATATGAGAAGTGCCTCTAATACTCTGTTTCTAGCTACCCACACGGTTCTTGATGAGATATCTTGCCTCTGGTGCAATAATATACATTTCATGAGCACAGAGCTAGAGGTACAAACACTCCTGGGATACCATGGTCTCCTTTTAAGGAGTCTTATTCAGCTTTGACACTTCTGAAGAACTATGCTGTCTCTGGGCAAACCTTAACAAGGGCTAATTTGAAGCATCCTTGCTTGGGCCTGTTAGTTATATCTAGGGATGAGAGAATCGACTTCGGATGAAACATATGGGGAAGACCAAGCTGATTCTGCTAATTTGCATGTCTTTCCCATATGCCCAGGTTTATGCAAATGAGCGTACGTGACAAAAAAAGTATAGAGAGGTTATTGAATATAATGTTAGAACAAGCAGAAAACTGAACATTTATCTGCAGCCCTCCTAGGCTATGAGAGAAGAGTTAGCTGGTATCCAAAAAAGAGGTTTTAATTTTTGTCACCCTAATGATAATGAGCAGGGAGCACATTTCCCCCAAGCCATCCAACTCAAATCAAGCAATTTTGAGGCTCACTGGCTCTCAGGTTCCTTCATCTCAGCCTTTTTTAGTTACGATCAAGGCATGCCCGGACATGGTCAGACGGTGCGAGGTTTGAGGTGATCCGTTTTCTCTTTCTTAAGGGAGACGATTTATTTATCTGGCTTTGGCTGACAGTTCCTAATGATGGCAGGATCTCCTACACTATTCGTTTGGAAGTGGATCTGAAGGATATAAGGAAGAATACTTTGGAATTTATTGTGATCAAGCTCATGGAAAAGAAGAAGACTGGAGCTGAGAGACATCAAATTTATAGTGTCTAAAACTTCCCTAAAACAGGTGTGTACGATGTAACGTTTCTGAATGAGAACCTTTGTTTGGATGCATATGAATAGTTCAGAAACAATTCAGAAGATCCTGATTTAATGGAAGTAAAGAGAATTCCATTGTTTGGTCTTCATGAAATCAAAATAGTAGTACTATAATCCTTTCACTGAAGTAAATTTGATTATGGATTTTTTGTTGAAATATTGTAACTATGTGGGGAAAACAGTGCCTTATGTGGGGATTCGCTTTGGTAGGCAGGGTAAGCGGACGCAGTACAGAGGCAAAAAACAAGGTTTAAATCAAAGTTCAGTGTTTATTCACACATAGCCAGAAAACAAGCCAAAAGAAAGTGTTCAGTCTTGGTGCCTGTTCACACCACACAAAGTTCACAGTGCAAAAAGACGTCACCTGGTCAGCAGATGATTTTCACCCAGAGTCCGCAGCAGTCTTTAGTGGCCTGTTTCCCCAGCCTATGGCTCACACAAACAGATCCCCCAGTGTCTCAAACCACAGACTCCTCAGCTCCTCTGTCATGGAGGATAATCCACACCTGAACATGCTGGCTGGGTTTTTTATATTCCAGCCAAAACCCGGCCTGGAACCGTGGGGAACAGCCACCCACCCTGCTCTTTGGCTGCTCCCAATAAGAACCGGCCCGGATTGGCTTTACAGCCATTCTAACAGTTGAAGTGTCAGATTGCACTACAGACCTGACACTTCAGGAAAAAACCCGGTTCTTACCTCACCGAGGCCAGGAACCTCGGTGACACGTATCTTCCGTCAAAGACGGCTCCTTGTTCCTTCTTACACTTAAAAGAATCTTTTTGGTATCATTAATTGTAAATGTCATTTTTAAAGCTAAGTCTGTAGGAGGTTTTAGTCACCCGCTGTCACGACCGCTATCCCAGCAGCAGTCGTGTCGCACCAGACGGAGGGGAAGGGGGACCCTATTCTACGGATGGGAAATAGAATGGTCACCCCTGACTAACCCTAAGCTGGCACCTGTCTGCCCTGATACCCTAGACGGGATGTGAACCCGTGCGGCGAGCAGGATGCCTAAACCCTTAGTCACCCTAACAAGACTAGCCTGGGGAAAGGCAGATGGGAGCACTAGTCACCATCACTCACGTCTAGGAGAACAACAGGGGAAGACAGCAACAAACAAACAAACAATCTATAACATAGACTTATCCAGTCACGAGCAGAGAAGGTGATCCCAGCAACGACAGTCCACGCCAGACCAGAGCGCCACGGCAATACCGTCAAACGATCTCCTCCAAAGGTCAGAATAGCACTGGAAGTAAGGACTATATCTGGCAATGACTGCAAGTGAAACTGAAACTAATATAGTAGCTGGGAGTGGCAGACAGGACTCACCTGAGAAGGATGCCTACAAACTCCCAGTCAGGACAAAAAGGTTCACAAGGCAAAACCCGGATGACATACCCTGAACCACGGAGCAAACTCACAAGCTATCGCGAGTAGCAAGTCGCTGCGACCTTCTCCTCCCAGACCTGTCTGGATCAGTCACAGTCGTGACAGTACCCCCCTTTCTACGAGGGGCCACCGGACCCTCAAGACCCGGCCTCTCTGGATGGGACCTATGAAAAGCCTGAATAAGTCTGTCTGCCTTTATCTCTGATGCTGGCACCCACATTCTCTCTTCGGGACCATAACCTCTCCAGTGCACCAGGTACTGAAGAGAGCGGCGAACATATCGTGAATCAACAATCTTTTCTACCTGAAACTCAAGACTGCCATCAACAACCACTGGTGGAGGCGGTAGTGGCAATGGTTCAGGAGGTTCTACATATCTCTTAAGCAGAGATCTGTGGAAGACATTATGGATCCTTATAGTCTGAGGTAGCTCCAGGCGAAAAGCCACCGGGTTAATGACCTTAATTACCCTATAAGGACCAATAAATCTCGGACCTAATTTCCACGAGGGAACCTTCAACTTGATATTTCTGGTAGACAACCACACCAAGTCATTCACCCCAAGGTCCGGACCTTCAGAGCGCTTCTTATCAGCCGCACGTTTGTATCTACCACCAATTCTCTTCAAACTTTCTTGCACACTCTGCCACACTGATGAAAGTGAAGACGCAAATCGTTCCTCCTCGGGAATCCCAGACGGCCCCCCCTCACTAAACGTACAAAACTGAGGATGGAAGCCATACGCACCAAAAAATGGTGACTTATCTGTGGATTCTTGACGACGATTATTAATGGCAAACTCGGCTAACGGTAAATAAGATGACCATTCCTCCTGATTTTCGGAAACAAAGCATCTCAAATATGTCTCTAGGTTTTGATTGGTACGTTCAGTCTGACCGTTGGACTGTGGATGGAAAGATGAAGAAAACGACAGATGAACCCCTAAACAAGAACAAAAAGCTTTCCAAAATTTAGAAACAAATTGGGTACCACGATCCGAAACAATATCGGAAGGGACCCCGTGAAGCTTCACGATGTGGTCAATAAAAACCTGAGCCAGTGTATTAGCATTAGGCAATGCGGTAAGAGCAATAAAGTGCACCATTTTACTGAATCTGTCAACAACTACAAGAATAACAGTCTTCCCAGCTGGTACTGGTAGATCCGTAATGAAATCCATTGATAGGTGCGTCCAAGGCCTGTTGGGGATGGCCAGAGGTAAAAGACGCCCTGCTGGACGAGTATGATCTACCTTAGAACGAGCACAGGTAGCACATGCAGACACAAAATTAAACACCTCCTGGCGCCACTTAGGCCACCAGAACCGACGAGACACTAATTCAGAGGTTGCCTTACTACCTGGGTGTCCTGCCAGTGTGGAGTTATGGTGTTCTTTTAGTATCTCCAGGCGTAAATTTTCTGGCACAAACAGTTTACCCGAGGGGCAGGAGGCCGGGGCGTCCCCCTGAGCTTCCAACACCCTCCCCTCTAAACCTGAGTGTAATGCAGAGACCACCACCCCCTTTTGCAAAATAGGCTCCGGTACCTGAACATCACCCCCTCCAGGAAAACTTCGAGACAATGCATCCGCCTTAGTATTTTTTGCCCCCGGGCAATAGGTTATTACAAAATGAAACCTAGTAAAAAAATAACGACCACCGAGCCTGTCTAGGGTTGAGACGTTTAGCAGACTCCAGATATAATAAGTTTTTGTGATCAGTAATCACTGTGACGGGATGAACCGCCCCCTCCAAAAAATGACGCCACTCCTCAAAGGCCAACTTAATAGCCAAAAGTTCCCTGTTGCCAATATCATAGTTCCTTTCTGCAGTGGACAATTTCTTCGAAAAGAAAGCACACGGACGCCATTCACCAGGGGACGGGCCCTGAGAAAGTACCGCTCCCACCCCCACCTCTGATGCATCAACCTCTACAATAAAAGGAAGCGAGACATCTGGCTGTACGAGAATAGGGGCCGAGGTGAATCTCTTCTTCAGAGATGTAAAGGCAGTTTTGGCTGCATGTGACCATTTGGAAAAATCGGATCCCTTTCGGGTCATGTCAGTCAGTGGTTTGACCACCAAGGAATAGTTCTTTATAAACTTTCTATAAAAATTGGCAAACCCCAGGAAACGTTGCAATGCCTTCAGGTTCTCAGGCAGATCCCAGTCCATAATCGCCCGGACTTTCTCTGGATCCATGCGGAAACCTGAATCTGACAACACATACCCCAGAAATTGCAGTTCTTTTACGGCGAACACACATTTCTCTAATTTAGCAAACAATTTGTTGGCCCTTAATATCTGCAGCACTTGTCTCACATGGATCTTATGTGTCTCCAAATCCGGAGAATAGACCAGGATGTCATCAAGATATATCACAACAAATCTCCCGATAAGGTGACTAAAAATATCGTTGACAAAATGTTGGAACACCGCAGGCGCATTAGTAAGACCAAATGGCATGACCAGATTTTCATAATGCCCTTCTGGAGTATTAAAAGCCGTCTTCCACTCATCCCCCTCTTTGATGCGAACCAGGTTATAGGCTCCTCTGAGATCCATTTTAGAGAACCATTTAGCACCAGCAACCTGATTAAAGAGGTCGGGAATGAGAGGAAGAGGATAGGGATCTCGGATAGTTATCCGGTTTAATTCCCGGAAATCCAGGCAAGGACGCAGGCCCCCATCTTTCTTTTTAACAAAAAAGAACCCTGCAGCCACGGGTGAAGAAGAGGGTCTGATGTGTCCCTTAGCCAAACTCTCCGAAATATAATCTTTCATAGCCTTCCTCTCCGGGCCGGAAAGATTGTATAACCGGGTTTTAGGTAGTTTTGCCCCAGGTACAAGATTAATCGGGCAATCATATGGACGATGAGGTGGTAACCCCTGACAACCCTTCTCAGAAAACACATCCATAAAATCTGACAGAAAGGCAGGTAGAGATGTTACAGAGAGTGTGGAGAACCTACTACTCAAGCAGTTGTCCTTACAATGTTCACTCCACTCCACAATCTCCCCGGCCTGCCAATCCACCACTGGATTGTGGGTCACCAGCCAGGGAAGCCCCAATACCATAGGAGCCGGGAGACCGTCCAGGACATAACAAGAGATAATTTCTTTATGGAGGTCCCCTACCTGCAGATGGATATTATGGATGATCTGAGTTAACTCTCTCTGAGTAAGAGGGGAGGAGTCAATGGCAAAAACAGGAATAGTTCTGCGTACCGGTTCCGGAGTAAAACCCAGAGCCTGAGCAAACCGTGAATCCACCAAGTTGACCCCTGCCCCACTGTCCAAAAAGACGGAACAGATCTCAGTCTTATTGCCCGCCTCAACGGTAGCGGACAACAAAAACTGAGACATGCGTATGGAGGAAACAAATACGCCCAGACTGTTATCCTCCGCACAATCTGGGGACTCTAGTTTTTCCGGCGGCTCCTTTGTTTGTGGTCTCTTGGGTTCTGAGGTACATACCTTTACAAAATGACCCCTCCCCCCACAACGAAAACAAACCTCTGACCTACGGCGGACCTTAGGAGGATTCACCCGTCTAGTGGCGCCCCTTATTTGCTTTGGTTTGACTGGATCATAACAAACTGATCCCTGCCCTATAGAGGCCTCTGTAGAATTTAATAGTCTCTCTCTGAGTCGTCTGTCGATTCTTATGGACAGAGACATAGCAGCCTCAAGAGACCCAGGGACCTCGTATACCGCCAGCGCGTCTTTTAATTTTTCAGACAACCCCTGGCAGAACTGACTCCTAAGGGCCGAGTCGTTCCATAATGTATCAGTAGCCCACCTACGGAATTCGGAACAATATAGTTCAGCAGACCGGTTCTCTTGCCGAAGTCTACGTAGCTTAGACTCAGACCCTGTCCGGGTCATCATATACGAGACCCAGGGCTTCAAAAAACTCCTCCACTGATCGTAAGGCCGGAGAGTCTGATGGTAGGGAGAAAGCCCAAGCCTGCGGATCTCCTTGCAAGAGCGAAATTACAATGCCCACCCGTTGTTCCTCACCGCCGGAGGACCTAGGGCGTAACCTGAAGAACAATTTACAAGCTTCTCTGAAGGTTACAAATTGGTCTCTTCCTCCTGAGAACCTATCAGGTAAAGCCACTTTTGGCTCAGGAGTACCCTGGTTTCCCATAGCAACGGTGGAACCCAAGGATTGCTGCTGCTGCTGCAGAACAGTTGCTTTTAATCCTGCCACTTCAAGGGATAACCCCTGGAATTGTTTCGCCAAAACCGTAACCGGATCCATAGTGGAACAGAAAAATACAAAGCAAAACAGCAAGCAAAAAAAAAAAAAAAAAAAAGAGAAATGTCACTTTTTTTTATTTATTTTTTTTAAAAAGGCCAGATATACTGTCACGACCGCTATCCCAGCAGCAGTCGTGTCGCACCAGACGGAGGGGAAGGGGGACCCTATTCTACGGATGGGAAATAGAATGGTCACCCCTGACTAACCCTAAGCTGGCACCTGTCTGCCCTGATACCCTAGACGGGATGTGAACCCGTGCGGCGAGCAGGATGCCTAAACCCTTAGTCACCCTAACAAGACTAGCCTGGGGAAAGGCAGATGGGAGCACTAGTCACCATCACTCACGTATAGGAGAACAACAGGGGAAGACAGCAACAAACAAACAAACAATCTATAACATAGACTTATCCAGTCACGAGCAGAGAAGGTGATCCCAGCAACGACAGTCCACGCCAGACCAGAGCTCCACGGCAATACCGTCAAACGATCTCCTCCAAAGGTCAGAATAGCATTGGAAGTAAGGACTATATCTGGCAATGACTGCAAGTGAAACTGAAACTAATATAGTAGCTGGGAGTGGCAGACAGGACTCACCTGAGAAGGATGCCTACAAACTCCCAGTCAGGACAAAAAGGTTTACAAGGCAAAACCCGGATGACATACCCTGAACCACGGAGCAAACTCACAAGCTATCGCGAGTAGCAAGTCGCTGCGACCTTCTCCTCCCAGACCTGTCTGGATCAGTCACAGTCGTGACACCCGCCGGCTAATTTTTCTGTGGCTGGAAACAGAGGTTACCTGATGTACCCTGGACAGCCGTCATATTGTAGGAAATGTTATTCTTTTGGGCACACTAAGGAGAGCTGTCAGAAAGAAGTGTGTTGCAGGAACTGTAAGCAGGAGGGGCATACTGCTGGGGAGTGCCCAGCCCCTAAAGCATGTGATATATGTGGGAAGAAGACCACATGTATAGGAATTGTCCAAAGGCTGAAGCCCAAAGAGACAACAACATGAGGCAGCAGCTGATAGTTCAAGAGGAGCGGGAAAAGAGAAGGAAAACCTATGCTGCTGTCGCAAGTGAGGGAGTGACGAGGAAAATAAGCATTTCCTGTAAGAAGTTTGGAGGAAGTTGTAGATGATCTCCCAAGTGCGTCTGACCCAATAAATATTGGAGAATTTCTATCTGGAGAGGCATCTGGAGGAGAGCGGACTGGAAAGAGTCAAAGGGAGGGTAGTGAGTAGAGTTGAGCGAACACCTGGATGTTCGGGTTCGAGAAGTTCGGCCGAACATCCCGGAAATGTTCGGGTTCGGGATCCGAACCCGATCCGAACTTCGTCCCGAACCCGAACCCCATTGAAGTCAATGGGGACCCGAACTTTTCGGCACTAAAAAGGCTGTAAAACAGCCCAGGAAAGAGCTAGAGGGCTGCAAAAGGCAGCAACATGTAGGTAAATCCCCTGCAAACAAATGTGGATAGGGAAATGAATTAAAATAAAAATTAAATAAATAAAAATTAACCAAAATCAATTGGAGAGAGGTTCCATAGCAGAGAATCTGGCTTCCCGTCACCCACCACTGGAACAGTCCATTCTCAGATATTTAGGCCCCGGCACCCAGGCAGAGGAGAGAGGTCCCGTAACAGAGAATCTGTCTTCATGTCAGCAGAGAATTAGTCTGCATGTCATAGCAGAGAATGAGGCTTCACGTCAGCCACCACTGCAACAGTCCATTGGCATATATTTAGGCCCAGCACCCAGGCAGAGGAGGGAGGTCCCGTAACAGAGAATCTGTCTTCATGTCAGCAGAGAATTAGTCTGCATGTCATAGCAGAGAATGAGGCTTCACGTCAGCCACCACTGCAACAGTCCATTGGCATATATTTAGGCCCAGCACACACACAGGCAGAGGAGAGAGGTCCCGTAACAGAGAATCTGGCTTCATGTCAGCAGAGAATCAGTCTGCATGTCATAGCAGAGAATGAGGCTTCACGTCAGCCACCACTGCAACAGTCCATTGGCATATATTTAGGCCCAGCACACACACAGGCAGAGGAGAGAGGTCCCGTAACAGAGAATCTGGCTTCATGTCAGCAGAGAATCAGTCTGCATGTCATAGCAGAGAATGAGGCTTCACGTCAGCCACCACTGCAACAGTCCATTGGCATATATTTAGGCCCAGCACCCAGGCAGAGGAGGGAGGTCCCGTAACAGAGAATCTGTCTTCATGTCAGCAGAGAATTAGTCTGCATGTCATAGCAGAGAATGAGGCTTCACGTCAGCCACCACTGCAACAGTCCATTGGCATATATTTAGGCCCAGCACCCAGGCAGAGGAGGGAGGTCCCGTAACAGAGAATCTGTCTTCATGTCAGCAGAGAATTAGTCTGCATGTCATAGCAGAGAATGAGGCTTCACGTCAGCCACCACTGGAACAGTCCATTCTCAGATATTTAGGCCCCGGCACCCAGGCAGAGGAGAGAGGTCCCGTAACAGAGAATCTGTCTTCATGTCAGCAGAGAATTAGTCTGCATGTCATAGCAGAGAATGAGGCTTCACGTCAGCCACCACTGCAACAGTCCATTGGCATATATTTAGGCCCAGCACCCAGGCAGAGGAGAGAGGTCCCGTAACAGACAATCTGGCTTCATGTCAGCAGAGAATCAGTCTGCATGTCATAGCAGAGAATCAGGCTTCACGTCACCCACCACTGCAACAGTCCATTGTCATAAATTTAGGCCCAGCACTAGTGTTGAGCGGCATGTCCCATATTCGAATTCGCGAAATTTTGTGAATATTCGAAAGAATATTCGTAAAATATTCGCGATTATTCAAATTCGTTATTATTTCGCATATGCG
This sequence comes from Bufo gargarizans, assembly GCF_014858855.1. Taxonomy (NCBI): domain Eukaryota; kingdom Metazoa; phylum Chordata; class Amphibia; order Anura; family Bufonidae; genus Bufo; species Bufo gargarizans. The sequence goes on from NC_058088.1 coordinate 11,303,803, forward strand.
ATAATTCGAATTATCGCATAATACATATGCTATGCAAAATTCACATGTGCGCTAATGAAATCGCCTTACGAAGATTCGCAACTCAATTCAATCACTAATGTATGAATGCAATGCCCTTTGCCTCTGTTCTGGGACAAGTGTAGATATTCGCATGTGCGCTAATAAAATCGCCTTACGAAGATTCGCACCTCAATCACTTTCTAGGGAATGTGAGACTTTTGGGAATCAATCGAGATACAGTGGGGGGTGATGACAGTAGTTGACAGAGTACAGATCAATGTAATCTGTAAGGTGGAAAGTAAAATAAAAAATACGAATATTCGTAAATCGACTTTTACGAAGTTCTACGTATTCGCGAATATGGTGCTATACTATATGAATGCACAGGCCTTTGCCTCTCTGTTCTGGGGACAAGTGTAGATATTTGCATTTGCGTTAATAAAATCGCCTTACGAAGATTCGCAGCTCAATTCAATCACTAATGTATGAATGCAAAGCCCTTTGCCTCTGTTCTGGGACAAGTGTAGATATTCGCATGTGCGCTAATAAAATCGCCTTACGAAGATTCGCAACTCAATTCACTAATGTATGAATGCAAAGCCCTTTGCCTCTGTTCTGGGACGTGCCGATATTCGCATGTGCGCTAATAAAATCGCCTTACGAAGATTCGCGCCTCAATCACTTTCTAGGCAATGTGAGTAAGATCTGAGCTGTTGGACCTTTGGGAAACAATCAATTATATGTGTACTGTAATTTTGTGGGGGGGGGGGGGGAAACAAAAAACGAATATTCGTTTTTACGAATATATAGCACTATATTCGAAATATTCGCGAAATCGCGAAGTTGCGATATTCGCGAAAAAAATTTGCTTTTCGAATATTCGCGCTCAACACTACCCAGCACCCAGGCAGAGGAGAGAGGTCCCGTAACAGAGAATCTGGCTTCATGTCAGCAGAGAATCAGTCTTCATATCATAGCAGAGAATCAGGCTTCACGTCACCCACCACTGTAAGAGTCAATTTTCATAAATTTAGGCCCAGAACCCAGGCAGAGGAGAAAGGTCCCGTAACAGACAATCTGGCTTCATGTCAGCAGAGAATCAGTCTTCATATCATAGCAGAGAATCAGGCTTCACGTCACCCACCACTGCAACAGTCAATTGTCATAAATTTAGGCCCAGCACCCAGGCAGAGGAGAGAGCTCCCGTAACAGAGGATCTGGCTTCATGTCAGCAGAGAATCAGTCTGCATGTCATAGCAGAGAATGAGGCTTCACGTCACCCACCACTGCAACAGTCCATTGGCATATATTTAGGCCTAGCACACAGGCAGAGCAGAGAGGTCCCGTAACAGACAATCTGGCTTCATGTCAGCAGAGAATCAGTCTGCATGTCATAGCAGAGAATGAGGCTTCACGTCACCCACCACTGCAACAGTCCATTGGCATATATTTAGGCCTAGCACACAGGCAGAGCAGAGAGGTCCCGTAACAGACAATCTGGCTTCATGTCAGCAGAGAATCAGTCTGCATGTCATAGCAGAGAATGAGGCTTCACGTCACCCACCACTGCAACAGTCCATTGGCATATATTTAGGCCTAGCACACAGGCAGAGCAGAGAGGTCCCGTAACAGACAATCTGGCTTCATGTCAGCAGAGAATCAGTCTGCATGTCATAGCAGAGAATGAGGCTTCACGTCACCCACCACTGCAACAGTCCATTGGCATATATTTAGGCCTAGCACACAGGCAGAGCAGAGAGGTCCCGTAACAGACAATCTGGCTTCATGTCAGCAGAGAATCAGTCTGCATGTCATAGCAGAGAATGAGGCTTCACGTCACCCACCACTGCAACAGTCCATTGGCATATATTTAGGCCTAGCACACAGGCAGAGCAGAGAGGTCCCGTAACAGACAATCTGGCTTCATGACAGCAGAGAATCAGTCTGCATGTCATAGCAGAGAATGAGGCTTCACGTCAGCCACCACTGCAACAGTCCATTGGCATATATTTAGGCCTAGCACACAGGCAGAGCAGAGAGGTCCCGTAACAGACAATCTGGCTTCATGACAGCAGAGAATCAGTCTGCATGTCATAGCAGAGAATCAGGCTTCACGTCAGCCACCACTGCAACAGTCCATTGTCATAAATTTAGGCCCAGCACCCAGGCAGAGGAGAGAGGTCCCGTAACAGAGAATCTGGCTTCATGTCAGCAGAGAATCAGTCTTCATATCATAGCAGAGAATCAGGCTTCACGTCACCCACCACTGTAAGAGTCAATTTTCATAAATTTAGGCCCAGAACCCAGGCAGAGGAGAAAGGTCCCGTAACAGACAATCTGGCTTCATGTCAGCAGAGAATCAGTCTTCATATCATAGCAGAGAATCAGGCTTCACGTCACCCACCACTGCAACAGTCCATTGGCATATATTTAGGCCTAGCACACAGGCAGAGGAGAGGTTCATTCAACTTTGGGTAGCCTCGCAATATAATGGTAAAATGAAAATAAAAATAGGATTGAATGAGGAAGTGCCCTGGAGTCCAATAATATATGGTTATGGGGAGGTAGTTAATGTCTAATCTGGACAAGGGACGGACAGGTCCTGTGGGATCCATGCCTGGTTCATTTTTATGAACGTCAGCTTGTCCACATTGGCTGTAGACAGGCGGCTGCGTTTGTCTGTAATGACGCCCCCTGCCGTGCTGAATACACGTTCAGACAAAACGCTGGCTGCCGGGCAGGCCAGCACCTCCAAGGCATAAAAGGCTAGCTCTGGCCACGTGGACAATTTAGAGACCCAGAAGTTGAATGGGGCCGAACCATCAGTCAGTACGTGGAGGGGTGTGCACACGTACTGTTCCACCATGTTAGTGAAATGTTGCCTCCTGCTAACACGTTGCGTATCAGGTGGTGGTGCAGTTAGCTGTGGCGTGTTGACAAAAGTTTTCCACATCTCTGCCATGCTAACCCTGCCCTCAGAGGAGCTGGCCGTGACACAGCTGCCTTGGCGACCTCTTGCTCCTCCTCTGCCTTGGCCTTGGGCTTCCACTTGTTCCCCTGTGACATTTGGGAATGCTCTCAGTAGCGTGTCTACCAACGTGCGCTTGTACTCGCGCATCTTCCTATCACGCTCCAGTGCAGGAAGTAAGGTGGGCACATTGTCTTTGTAGCGTGGATCCAGCAGGGTGGCAACCCAGTAGTCCGCACAGGTTAAAATGTGGGCAACTCTGCTGTCGTTGCGCAGGCACTGCAGCATGTAGTCGCTCATGTGTGCCAGGCTGCCCAGGGATAAGGACAAGCTGTCCTCTGTGGGAGGCGTATCGTCATCGTCCTGCCTTTCCCCCCAGCCACGCACCAGTGATGGACCCGAGCTGCGTTGGGTGCCACCCCGCTGTGACCATGCTTCATCCTCATCCTCCTCCACCTCCTCCTCATCCTCGTCCTCCTCGTCCTCCAGTAGTGGGCCCTGGCTGGCCACATTTGTACCTGGCCTCTGCTGTTGCCAAAAACCTCCCTCTGAGTCACTTCGAAGAGACTGGCCTGAAAGTGCTAAAAATGACCCCTCTTCCTCCTCCTCCTCCTCCTCCTCCTGGGCCACCTCCTCTTCCATCATCGCCCTAAGTGTTTTCTCAAGGAGACATAGAAGTGGTATTGTAACGCTGATAACGGTGTCATCGCCACTGGCCATGTTGGTGGAGTACTCGAAACAGCGCAACAGGGCACACAGGTCTCGCATGGAGGCCCAGTCATTGGTGGTGAAGTGGTGCTGTTCTGTAGTGCGACTGACCCGTGCGTGCTGCAGCTGAAACTCCACTATGGCCTGCTGCTGCTCGCACAGTCTGTCCAGCATGTGCAAGGTGGAGTTCCACCTGGTGGGCACGTCGCATATGAGGCGGTGAGCGGGAAGGCCGAAGTTACGCTGTAGCGCAGACAGGCGAGCAGCAGCAGGATGTGAACGCCGGAAGCGCGAACAGACGGCCCGCACTTTATGCAGCAGCTCTGACATGTCGGGGTAGTTGTGAATGAACTTCTGCACCACCAAATTCAGCACATGCGCCAAGCAAGGGATGTGCGTCAAATTGGCTAGTCCCAGAGCTGCAACGAGATTTCGCCCATTATCACACACCACCAGGCCGGGCTTGAGGCTCACCGGCAGCAACCACTCGTCGGTCTGTTGTTCTATACCCCGCCACAACTCCTGTGCGGTGTGGGGCCTGTCCCCCAAACATATGAGTTTCAGAATGGCCTGCTGACGTTTACCCCGGGCTGTGCTGAAGTTGGTGGTGAAGGTGTGTGGCTGACTGGATGAGCAGGTGGAAGAAGAGGAGGAGGAAGCCGAGAAGGAGGAGGTGGCAACAGGAGGCAAAGAATGTTGCCCTGCGATCCTTGGCGGCGGAAGGACGTGCGCCAAACAGCTCTCCGCCTGGGGCCCAGCTGCCACTACATTTACCCAGTGTGCAGTTAGGGAGATATAGCGTCCCTGGCCGTGCTTACTGGTCCACGTATCTGTGGTTAGGTGGACCTTGCTACAGATGGCGTTGCGCAGTGCACACTTGATTTTATCGGATACTTGGTTGTGCAGGGAAGGCACGGCTCTCTTGGAGAAGTAGTGCCGGCTGGGAACAACATACTGTGGGACAGCAAGCGACATGAGCTGTTTGAAGCTGTCTGTGTCCACCAGCCTAAATGACAGCATTTCATAGGCCAGTAGTTTAGAAATGCTGGCATTCAGGGCCAGGGATCGAGGGTGGCTAGGTGGGAATTTACGCTTTCTATCAAATGTTTGTGAGATGGAGAGCTGAACGCTGGCGTGTGACATGGTTGAGACGCTTGGTGACGGAGGTGGTGGTGGTGGTGTTGGTGGTACATCCCCTGTTTGCTGGGCGGCAGGTGCCTACGTTCCTCCAGAGGCGGAGGAAGAGGCCGAGGCGGCAGCAGCAGAATAGGCCGAGGCGGCAGCAGCAGAAGAGGTAGCAGGGGGAGCCTGAGTGACTTCCTTGGTTTTAAGGTGTTTACTCCACTGCAGTTCATGCTTTGCATGCAGGTGCCTGGTCATGCAGGTTGTGCTCAGGTTCAGAACGTTAATGCCTCGCTTCAGGCTCTGATGGCACAGCGTGCAAACCACTCGGGTCTTGTCGTCAGCACATTGTTTGAAGAAGTGCCATGCCAGGGAACTCCTTGAAGCTGCCTTTGGGGTGCTCGGTCCCAGATGGCGGCGGTCAGTAGCAGGCGGAGTCTCTTGGCGGCGGGTGTTCTGCTTTTGCCCACTGCTCCCTCTTTTGCTACGCTGTTGGCTCGGTCTCACCACTGCCTCTTCCTCCGAACTGTGAAAGTCAGTGGCACGACCTTCATTCCATGTGGGGTCTAGGACCTCATCGTCCCCTGCATCGTCTTCCACCCAGTCTTGATCCCTGACCTCCTGTTCAGTCTGCACACTGCAGAAAGACGCAGCAGTTGGCACCTGTGTTTCGTCATCATCAGAGACATGCTGAGGTGGTATTCCCATGTCCTCATCATCAGGAAACATAAGTGGTTGTGCGTCAGTGCATTCTATGTCTTTCACCGCTGGGGAAGGGCTAGGTGGATGCCCTTGGGAAACCCTGCCAGCGGAGTCTTCAAACAGCATAAGAGACTGCTGCATAACTTGAGGCTGAGACAGTTTCCCTGGTATGCATGGGGGTGATGTGACAGACTGATGGGGTTGGTTTTCAGGCGCCATCTGTGCGCTTTCTGCAGAAGACTGGGTGGGAGATAATGTGAACGTGCTGGATCCACTGTCGGCCACCCAATTGACTAATGCCTGTACCTGCTCAGGCCTTACCATCCTTAGAACGGCATTGGGCCCCACCATATATCGCTGTAAATTCTGGCGGCTACTGGGACCTGAGGTAGTTGGTACACTAGGACGTGTGGATGTGGCAGAACGGCCACGTCCTCTCCCAGCACCAGAGGGTCCACTAACACCACCACGACCATGTCCACGTCCGCGTCCCTTACTAGATGTTTTTCTCATTGTTATGGTTCACCACAACAACAAATATATTATTTGGCCCAATGTATTGTATTCAAATTCAGCGGGATATAAATTTGAGGCCTAGTATTTAGGCGCTGGGTGACCGGTATGGATTTAGTGACAGAATTAGACTTGGAAATGCACAGAAGCGTGTGTGTGTGAAGTTATTCTGAATGACCCAATGTGCACCTTGAATATTATATACCCTTTTAGGGATAGATTTCAAATAGCTCTGATATAGCAGAAACCACTAAATTATGAAATTGCTAAATTGGGAATTGTACTTCAACCCAGAACAAAAAATGTGCTTTGACGGACACTAAATATCTTGCCCAGCAACAACAGTACAACGGTGGGTAACGAGAGATTTAGAGGGAATTAAATTTGAGGCCTAGTATTTAGGCGCTGGGTCACCGGTATGGATTTAGTGACAGAATTAGACTTGGAAATACACAGTAGCGGGTGTGTGTGAAGTTATTCTGAATGACCCTATGTGCACCTTCAATATTATATACCCTTTTAGGGATAGATTTCAAATAGCTCTGATATAGCAGAAACCACTAAATTATGAAATTGCTAAATTGGGAATTGTACTTCAACCCAGAACAAAAAATGTGCTTTGACGGACACTAAATATCTTGCCCAGCAACAACAGTACAGCGGTGGGTAACGAGAGATTTAGAGGGAATTAAATTTGAGGCCTAGTATTTAGGCGCTGGGTCACCGGTATGGATTTAGTGACAGAATTAGACTTGGAAATACACAGTAGCGGGTGTGTGTGAAGTTATTCTGAATGACCCTATGTGCACCTTCAATATTATATACCCTTTTTGGGATAGATTTCAAATAGCTCTGATATAGCAGGAACCACTAAATTATGAAATTGCTAAATTGGGAATTGTACTTCAACCCAGAACAAAAAATGTGCTTTGACGGGCACTAAATAACTTTCCCAGCTACAACAGGACAACGGTAACGAGAGATTTAGAGGGATTTAAATTTGAGGCCTAGTATTTAGGCGCTGGGTGACAGGTATGGGTTTAGTGACAGAATTAGACTTGGAAATACACAGTAGCGGGTGTGTGTGAAGTTATTCTGAATGACCCTATGTGCACCTTCAATATTATATACCCTTTTTGGGATAGATTTCAAATAGCTCTGATATAGCAGAAACCACTAAATTATGAAATTGCTAAATTGGGAATTGTACTTCAACCCAGAACAAAAAATGTGCTTTGACGGACACTAAATATCTTGCCCAGCAACAACAGTACAGCGGTGGGTAACGAGAGATTTAGAGGGAATTAAATTTGAGGCCTAGTATTTAGGCGCTGGGTCACCGGTATGGATTTAGTGACAGAATTAGACTTGGAAATACACAGTAGCGGGTGTGTGTGAAGTTATTCTGAATGACCCTATGTGCACCTTCAATATTATATACCCTTTTTGGGATAGATTTCAAATAGCTCTGATATAGCAGGAACCACTAAATTATGAAATTGCTAAATTGGGAATTGTACTTCAACCCAGAACAAAAAATGTGCTTTGACGGGCACTAAATAACTTTCCCAGCTACAACAGGACAACGGTAACGAGAGATTTAGAGGGATTTAAATTTGAGGCCTAGTATTTAGGCGCTGGGTGACAGGTATGGGTTTAGTGACAGAATTAGACTTGGAAATACACAGTAGCGGGTGTGTGTGAAGTTATTCTGAATGACCCTATGTGCACCTTCAATATTATATACCCTTTTTGGGATAGATTTCAAATAGCTCTGATATAGCAGAAACCACTAAATTATGAAATTGCTAAATTGGGAATTGTACTTCAACCCAGAACAAAAAATGTGCTTTGACGGACACTAAATATCTTGCCCAGCAACAACAGTACAGCGGTGGGTAACGAGAGATTTAGAGGGAATTAAATTTGAGGCCTAGTATTTAGGCGCTGGGTCACCGGTATGGATTTAGTGACAGAATTAGACTTGGAAATACACAGTAGCGGGTGTGTGTGAAGTTACTCTGAATGACCCTATGTGCACCTTCAATATTATATACCCTTTTTGGGATAGATTTCAAAGAGCTCTGATATAGCAGGAACCACTAAATTATGAAATTGCTAAATTGGGAATTGTATTTCAACCCAGAACAAGAAATGTGCTTGAACGGACACTAAATAACTCGCCCAGCTACAGCACTAGGGACAGATTTAGCTGGATATAAATTTGAGGCCTAGTATTTAGGCGCTGGGTGACAGGTATGGGTTTAGTGACAGAATTAGACTTGGAAATACACAGTAGCGGGTGTGTGTGAAGTTATTCTGAATGACCCTATGTGCACCTTCAATATTATATACCCTTTTAGGGATAGATTTCAAATAGCTCTGATATAGCAGAAACCACTAAATTATGAAATTGCTAAATTGGGAATTGTACTTCAACCCAGAACAAAAAATGTGCTTTGACGGACACTAAATATCTTGCCCAGCAACAACAGTACAGCGGTGGGTAACGAGAGATTTAGAGGGAATTAAATTTGAGGCCTAGTATTTAGGCGCTGGGTCACCGGTATGGATTTAGTGACAGAATTAGACTTGGAAATACACAGTAGCGGGTGTGTGTGAAGTTATTCTGAATGACCCTATGTGCACCTTCAATATTATATACCCTTTTTGGGATAGATTTCAAATAGCTCTGATATAGCAGGAACCACTAAATTATGAAATTGCTAAATTGGGAATTGTACTTCAACCCAGAACAAAAAATGTGCTTTGACGGGCACTAAATAACTTTCCCAGCTACAACAGGACAACGGTAACGAGAGATTTAGAGGGATTTAAATTTGAGGCCTAGTATTTAGGCGCTGGGTGACAGGTATGGGTTTAGTGACAGAATTAGACTTGGAAATACACAGTAGCGGGTGTGTGTGAAGTTATTCTGAATGACCCTATGTGCACCTTCAATATTATATACCCTTTTTGGGATAGATTTCAAATAGCTCTGATATAGCAGAAACCACTAAATTATGAAATTGCTAAATTGGGAATTGTACTTCAACCCAGAACAAAAAATGTGCTTTGACGGACACTAAATATCTTGCCCAGCAACAACAGTACAGCGGTGGGTAACGAGAGATTTAGAGGGAATTAAATTTGAGGCCTAGTATTTAGGCGCTGGGTCACCGGTATGGATTTAGTGACAGAATTAGACTTGGAAATACACAGTAGCGGGTGTGTGTGAAGTTATTCTGAATGACCCTATGTGCACCTTCAATATTATATACCCTTTTTGGGATAGATTTCAAATAGCTCTGATATAGCAGGAACCACTAAATTATGAAATTGCTAAATTGGGAATTGTACTTCAACCCAGAACAAAAAATGTGCTTTGACGGGCACTAAATAACTTTCCCAGCTACAACAGGACAACGGTAACGAGAGATTTAGAGGGATTTAAATTTGAGGCCTAGTATTTAGGCGCTGGGTGACAGGTATGGGTTTAGTGACAGAATTAGACTTGGAAATACACAGTAGCGGGTGTGTGTGAAGTTATTCTGAATGACCCTATGTGCACCTTCAATATTATATACCCTTTTTGGGATAGATTTCAAATAGCTCTGATATAGCAGAAACCACTAAATTATGAAATTGCTAAATTGGGAATTGTACTTCAACCCAGAACAAAAAATGTGCTTTGACGGACACTAAATATCTTGCCCAGCAACAACAGTACAGCGGTGGGTAACGAGAGATTTAGAGGGAATTAAATTTGAGGCCTAGTATTTAGGCGCTGGGTCACCGGTATGGATTTAGTGACAGAATTAGACTTGGAAATACACAGTAGCGGGTGTGTGTGAAGTTACTCTGAATGACCCTATGTGCACCTTCAATATTATATACCCTTTTTGGGATAGATTTCAAAGAGCTCTGATATAGCAGGAACCACTAAATTATGAAATTGCTAAATTGGGAATTGTATTTCAACCCAGAACAAGAAATGTGCTTGAACGGACACTAAATAACTCGCCCAGCTACAGCACTAGGGACAGATTTAGCTGGATATAAATTTGAGGCCTAGTATTTAGGCGCTGGGTGACAGGTATGGGTTTAGTGACAGAATTAGACTTGGAAATACACAGTAGCGGGTGTGTGTGAAGTTATTCTGAATGACCCTATGTGCACCTTCAATATTATATACCCTTTTTGGGATAGATTTCAAATAGCTCTGATATAGCAGAAACCACTAAATTATGAAATTGCTAAATTGGGAATTGTACTTCAACCCAGAACAAAAAATGTGCTTTGACGGACACTAAATATCTTGCCCAGCAACAACAGTACAGCGGTGGGTAACGAGAGATTTAGAGGGAATTAAATTTGAGGCCTAGTATTTAGGCGCTGGGTCACCGGTATGGATTTAGTGACAGAATTAGACTTGGAAATACACAGTAGCGGGTGTGTGTGAAGTTACTCTGAATGACCCTATGTGCACCTTCAATATTATATACCCTTTTTGGGATAGATTTCAAAGAGCTCTGATATAGCAGGAACCACTAAATTATGAAATTGCTAAATTGGGAATTGTATTTCAACCCAGAACAAGAAATGTGCTTGAACGGACACTAAATAACTCGCCCAGCTACAGCACTAGGGACAGATTTAGCTGGATATAAATTTGAGGCCTAGTATTTAGGCGCTGGGTGACCGGTATGGATTTAGTGACAGAATTAGACTGGGATATGGCCAAAAAATGAACAGACTATTGCTGGTTAAATGCACTTGGTGTGACAGCTTCACCCTGATGTAGGCTTTAGCCAAAAAACAACCACACCATTGAGGGTTAAATGCACTTGGTGACAGGCGCAGCTTGCCCCTGATTTTGTATATGGCCAAAAAATGAACAGACTATTGCTGGTTAAATGCACTTGGTGTGACAGCTTCACCCTGATGTAGGCTTTAGCCAAAAAACAACCACACCATTGAGGGTTAAATGCACTTGGTGACAGGCGCAGCTTGCCCCTGATTTTGTATATGGCCAAAAAATGAACAGACTATTGCTGGTTAAATGCACTTGGTGTGACAGCTTCACCCTGATGTAGGCTTTAGCCAAAAAACAACCACACCATTGAGGGTTAAATGCACTTGGTGACAGGCGCAGCTTGCCCCTGATTTTGTATATGGCCAAAAAATGAACAGACTATTGCTGGTTAAATGCACTTGGTGTCACAGCTTCACCCTGATGTAGGCTTTAGCCAAAAAACAACCACACCATTGAGGGTTAAATGCACTTGGTCGCAGCTTGTGCTGGCGCACCACAAGACACAAAATGGCCGCCGATCACCCCAGAAAAATGAGACTGACAAACGGTCTGTGCAGCCTAAAAACAGTGAGCAATTGAGGATCAGCAGCTCAATGATCCACAGCTGCAGATCGATCAGTTAATCAAGTCCTTTGGAGGAGTTAATCTGCCTAATCTCGCCCTACTGTCGCAGCCGCAACCTCTCCCTACGCTAATCAGAGCAGAGTGACGGGCGGCGCTATGTGACTCCAGCTTAAATAGAGGCTGGGTCACATGGTGCTCTGGCCAATCACAGCCATGCCAATAGTAGGCATGGCTGTGATGGCCTCTTGGGGCAAGTAGTATGACGCTTGTTGATTGGCTGCTTTGCAGCCTTTCAAAAAGCGCCAAGAAAGCGTCACAAAAGCGCGAAGAAAGCGACGAACACCGAACCCGAACCCGGACTTTTACGAAAATGTCCGGGTTCGGGTCCGTGTCACGGACACCCCAAAATTCGGTACGAACCCGAACTATACAGTTCGGGTTCGCTCATCCCTAGTAGTGAGGAATCCGACACAGAAGAAGAATAAGAGAGCTCTTCAGTCATATGGAAGAGTCAGAGTGTCAAAAAGAGAAGGGGTTATACGAGTGGACCAGAAATCAGCAACTCCTAAGAGAGCCAGCAAGAGAAGAGCATGGATTCTGGTGGAGGTGGCAAAACAGTATGACTTTGAGCATAAGCTACCTGGAGAATATGGATGAATTTAAAATGTTGTTTTTTTTTTGTTAGATGTGTTTCAAGATCTGCTTACAGAATGTAAGAGTATTTAAAAGTAAGCGACTATTATTGAATTTGTAGCACAAGAAGATGCTGCAATTTTTTGTTTATAGGAATGTGGCTTCTGTAAAATAGTAAGAGAAGAAGAGTGGATGTATGGAAAATCTGTGTGGTCAGGGAGTGTTTTAAATAAAAATGATGGAGTTGGTTTCTTAGTTAAAGGGAGGGAGGTGTCTTTAGTAAATTATATGGTGATAGAAGAAGGGAGGTGTATATTAGCTAATTTTGAATACAAAAATGTGAACCAGTCTACTAGGCGGAGACTGGAGCGGTTACTTCTCCTTGGCTGTGAGCACATCCAATCAGAACACTCCGCTCATAGCCAGGGAGAATGAGCTTCTCCCTGGCTATGAGCGGTGCGCTCTGATTGGATGCACTCACAGCCAGGGAGAAGAGAACCACTCCAGTCTCCGCCTAGTATAACCAAGTCGGCTAATTAGAACATAAGGCATCGAAATCAACGGGGGACAACAGCAGTAAGACCCTAATTAGATTAGGGTTAAACAGATGAAAGGCCCTCTTTAAGTTATAAACAGAAAGAAGTTGTTTTTTTCATATCATGGATGTGTGATATGTGAGTGTCACGGACGGTGTACAGGAAACAAGGCAAAGCAACATGTATAAACGACTCGCTGGATCCAAAAACTAAGGAACCAAGGGAGACCCCTGCAGAAGACCTGGCACTTTCCCTGGCTGCTCAGCCTATGCAAAGATCCGAATGGTGGAGGTTTGCATATCCACAAACCTTGACTATAAAGCCCTGAGCACCCTACAATAGTGAGGGGACACGACCACTGGCTCCCTACACAAGATACGGAGGGAGTCAGGGTCACCTGGGATCCAGCAAACAGATAATAACAGATAAAGGTACAACACTTAGCTTTGAAGCAAACAGGAGGACAGAGTCAGCGTGCACACACACTCCAGGAAGTAGTATAAGCCGCCCAGAAAAGCCTTCTGGGGAAGAATTTAAAGGGAAGCAATTAGTCCAACACATGACAGCTGAGAGAGGCTGACAAGAGGAGGAGCTGAATACCACAACACAGAAACTCAAGGAGGAGGTTCTGAAAGGCCTCTGTCAGAGCTTCTCAGCTGTCTGGTTGTGACAGTGAGTTGGATATAGAGTCAAGAGGAGTGTATGGACGTGGGTTGTAGAAATTGAATGTGAGTTTGTTGGAAAATGAGGAAGTTAAAATGGAATATAGAAGATTGTATGAAAGTTGGTGTAGGAGAAAGAGTGATTTTAGTGATATGTCTAACTGGTGGGATTGGGTGAAAATGAGGGATTCTTAGGAATTTAGGTTATAAACTGGCGGCGGCAAAAATAGAGTATGTGAGATTGAGTAGTGTTGAGCGCGAACATTCGAATAGCGAATTTTAATCGCGAATATCGGCACTTCGAGAATTCGTGAATATTCAGAATATAGCACTATATATTCGTAAGATCGAATATTATTATTATTTTTTTTTTTTAACACAGTACACATCAGGTGATCATCCCTCCCTTCTTCTAGCTTGTCGGCCAATGAGAAGGCTTTGTCACAGCCTAGCAACATCCCTAGCAACCAATAGAAAAGTTGCCTACCCATTACTATATAAGAAGAAGTTTATTGCAGTTATGAAAGAGAGAGCAGTGTCATTGCTGTGCTCTGTGCTTTGTTGTATTACATTAGACAGTTGACTTATATATATATATAATTTCAGAAAGTTAGGGGGAGATAGTCAGTGTAGGTTAGATTGATCTATAGTGTAGCTGATAGGTTCTGCTGTCCATACATACATGCTACAGACATAGTGCTGTGATGTCACAAGTTGCACGTATTGCGAAAAAATATGTGCATCATCAATTGCCGAATCTTCACAAGCACAAATATATTGGAGCACTCTCTATCTGCATATAAAGCTATTCTAATGCTCTGCCGTGCCAACCATTTTCTCCAGTCTCAGGAAACTTATACCAGCTTCAAAAATGTAACATGACCCACTCCTGTATTTCGCACCCATAATGCAAATATTACATTGACGATTTTCGCAATCAAGAATATAATCTCGAATTTGCGAATATTTGACGAATATTCTACAAAATATTCACAAAATATCACGAATTCGAATATTGCCCCTGCCGCTCATCACTAAGATTGAATGCTAAGTTAAGGTTTTTGTATAAGTTAATAGAGGAGGGTGTTGATGTGAGTGAGGATAAAGTCGGAGTGAGACGTGAGATTAGAGAATTTTTCATTGAAAAATGTAGAAATATAATTTATAGGGCAAAATTAGAAAATTTGGAGAAAAATGAAAAATGTACACTTAAAAAAAAGAAGAAGGTGAGAAGAAGTGTATGAGGAAGTTGCAAAATTTTTTCTGGAATTGTATGCTGAAAAATTGAGGGATGAGAGGTTGGAAAATGTGTGAAGTTGTTAGTGTCAATATTTTGTGGAGCGTCTGCTTTTCGTGTAAATTGGAATAAGAGTGAATGTAATGCCTTTGGAGGAATGCTAGGGAGGGATGTTGGAGTTAGTGTGGTGGGGTAGCGGACCTTTGGAGGAGCCGGTATGCTTTATCCCATAGATGGACGACTAACTGACATCTATATTTGCTGATGCCATCTTGCTACTCATTGGACTTTTCTTATCTCTGTGGAGACTATGCCTCTATGGAAATGTGACCGTATGGAACAACTACTTCCCTATGTTATGGTCAGTGTACAGCCCAATTGAGATTGATCTCCTCCCGCTATCATCTTATGGCCCCCTTACAATCGAGATGAATACATAACGGACACTGATTTATCAATATTGGTGGTCCTCACCCAAATTACGGATATCACTTTATAATATGGGTATCCGATATCTATGATATCAGCTATTGATCTTACCTACCACCTGATGATCCCACATAGTGGGGGAAACGCGTTGGGAGTTTTCTTCATGTCTTTCTATGTTTAGGGTGATTTCATAACATATACCTTGATGCACTGTGTACCTTGTTGACTGTTATAATACAGCACTAGGGCTGTATTCAGAGTCCATCAATTTACCCTATGTCTATAGGGAAGTGCATATGTACAGTGTCTCTTTTGTTCTTATTTTTACTGGCAGGCACCTACTCTACCCTCCACCCTCCATCTTACGGTTAGGGTCGAGTTAGGACTTTGTGAGTCCAGGTTCGAGGACAGGGAGTCCCCACCATCAGGGGTCGTCCCTGGGCTGAGCACTAGATTAGGGTGAGACTATAGGGACAGTTCTCCCCATCCTTCAGGATATATGTGTATAGCTGCCTGCGGTAGAACTATCTGAGATAATCTCAGTGGTTTTGTTCTGTGTGTCTTATTTTAAGGATATCTAATTAAAACGTATTAATTTTAAGGGTTATAATAATTGCTGGAACTAGGTTTTTGTCTACTAACCCTGATTTAGATTGCATCTCTACTTGCTGGACTAGGATTTAGTGTGGTGGAAGGCCTGATTAATGTTTTTGGTACGAAATTGGATGAGAAATTAGAAGGGAAGGATAGTTGGGAAGAGGTGAAGGTGAGAGTTATAAATAATTAGAATTTTTGGCGGATGAGGGATTTGTCCTTTTTTGGCAAAGTTATGGTGATTAAGAGTGTTATCTTGCCTATTTTTGGTATATTGCAATTGTTTTTCCACCGGGTTATATGATGATAAGAAATCTGAATAGAATTTTGTTTGTTTTCTTATGGGGATCAAAGATGGAGAGAGCCAGGAGGGAAGTATTAGTTAAAAGGATAAATAAAGGTGGTTTGGCGTTTCCAAATTTGGAGGTATATTTTGGAGTTAATATTGTTTTGTTTTTGTTAAGAATAGTTAAGATAGAGATGAAATACTCATGTATGTATAGGTATTTATTTGGAGCCTACTTGATACGATTGAAGTGGTGTGTGAGGGATCTGAGACGTCCAATTTCGTTCGGGGTGTAAGTATGGTATATGTGGGTGCATAATTTTTTGGTCAAGTATGACTTATGTGTATGAGGATGCTGCATAATAAGAGTTTGGTATACAGGATGATAGAGTGTAGAGAGACGGAGCGTGGAATAAATATGGGAAGGGGTGCTGATATAGAGAAGGTATGAAAGAAAGTTAGGATGGATGGGTTAACGAATAGACAGAGTGAAGTGGTTTGGCAGAGTTTACATGGGGTGTTACCAGTAAAAGAGTTTCACAGGGATCGTGGATTAGTTAGAAGTGGTGTGTGTCCTAGGGAGGGTTGTGAGAGGAAGTGAGAGTATTGTACATTTATTTTGGAATTGTAAGTTTGCGAGGGAGTTGATTAGAAGAATGGGACCATTATGTAAACCATTATGTGCAAGATAATGCACCTGGGGCGTAAAAACCCAAGGGCAGAATATAGAATATTCGACACAGTCCTGACCTCAGTATCTGAGGAAAGGGATTTAGGAGTAATTATTTCAGAAGACTTAAAGGTGGGAAGACAATGTAATAAAGCAGCACGAAATACAAGCAGAATGCTGGGGTGTATAGGGAGAGGTATAAGCAGTAGAAAGAGTGAAGTGCTTATGCCGCTGTACAGAGCACTAGTGAGACCTCACTTGGAGTATTGTGCGCAGTACTGGAGGCCATATCTCCAGAAGGATATAGATACTCTAGAGAGAGTTCAGAGAAGAGCTACTAAACTAGTACATGGATTGCAGGATAAAACTTACCAGGAAAGGTTAAAAGACCTTAATATGTATAGCTTGGAAGAAAGACGAGACAGAGGGGATATGATAGAAACTTTTAAATACATAAAGGGAATCAACTCGGTAACGGAGGAGAGAATATTTAAAAGAAGAAAAACTACCACAAGAGGACACAGTTTTAAATTAGAGGGGCAAAGGTTTAAAAGTAATATAAGGAAGTATTACTTTACTGAGAGAGTAGTGGATGCATGGAATAGCCTTCCTGCAGAAGTGGTAGCTGCAAATACAGTGAAGGAGTTTAAGCATGCATGGGATAGGCATAAGGCCATCCTTCATATAAGATAGGGCCGGGGCTATTCATAGGATTCAGATATATTGGGCAGACTGGATGGGCCAAATGGTTCTTATCTGCCGACACATTCTATGTTTCTATGTTTCTATGTTCTATGTAAAGAAATAACTGGCATCAGTTTGTTGTCCTTTCAGTTGTTTGTTTGGGTTGGGTATGAGTGGTGGGGTGAAGGAGAGAGTGTTGTAGTTGTTGGCTTGTATAAAAGAAGTGTTGTGGGATGTAAGCAATGTATATGTGTATAGGAGGAAAGAATTGACAGTCAGAGATAGTGTACGAATGGTATTAGGAAAGTTATATGTGTGTTATTTGTGGGATAAGAAAAGGAAAGGGGAGGCTGATGCAGAAGGAATATGGAAAGTGAAGAGGTGGATTAACGTAGTAGATTGTTATTCTTGAATTGTACCTTTGTGAGTATTTCAGAAGAAATGGAAAATACAATTGAAAAAAAAAAAAATTGTCCTCGGATGATGATGGGTGGGAGAAGTATGATCGTTAGTTTAATGATCGTATAGTATCCCCATCTGAAGGGAGGAAAAAAAAGCTGGTTTTATATGTCTTCTTGTGTACAAGGCTGCCATTGTAAGGTATGCTGACTGTACCTGTCTCATGGATAGGTTGTTGGCTTGCGTTTGGCTTACAGCCTATGTGTTATTGTTTGTTTATGGTATGTTATAGGTAATGATTTATTGTAATTTTAAAGGTAACGTAAAAGCTATACGAAGAAACTATTAATAATAGATTGAATAATATCTGGTAGTAGATAGGTATCATAATAATAACAGGAAGAAGCTATTGACAATAAGTGGAAAATGTAATAAGTATAGAATAGTTAACAAAACAAATGTGTACATAAAGAAAATTGAATAAGATTTATTAAAAGGTAATAGAATAAAGTAGTAAAGGTAGAGTCAAAGGGTTAATAACCCCCCAAAAAGGGGGGGGGGGTTTCAACAGATTCCCATCTTGCTAATTCATCCTCACCTGCAGCCAGCATTGCTGTTCACTTCCTGGTTTCCTGCTTCTAAGACTCTGGATATTAGTTCTACCAACCCTCCTGTTGAGACATGACTTGTTCTATGGCTCAATATAGCTGCATACCTAAAAAAGATTGCTGGGTAATATCTCATCTTTTTTTTATTTTTTTTATGGCACCCTTATTCATCAATTTTTGTTCACTTTTGGGTGAAGACTGCTGCATATCTTTTAATATTTGTAAATCTTTGAGCTCAGGCTCAGGTTGTAACTAGTGATGAGCAAGGTACAAAAAATTCAATTCGGCTGCTTCACCGAATTTTACAGAAAAAGTCTGCTTTGTGACAAATTACTTTATCACGAAGCGCAAAGAAGCGCAAAGATTTCTTTGTAAGTAGTGAGTGCAACGGCGATTGTGCCGCTCCCCTCAGATGCCGAGTTCAAACATGATCATGTCATCTGATCTGGGTGGATTACTGTTCTAGATGCCCATGAATCACACAAAAATTGTATTTCCTTTCCGTCTATTCTTAAACCTCAGTTTTTTCCTCATATTATAAGATTATTTCTATTTGTCCTAAATTCAACACTTCCTCTTGACTCTTTTTGTAACATACTTGTTCATCGTTAACTAGTCATGGAGACCCGTGTTCCTCATTTTCAGGTTCTTACCCGTCCTTTCTCTGTTTGCCATCTCTTACTCAATGTCCTTTGTTGGAAACAGACTTTTAAGAAGAAGGATGCACCAGGTACCCTACTATTCCTAAAAATTGCCTCATTCACCGTGGATCTCTAGGGAGAGAGATTTGCTGAATGGACTTCAAATGTCCTAGAAATGTGGTCATGGACTACACTAGGGCTGCCGCTTATCTTTAGATAATTTGCTGCCTTTTACAAATATAAATAAAAAAAATAATAATAATCTTCAGAACATTAACATATTACAGCAGATCGTGCGTTATCCAATAAACTACTGGTCGCCTCTTCAGTGTCCCCCCTGCTACTGGAAATAGGGGCGCATCAGACAGCGAAGTACTTTTACGTACAGTCCCACCTCTTTTAGCTGGGCTCCAGTGGCTTTTTCCTGGATGTGGCCCAGGAGCTACTGGCAAAGACACAGAGGTGTGAATTAGGACTTATTTTAACATGGGCAGGTCAAACAGGCCTCCTGCCAAAACTACTCTACTGGTTGCCCACAATGTATCAGATACCAATGACAATATAACTTCTGGCAAAGGGTGTGGCGTGGTCTGAAGGGTTGCCATTGTAAGATGGTATATGGAAAGTCCCGCACCTTTCAGTTGGGCCGCCTCACCCTTTCTTCTAAGCAAGGCTCGAAGTCTGATCTCTGCTGTTGATTGAACATTCAGTCAGTAACATTTCACATTTCTCACAGGAAGTAACTTTAACTTTTGTACATAACACCACAAATGGATAAGAGAAATATGAAAGGCCCAATTCACACACTTCATCATTTTCACATTGCCATTCCTTAATGTTAATGTCTTGTTATTAATCCCGAGTATTCATGCACACATCGCTTTACGTCAGACATCTCTCATACAGAGAAGAGGACCGGCACTTGCTGAAGTAGATACAATACTTCTATTTATTGCCACAAAGAGGACAGATAAGTGACGCGTTTCGACTCTTCAAATCGAGTCTTTGACAAAGACTTGATTTGTAGAGTCGAAATGCGTCACCTATCTGTCCGCTATGTGGCAATAAATAGAAGTATTGTATCTACTTCAGCGAGTGCCGGTCCTCTTCTCTGTATAGCTGCGGGACGCCGACCCTGGACACGTGCCCCACGCATTCATATTGGAGTGCTGGCTGTCTTACTCTCTGGTCCAGACATCTCTCATAGTGACACCCAGAATTCAGTTCATTTCAATCATTGCCAACATCCTCTTATATCACTTGTAATCATAACTGTGCTCCATCAAACACGTCATGATCATTCAACCATTTTGTTACCTAAAAGGTTTCCATTAATGCACATCCATCCACCTGTTGACATACCAGCTGGTTTTAACATACATTCATATTGTTTTATTGCATCTGTTCCCTGTTTGCAAGGAGACTATCTCTATAGGTGGGGTAGCCCTATTCCCAGAAATGCAGCTCTCTGTATTCCCCATCAGCCCCACTTCTACCAACACATTGGCTCCTGGCTGCTTCCCACATACCAGGATAACTTAAGTCTCTCACCTTTCAATGGCTTCTCACCAGTGAAACAGCCTAAGTTTAGGAGTTACTTCAAGTCTATGTACACCTTCGCAGGCAATTTTTTTTTATGATTGCATGTTACTCATTTTTGGCTAAAAATCTTTTTTTTTAATTGGACTTTATTAAAAAATATCGAGTAGGGATGAGCGAATCGAATCAGACGAAGTGGAATTCGACCCGAATTTCCGGAAAAATTCGATTCGCAACGAATGCGAATTTCCTCACACTTCGTGGTAACGAATCACAATTTGGCTGCTACACGTGTGAGGACATGGGGCAAAGAACTCTGTGAAGGCGGGCTGACCCATAATGCCATGCATGCAGCCAATCAGCAGCCAGCCCTGTGATGTCACAGCCCTATAAATATGGCGGCCATCTTAGAGTCAGACATTTTCCAGCGTTCTCAGTGCAGGAACAGACGTGAGAAGGCGCTAGGGACAGCAATAGGAAAAACCTCATTGTGAAAAATAAACCCTGAAAAAATGATTTATAAGTGCAGGGAAAAGATAGGGAGGAATAATTTCACAGCATCTTAGTGCAGGGAGAGATGTCAGAAGTCGCTAGGGACAGTTCTGGAAAAACCTAATTGAAAAAAAAAAAAAAAGATTTACAAGTGCACGGAAACATTATTTGGGGGTCCAAATAGCCATTATACAGCTCTGGCATTCCAGCAATGTGTTCTTGTTATTGGGGTGCAAGTGCTATGTTGAAAAGCCTTTAGTGGCTTATATCTGTGGAAAATTAAAAATATATACACATTTCACTTCTGCAGTTATATGTGGTGAAAGCGTTCAGTGTCCTATTTCAGTACAAAAAGGAAAGAAATATACGCATTTATTTCTGCTAAAAGCATTTAGTGGCCTATTTCAGTACAAAAAGATAAATATATTTTCAGATCACTTCTCCAGTTATATATGTTGAAATTGTTTATTGGCCTATTTCAGTACAGAAAGAAAAATATATACACACTTCACTGGTGTGCAATACCGGATCCGTCTCACCGGTGTCATCCAGAAAAACTGATCCGGTATTAATTTTTTTCGAATTTTTAAAGGTCTGCGCATGTTCCGTTTTGCCGGAACACTTAATGCCAGATCCGGCACTAATACACTTCAATGTAAATTAATGCCGGATCTGGCATTCCGGCAAGTGATCAGTATTTTTGTACTGGAAAGAAAACAGCATGCTGCGGTATTTTCTGCTCTGACGGATCAGAGGAAGGGCAAATTAATCAGTGACGTCAACACAAACTTACTGCTGACACCCTCTCCACTCTGTCGGGGGGTTCTACTTGTATAAGCGTTTAATAGAACCGGTCCTGTAGACATCTTTGTGGAATCAGCTGACAACGGTGTAAAAGCAGTGCGCTTCTTCTTGGCGCTTACATCGACCTGTAAGGCTGAGTTCATGCTTGAGTTATTTGGTCAGTTTTGGCCCCGTGACTGCCCAAATAAATGAAGTGTGCAGTGATTGTAAGAGTGACGTCTGTCATCTGCATGTCATACCGACTCACAGTATTATTTCACTACCACAGAAGACTCCCTATGCGTGTTACTGCAAGGCACAGTGTTCTACACCGCTATAAAGGCTCTCTGCAGCCAGGAAATAACCTTTTTTTAACGTAATTTGGCGCGAATATATTTGGATCAAACTGAATTTTTCCCAAAAAATTTGGCGAATCAGTGAATCAAATTTTAAAAAAATTCGCTCATCTCTAATATCGAGCGGAAAATCCAAAGGGCACTACTAGAGTATGTCAGCTCTGTACAGAAAAAAGGACTCCATGTTTTTTATAAAGACCAATTTAAAAAAAATCATTTATCTCAAAATAAGTACAATGCAATAATAAAAAACTTTGCCCCGAAGGTGTACATAGCCTTTAAGTCTCTCTCTACTAGGTCCCAGACTCTGGAATTATTCTACTCACTCTCCAGGTGCATCTCACACACTGGAAAGCTTCTCACAATATGATAAATGAAAGAGGGTTTCCTTCTTTGTCTAACTCTTTTACTAATTTTGAACATAATTCTACAGTCAATTTACCATTAAACCCAAATTTCGTACGCTATTTTTTTCTAAATATTGTATTTTGTCAGGTCCTGATTGATACATATATTTACCATCTCTGATTAATTGGCATTCAAGTTCTTTCTGTTGACAACAACATATACATCCACATCCCGACAATTTACCTGCAGAATTCTCTATACTCAAATTGCCGTATTTTTCTTTCAATAAGACACAACTAGTGATGAGGGAGCACCAAAGTGTTCGGGTGTTCGGTCCGAACACATCGCGATATTCGTGCGCTTGGCCGAGCACCCGAGTATAATGGAAGTCAACGGGAGGCGACCAGGCACCCCCTGCTTGGATGAGGAGAGGGTACCTGGACCATAGGAAAAGGTCTGAAAGTGATGGAAACACCTCTGAAATCGATCAGAAACAGCAGGGGGACCATGTCTGGATGCATCTTGGACACCAATGTCGCTGCTGGGAACCATGTTGTCCAAGTTGTACGCCACTTTAACAGACTGAGAAAAAAACTGACAAAACCGTGCACCCACTAAAAAAAATCTTTTAGAGGAAAAATTGTTAGGAAACATTTTTTACTATAGAATTGTATATACAGTGTACGTGCTGCCAAAAATTACAAGGAAGAAGAGATACAGCCTGTATGTCGCATAAAGGAGGGCCTCATTCACATTGTGGTACAATTGTTCAGGTAGTGGGACTCCTACACTCATAAAGCCTATGCACTAAGTGAAAGGGCTGCCAAAAATTACAAGGAACCGGCACTCCAATACACCCTTTATTACACATAAAGGAGGGCATCATACACACCATTTAAAAAATATCATTGATGGCCTGCTGGTGACCCTCAAAAACATTTAGAGCAAGGGCCTGCTGATCTGACCATCTAAGAAGTTAATTGACCCGGTCAGCACAGGCTACCAAGAAAGAATGACCAATTTCTAATTGGAATGTTCCTTTGGGTTCCAGAGAACATCACATAGCAGAGTTAGCGCAGGGAATGGTGGTCAGCATTTGTTGCCTCTTTACATTATGGAACTGTAATACAATTGTAATTCCTCCAGGCCCCAAATGTGAAAGGATCTAATATCTCCTGAAAAGGCATCTGCAAAGGAGAGAGGAGAAAATGGAGTCAAGCCTGACATATTTAAAAGAAAAAAACATTGAAATATTTACCCCTGTGCCACTATATAAAAAACAGAATCCTGTAAAAAAAACACATGCGTGAAAGATTCACCACTGAAGGAAACGAAATATACCATGTCAGCTGACCCCCCCAAAAAATTGAAGGTGAGGGCCTGCAGGTGAGCTGACCCTCCCTGAAGAGGGACATGAGGATATCTTATGCACTGATCCCCAAACTCGTAAGCCTCCAAAGTCAGAAGAAGATGACGGGGGAAAATGGCAATTAGTGTTTCACTTGGTGGATGATGGGGATGAGACACAGTTGTCAATAAGTAGGGTCTTGTTAGGTCAACACAAGTCAGGAGGATGACCAGAGTGAGGAAGTGGATTTGGAGATGGGGGACGATGACATCACTGACCCAACCTGGGAAGGTGGAAAGCCAAGCGAGGACAGCAGGACAGAGGGGGAGGGATCCACAGCACCGCAACAGGCTGGAAGAGGCTGTGTGGTGGCAAAAGGTTCCCCCTTGTGCAAATCTCCCTTGACAAGGGGTAGGTGTTCCGCAGTCTGGGGCTTTTTTTTTAGAAAGGTGGGGACGATAAAAGAATTGGAATTTGCTAACTGTAACTGTGCTATACCTAAATAGCCATAACATATTTTACATCCTATTAATAAACTAACTAAAAACATAACAATAAACACTCAAACACGGGAACATAATGGGGGGAAGACTGTACACTGGAGGCTAAATGAGTAGGGGTGGGAACAGTAGCAACCTCAACCCCACCAGCATGATCCGCCACATGGCATCACAGCACCCTAATCGGTGGGCCGAACCGCTGGGTCCACGATCAATGTCTGTAGGTCACACCACTGCCTCCTCTTCCTCCCCTGTGTTACGTGCTGGCCAATCCCCTGTCCTAGACGCAGGCCTGGATGACTCCCGCCCTGCAGCTGGTCCTTCGCAAGCACCATTTGCAAGCACACCCCAATCTGTGTCCAAGCACAGTGTACAGATGTCCCCAGACCTTTGATCATAAGCGCCAATACCCCGCCACCCACCCACAGCTGACTTCATGTTAGGCTGCCTTTCCCACGACCCGTGCATTACACGCATGTTACACAACACCAATTACTGGGTGTTCACCCTTATCGACCCCCCCCCCCCCCCCCTCTACAAAGGGAACTTCTCATCTCTCATTCCTGTGGTGGAGAGGACGAGCAAAACGATGCAATAACAGAATGTCCTTGTTTAAAAATTGCTTAGAAAATTTCCATATGACAACAGTGGAGGCAAAGAGTGGAGGTAAACCAATGTCAGGGCCTGGTAATTAACACACAAATAACCAAATAACCATAACATATTTTACAACCATAAACCATAATAACAATTATAATACCAACTATAATACAAACAAAAAACTATAATAATAACAGAACAGAATGTCACTGCAGAAATATTTACAGCTGACAACGCTGGTGGCAGGGTACGTAGTTCCTTGGCCAACCGAGGAGGGGAGACGAGGGGAACACACAGTAGTTCCAACAGAGGCAGGGCAACACTCTACAAGGCCTGGGACAGTTTCATGACACCCCGCCAGCACCCTCACCCTGATGCGGGGCCTAGTGTTACAAGGAGGGAAACATTGTGGAAGATTGTGAAGGAGTATATAGCAGACCATGTCAGCATCCTCGGTGATCCCTCTGTGCCTTACAACTACTGGGTGTCCAAGCTGGACACGTGGCACAAACTGGCGCTCTATGCCTCAGAGGTGCTGGGATGCCCTGCCGCCAGCGTTTTGGCAGAGCGGGTTCATAGTGTTGCTGGGGGAATAATAACAGATAAGCGTACCCGTCTGTCAACTGAAAATGCTGACAGGTCGACTCTTAAAAAAATGAACAAGGCCTGGATTGACCATGACTTCTCGACTCCACCAGAGGAAAGCGGGTGAACAACAAGGCACTTTAAATGTGTTGCTTGTAAAGTACCGAATACACTGTACTTACATGCACCTCTGCCACCACGAAAAAGGTTATATGGTTCAATCTTCCTTTTCTCGTCCTTCTCCTCCTCCTCCACCATCATATCAACATGCTTTTTAGGATGCACTCGCTCATAATGTTTTATAGGGTCACCGAAACCCTTGCACAGGTGCCAGGGGCGACACTCAGAGCCATCTCTGTAGGCACCCTTACTCTTGAAAAAGTCTATGGTGCACCAATATGCCTTACAGTTAGTTTTCCCGCCATTCATCAGCGTCAGGTACGTCATGAATGGACAGGTAGCACAATGACTGTAGGCAGGCCACTATAGCTAAATAATAAGGAACATGGAAGATATACTATATTGTAGTATTCAGGGTAAATGATTTGTGGTTGCAGTTTGGGCAAACAGTCTCTAAAAGGTTCTCTATCGCCTTCACTGTTTTAGAGGGTTAGTGCACCTGGAGGGCCTCATCTACATTATTTTACTCTGCTTTATTGAGCCCAGGGCCACAGCTTATGCGTGAACCATCAGCATCACGGCCACTTCCACGTCCCATACTGGCCGCCTTCTTAATATGAAATGTTATATATGCTTAAAAGTATCTAACACCGACAGTATTGTAGGATATGTACGTGTACGCGCCAATCAATTAAAACAGGTATTTTGGATGCGCACACTTTACACAGGGGATGTAGCTCTGATAATGTCACAGACTGCCATACACCATCTGCGGATGAAGTACAGTATATGTTAGTAATATGTATGAAATGCACACACAGTAGATGTGGCACAAATATTTTACTTCTCACAAAAATACACTGTTTTCACATGTGGTACTGTATTTGAAACAGAGAGCCACGCGCTATGGACACTAGATTTTGAACAGATTATTTATTTTGTCGCTAGACACACAAATTTTTAATTTAACTCAGTATGTGCCCCAGTAATCAACAGAATATGGACACTAGATTATGCACCGATTATTTACATTGGCGCAACAGACACTCTTTTCAAATGTGATAGAGTATTTGTCACATGAATACACAGTACTGGACAGTATATTTGGCACAAAACAGTTAAATTTTTCCCAAATAGAAATAATTATCTGCGGAATTACATTATATATGGTTGCGGCCTAAATTCACACACACATGAGACCCAAAATACTGACATTTGTCCCAAATAGAAATAATTCTCTGCTGAACTACTGTGTATATGGTTGCGGCCTAAATTCACGCACAGATGTGACCAAAACCAGTGAAATTTGTCCCAAATAGAAATAATTCTCTGCTAAACTACTGTGTATATGGTTGCGGCCTAAATTCACGCACAGATGTGACCAAAACCAGTGAAATTTGTCCCAAATAGAAATTATTTTCTGGTGACTAACTGTATATATGGCTGCGGCCTAAATTCACGCACAGATGTGACCAAAACCAGTGAAATTTATCCCCAATAGAAAATATTCTCTGGTGACTAACTGTATATATGGCTGCGGCTTAAATTCACGCACAGATGTGACCAAAACTAGTGAAATTTGTCCCAAATAGAAATAAATCCATGCTGGATTACGGTATATATGGTTGCGGCCTAAACGCAGACACAGACATGCCCAAAAGTATTGAAATTGGTCCCAAATAGAAGTAATTCTCTGCTGAACTACTGAATATATGGTTGCGGCCTAAATTCACGCACAGAAGTCACCCAAACTAGTGAAATTTGTCCCAAATAGAAATAAATCTATGCTGAATTACTGTATATAACGGTTGAGGCCTAAATTCACACACAAATGAAACCCAAACTAGGGATATTTGTCCCAAATAGATAGAATTCTCTGCTGAATTACTGTATATATGGTTGCAGCCTAAATGCAGACACAGATGTGACCCAAACTAGTGAAATTTGTCCCAAATAGAGATGATTCTAGGCTGGAATACTGTATATCACGTTTGTGGATTGAGCGCGCTCACAGATGTGGCACAAATTAGGTTAATTTCCCTAGAAAAATAAATTTCTATGATGGAGCGGTGTACACTCTAGTGAATAAGCCCTTTTTAGAATTTCTGCTAAACACACTGCTTTCTGGTGGTGTACTGTAGATCTCACTGATATGTAATATTTCTTTCTTTTGAAAGCTTTTTGGTACTGAACACAGCGGTTTTCCAGCCCTGCACTATCTGTCCCTTCCTGCAGACGCCTGTCCCTAATACTGCTGAATTTAACCCTTGTTAAAAAATATATATATTTTGCACTGCTGTCACAGTTGTTTTGTCTTTCAAGAGCTTTTTGGGAGTTCGATCGTTGTAATTTCAGCAAACGGCTATATGTCCCTGCCTACTGTTGACTCTCCCTGACGCTGAATGATCCGAGCGCGGGACGTCGGCTACTATATAAACTAGTACCACGTGTTCCGGCCAGCCAACCAGTGTAAGGCTTATAGCGAACATGGCTATGTCATTACACTGGAGGGAATTACCTGAACGCTGATTGGATGCTTCAGGAGGCGCCAAACGGGCGGGGCGGAGACTCGAGCAATGCGACGAGCACACGTGGTATTCGGCCAAGTACTGCCACGTGCCGAGCATAACGATGTTTGAGCCGAACCGGTACTCGGCCGAGCATGCTCGCTCATCACTACTGTTTACTAAAAAATAGGAAAGATAATTTGATTATTAGTCAATTATTAATTGGTTAATTGATGCACTTGTTACAAAGTAACTCTTTCCTGTTATTTTAGTAAACAGAGGTGTGTCTTATAGGCAGAAAAATACAGTAACTTGTATTATCCAAGAAGGGGGGTCCTTTCATGATAATTCAAGCAACTTTAAACATTAAACATATAACAAGCAAATACAACGAGACACAAGACTGAGACAAGGCCTTCAGCACAGTGGATATCAATTCATTTGAGATGAGATTCACAGACAACAGGGAGGGTGCAGTTCATGAGGATATGTACCTGTTTGTGTCTTTTCACTTTTTCTCACCTCACGGACTTTCTCTTCTGTCCACATGATAGAAAACCACCCCTACACAGATCCTCTTATACACTCAGGATTTATATATGTAATCCTCATACATTCACACAGTAAAGAAAGCCATTCAGAGATCCCCATATGTTTACAAAGAACATGTATTTTGTGGTCAGGTGGGATGAACTCAGGTCAGTTCGCGAGTAACCGCGTTCGCTAAACCTTGGTTTTGGACTGAACCAAGGCAGCTCGATAAAACGTTACTCTCCCGGGACTGTTAGGCTCGTTGCACCCTGGACGTCCAGAGCTGCTTACCAAAACACAGTCTTTAGACAATTGTGTCGTTCACCTGAAGTGACCATGACTGGGTTTGTAAGAGACTGTCTTAACTCAAATTTTTACAACATTAAAAGAGAGAAAGGAATATACCTGGAAAACAAGACAACGACAAACAAATATTAACCGATAGATGTCTCTATCAACCAGTATTATCACAGAGTTATTTATTTCTGAAGTCTTCTTACTTAGACTATGACCTACAATTCCTAAAGTCTCCAAGTGGAGGACTTTTGACTGAGACTTCACCGTGAACGGTTTTCAGCCAACGTCTGGACGAAGACAGAGGATGTTGGATTCTAGCTCGAAGGACCAAATTGTTCCAAAAGTTTTTCTTTACTAAGTTAGGATTTGAGTCATCTGAATTTGAAGCAGGAACCTGTTTATTGCTTACTAGCAAGGAGATAATTACAGATAATGGTGTCAACTTTTTTCTTTCTATTGGAAAAGATGAGATCTGCACACCATAGTGGGTGCTCATAGAGGACAATAGTCAATCCACATCTATAAGGAGATCTATGGCACACCAATTTTTTTTTCAAGTGATGCTTTAATTCATAATGTGCATATTCACATCATTTTGTACATGCTTTTCATCCAGAATTGGCATTACTTTTTTCATTCTGGCGTCTCCATAATCAGACAGTTATTACCATATTAGGCAAGCATCAGTTACAATATCACATGAAATGCACAGACAATTACGGTTAGCTTAAAAAAGTTCCTGTCTAGGGGTTGCTGAGGAAGGTTCATAGAACTTCCATTATTTGCTAACCTCAGCCCCTGTACACAATGTTTTTTACTCTTTATAACACACTTTGAACATCATTTTTCCAACACCACCATCTCAGTTCAATTTGCTATGATTCCTGCTAAAGTGGCTTTGCTAGCACCAGGGGCTTGTGCTCCAGTTTTTTTTGTACACTGCCCCACTGCAGGAAAATTGAGCACTTACTGCCAGACACCCTGGGGTTAACTTACTGTCTGGCATGGGCAGTCTGGGAACCTAAAGTGGCCTCATATTGTAGGCGGGTCCAAATTGACAGAAGGTTGGTACAACAGAAGTAGGCAGGGAAAACAGAAGTAGGCGGGTCCTGCAGCACAAAATACCGCCCCAGCAGAAACCAATACCTCAGCACAAAATACCGCCTCAACAGAAGCAAATACCACAGTGCTGCACAAAATACTGCTGCCCTCACCACAGTATAAAACTATATCACCATGTTGAGGATGATGATACAATTGAATTCAGGAGGTCATCTGCAGCCGTTGGCCAGGTGCATAAGTACCTAATTCTCCTACAATAATTAAGGCTAAGAGCATCAGATCTTTATGTACCTGGCTGGCAGCCATGAGGAGGCCTTGGGTGGACCCTGGGCATCGGCCTAGTGAAAAATTTCCCTGTAGGGTCCATGGCCGATCCACCCCTGCTGTCTGGTGGCTTCAATGTGGACAACCTCTTATTGTATTAGTGAATTGCCATGAAAGCAATTCCTTGAATATAATTTACAAAGTTTTTCTAAACTGTAGTGTCTGAGCACATCATAAATGGTAGCATGTCATAATATTACATATGCAGCCTGCAGCAAAGGCGGATCAGGACTGGTAGAAGACTTAAACACTATAATTTGTCACACCCTAGGACACTAATAAACTTGTGTAGCAATCAGCTCCTCCACCTCAAATGGTTTATTAAATCCCTGCTCCCATGGATGTAAAGCATGGGTGTGCTGACTTGCTTTTTGCTGTTGTTCTCTACTTCATTGATGGAGGTCCTGATGGAGACAACCCCGCCAGCCTCCCCACCACCACCACTCTATTTATTCAGAATCGTAGAGACAAGCAGGAGAATTTCTCATCGCTGTGTGTAAATTAGGAGTACTAAGGTGTGCACGGTACATTTATTGAGGTTGTACGCCCAGGAAAATAAATCAATTTTTTTTTTAAAGGTGAGTACATATTGTAGGTAACCAGTTGCAGGTGCAAATGTCACCGGGGTCTATTAACATGTTGTCTATCTATACGTTTTTCATTCATTGCCCCTTAAAATAAGTATTTCCCTCCGAAAGGTCACAGTTTGGTGATTATGTTTTATTTACTTACAGATTTTTATTTTTTTATTTTTCTATATTTTTTCTTCTTTTTGAAACAAGTGACAACAGGAAAGGCAGCCATATTGGTCATCACAAACATTGAACAAGGTGTCCATTAGTGATGAGTGGCAGGGGCTATATTCAAATTCGCAATATTTCACGTATATTTGGGCAAATATTCATCATATGTTCGCGAATTCAAGATTATTTTCTTGATTGCGAAAAATCGGCAATGTAATATTAGAGTAATGAGTAATGAGACTGGATAAAATGGTTGGCACGGCAGAACATTAAAAATGGCTTTATATGCAGTAAGAGTGTTCCAATATATTCGCGATTGCGCCAATGTATGGACTGCAGAACATATCAGCTACACTATATCACTATCTAACCTACACTGACTATCTCCCACTAACTGTCTGTATTATATATATATATATATATATATATATATATATAATCTAACTATCTATCTAATGTAATGAGTAGAAAGCACAGAGCACAGCAATGTCACTGCTCTCTCTCAGAACTTTAAAAAAAACAGCAGAAAATGGCTGCTGGGGAGGTTCTTATATAGTAAGGGGTAGGCAACTTTCCTATTGGTTGCTAGTAGTGTTGAGCAAGCATGCTCGGCTGAATACCTGTTCGGCTCGAGCATGCTATGCTCGGCACATGGCGGTACTGGCCGAGTACCGCATGTGCTCGAGCGCAATGCTCGAGTCTCCTCCCCGCACGTTTCACGGCTGCTAAGCAGCCAATAAATGTGCAGGTAAGTACTGCCATCACTGTAATGCCAGTAGCCATGTTGGCTACTGGCATTACAGTGATTGGCTGGCCGGAACGCGTCATGAGGTTCTATATAGCACCTGATGACGCCGGTTCAGCTCATTGTGAGTCAGGGAGAGCTGTGCTTAGGAAGGGACAGAGAGTGTAGGGAGTCTGATCACAATATATTCAATAGAAAAATGATTCAAAGACTCAAAAGTCCTTTTAAGGACTATTGTGTGTGGTAGCAGGCTGGCAGCAATATAATAAAGCCAGCCATTTTATTTTTCCATACTTTGCAATACTTTTTCGATAGAGGGTGTCTGCAGTGACTTGTGACATCTGTGCTGCAATACCTTCTGTGTGTCAGGGCCAGAGATAGGAAAAATATAACTGAAAACAATTATATTTTCTCCATAATTTATCCGCATTTTTACTATAAACGGTCCCTGCGGTGAATTGTCACATCTGCGCTGTAATAGCGTGTCAGGGAAAAATATTGCTGACAACAAATATATTTTTTCCATAATTTATCCACACTTTGCCTATAAACAGTGTCTGCAGTGAATTGTCACATCTGCGCTGCAATAGCATGTGTGTGTCAGGACAAGAGATAGTAAAAATATAAGTGAAATCTATTTTCCTTTTTCCATACTTTTACGTACATTTTCCATATACTGTGCTTGCTGTGAATTGTGACATCCGTGCCACATCTTGTGTGTCAAGCATACAGTCATGTGAAAAAATTAGGACACCCTTTGAAAGCATGTGGTTTTTTGTAACATTTTTAATAAAAGGTTATTTCATCTCCGTTTCAACAATACAGAGAGATTAAAGTAATCCGACTAAACAAAGAAAACTGAAGAAAAGTCTTTTCAAGATCTTCTGTAAATATCATTCTACAAAAATGCCTATTCTAACTGAGGAAAAAGATAGGACACCCTTGCCCCTAATAGCGAGTGTTACCTCCTTTGGCTGAAATAACTGCAGTGAGACGGTTCTTGTAGCCATCTACCAGTCTTCGACATCGGTCTGAGGAAATTTTACCCCACTCCTCAATGCAGAACTTTTTCAGCTGTGAGATGTTTGAGGGGTTTCTTGCACGTACAGCCCTTTTCAAGTCACCCCACAGCATCTCAATGGGATTCAAATCTGGACTTTGACTTGGCCATTCCAGGACTCTCCATTTCTTCTTTTTCAGCCAATCTTTGGTTGATTTACTAGTATGTTTTGGGTCATTGTCATGTTGCATGGTCCAGTTCCGCTTCAGCTTTAATTTTCTAACTGATGGTCTCACATGTTCTTCAAGCACCTTCTGATACACAGTAGAATTCATCGTGGATTCTATGATGGTGAGCTGACCAGGTCCTGCTGCAGCAAAGCAGCCCCAAACCATGACACTTCCACCTCCATGCTTCACAGTTGGTATGAGGTTCTTTTCTTGGAATGCTGTGTTTGGTTTACGCCAAACATGTCCTCTGCTGTTGTGTCCAAATAATTCAATTTTGGACTCATCTGTCCAAAGAACATTATTCCAGAAGTCCTGGTCTTTGTCAACTTTATCTCTGGCAAATGTCAGTCTGGCCTCGATGTTTTCTTGGAAAGCAAAGGTTTCCTCCTTGCACACCTCCCATGCAAGTTAAACTTGTACAGTCTCTTTCTGATTGTAGAGGCATGTACTTCTACATCAACAGTAGCCAGAGCCTGCTGTAGTTCTCGAGATTACACTTTAGGGTTTTTGGAGACCTC
This sequence comes from Bufo gargarizans, assembly GCF_014858855.1. Lineage (NCBI taxonomy): Eukaryota > Metazoa > Chordata > Amphibia > Anura > Bufonidae > Bufo > Bufo gargarizans. The sequence continues at coordinate 11,337,203 of NC_058088.1, forward strand.
TTTTAGCATCTTGCGGTCTGCTCTTGGGGTGAACTTGCTGGGGCGACCAGTCCTGGGCATGTTGGCAGTTGTTTTTAAAGCCCTCCACTTGTAGACTATCTTCCGGACAGTGGAATGGCTGATTTCAAAATCTTTTGAGATCTTTTTAAATCCCTTCCCAGACTCATAGGCTGCTACAATCTTTTTTCTGAAGTCCTCTGACAGCTCTTTTGCTCTCACCATGGTGCTCACTCTCACTTCAACAGTCAGGAGCACACCAAACTAAATGTCTGAGGTTTAAATAGGGCAAGCCTCATTCAACATGCAGAGTAACGATCTACTAATTATGTGCACCTGGTGTGATATACCTGTGTGAGATCTGAGCCAATTTAAGAGGGAATACATGTGAGGGTGTCCTATCTTTTTCCTCAGTTAGAATAGGCATTTTTGTAGAATGACATTTACAGAAGATCTTGAAAAGACTTTTCTTCAGTTTTCTTTGTTTAGTCGGATTACTTTAATCTCTCTGTATTGTTGAAACGGAGATGAAATAACCTTTTATTAAAAATGTTACAAAAAACCACATGCTTTCAAAGGGTGTCCTAATTTTTTCACATGACTGTATAACATTTAGTATGAACAAGGCGAGCATTAAGGTACGAGGAAGTGGCCATGATGCTGATGGTGCACGCAGAGGCCGTGGCCCTGGGCGCGGTAAAACTGTGCCTGCTGCCAGCTTTATGATCCAGATTGCAGGACGGCGCAGGACACCACTCTTGAAGTCAGCCCAGTGCGAGCAGGTGGTCGGTTGGATTGCAGCAGATAGTGCTTCCAGTCGGTTAACTACCACCAAGTCCAGTCTCAGTAGCCAGGAGTCTGGTCCACACAATCCTAACCCTGATCCTCCTTCCTCCCACCATTTACAGTCTGGCCAAACAAGTGATCCCACACTCGGATATTCTGAGGACCTCTTTTCATCGCCATTAATTGATTTGGCCCTCTCGCCAAGCACGCTTGAAGAGGGACCTGAGATCTTGTGCACCGATTTCCAACCTCTTCAGCATCCAGAGTAACAAGAACATGACGCTGGGGAACGGCAATTAGTGTTTAATGATGAGGTGGATGATGATGAGACACAGTTGCCAATGGAGGATGATCAGAGTGAGGAAGTGGAAGAGGAGGTGCTGGACGACGAGGTCACTGACCCAACCTGGGGAAACAAGCCAAGCAAGGAGAGCAGTAGAGAGGGGGGGGGGGATCTGCAGCACTGCAACAGGCTGGAAGAGGCAGTGGGGTGGCAAAAGGTAGAAGGCGGGCACCACCGAACAGGCCCGCAACTGTTCCACGGAGCAGCCCCTTTCGTAAGAATAGTTTGCAACCTGTGCCACGCCAAAATGAGCCGGGGCGTGAACACTAGCAACCTCACCACCACCAGCATTATCCACCACATGGCATCAAAGCACCCTAATAGGTGGGCTGAACACCTGGGTCCACAATCTGTGTCTGCGGGTCACACCACTGCCTCCTCTTCCTCTGTGTTACGTGCTGGCCAATCCCCTGTCCAAGACGCAGGCCCGGATGCCTCCTGCCCTGCACCTGGACCTTTGCAAGCACCATCAGCGACCACATCCACTTCCCTGTACCAGCACAGCGTCCAAATGTCCTTACCCCAGGCATTTGAACGCAAGCGCAAATACCCAGCCACCCACCCACAGGCCATAGCACTAAATGCGCAGCTTTCCAAATTACTGGCCCTGGAAATGTTGCCATTTAGGCTTGTGGACACTGAGTCCTTCCACAGCCTGATGTCGGTGGCCATCCCTCGTTACGCAGTCCCCAGCCGCCACTATTTTTCAAGGTTTTCCGTGCCAGCCTTACACCATGTGTTCCTTAAAGGGGTTCTGCAGTTTGTTTAAACTGATGATCTATCCTCTGGATAGATCAGCATCTAATAGGTGGGGGTCCTACACCCGGGATCCCTACCGATCAGCTGTTTGAGAAGGCAGCGACACTCCAGCAGCGCCGGGGCCTTCTCACTGTTTACCGCTGGCCCAGTGATGTCACGACTAGTATCAACTTGCCTGGGTGTGGCTAAGCTCCGTTCACTTGAATGCAGAACCCCTTTAACATCACACGTGCCCCGACCAACGCAGTTACTGCGAAGGTTCACTTAACCATGGACAAGTGCATTTGGCCAAGGACGCTACATTTCCCTGACTGCACACTGGGTGAATGTTGTGGAGGCTGGGAGGGACTCGTACCCTGGGATGGCATAGGTGCTACCGACGACAAGGATTACGGGCCCTAATTCCATCAGGATTTCCGCCACCAGCTACGTTAGTGGCTCCAACCCCCACTTCTCCTCATCCGCCTCCTCCTTCTCCACTTCCACCTCCTAATTATCCGCGTGCAGCACCAGTCAGTGATCAGTTAGTAGCTGGAAGCAGTGTAGCACTGCAGTAGGGAAGCGGCAGCAGGCCGTGCTAAAGCTGATCTGCCTAGGTGACAAACAGCACACCACCGCAGAGCTGTGGCAGGGATAAGAGTCCAGACTGAGCTATGGCTCTCTCCACTCAACCTAGAACCAGGAATGGTTGTGTCTGATAATGGCCATAACTTGGTGGCGGCTTTGGAGCTGGGCAACATTAGACACATCCCATGCCTTGCCTACGTATTCAAACTTGTGGTTCAGCGGTTTCTAAAAACATACCCCAATTTGCCTGAGCTACTGGTGAAGGTGTGCCGCGTGTGTGCACATTTCCGCAAGTCACCGAAAGCTTAAGCCGGTCTGTCAACGCTGCAGCAGCGCTTGAAATTGCCAGCTCAGGCTGTTGTGCAACGTGAGCATGCGCTGGAACTCCACGTTCCACATGTTGGCCAGGCTTTGTGAGCAGCAGAGGGCAGTTGTGAAATACCAGCTGCAACATGGTTGTCGCCTTTCCAGTCAGCTTCCACTATTCACAAGCGAGGAGTGGGCATGGATGTCTGACCTCAGTGAGGTTCTACGAAACTTTGGGGAATCAACACAGATGATGAGCGGCGATAACGCTATTATCAGCATCACCATCCCACTTCTGTGTCTTCTCAAATGCTCGCATGTGGAAGAGGTGGAAATGGACATTACACAGGTTGATGATAGCCAGACCACCCTCAGTTCGCCTTCTCACTGCGAATTGGAGGCTGAAGAGGAGGAGGAGCAGGAGACGGTTGCCTTGGCTACAGGGGGTAGTACCCATGAAAGTTTAATTCCATCGGTTCTTCGTGGGTGGGCAGAAGAGGAGGAAGAGGATGAGGAGATTGAGAGTGATCCTCCTGATGACGACAGCAAAGTCTTGCCTGTTGGTACTTTGGCACACATGGCTGACTTCATGTTAGGCTGCCTTTCCCACGACCCGCGCGTTATATGCATTATAAACAACACAGATTACTGGTTGTTCACCCTTCTTAACCCCCGCTACAAAGAGACCTTCTCATCTCTCATTCCTCTGGTGGAGAGGACGAGCAAATGGTGCAATACCAGAAGATCCTTGTTGGAAAATTGATCCAAAATTTTCCATCTGACAATGCTGGCGGCAGTGTCCGTACTTCCTTGGCCAACCGAGTCGGGGAGACAAGGGGAACACACAGCAGTTCCAACAGAGTCAGGGCAACACTCTCCAAAGCCTGGTACATTTTCATGACACCCCGCCAGCACCCTCACCCTGATGTGCGGCCTACTGCCACAAGGAGAGAAACATTTTGGAAGATGGTGAAGGAGTACATAGCAGACTGTGTAAGCGTCCTCAATGATCCCTCAGTGCCTTACAACTACTGGGTGTCCAAGCTGGAAATGTGGCATGAACTGGCGCTCTACGCTTTGGAGGTGCTGGCCTGCCCTGCGCCAGTGTTTTGTCTGATCTGCTGGTGGCAATAAAACAGATAAGCGTATCCGCCTGTCAACTGAAAAGGCCTGGATTGACCATGAATTCTCGAATCCACCAGATGAATGCTGATGAACATAAAGGCACTTTACATGTGTTGTTTTTAATGTAGTTAATAGACTGTGTTCCCATGCACCCCTTCCTCCTCCTCTTCCGTCATATCAACATGCATTGCTTATTCGTCACATATAATGCCCTCGTATATATGGCCTTCGAATATAATTTTTTAGAGGGTCCGATCACCAGCAGGCCCTCACATATAATTTTTTAGATGGTCCGCTCACCAGCAGGCCCTCACATCTATTTTTTTTAGAGGGTCCGCTCACCAGCAGGCCCTAACATCTAATTTTTTACAGGGTCAGCTCACCTGCAGGCCCGCAACTCAAATCTTTTACAGGGTCAGCTCACCTCAATCATAATTTTTAAAGGGTGTGTATGATGCCCTCCTTTATGTGTAACTAAGGGTGTATCGGAGTGCCACTTTCTTGTAATTTTTGGCAGCACTTGCACTTTATATACAAGTAAATATTTAGGAATGAATGTTTTCTATAAATTTTTCCTCTAAAATCAATTTTTTTTTCCCTTGGTTTTGTGCGTATTATTGTCATTATCTAAAAGTGGTGTACTATTCGGACAACATAGTTCCCAGCATCGACCAGCGAGTCCAAGATGCATCCATACATCCTTCCCATGCTGTTACAGAACAGTTTCGGTGGTGTTACCAAAAATGTGTGACATTTTCTTATGAACCAGGCACCCTCCCCTCACCAGAGCAGGGGCTACCTGGTTTAATGCTCGAGTTCTCCTATTGACTAATGACTTCTATTAACCTCGGGTGCTCAGCCTGAGCCCCCGAGCACCACGGTGCGCGAACAACACTAGTTGCTAGGGATGTTGCTATGCTCAAAAACATTGCAGCCTTCTTATTGGCCCACAAGCAAGAAGGGAGGTTACTGATGAAAAGAAAATCTAGAATATTCGAAATTACGAATATATATCACTATCTTAAAAATATTTTCGAATTCTCGAATTGCCGATATTCGCGATTAATATTCGCGATTCAAATATTCGCGCTCAACACTAGTGTCCATGTGACATCACTCACTAGATCGTATTGGCCAGTCACGGCCAGGGCACCGGAGAGGAGAAGCACGTCGCCGGTGCCCTGTGACACAGATTTTTTTTAAATGCTTCCAGCAACAAAACTGTATTTTTGTTATTATGTATTTAAGAAACAAAGAATATTCACCCATTGCAGCATATAAAAGATTGCTTCATCATGTAGCACACAAATACTTTTGGGCCATCGTCTAGCAACAAGCATTGAATTCAGCAAGTGACTACTGTGATTCACCATGCTCATGATCAGACAAGCCTAGTTACTCACCAGTTGCACAAGCATGTATTGTTAGATATTGTCCTCTATCTTGGTATTTCTTCTGAGGAGACCGGCACTGGCCTCCAGCATTGTAAGCCATAGCTTAAAGGGATTGTATGGTTTTGAAACCCCATTTCATATACAGAAGATCCTCTATAAAAGACCATACCTTTATCTAGACCATATTTTCTGTGACAGATTTCTCTTCCATCATATATCATGCATAGAGGCCATTTTCATTGAGAGAACCACCCCGCTAGAAGATCATTTTTCAATGCGATTTTTAGTTAGTCCTTCTCAAGGAGGCTTCATTGTTCCCTATTTTGGAATCCTGAAATCAAAAGAGAAGTATCCCATTGTTAGCCAAAGTGGAACGATGCTACAAATAATCTCTTGCTGGAGGACCCAGTCCTTTAATGCACTACACAGACAACCCATTGATTTCAATAGCACCACTGTAATGCCTCATTTCCCCTGTGGAGGCACTACAGGAAAACTAAACACTTTCAGCCCGGTTTATGTCCACATTACAGCGTATTGCTAGGAGTCCAAATAACTTGTAATCAACTTTCTATTGGGGGATCCACCTAACAAAATGGCATTGTCCAAAGTGGGCAATACCTTTTAAGAATGTCATGTTTCAAAAGAGGGAAATGGAACTTTGTCTTACCAACAGGATTCTGCTTTGAATCTTAGCGGGACAAGTGAATAATGCATTTTATTGCTGGGACTCTTTCGTCCTCACTTCAGAATGACCATCTCACACACCTTACCATCTACAAGGACAACTTATGCAATAAAGCACAGGTACATTACTCATTGACATTATATGGCCTAAATAAATGCTAATTACATTAATATCAGATAACTGCAGCAATAAAACCTGGTTGTAGATTTTGATGCTTCCCTTGAGGAACTTGACTCATCTTAAAAGAAAATAATAATCTGTTCAGAGACTTCATGACATGTCCTACTTGTTCCCATTGTTTAGTTTCAGTCACACAACTAATCCATGCATAGTGATCTCAGAGAAGTCACATTCCTTCATCCCTTCACATTTCATGATGTAAATATAATGGCTTGAAAAGGTATTTATACCCCTTAAACTTTTCCACATTATTTAATGTTACACGCTCAAACTTAAAGGCTATGTACACCCTTGAAGGCAATTTTTTTTATTATTGCATTGTACTTATTTTGAGCTAAAAAAAAATTTTTTTTTTCAATTGGTCTTTAACACGCAGTTAGAAAAACAGTTAACCCGTTGTGACAGAATGGCTCAATATTTAAAATAAAGTCCAATTGAAAATATGATTTTTAGCCCAAAATTTGTAAAATGCAATCATAAAAAAAATTGCCTCCAAAGGAGTACATAGCCTTTAAATGTATTTTATTAGAATAGACTATAACATTGTGATAGACCAACACAAAGTAGCAAGTATTTGTGAAGTGAAAAGAAAATGATACATGGATTTCAAAAATTTTAATAAATAAAAATCTAAAAAGTGTGGTGTGTGCATTTATATTCAGCCCCCTATACTCTGATACCCCTTAAAAAAACAGTGTGAACAATTGCCTTCAGAATTCACCAAATCAGTAAATAGAGTCCACCTGTGTGTAATTTATTCTCAGTATAACCACAGCTGTTCTGTCAAGGCCTCAGAGGTTTATTAGAGAACATTAGTTATCAAATGTAGTTATGAAAACCAAGGAACACACCAGACAGGTCAGGGATAAAGTTGTTTTAAGCACGGTTAGGTTGTTTAAAAAAAATATATATCCCAGGGGTGTGGCCTGACTGCTGATGCCAGCTGTTTGAAGCGTGAGCTCCATCTGAGGAACCTAACTTAAGTGGCTAGAAGCAGCTATTCCGACTGAAGTCATACCCTTGAAAGGTGTTCAGTCGCTATGCCCCTCAGTAAAGCGGTCAAGCTGTGTCCCCCTTCCAAACTTGCCGAGTCTTTGCTAAAGGACCTACCTCTGCATCAGCCCTAGGACACCAAACGCCATGTGAGCAGGCCCCATCTTCTCCATCCCCGCGCAGGGATCGTGTGGAACAATCTTCTGCTGATCCGGAGGGTGAGTGGCCAGAGTGCTTCTTTACCAAACAAACCATGCAGTCTATGTTGAACTCACTACGTGCCTCTCTGCTAGTATATTTTAAATCTATGCTCGGCCACCTGAAAAGGGAGATTTCAGATCTGGGTGATCGCACTTTTTACATAGAATCCAAGATGGCGGAGTATGCCACATCACATAATGCTCTAATAGATGAACACTATGAACTAGCTGTAGATGTTTCTTGCATGAAAAACAAATTATATGACCTGGAGGACAGGTCCCAAAGGAACAATGGGGATCCCGGAAAACATCCCAGACTCTCAATTGGGAGAATTTTTTCATGGCTTCCTAAAAAAACTGTCCTGCCAGGTCTTTCAGATATGGACTCTTTGGTGGATAGAATCCACTGCGTGCCAAAAACCTAAATAGCTCAACTCCACTCTGCCGCAAGATACTTTGGCCAGGCTTCATTTCTTCAAAGCTAAAGAGGCCTATTTGTCCTATAAACTGGCTTTACTGGACTTATACAAAGATTTGGCTGTTTTCCCTGAACCATCGTCCGACACCTTGGCGAAGAGGAAGGACTTTGCCACAACTAACCAGCTTTTGAAGAATAATGCCATTGCCTACAAGTAGGGCTTCCCCATTAAATTGGTGATCGCTAAAGATGGATCAGCGCTGACTTATTTTACCCCAAGTCAAGCAGAGACCTTACTGTGCAAATGGAAGCTGATGCCAGATGACCCAGATCCACTCCAGTCCGTTCAGCCCCCAGAGAAGATCTCACAGGACTAGACGGTGGCTTGACTTCAGTCAGCCCCCTAGGTTCCTCAGGATGCCTCACCTATGATATTGCCTAAGTTCTTACTATTTTTGCAGTGTTTAACACTGTGCAAGTTGCTCTAGATACTACTAGTGGTTTTGCTAGTGCGTCTTTTGGGGGTATTTTTTTGTTTGTTTTCTATGTTTTTTCCTTCAAGCTGATTTTTTTTTTCTTTATACCTGCTGTTTTAGTACATCTGTGGGTACTATCTCAGCCTTTTTGGTTCCACATGTATAGACCTGTGCGTGCATCTCATTTGACTAGCCTATTTCCCATATTACAATGGTTGTAAAGATACTGTCTCTCAATGTCAGAGGCCTTAAAGGGACTCTGTCACCACTTTCTAACCCCCACTTTTTTAACTATCGTTTTATTCATGGTGCCCTTCTGATTACAGTTGTCATCTTATATGTTAGATCTGCGGTGCCGTTTAGGTAAAAAATCGATTTATATCACCTGTCAATCAGCTAGATAAGGTGCCCAGGGCGTTCCTCTCCTCTTGAATCTGCCGCCTGCCGCCGCCGCCGTTGGTGCCCAGCTCCTCCCCCGGTCTCGTCAGCGCTGCCTCAAACAACACAGATCCGCCTCCGGCTCTCCCTCAATGCCCCCTCCTTTTTTTCGGAAATCTCGCGTGTGCGCACGCATCCTTTCGGCATCATCGCTCTAAGTTCGCGTTATGCGCATGCGCGAGAAAAGGATGCGTACGCACGGGCGCAGGCCTGTGCGCACACGCGAGATTTCCGAAAAAAAGGAGGGGGCATTGAGGGAGAGCCGGAGGCGGATCTGTGTTGTTTGAGGCAGCGCTGACGAGACCGGGGGAGGAGCTGGGCACCAACGGCGGCGGCGGCAGGCGGCAGATTCAAGAGGAGAGGAACGCCCTGGGCACCTTATCTAGCTGATTGACAGGTGATATAAATCGATTTTTTACCTAAACGGCACCGCAGATCTAACATATAAGATGACAACTGTAATCAGAAGGGCACCATGAATAAAACGATAGTTAAAAAAGTGGGGGTTAGAAAGTGGTGACAGAGTCCCTTTAACTCCCCATTTAAACGTTCTCTGTTTTGGTAGGAAATAGCTATGTCTAAATGTGACACTGCGTACGTTCAGGAAACACACCTGCTGTAGGCAGATTTCTCAAGATTGTCTCACAGGGACTTCCTATATGTGCCACATGCCACTGCCGCGACCAAAAAAGCTGGAGTCTGCATCCTTGTTAAAAACTTGGTTGCTCTCTCTGTTATCTCTATATAGATCCTGGGGGGAGCTTTATTAGTTTAGTTTGTAAGATTAATGTTTTTTGTTTACGTTAATTAATTTGTATGCACCTAACTGCTTACAATGTGCGTTTGCTCAATCTGTTTTACAGAAGGCGAGATTGATGGCTAAGTGTTGGTGTGTGGGTACTTTAACATCCCTGTTTCCAAGGTACTGGACTGCTCCTCGGAGGCTGCATTACACAGAGATGAGTTACATGCCTTATTATTGGAGAAGGATCTTCATGACATTTGGAAGTACCAACATGCCAATGAGAGAGACTACTCTTGCTTTTCTTCCAGATTGAGATCTTACTACCGCATTGACTATTTTCTGACTGACACACTCCTCCTACCCTCCTGTGTGTGCAGTGACCAGGAATACATTTGAGTATAGTGATAGTATGAGTAATAGAGGAATTTTGCAGAAGAAATCTTGTCCAGACCTTTAGATGAAGTCCAAACTTTCCTTTACTTGAAATAACTTTCATCTAAGCAGTATACAGCTTTGGTCTTGCAGGATAGAAACATCTGCTTGGTAGCTCTGTAATTGTTGTCTGTAGTTTCTGCTTTTCTTTATCCAGCTGAGCTGAAGGTGCTCAAGCTGGGTATAAGTCTCAGCCAACATTAGGTCCTTGCTATCTTCCCTAAGAAGGGTTTCTCCTGAACGCTATCACACAGCTTTCCCCCAAGAGGGGTGGCTGGTACACTGATCGTAACCTCCTTCTCCACCCATTCTGCAGAATGTTGGACCAGCCCACTCTCTACAGAGGGGGAGCTGAGCTGGAATAATCCATTCCAGCTCAGATACACTAAACTGTAGCTTGTAACTGCAACGTGTTGCTGCCACCTACTGGTAATCAGTCAAATTACAGGAACAATTGCATTTAACATGTATTTATATGCACATTTGTGGAAAACATAATATAAATTACATCAGATGACAGTATAAAGGCTCTTAGAAAATAGTAGCAGGGTAGAGGCGTGTAATAACACAACTCTGGGGTGCTACATTCTTCCTTACTTTGAGTCAAGCCATCCTTGGCTTGTGCTTAGGATAAGAGAAATATGCTTTGGCGTACCCAATTTAATACAAAGTGCTGCATGAGGTACATATAAAGACATACAAAGACAAACACATAACGGCTACCCTAAGGTTCCTGCCCACATGAGTAGGGTGTCTTATTAACCCTCTCGGTATACCTAGTGAACCAACCGTCTGCACTAAGCAATCATTACTGACTGACTTTGAAGTATTTTGGATCCTAATACCAAAGAAAGCATGGGGGTGTCTTTACTCTGTAATCCCACCATTGTGTAATGAAATTCCCGCGAATGGAAGGGTGGCTTTATCCTGTATCCCCTTCCCTGCACAAAAGTCAAAATTAAGGCTTATAGCACGATCACTATGGTGACTATGGGTAGCTAAATGGCTCAAAGGCAAAAGCACAGAAGGGGGAGGTATCTACTTCTCCCAATACTTCTGGCAGTCACAGGAGGAGGGTATAATAATCCTATAAAACTCCTGGAAGACAACACAGGATGGGGGTTTAATAGTCTCATTACCAATCCTGGCACATATAACAAACCGGAAGGGGGGGTATATTATTCCCCTAGCCATTCCCGAAGCAGCGGGGTTACCCTTGTAGTTGCTGGACCTGACTGTGACTTACCACTTGTTCTATCTGGGTACCTAGGATACATAACACCAGGAGTAGGCCATTAGTATTTAGCGTCCGCAGAGGCAGTCCGTGTACAGAGAACAGAGCTGTAAAGCAAAGTGACACAAAAGAAAGGTGCTACTGATCTGGCTAAGTGCAAAAGTTAAGTGCAATTTCACAAAAAATGTAAAGATTTACATTGAGGCACCTGGAGAAGAATACAGACAATGGGCATAAGTGCTTAAACGTTGCATAACCTGTAAACATTGAAGAAAAATTTGTGCAAAAACATTATGCAGATATCAGTGCCATCAATATTATCATAATACGCTCAATTATGACTTGAGTCCTTTTTCTTGAAGTGCTTTAAGGCCTCTTTCACACTTGCGTTGTCCGGATCCGGCGTGTACTCCACTTGCCAGAATTACAGGCCGGATCCGGAAAAACGCAAGTGTACTGAAAGCATTTGAAGACGGATCCGTCTTCAAAATGCTTTCAGTGTTACTATGGCAGCCAGGACGCTATTAAAGTCCTGGTTGCCATAGTAGGAGCGGGGAGCGGTATACTTGCAGTCCGTGCGGCTCCCGGCGCGCTCCAGAGTGACGTCAGAGCGCCCCATGCGCATGGATGACGTGCCATGCGATCACGTAATCCATGCGCTTGGGGCGCCCTGACGTCACTCTGGAGCGCACCGGGAGCCGCACGGACAGTAAGTATGCTGCTCCCCCGCTCCCCGCTACACTTTACCATGGCTGCCAGGACTTTAGCGTCCCGGCAGCCATGGTAACCATTGAGAAAAAGCTAAACGTCGGATCCGGCAATGCGCCGAAACGACGTTTAGCTTAAGGCCGGATCCGGATCAATGCCTTTCAATGGGCACTAATTCCGGATCCGGCCTTGCGGCAAGTGTTCAGGATTTTTGGCCGGAGCAAAAAGCGCAGCATGCTGCGGTATTTTTTCCGGCCAAAAAACGTTCCGTTCCGGAACTGAAGACATCCTGATGCATCCTGAATGGATTTCTCTCCATTCAGAATGCATTAGGATAATCCTGATCAGGATTCTTCCGGCATAGAGCCCCGACGACGGAACTCTATGCCGGATCCGGACAACGCAAGTGTGAAAGAGCCCTAATGTGGACATAAAGAAAATTCAAGCAGTTTCTTGGCTTCCTCCAGAAGTAAACATGGTTAATCGTAATCCAATAGGGGGTATATTTGTAATCCAAGGAACTATATAAAATGTTATATAAAAATACATAAAATAGCCGCAAAAGTGAGTTCCATGAGGCTCTCAAATAACCTGAGAAAGGGGATAAAACAATGCGCAAACTGTGGCACAAACTGGGGTGTAAAGAGTTATTGTAGATAGGGGGAAGCCTGACAAATGTGGCCATCCATCTGAGGCCTCATGCACACGACAGTATTTTTTCACGGTCCGCAAAACGGGGTTCCGTTGTTCCGTGATCCGTGTCCGTGTTTTCTTCTGTGTGTCTTCCTTGATTTTTGGAGGATCACCAGACCAGAAAAGTGAAAAAAAAATCTAAGTCAAGTTTGCCTTGATAATGATAGGAAAAAAACGGACACGGATCACGGACGCGGGTGACAATCTTGTGTGCCTCCGTGTTTTTTCACGGACCCATTGACTTGAATGGGTCCGCGAACCATTGTCCGTCAAAAAAGTAGGACAGGTCATATTTTTTTGACGGACAGGAAACACGGATCACGGACGACAAACAGTGCATTTTCCGAGTTTTCAACGGACCCATTGAAAGTCACAACGGTCGTGTGCATGAGGCCTGAGGCTGTAACAAATGGCAACAAAACATAAAGCAAACTGGCCAACAGTATCTCCATTTTCAGGATCAGTCCACACTCGGGCTCCTATAAGTTCTTGTTTGAGGGTAAGGAGGCATTTAGAGAAGGACTTGCAGGTCCTCCTCACTGCTGGAGCTACTAAAGCTCATAAGAGGGCGCTCCTGCCTCTGATAACTCAGCTTTGCGGCTGTGGTGGTGTGCCACTGCCCTCTAGTGGTGTTTCCTGGAATTGGCTAAGCAGTCAGCCTGGAGAAAGCTGTAGTAACATGCTGCAAGCCGGAATCCCTTGCCGGTGCAGAGTTAGGAAAAACCTCTGGCTGAAGAGGTTCTGGAAGTTTAACCAGGTGAGACTGTGGAAGCTTCCATGGTAGAACATATGGTTGCACCCTGGGGTTAAAAGTTAAGAATGAATTGTTAATCTGCAGATGATGTAATACATTATAAAGCCTGATTACTTCTTTCCTGCTCTTATGGATGTCCTGAGCCGCTTTTCCCAGGTTTCTTATTATAAGCTCAATTCCTCCAAGTCTCTAGTGCTTCCCATACTTTTGGATTCGGACTCTATCCAACGCCAAATGTGACCATATGGCTTAATTTGGTTAATAAGATTAAAAAATATGAAAAGGTTCTCTATAAACAAAGAAATATAGAGGAAAAATACATTAGGATATGGGGTGTATGGAAATATTAAGGGTACTTTCATACTTGCATTAAAGTTTTCCAGTATTGAGTTCCGTCCTAATTATTGAGTTATCCTACTGCATTCTGAATGGAGAGCAATCCGTTCAGTATGCATCAGGATGTCTTCAGTTCAGTCACTCTTACGGTATTTGGCCAGAGAAAATACCGCAGCATGCGTCCAAAATTCCGGAACACTTGCCGGAATGCCATATCCGGCATTATTTTCCATTGAAATGCATTAATGCCGAATCCGACACCAAGTGTTATAGCAAAATGGATCCGGATGCGCAGACCTTTAAAAAAAAAATAAAAAAAATAATACCAGATCAGTTTTTCCGGATGACACCGGATCCGGTGTTTTAATGCATTTGTTAGACGGATCCGGATCCGTCTACAAATGCTATTAGTTTTCACACGGATTTCCGGATCCGGCAGGCAGTTCCGTCGATGGAAATGCCTGCCGAATCCTCACAACGCGAGTGTGAAAGTACTCTACATTTTCTTGTCCTGATTCCTCATTCAGAGCAACGCACCGCAGTGGGAGGGAGGGTATTAAAGGGTGGCTTTATTAAGGAATAAAAGTAATAATGACTCAGATATGAATTTGTATGTAAAATTTTGTTTGATTCTTAATAAAATAATTTAAAAAGATAAATATATTTGCCGTTCAGCGGTGCAGTTATATGTTCTAAAGCCCTTTTTGTCGTGTATTAGTGGCAAAAGAAAAATATATTTACCGTTCAACGGTGCAGTTATACAGTAAGTTTTAAAGCCTTTTGTTGAGTGTATAAGTTGAAAAAAATATATATATTTGCCGTTCAGTGGTGCAGTTATATGTTCTGAAGCCATTTTTGTCGTGTATTAGTGGCAAAAGAAAAATGTACCTGTATTTTTTGCCCTATAAGACGCACCTAGGTTTTTGAGGAGTAAAATAAGAAAAAAAATAATTTGAACCAAAAGGTGTGCTTTGGGTGGGCTTTGAACTGATGGCACTGTTATGGGGGTCTGTGGATGGCACTGTTATGGGGGATCTGTGGATGGCACTGTTATGGGGGTCTGTGGATGGAACTGTTATGGGGTCTGTGGATGGAACTGTTATGGGGGCATCTGTGGATGGAACTGTTATGGGGGCATCTGTGGATGGCACTGTTATAGGGGCATCTGTGGATGGCACTGTTATGGGGGCATCTGTGGATGGCACTGTTATGAGGGCATCTGTGGATGGCACTGTTATGGGGGATCTGTGGATGGCACTGTCATGGGGGATCTGTGGATGGCACTGTTATGGGGATCTGTGGATGGCACTGTTATGGGGGATCTGTGGATGGCACTGTTATGGGGGATCTGTGGATGGCACTGTTATAGGGGATCTGTGGATGGCACTGTTATGGGGGATCTGTGGATGGCACTGTTATGGGGGATCTCTGGATGGCACTGTTATGAGGGATCTGTGGATGGCACTGTTATGGGGGATCTGTGGATGGCACTGTTATGGGGGATCTGTGGATGGCACTGTTATGGGGGATCTGTGGATGGCACTGTTATGGGGGATCTGTGGGTGGCACTGTTATGGGGGTCTGTGGCTGACACTGTTATGGGGGTCTGAGACTGACACTGTTATGAGGGTCTGTGGCTGACACTGTTATGAGGGTCTGTGGCTGACACTGTTATGGGGGCATCTGTGGATATCACTGTTATAGGGGCATCTGTGGATGGCATGACACTGCTATGGGGGGGATCTGTGGATGACAGATAAATAGCATCTTATGCTATTTTACATCCACAGATTCCCTCCCCCCCCCCCCCCCCCCCCGTCACGGAAGGTGTACAGAAAAAAGGAACAAAAGGGAGAGCCCTGCATCAGACCTGGCTCTCTCCCTAACTGCTCGTACCTCGACTGTATAACACCTAAACACCCTATAATAGTGAGGGGACACGGCCACCGGCTCCCTACACTTGATACGGAGGGAGTCAGGGTCACCTGGGATCCAGCAAACAGGAAAACACAAATGAACGAACAAAACTTATCTGTCGAAGACTCAGTAGTAGGATCAGCATGCACACACTCCAGGAAGTAATTTAAACCGCAAAGTGATGCAGTATGGGGAGGGATTTAAAGGGATGCAATCAGTGCAACTACATGACAGCTGAGAGAGGCTAACGAGATGAGAAAATGAAAGCAAAACAAAAGGAACCTCAAGGAGGAGGTTCTGAAGGACGTCTGTCAGAGCTTCTCAGATGTCTGGTGGTGACACCCCCATAACAGTGTCAGCCACTGTGAATGACCCCCAATACAGGGGGTGGGGGCTGGCATCTACACTCATTTTTAAATGGCAAATAAGTACGTGTTATTAGCCGTTCTGCTGTGAATTTACATTGTCATTCAGTGGTGAAATTTGTTTGTGAAACAGCCTTTTTTGGGAAAATTGATGGGTGATTGTAGAATTTCTTCTGTATGGGCCGAATTGCATTGATTAGCCATTCATTGGTGAATTTTTTTTGTAAAACAGCCTTTTGGGGGAAAATTGATGTGTGATGTAGACTTTCTTCTGTATGGACTGAATAATTGTGTAGATTAGCCATTCAGTAGTGAAATTTGTTTGTGATACAGCCTTTTTGGGGAAAATTGGTCAGTAGCTGTAACTATGGTCAAGGACAATATATGTCCTTTACGGTCCACTGGGTAAATGTGGTTCTTGCCCAGCCACACCAGCTGCAGGGACAATTCACGGTGCCTCACCAGCATACGGTATGTGCAGGGCATGGCGGTGTCACGCTGTTCTGCACCTAGTTTGCTTGGGCGAACGTAGTCACACAGGGGAGGAACTGCTCTGCGTCCTTCATCAAGAAATCAAATCCTGGATTTCTCTGGGACAACTCAAAATCAGAACCATGGTGACCGACAACTGGAAGAACATTGTGTCGACGCTGCGTCAAGGAGGGCTGAGCCATGCGCCCTGCGTGGCGCACATGTTCAATCTGGATGTAAATAGTGTTGAGCGAACTTGTGTTTTAGGTTCGGAGTCTAAAGTTCGGGTAAGGGTTATCGAAGTATCTCATTATGGATTCTAAATTCCATTATGGTCCGTGGTAGTGGAATCTATAACTGCTCTCTCTCTCTCAGATCTGCAAAATACTGCATACAAGGGCTGCTGGGGGGGTTCTTATATAGTAAGGGGTCGGCAACTTTCCTATTGGTTGCTAGGGATGTTGCTAAGCTCTGACAAAGACATTGCAGCCTTCTCATTGGCCCACAAGCAAGAAGGGAGGTTACTGATAAAAAAAAAAAAAATCTAGAATATTCTAAATTACGAATATATATCACTATATTCTAAATATTCCCAAATTCTCAAAGTGCAGATATTCGCGATTAATATTCACTATTCGAATATTCTAGCCCAACACTAGTCGCCAGGAGTACGGGATGAACAACGTCATTCTACAGATTCATGTCCTGGAACAGATGCTGGTATCAATGGCTGGTCAGTGGAAAGGAGACGTGGCACCTAGATCTCACGGCCACATGAGCCCGGTGGGAGTTGAAATGGAAGATGAGGAGGGGAAGGAGGACATTGGAGCACAGGCAGTGTGTAGCGAAACGGGTGTTTTTTTTTTACTCAGCTGACAGGAGAGGAGGAGCAGGAGCTACAGGGCGATGAGGAAGACGAGACAGAGGACCCGGACCCACCGTGGCAGTATGCAGTGGAGATGCAGGCAGGGAACCCTCAAGTCACTTGCACAAATGGCTCGATGTATGCTCACTTGCTTGCGTAGTGACAGCCGAATTGTCACCCTCGCTATCGGTTCAAAATCGGGGTCTTTTTTTACACCCACTGAGAGGGAGAACAAACTGAACTATTACAGAGACATCCTATGTAGTCAGTTGGCCGCTGCCTATCTGCGCCATCGTCCATCCTCTCGCAGGTCTGACCGGGGGGCCCTCTGCGTTCACGTTCCACTGCCATGGCTGCTGGAGAGGGGTGGGGTGGCAGGAGCAGTACCAGCTCCATCAGCAGCAGCCTGAGTCTACAGTCGCTGATGAGTAGCTTTCTTCACCCGCATAGTGAAGAAACTACTTACCAGCAGTAGCAGGTAGACCTGGAGCAGGACCTGAACCAGCAGGTGGTGGCATACTTGTACTACTGGGCAGCCAAACTGGATTTGTGGCCGCAACTAGCAGAGTTTGCCCTGGAAAAGCTGTCCTGCCCAGCCAGTAGTGTGGCCTCAGAACGGGTGTTTAGTGCTGCGGGTACCATAGTTACCCCAAGGAGAACTCGCCTGTCCACCCAAAATGTGAAGAGACTGACCTTTGTCAAGATGAATCAGGCGTGGATCAGCCAGAAATTCCACCCACACATGCCTGATGCATTAGATTAGATCATCCATGGTGCCTCACCCAAACCTTGAAACAAAAGAAACCGGTTTCTTCTGGCAACCTGCCTCAGCTACTACTCTGATGTTGCCAACCGCCTGATGCCACACATCTGATGCCAAGTGCTTCTTCTTTCACCCACCTTCATCAGCGGGTACTGGTATTGCCACCCACCGCCCCACTGTCACCGGGTCACTTTGTGTTCTCCCGATGCTGCTGCCATCTCCACACTATAACTACTGTAGGGGATTAGCTCTTTTCCAGGGGTTGCAAACACACACTTCTTCACAGACACCAGGATTTAGGGGCCAAACTGTGCTTTATTGTGGCACACGGCATAAAGCAAAAACACACAAAGCCAAAATAAAATACCTTGCCCGTCAGGGCCCTATCTAAACACATAGGTTTCCCTGACTCACCTAAAGCGTACCACAGTTCACACCCGTGATGAGATGCGGCTTTCCCAGCCCAACCTCCAGCAGCCTCCAGGCTGCTCCCACACCAGGGTCTCTTGGGGGATAGTGGTCTCTCAGCCCTCCCGGCTCAGACCACACAGAGCCACTCCAGCCTTCTGTGTGCAAGTCCCCCTCCCCCTCTCACTCTGAGGATTCCTTTATCCCCAGGTGATTACTGCACCTGGTCTTTCTTCAGACCTGGTGATTCTGGGGAAGACACAGCAAATCCTGCCATATATCTCCCCTAACAACCATGAGGCCTGTCACTTCCTCACATATCCCCCCCCCCCCTTTGTTCAAGCCCGTGAGGGTGAACACCTGCATAACCAGGGGAGGCTGGTGAGAGGGCATCCACCTGGCCTGGACGTGGGGAACAGCCACCCACCCTGCTCTTTGGCTGCTCCCAATAAGAACCGGCCCAGATTGGCTTTACAGCCACACTAAGTAACCCAGTGTCAGCGAGCACTAGCTGCCACTGACACAGAAAATTACCGGTTCTTATTTCACCGAGGCCAGGAACCTCGGTGACACGTACCTTCCCTTTGTTCTGCCAGACCCAGGACAACAGCGCTTGGTTTGTCACCCTCATGAGTTTATTACAGAGCTGACAAGGCCTCTGGGATTTTCTTGCCCATCTCATGAGCAGGTACTGTCTTTTTATATTTCCTGGCTTCTGCACAGGCCCCTCACGTCCTTTCTTGGACTGCGGCAACTCTTGACTGAACTGGTCCCAGTCATGGTCGTGTCCCAACCCTTTCTCTTTTGCCTTGCGGGGCTCCTTCAGCAGAGCAGGTTTCTTATGTCTCGCTCCTTTTCCACACATCTGGACCCCTTTACCATTATTCTCAGTAGGGGTTTCTTCGGGTTTGGAGCCAACTTCAGAGTCTTCTGCGTCTTCAGTGGCTTTATTATCCTTTTCATCCTTCACGGACTTGGCCTCATATCCTTGCCTTCTTAACGCCTCCTCCTTCTCATCAAGGTTGGAGGCACTGGGGACATCAGGATCTTCACCAGACTCGTTGCCTTCTGGCAAACCCTCTAGAGGTTCACTCAGGATATTGTTCCCCAATCGCTTAAGCTCTAGTGGAGCCATATCACAGTAGTAGACACCATCTGTATGCTGATCGTCTGTTTCCTGGTATTTCTTCTCCAGCAGACCGCTGGCTTTCTGTAAGGCACTGACGGCAGAGGGAACATCTTTCATGACCAGGTCCTGGCTACTTATTGCCACGAGTCTCTTGGCCTCTGCATTCACATCAGCACCATCAGTTGGGTGAGCAGAAAGATCTTCCATCTTCTCCACCTCGGTCGGCACCACGGCGCCACCATCTCCAGACCCATTCTTAACAGGCTCTGGCTTAGACTTCTTCAACTCATAGACGTTCTTCCTGACATCATCCTTTGAGCTCATGAGATCTTCCATCCCTGCTCTGAGTTGTCCGTTCAGCCTCTCACATTTATCTCGCTCCTCAAGCGCTTCTTCAAGGGATCGAGCCAAGGAGTGTGTCTCCTGTTCCAGATGCTCTTCACTTGGCTCTGCTGCAGCCGATGTAGGAGTATCACCATTCTCTTTTGGCCTCCCTGTGGGGGTTCCACGCAGGGTCTCTTTAAGCACTTTATTTGTATCTACTGCAGTCTTCTTCGGTGACTCTGTGAAGACATCTAGTCCCTTCTCTATCATATCTAGGGACCGTGTGGAGAGAGAAAAATCTTCAGGATTGCAGCTGTACTGACGTGTCAGGTCATCTACCCCTGCCTGGGTATGGGTCTCAGACACTAGGCTGCCATCTCCCCACTCAGCTCTCGTCACGTCAGGTATAACTGTCGTCTGGTCGCTACTAGTGACCACCTGATTTTTGCAATACCTTGACTTGGTGGCTTCCTTATCAGAGTTGCTAATGGTCACAGCGCATATATCGCCTATGTCACTGGTGTCATTATTAACTGTGACCTCTAGGGGCACTGCTGAGTTAATCCCTACCTGGGACATTACTTTATGGTCCATAAAACACTGTGGAGACTGCATGTCCACCTCTGGTACTTGTGATACTCCCTCTAGGACTGCTACCCTTTCTTGCACATTCACCAGAGTAGGATTGCTCCACTCAGTGCTCACAACATTTATCTGCACTTCTGCATCATTGTTTTCAATAGGCAATATTCTTTCCTTATGGCAGTCAATGTGCAGCTTCCTTAGACCTTCATTTACACAGGCAAGTACAGGTTCTGCAGGAGTTTCGTCACTATCTGCAGAAGTGTCTACCTTGCCCCATAACAACGAAACGTTATCACAACCCAACATCACATCATATAAGAACATATTTGTAACATCAGGTCCATAAGACCCAGTTCTTACTGGAGACTGCCCCTCAGTGAGAACCACCTGCACTTGCTCAGGCTCTCTTTCAGGTGCCTGCTTCACATTACTTATATGCAATTCTTCAAACCTCCTGATCAAGTCATAAAGTTCTTCATGAAAAATAGCAGATGAAGAAAATAAAGATTCATCATCATTTACATTTTTACCACCTGTGGGCGCTTCTCTCCTGATCACATCCTGAAAGGGAAAAGGCATGTCATCATCATCATATACTTCACATGACCTCACATTTTCATTTTTCACTTCAACTACATCACTGTTTTCAATGGTCCTTTCCCTTACACGTTCACTTAAAGGTACAGGTACAAGTTCTGCAGGAGTTTTTGCACTCTCTGCAGAAGTGTCTCCATTACTCCACCACTCCCAGCATAAGGGAAAAGTACACCCCAACACTCCCTCCTGCATGAGCTTATCTGTAACATCAAGTTCATCAGTCTCTGTTCTCATTGGAGTCTCACGCTCAGTGAAAATCAGTGGATAGTCCTTATCCGCACGACTGTCCAGCACCTTTATTATTTTACCAGTCTCAGGTTTCAATATTGTGCTACCCCTTACCCGGGCTAGCATGGGATCCCGGATCCTTGTCATCCCAAAACTAGCTTTGGTCATGGGCAACTGAGGAAACACAGAAACCTTCTCCCCTGCGGGTTTCTGCGAGGGAGCCATCACAGCAGGCTTATCCGCCTGTTCAGACACAGTTTTTTCTCTGTGTGACTTATCACCTACCGGCCCAGCAGGTATCCCCTGCCGCCGGCTCACTGTCACTGGCTCTGCCACATGGTTAATAACAGGAACAGTCTTACCCTTTGTAGACAACCATTCTGGTAAAGCAGTGACATTCTCTCCCGCGGACTCATCAAGGTTGTGGTTGCTCCTAGCAACAGCTTTACTGCACCTCCGCACTCCCTCTCTAGGACTCCGGACACAGTCGCAGAGAAGATATACACTCCCGAGAACCGCACCGATCTCCACCTCCTTTTCTTCCCAACGGTTGCCCTTGGCAACGGCATATCTTAGCTTTTTATCAGAACTCCGCTCCACAACTGCCCAAACAATGGAAAGTCCTTGCCCAGTACAAATTCCACTTCCAGTGTCTCACATTTTAAGAGCTCCTATTGCACAGAGCCATAGTCTGTTATAAAGGTCAGAGACACGGTGACATCTGTCTCTGGCCCTCTCTCCAGAAAGTCCAGCACATCAGGCCTGACGCGAGACACCTGCTGGCGGGCATCTAGAGTGACCCCCAGCAGGATTCCCCCAATCACTAGCTCGCAGTCCTTCTCCCATGGATGATACCAAGCTGCAGCCATTTTGACCAAAAATGCCACAAGTCAGTCTCTTTTACTCGGCTACTGGCCCTTTAAGTCCTGCACTGTTTGCACCACAGAAAAAAAAAAATGTCCAGACTAACACCAGCAGTCTCTGCTCCTGCAAACTAGCAGGCTTCCGGCCCTTTAAATCACTGCACAGCAACACAGCAATTCCTTGGCAACATTCAGCAGCACCTGCTCTTTTCAGTGATGTTGTTGCCCCTAGCAACCATGTTGTTTTTTTACTTTTCAGCACGGACATGTGCCCGCATCCGACACCAATTGTAGGGGATTAGCTCTTTTCCAGGGGTTGCAAACACACGCTTCTTCACAGACACCAGGATTTAGGGGCCAAACTGTGCTTTATTGTGGCACACGGCATAAAGCAAAAACACACAAAGCCAAAGTAAAATACCTTGCCCGTCAGGGCCCTATCTAAACACATAGGTTTCCCTGACTCACCTAAAGCATAGCACAGTTCACAGCCGTGATGAGATGCGGCTTTCCAAGCCCAACCTTCAGCAGCCTCCAGGCTGCTCCCACACCAGTGTCTCCTTGGGGGATAGTGGTCTCTCAGCCCTCCCGGCTCAGACCACACAGAGCCACTCCAGCCTTCTGTGTGCAAGTCCCCCTCTCACTCTGAGGATTCCTTTATCCCCAGGTGATTACTGCACCTGGTCTTTCTTCAGACCTGGCGATTCTGAGGGAAGACACAGCAAATCCTGCCATATATCTCCCCTAACAACCATGAGGCCTGTCACTTCCTCACACTACCCACAAATAAACACAAAAATGCAACGTGTGGGATCATATCAAAACCTCCCAAAAATGTATACACAAAACCACACATAAAAGTACAAAAATTAAAAGATAGTAAAAACCAAACAATTGATGTCATATAAGCGAGGATAACTAACCACTCTAGGGAAGGCCAAAAGCACAACGTACGTTTCGCTGGTGCGCTTCTTTCGCCCCCTGGAAGAAGCGCACCAGCCAAAAGTATGTCGGGCTTTCGGCCTTCCCTAGAGTGGTTAGTTACCATCGCTTATATGACATCAATTCTTTGGTTTTTAACCACTTCACATCCGGGCCATTTGCCCTCTTCCTGACCAGGTCTAATTTTGCAAATCTGACAAATGTCACTTTATGTGGTAATAGCTTTGGAACGCTTTTACTTATCCAAGCCTTTTAGAGATTCTTCTGTTTCCTCGTGACACATTGTACTTCATGATAGTCATAAATTTGAGTCAATATATTTCACCTTTATTTATGAAAAAATTCAAAATGTACCCAAAATTTAGAAAAATTTGCAATTTTCTAAATTTCAATTTCTCTGCTTTTAAAACAGAAAGTGATACATCCTAAAATATGTGCGGCCCGGATCTGGAATTGCGGAGCCGCACTTCCGGGTCCGCAATTCTGTTCCCGAAAAAAATACAACATGTCCTATTCTTGTCCGTGGACAAGAATAGGCATTTTATATTAAGTGCCGGCGATGTGCATGGATCCGCAAAACACTTACAGACATGTGAATGGACCCTTAGAATTTTAGAACCCACTTTTCAAAGACCAGTTCAGGTCTGAAGTCACTTTGTGGGGCTTACATAGTGGATACCCCCATAAATGACCCCATTGTAGAAGCTACACCCCTCAAGTTACCTAAAACTGATTTTAAAAACTTTGTTAACCCTTTAGGTGTTCCACAAGAATTAAAGGAATATGGAGATCAACATTTTTAAATTTCACTTTTTGGGCAGATTTTCCATTTTAATCAATTTTTTTCTTTAACACATTGAGGGTTAACAGCCAAACTTAATATTTATTACCCTGATTCTGCGGTTTACAGAAACACCCCACATGTGGTTGTAAACTGATGTAAGGACGCACGACAGGGCGCAGAAGGAAAGGAGCTTCACATGGTTTTTGGAAGGCAGATTTTGCTGAACTGGTTTTTAGATGCCATGTCCCATTTGAAGCCCCCTGATGCACTCTTACAGTAGAAACTCCCAAAAAGTGACCCCATTCTGAAAACTAGGGGATAAGCTGCCAGTTTTATTGGTAGTATTTTTGGGTACATATGATTTTTTGATCATTCATTATAACACTTTATGGGGCAAGGTGACCAAAAAATTGGTTGTTTTAGCAAAGTTTTTATGTATTTATTTTTACAGTGTTCACCTGAGGGGCAAGGTCATGTGACATTTTTCTAGAGCAGATCGTTACGGATGTGGCAATACTTAATATGTATACTTTTTCTTATTTATTTAAGTTTTACACAATAATAGCATTTTTGAAACAAAAAATTATGTTTTAATGTGTCCATATTCTGAGAGCTATAGTTTTTAATTCTTTTAATGATTTTCTTATGCAGGGGCTTAATTTTTTTAGGAATGAGGTGACGGTTTTAGTGGTACCATTTTGTGGGACATATGCCTTTTTGATCACTTGGTGTTGCACTTTTAGTGATGTAAGGTGACAAAAATTGCTTTTTTTGACACAGTTTTAATTTTTTTATTTTTTACGGTGCTCACCTGAGGGGTTAGGTCATGTGACATTTTTATAGAGCTGGTTCTTAAGGACGCGGCGATGCCTAATAGGTAAACTTTTATTTATTTATTTCACTTTAACACAATAATAGCATTTTTTAAACAAAAACGCTCAGTTTTTTTTTTTTTTTGTGATTTTCTTATGTAGAGAAATATTTTTGCTGGATGAGGTGACGGTTTTATTGGTACCAGTTTGTGGGACATACGCCTTTTTGATCACTTGGTGTTGCACTTTTTGTGATGTAAGGTGACAAAAATGGCGTGGGGGGGGCCGGGGCATAGCGTGGGGGGGGGCCTGGGGGGCCGTTGCCCCGGGCGCAAAATTGCTGGGGGCGCCAGGCAGCAAACACTTCAATGAGGGTCATAGGAGCCTATGGCTCCCGTCCCCTCCGTTCTTCCTCATAGGTTTCAGGCTAGTGGCCTGAAGCCTATGAGGCAGTAGAGCGAGCATCAAGAATGTAGTTGATCCTGGGAGGTATGATTCTACAGACCAGGAGCAGAGTCTGCAGGTAAGTATGTGGAGGAGAATAGTGACTGTTATTTTTACTTGGGGGGCTTTTTGCAGGGGCTGAAGGGAGAAGGAATCATCTTTGTAATGGAGACTGTATGTTAGAGGAGTCTGAAGAGAAGGTGGGGGGTGATATTATTTACATGGGACTGTATGCTGGAGAGGCTGAAGGCAGGGGGGTGATATTATTTTACATGGGACTGTATGCTGTAGGGGCTAAGGCAGGGAAGTGAATTGTCTTACATGGGACTGTATGCTGGAGGGGCTGAAGGCAGAGGGGGGGTTGTATCTTAGATGGGACTGTATGCTGGAGGAGCTGAAGGCAGGGGGAGTGATGTATTTTACATTGGACTGTATGCTGGAGGGGCTGAAGGCAGGGGGTGTGATGTAATTTACATAGGACTGTATGCTGGAGGGGCTAAGGCAGGGAAGTGATGTATCTTACATGGGACTGTATTCTGGAGGAGCTGAAGGCGGGGAGTGATGTATTTTACATTGGACTGTATGCTGGAGGGGCTGAAGGCAGGACGAGTGATACATTTTACATGGGACTGTGCAAGAAGGGCTGGAAGGCAGGGGTGTGATGCATCGTACATGGGACTGTATGCTGGAGGGGCTGAAGGTGAGGAGTGATGTATTTTTCATGAGACTGTATGCTGGAGGGGCTGAAGGCAGGAGAGTGATGTGTCTTACATGGGACTGTATGCTGGAGGGGCTGAAGGCAGGGGGAAGGTTGTATCTTACATGGGACTGTATGCTGAAGGGGCTGAAGGGGGGCATAATTATTACTATAATACTACAGAGGGGGCCATTATAATATTAATAATAATAATACAGAGGAGGAAATAATAATACAGAGGGGCCAGTATATATTATAATTATACAGAGGGCATTACAATGTATGTTATGTCCATCCAAATATCTGTTGGGGGGGGGGGGGTGGATATAGAATTAGGGCCACACTGTAGCAGCCCGGCCCCAGAGTTCAGGTCACACTGTGTGTGTTCTGAATTCTGGGGCCTCACACCCATCTACTACATTATCTGTACTCAGAGTTATCCCTGTGTTATCTGTGGTGTTACATAGGACTGCAGATGACATCTACTGCATTATTTGTAAAAAGGGGCGTGGTCACAGGTTGGGGGCGCAATACTTGGCTTGCCCCGGGTGCTGGCAACCTACGCTATGCCACTGGCCCCCATGAGGTCATACAAGACCTCTGGAGGACATTTAACCTCCCCTTTTATTTATTTTTTCACTATTGATTTCTCCCGTAACTGGGGCTGACATAGTAGCCCCAATTACAGTGGAAATACACCCCCCAGAGAGGCTGTACAGCGGTATACTGTGTTGTACAGCCTCAGTGCAGGGCTGATCGGGTTCTGTGAAAGACCCGACAGCTCCTGCACTCTCCCGGCCCCGGCGCTTCCTGATCTGTACATACAGTGCTCATTGAGCGCTGTGTATACAGTGATCTGGAAGGCAGGGACACTTGGGCACTGTCCCTGCCTTCTCTCTGGGTTGCCCTGCTGTTACTGACAGCGGGCAACCCACTCTGCAGCAGCACGATTAGCACGCAGCTGCCATCTCTGAATGGACGTTCAGAAACGTCCATTCAGAGATAGAGAACCACCTCCTGGACGTTTATAGTCAATGGACGAGAGGTGGTTAATATCTTTGTAATGGGTCTTACTTTGTGGTCTATATACATGTTTATCTACTTTTAGTAACATAATGTAGGCTTGTGTTTATTATTGTAATAATGGTCAACCAGATCCCCTTGTTTTGACCATTTGATCTCCTTGACGTCTTGTCACTCCATATGTTTGGCAATGTTTATTTTGTAGGATTATTTTATCCACAAGTTGGTAAGGCTGATTAGTCAGCCTGCATTTGTGGGAGGGGCGGAGGCTCTTCATATACGAGCCACAGCCTCACTCACAGGGGCACAGGCTGCTGCTGGTTGTTATTAGCAAGCTAGCGTCTCTGGGGGTAGGAGTCTTTCTTTGCAGCATGGAGCTTGTTATTTTGCCCTCTGCTACCATAGCATGCACGCGCCATACTACATAAGTAAGTTGGGCTGGGGATGTCTCTCTTGGCCGGTCGGAACCCACTTTGCTAGCGAACGGGAGGCTTCGCCTCAGAATCTGCTACCTCAGGTTTGCTCGTTGGGGCTAAATACTTAGATTTCTTTTCACCTTTGTTTGTTGGTAATAGGAGTTAATTCCTATAAATCTTACAAGGAAGAGTTACCCGGGCTGCACGTAACGTCATGTTTGGAGATCGGACGCAGCATTTATTGTTTAGGCCTCTTGCTGTAGCTGTTCCTTGCCACGTGTCTCCCCCCTCCCCCCCGCTACCACCATCTTTAGACTTCACGTATTTCACTGCTCCATGTACTACCCTGCTGCACTTTTATGCTCTGCTGTTATCCTGAGCAGCATTTACACTTTCGGCTTTTATTTCATGTCTTATGCTGCATCCGCACGTCTTCACTGTACTGCACTTTCCTACTCTTGGTTCGTATTTACTCAGATTGGTCTCACATTCAAGCTGCGCTCACCTGTTGGCTGTTACATCTCATTCCGTACCCAGCCCACAGCCGGATCCGTATTACACGCCTGTTATTACATGTTGTATACTCGGCTTACAGCCATAGCTGCTACTGTTACTCCGTTTTCATGCTCTGGACGCACCACCCTGGTGTTCACACCTTGCTCCACTCACAACCAGAGCTGCGTTCATGCATCGACTAGTATACCATGTTTGCTCTGCTCACTGTAAGAGCTGTGTTTTCATGTCCGCTGTCACAACATGTTCATACTAGGCTAGGTTCATTCACACTAGGCTGTCAAATCATTTTTGCACTCCACCCACGACTAGAGTTGCATTCGTACATCTATCGGTATATCATGTTTGCTCTACTCGCACCCAGAGCTGCGTTCACACGTCCTATGCTACTACAGGTTCTTTCCAGGCCCATTTCAAGAACTGCATTCACATCGCTATTATATCTATGTTATGCTCCATTCACAACCAGAGCTGCTGTTATACCAAATTTCATGCTCTGCTTATACCCAGAGCTGTGTTCACACTTCTACTGCTACACCAGGTCGTAAACCCCACTCACCAAAGCCGCTTTCCATGTCTGCGGTCAAATCAAGTTAATATTCCGTTCACATCCAAAGCTGCGTCTGCATCTCTGCTTTTACATCTTGTCCTATACGCCATTCACTACTAGAGCTGCGTTCACGTGTCTGCCCTTCGCATCACGTCAATACTCACTTTCAGATTGCATTTATACGTCTGCTTTATACCATGCTTTTCATGCGCTGCCCATACTCGGAGCTGCGCCCATACCATGTTTTTAGGTACCACTCACATCCAAAGCTGCATTCACCCATTTGTTGTTACATCATGTGTTGTACTCTGCTCCCACTCAAAGCTGCATTCTCCTGTTCATTGCTACGTCATGGTTTTACTCAATAATCTCACCGGGGCAGTCTGCACCCACCGCTCTGGTACCTCTCTCCCGACAAACATAACTGCGTTCTTTTCAGGCTTACGTTCCCTTCCTCGGTGGTCTGTTACATTCCATAGGCCTACTTTTCTGTTTAATCCTGGTTCATGTTCACTCAGACTGGTCTCCTTTTTCTTCTGGTTCGTATTTACTCAGATTGGTCTCCTGCCCCAGTTCACCAAACAGCTCCTCAGCGGAGGTCAGTGGGCCGATAGGAGTACGTTTCCTGCTATGTTTTTACAAGCTGTTCATTTGTTTGTCACGATAAGAGACTTCTCTTAGCGAACTTGCAATGCCTCAGGCATTTCATGTTTACGTTTATGGTTCGCGGTGGTTAGTGTTTTATGTACGCACGTGCTTCGGATTACTAATGTCTATATTTTCAACGCCTGTTGGCAGTCATGTTCCTCAGGCCACCTTCTAGCCAATCCAATCATTCAAGTCGCTTCATATCCCATCAGGTCCGGCTTACGTTTTAATTACTTATCATCACCGCAACGTCATCCCTCTGGCTTCGGGGGCCCCTATGACCGTTTTTCATGTTTTGTTTGTTAGGGGTACAACATGGTTGTAGGCTGGTTAGTGTCCCAGGTTTGCTGTTGGAGGGACCATGGTTATGTGAGTCCCCAAGGCATTCTGGTACTGCATAAGTGGTTTTTTAAAAAATAAAATAAATAAGAGGCACGCCCGAGTGGCTGTTCGCTTATAGGACCTCACGATTGGCACAGACACTTGTAGTTCGCCTGGCCTTCTGATACTTTTTTCCGCCATAAGAGACTCGCGCGCATGGCTCCCGCCATAAGAGACTCTCGCGCATGGCTCCCGCCATAAGAGACTCTCGCGCATGGCTCCCGCCATAAGAGACTCTCGCGCATGGCTCCCGCCATAAGAGACTCTCGCGCATGGCTCCCGCCATAAGAGACTCTCGCGCATGGCTCCCGCTATAAGAGACTCGCGCGCATGGCTCCCGCCATAAGAGACTCGCGCGCATGGCTCCCGCCATAAGAGACTCGCACGCATGGCTCCCGCCTTAGAGGATTTCACAATTGTCATCGACATTGGTAGGTCATACGGCCATCTAATACTATTTTTCATGGCACACCTTTCAGAAGTTTTATTTTGGTCATTTATATTTTACAGATTAGTACTTGCGGTTCATTTCAGCCTCATTTCATTAAGAAGCTTTACCACATGTCTTTCTAGGTTATCGATTCCCGGTTGATTACTAAACCTGTCGGGTTAAGCCCCAATCTTTTCCCCAGCTGTCCTTAATTCTTAAGGTTTGCTGCCCGGCCCCATGGGCCCCTGGTGGTTGCTTTGGCCCCATGGCTTCAGGGGTCCGACCAATGGTTGTCTGTCCACCTGTGCAGCTATGCTTTTGGTTTTGAATGGCTCACATCTTTACCTGCTTGCCAGCTCATGTTATTTTAGGTTTCATTTTAATTAATGTCCGTTATTATCTCCATTTTCTGTCACATTTCCCTTAGTCTTTTCAGGTCATGCAGTTGGAGGTCACCTTCCACGTCGGTCAGGTCTCGTTTCTAACGATATTTTGCTTTGCATGTTGTTCAGGCCACGTAGTTAATCTTGGGTATCGCCTTCCACATCGGTCAGGCTCATGGTTTAATTTCACCTGTGCAACACGCCAGACCTGCAGGGCATGACGAAGTGAGGTCACAGTTATGGGCAATCGAGGGTACTCACTATATTTGAAGAACCCTGGGCAGGCGCGTGGCAGTGAAGGAGAGGTAGACACAGTTCCTCTGGGGCACGCTCTGTAGATAGGGACCAGGCCTGATGGTAGTTGAGGTGCCCTGGATGTTACAGGTATTTTGTGTGCCTGGGGCAAGGTCCCTGTGGTATTTGTGACGCCAGTGCCTTTGGACGGTGGCACGCCGGTTGGTGGTTGGAATGATGAAGGTACACAAGTATATAGTGAACCAAAACGTAACTTTACTGAACAATCCAACTTTGTACAGCAGGTGTAGCACAGTCTTCAGATTACAGTTCCACAAAGGGGCTTATTCACAATATGGCAGGCAATAGTCATGCAAGATACACTGAGGGTAAATTCCACAAGCACTCAGCAGCAGGTTGTACCTTTCCTCAGAATCACTGTACACTGTCCTTTATAGAACTCCTGCTCTGGCTTTATATCTCCCAAGGCCCGGATGCCTAAATGGGTGGCTTAAATCCTTGGTTACTTTCTTCCTCAGGTATTATACTCCTTGCTATGATTTCTAAACTCCTCTGCCCTTCAGGGTCACTTTGCTTACCCTGGGTCGCCTCCTCCTATCAGGTGGATAACTGTAGGTTTCTCCCAGGAGGTTGGTTCCTGCAACTGGGGTATCTCTTCTGAGCTGATCCTAGCTTCAGGAGCTTCAGGTGGACGAGGTGACTCCTCTAGCCCCCTGGAATGAACTAACTCTTCCCTGTCTGGGCCTTCCTATATGTAACTAGGGCTCTCCAGCTCCCTCTAACGTCTGGGAGGCTAAACTACACCCTGACAGGCCTGACACCCAGATAATACAGGGAAAAAACATGCACATAACGTTTAATGCAATGCAACACATTAACCTGTGCAGTGCCCACCTTTACCTAGTGGGACACTACACCTGCACCTTATTCCGGTCACTTTTATTAGTTATAATCTCTTGAAAAAAAATAAAAATCGGCCCCATGGCTTCGGGGGCCAGATGACCGCTTGGGCCCCATGGCTTCGGGGGCCAGATGACCGCTTGGGCCCCATGGCTTCGGGGGCCCGATGACTGTTTTCAGTCCTGCTGGGCTGATTGCCTGGTTGGTTGTCCATCTGGGCTGATTTGGCCCGTATGTATCACATACATATCTGCTCTCCTAAATTCCTAATAATCCATGTTGATCGCTCACTTTATGTTTTGACCACAAACTGGTCTGGTTCGCCCTACAGCATCATTGTCATGACTTACGCAGATATTTTGTCTTGCTTTAATTGTTCATGCTTCGTTCAGGTCCTGCCAAAGGAGGAACAAGTAGGTAAATTCCCTCTAGCATTTCAGTCTCAGACCGTAGTTGATCATATCTTGTCAACCAGGTCCCCGCGCAAAGTCATTGCCTTTTTACCACGACCAGGAATTCATTTTCGCAGGTAGCTTTATTGCAATTGCATTCCCTCACTCATGGGAGGGCATAGACAACATTTTGTATATTATTGCTTCGTAGCTTCTTGCCGCACTAACATCAGACTCCCTACAACCACGTTGAATCGAGTTTTGGACAAGGTCCAGCATTTCCTCACTGTAGAAGATTCAGATAGTAGGTCGGTCTTCACGTCTCAAGAGTTAAAACAATTCTCAGGGGCACAGAGTAAAACAACGCACGGACCACGGCTAGCAGATAGCTGTTGTCTGGGGAACTATTCAAGGATTCTCTTCCTATCTACATAGTTCTTTTTGGCCCTCATTCCTGCCTAATCTAGGCAGTTAGGTTTCAGTCCCACAATCTCCTGAGGCTAGGGCATTGCCAGTACTCACACTAGAAGGTTCAGTTGGTTTTCATCATCCATTTCATAACGTATTCCCAGTCCTCCATTCCGCTTCGGGCAGTATCCGCAATATTGAGCATTATGTCTCTGGCCTTGTCATCCACAAGATGGGTTGTAGGTCTCCTTCTGGTCTTGCCTCAAACACCCCAAATTTTCGCTCTAGATCCCTGACGCCTTGCAATTGGCTTGGGGGTTAGTTTGCACATGCCATTCGAGTTCCTCTTCTACCCTACTTGGCTTGGTTTGTGCCCACTTATAGGCCTACCCACGATCATGGCTTAGGGCACACAACAAGCCATTTAGTCAAGTTAGCCAAGACACGCCTAGCTGGGTTAGGTTGTTCCCGTAGTTTCTCTCCCTAGGGTTCTTCGGATATCTCTTGGCCGTAGCCATGACCACAATTATTAGGAAAAAAAATAAAAAATCTCTGTAGAGGAAATTAGTCCCCTCAAGCGCTGCACATCCTAGGACAATGTGGGAAAAAGTCAGTTGAATGAAGTAATAATGAAAAAGGATTGCGCTGCAAGAAAAGATTCTTTAGATGTTTCTTTTCTTACAATCGGAAAAATCTCACAAAACTCGCTCGTGATGCGCATAGAAAAAGACCGGTGCGTCTTCAAACAAGGAGCTCTAGTTGTAAAGCAAGCAGGGAACAGGAGCCGTCTATTCAGGAGATCTTTGTCAGGACCACGATCCCACCAGCAGAGCGTCGTTTCGTGGTATCACCCGTCTCACACTTCCATAGGACTCAAAGAGGAAGGAAGGTGCAGAAATGGTGAAGTACGTACGAGTGGTGGTAGATAAAAATGGTTTATTGTACTTACAAAAATACAAAGATAAAATCGTATTTAAGAACAGTCTTAGTTGCCCAACCCGGGTTTTGCCATAATGCTTCGTCTGGGGCGTTGGGACAAGACGAAGCAGACGAAGCATTATGGCGAAACCCGGGTCGGGCAACTAAGACTGTTCTTAAATACGATTTTATCTTTGTATTTTTGTAAGTACAATAAACCATTTTTATCTACCACCACTCGTACGTACTTCACCATTTCTGCACCTTCCTTCCTCTTTGAGTCCTATGGAAGTGTGATAATAAAGGAGACCACGGCACTCGTTTTTCGTATATAAGAAAAAATATTTTTAGATTTTCATTATTTTCATTTCATGATATTTATATCTTATTTCATCATTTCATCATTCATAATTTCATTGTTTGTTAGCATCCAGGAATGCAAAGACTTGGCCAACGTTTAACGTTTCGGTCCATGTATGGGACCTTGATCACGGCCTGGAGTAAGATACAATGTAATGTGTCAGAAAACATTATACATGATTAGAATAAATTAAAGTATAGTTCATAGTATACATTACATCATAGTTCATAGTATATATTACATACATGTCAAGTAGTCAGCTGTCAAATCGCTAGGGGCGCAGAGGGTGACAGGTAAGCATACTATCACTAAAGGTATGTATTTCATATAGATGTCATCCATATAGATGTTACAATTGGGTACAACATTGAGTGGCAAAATGGGAGAAAACAGGAAGAAGCAGGAAAAAACAAAGCGTAAATCCACAGTAAGTGAAATAGTGATATCTCTCGCAAAATTCATAGTTGGCAAGGGCAAGATTAGGCAGGCAATATGGCAAAGTAGCAGGGCTTCTCTGGGGTGACGAGACCTGTAAAGTGTTGCAGAGGTTGTATTGTCATTAGGCTAGATAATATGCTGTAGTAAGGCTAGACATATAAGTATACATAAAATAGAAGAGGGGCCTCTGGTATAGCACTGGGTAAGGGTCAGGGTCACATCCCATAGGGACATATTGTCTGAAGTTGCCATGGATGGAGAGAGTAGATGGGGGTGTCGGTCGGTATTTACCTTTGTCCGGGCTGCATGTTGCCTGCTTGAGGATGCGCTGGTGTGAGCAGCGCTGATGCCTTATTTTAAGTGTGCCGCCGGTGTGGGCGGGCGTCTTGCGCACGCCTCCGGCTCCTTCGCACGCATGACGCCGCCGCGTGCAGGCGAATGACGTCACGGCGGCGCGCATGCGCAATCGGACCGCCGAAACCTGAGCTGGCAAGGTAGTGCTGGCATGGGTAATGTAGGGGGCGTTACGATTGCAAAGGCATAGAGGGCTTGGAACAAGGGCCCGTTTTGAATAGATGGGTGCAGGCAGAATTTCGGTGGAGGCAGACTGAAAACTGGGATACATATGGCGACCCAACCAGGATATATAAATAAATACTAATAATGACTAGCTTATGAATAGGGATGAGCGAACTCGAACTGTATAGTTCGGGTTCGTACCGAATTTTGGGGTGTCCGTGACACGGACCCGAACCCGGACATTTTCGTAAAAGTCCGGGTTCGGGTTCGGTGTTCGTCGCTTTCTTCGCGCTTTTGTGACGCTTTCTTGGCGCTTTTTGAAAGGCTGCAAAGCAGCCAATCAACAAGCGTCATACTACTTGCCCCAAGAGGCCATCACAGCCATGCCTACTATTGGCATGGCTGTGATTGGCCAGAGCACCATGTGACCCAGCCTCTATTTAAGCTGGAGTCACATAGCGCCGCCCGTCACTCTGCTCTGATTAGCGTAGGGAGAGGTTGCGGCTGCGACAGTAGGGCGAGATTAGGCAGATTAACTCCTCCAAAGGACTTGATTAACTGATCGATCTGCAGCTGTGGATCATTGAGCTGCTGATCCTCAATTGCTCACTGTTTTTAGGCTGCACAGACCGTTTGTCAGTCTCATTTTTCTGGGGTGATCGGCGGCCATTTTGTGTCTTGTGGTGCGCCAGCACAAGCTGCGACCAAGTGCATTTAACCCTCAATGGTGTGGTTGTTTTTTGGCTAAAGCCTACATCAGGGTGAAGCTGTCACACCAAGTGCATTTAACCAGCAATAGTCTGTTCATTTTTTGGCCATATACAAAATCAGGGGCAAGCTGCGCCTGTCACCAAGTGCATTTAACCCTCAATGGTGTGGTTGTTTTTTGGCTAAAGCCTACATCAGGGTGAAGCTGTCACACCAAGTGCATTTAACCAGCAATAGTCTGTTCATTTTTTGGCCATATACAAAATCAGGGGCAAGCTGCGCCTGTCACCAAGTGCATTTAACCCTCAATGGTGTGGTTGTTTTTTGGCTAAAGCCTACATCAGGGTGAAGCTGTCACACCAAGTGCATTTAACCAGCAATAGTCTGTTCATTTTTTGGCCATATACAAAATCAGGGGCAAGCTGCGCCTGTCACCAAGTGCATTTAACCCTCAATGGTGTGGTTGTTTTTTGGCTAAAGCCTACATCAGGGTGAAGCTGTCACACCAAGTGCATTTAACCAGCAATAGTCTGTTTATTTTTTGGCCATATCCCAGTCTAATTCTGTCACTAAATCCATACCGGTCACCCAGCGCCTAAATACTAGGCCTCAAATTTATATCCAGCTAAATCTGTCCCTAGTGCTGTAGCTGGGCGAGTTATTTAGTGTCCGTTCAAGCACATTTCTTGTTCTGGGTTGAAATACAATTCCCAATTTAGCAATTTCATAATTTAGTGGTTCCTGCTATATCAGAGCTATTTGAAATCTATCCCAAAAAGGGTATATAATATTGAAGGTGCACATTGGGTCATTCAGAATAACTTCACACACACCCGCTACTGTGTATTTCCAAGTCTAATTCTGTCACTAAACCCATACCTGTCACCCAGCGCCTAAATACTAGGCCTCAAATTTAAATCCCTCTAAATCTCTCGTTACCGCTGTACTGTTGTTGCTGGGCAAGATATTTAGTGTCCGTCAAAGCACATTTTTTGTTCTGGGTTGAAGTACAATTCCCAATTTAGCAATTTCATAATTTAGTGGTTTCTGCTATATCAGAGCTATTTGAAATCTATCCCTAAAAGGGTATATAATATTGAAGGTGCACATAGGGTCATTCAGAATAACTTCACACACACGCTTCTGTGCATTTCCAAGTCTAATTCTGTCACTAAATCCATACCGGTGACCCAGCGCCTAAATACTAGGCCTCAAATTTAAATCCCTCTAAATCTCTCGTTACCCACCGCTGTACTGTTGTTGCTGGGCAAGATATTTAGTGTCCGTCAAAGCACATTTTTTGTTCTGGGTTGAAGTACAATTCCCAATTTAGCAATTTCATAATTTAGTGGTTTCTGCTATATCAGAGCTATTTGAAATCTATCCCTAAAAGGGTATATAATATTGAAGGTGCACATAGGGTCATTCAGAATAACTTCACACACACGCTTCTGTGCATTTCCAAGTCTAATTCTGTCACTAAATCCATACCGGTGACCCAGCGCCTAAATACTAGGCCTCAAATTTAAATCCCTCTAAATCTCTCGTTACCCACCGCTGTACTGTTGTTGCTGGGCAAGATATTTAGTGTCCGTCAAAGCACATTTTTTGTTCTGGGTTGAAGTACAATTCCCAATTTAGCAATTTCATAATTTAGTGGTTTCTGCTATATCAGAGCTATTTGAAATCTATCCCTAAAAGGGTATATAATATTGAAGGTGCACATAGGGTCATTCAGAATAACTTCACACACACGCTTCTGTGCATTTCCAAGTCTAATTCTGTCACTAAATCCATACCGGTGACCCAGCGCCTAAATACTAGGCCTCAAATTTAAATCCCTCTAAATCTCTCGTTACCCACCGCTGTACTGTTGTTGCTGGGCAAGATATTTAGTGTCCGTCAAAGCACATTTTTTGTTCTGGGTTGAAGTACAATTCCCAATTTAGCAATTTCATAATTTAGTGGTTTCTGCTATATCAGAGCTATTTGAAATCTATCCCTAAAAGGGTATATAATATTGAAGGTGCACATAGGGTCATTCAGAATAACTTCACACACACGCTTCTGTGCATTTCCAAGTCTAATTCTGTCACTAAATCCATACCGGTGACCCAGCGCCTAAATACTAGGCCTCAAATTTAAATCCCTCTAAATCTCTCGTTACCCACCGCTGTACTGTTGTTGCTGGGCAAGATATTTAGTGTCCGTCAAAGCACATTTTTTGTTCTGGGTTGAAGTACAATTCCCAATTTAGCAATTTCATAATTTAGTGGTTTCTGCTATATCAGAGCTATTTGAAATCTATCCCTAAAAGGGTATATAATATTGAAGGTGCACATAGGGTCATTCAGAATAACTTCACACACACGCTTCTGTGCATTTCCAAGTCTAATTCTGTCACTAAATCCATACCGGTGACCCAGCGCCTAAATACTAGGCCTCAAATTTAAATCCCTCTAAATCTCTCGTTACCCACCGCTGTACTGTTGTTGCTGGGCAAGATATTTAGTGTCCGTCAAAGCACATTTTTTGTTCTGGGTTGAAGTACAATTCCCAATTTAGCAATTTCATAATTTAGTGGTTTCTGCTATATCAGAGCTATTTGAAATCTATCCCTAAAAGGGTATATAATATTGAAGGTGCACATAGGGTCATTCAGAATAACTTCACACACACGCTTCTGTGCATTTCCAAGTCTAATTCTGTCACTAAATCCATACCGGTGACCCAGCGCCTAAATACTAGGCCTCAAATTTAAATCCCTCTAAATCTCTCGTTACCCACCGCTGTACTGTTGTTGCTGGGCAAGATATTTAGTGTCCGTCAAAGCACATTTTTTGTTCTGGGTTGAAGTACAATTCCCAATTTAGCAATTTCATAATTTAGTGGTTCCTGCTATATCAGAGCTATTTGAAATCTATCCCAAAAAGGGTATATAATATTCAAGGTGCACATTGGGTCATTCAGAATAACTTCACACACACGCTTCTGTGCATTTCCAAGTCTAATTCTGTCACTAAATCCATACCGGTCACCCAGCGCCTAAATACTAGGCCTCAAATTTATATCCCGCTGAATTTGAATACAATACATTGGGCCAAATAATATATTTGTTGTTGTGGTGAACCATAACAATGAGAAAAACATCTAGTAAGGGACGCGGACGTGGACATGGTCGTGGTGGTGTTAGTGGACCCTCTGGTGCTGGGAGAGGACGTGGCCGTTCTGCCACATCCACACGTCCTAGTGTACCAACTACCTCAGGTCCCAGTAGCCGCCAGAATTTACAGCGATATATGGTGGGGCCCAATGCCGTTCTAAGGATGGTAAGGCCTGAGCAGGTACAGGCATTAGTCAATTGGGTGGCCGACAGTGGATCCAGCACGTTCACATTATCTCCCACCCAGTCTTCTGCAGAAAGCGCACAGATGGCGCCTGAAAACCAACCCCATCAGTCTGTCACATCACCCCCATGCATACCAGGGAAACTGTCTCAGCCTCAAGTTATGCAGCAGTCTCTTATGCTGTTTGAAGACTCCGCTGGCAGGGTTTCCCAAGGGCATCCACCTAGCCCTTCCCCAGCGGTGAAAGACATAGAATGCACTGACGCACAACCACTTATGTTTCCTGATGATGAGGACATGGGAATACCACCTCAGCATGTCTCTGATGATGACGAAACACAGGTGCCAACTGCTGCGTCTTTCTGCAGTGTGCAGACTGAACAGGAGGTCAGGGATCAAGACTGGGTGGAAGACGATGCAGGGGACGATGAGGTCCTAGACCCCACATGGAATGAAGGTCGTGCCACTGACTTTCACAGTTCGGAGGAAGAGGCAGTGGTGAGACCGAGCCAACAGCGTAGCAAAAGAGGGAGCAGTGGGCAAAAGCAGAACACCCGCCGCCAAGAGACTCCGCCTGCTACTGACCGCCGCCATCTGGGACCGAGCACCCCAAAGGCAGCTTCAAGGAGTTCCCTGGCATGGCACTTCTTCAAACAATGTGCTGACGACAAGACCCGAGTGGTTTGCACGCTGTGCCATCAGAGCCTGAAGCGAGGCATTAACGTTCTGAACCTGAGCACAACCTGCATGACCAGGCACCTGCATGCAAAGCATGAACTGCAGTGGAGTAAACACCTTAAAACCAAGGAAGTCACTCAGGCTCCCCCTGCTACCTCTTCTGCTGCTGCCGCCTCGGCCTATTCTGCTGCTGCCGCCTCGGCCTCTTCCTCCGCCTCTGGAGGAACGTTGGCACCTGCCGCCCAGCAAACAGGGGATGTACCACCAACACCACCACCACCACCTCCGTCACCAAGCGTCTCAACCATGTCACACGCCAGCGTTCAGCTCTCCATCTCACAAACATTTGAGAGAAAGCGTAAATTCCCACCTAGCCACCCTCGATCCCTGGCCCTGAATGCCAGCATTTCTAAACTACTGGCCTATGAAATGCTGTCATTTAGGCTGGTGGACACAGACAGCTTCAAACAGCTCATGTCGCTTGCTGTCCCACAGTATGTTGTTCCCAGCCGCCACTACTTCTCCAAGAGAGCCGTGCCTTCCCTGCACAACCAAGTATCCGATAAAATCAAGTGTGCACTGCGCAACGCCATCTGTAGCAAGGTCCACCTAACCACAGATACGTGGACCAGTAAGCACGGCCAGGGACGCTATATCTCCCTAACTGCACACTGGGTAAATGTAGTGGCAGCTGGGCCCCAGGCGGAGAGCTGTTTGGCGCACGTCCTTCCGCCGCCAAGGATCGCAGGGCAACATTCTTTGCCTCCTGTTGCCACCTCCTCCTTCTCGGCTTCCTCCTCCTCTTCTTCCACCTGCTCATCCAGTCAGCCACACACCTTCACCACCAACTTCAGCACAGCCCGGGGTAAACGTCAGCAGGCCATTCTGAAACTCATATGTTTGGGGGACAGGCCCCACACCGCACAGGAGTTGTGGCGGGGTATAGAACAACAGACCGACGAGTGGTTGCTGCCGGTGAGCCTCAAGCCCGGCCTGGTGGTGTGTGATAATGGGCGAAATCTCGTTGCAGCTCTGGGACTAGCCAATTTGACGCACATCCCTTGCTTGGCGCATGTGCTGAATTTGGTGGTGCAGAAGTTCATTCACAACTACCCCGACATGTCAGAGCTGCTGCATAAAGTGCGGGCCGTCTGTTCGCGCTTCCGGCGTTCACATCCTGCTGCTGCTCGCCTGTCTGCGCTACAGCGTAACTTCGGCCTTCCCGCTCACCGCCTCATATGCGACGTGCCCACCAGGTGGAACTCCACCTTGCACATGCTGGACAGACTGTGCGAGCAGCAGCAGGCCATAGTGGAGTTTCAGCTGCAGCACGCACGGGTCAGTCGCACTACAGAACAGCACCACTTCACCACCAATGACTGGGCCTCCATGCGAGACCTGTGTGCCCTGTTGCGCTGTTTCGAGTACTCCACCAACATGGCCAGTGGCGATGACACCGTTATCAGCGTTACAATACCACTTCTATGTCTCCTTGAGAAAACACTTAGGGCGATGATGGAAGAGGAGGTGGCCCAGGAGGAGGAGGAGGAGGAGGAGGAAGAGGGGTCATTTTTAGCACTTTCAGGCCAGTCTCTTCGAAGTGACTCAGAGGGAGGTTTTTGGCAACAGCAGAGGCCAGGTACAAATGTGGCCAGCCAGGGCCCACTACTGGAGGACGAGGAGGACGAGGATGAGGAGGAGGTGGAGGAGGATGAGGATGAAGCATGGTCACAGCGGGGTGGCACCCAACGCAGCTCGGGTCCATCACTGGTGCGTGGCTGGGGGGAAAGGCAGGACGATGACGATACGCCTCCCACAGAGGACAGCTTGTCCTTATCCCTGGGCAGCCTGGCACACATGAGCGACTACATGCTGCAGTGCCTGCGCAACGACAGCAGAGTTGCCCACATTTTAACCTGTGCGGACTACTGGGTTGCCACCCTGCTGGATCCACGCTACAAAGACAATGTGCCCACCTTACTTCCTGCACTGGAGCGTGATAGGAAGATGCGCGAGTACAAGCGCACGTTGGTAGACGCGCTACTGAGAGCATTCCCAAATGTCACAGGGGAACAAGTGGAAGCCCAAGGCCAAGGCAGAGGAGGAGCAAGAGGTCGCCAAGGCAGCTGTGTCACGGCCAGCTCCTCTGAGGGCAGGGTTAGCATGGCAGAGATGTGGAAAACTTTTGTCAACACGCCACAGCTAACTGCACCACCACCTGATACGCAACGTGTTAGCAGGAGGCAACATTTCACTAACATGGTGGAACAGTACGTGTGCACACCCCTCCACGTACTGACTGATGGTTCGGCCCCATTCAACTTCTGGGTCTCTAAATTGTCCACGTGGCCAGAGCTAGCCTTTTATGCCTTGGAGGTGCTGGCCTGCCCGGCAGCCAGCGTTTTGTCTGAACGTGTATTCAGCACGGCAGGGGGCGTCATTACAGACAAACGCAGCCGCCTGTCTACAGCCAATGTGGACAAGCTGACGTTCATAAAAATGAACCAGGCATGGATCCCACAGGACCTGTCCGTCCCTTGTCCAGATTAGACATTAACTACCTCCCCATAACCATATATTATTGGACTCCAGGGCACTTCCTCATTCAATCCTATTTTTATTTTCATTTTACCATTATATTGCGATGCTACCCAAAGTTGAATGAACCTCTCCTCTGCCTGTGTGCTAGGCCTAAATATATGCCAATGGACTGTTGCAGTGGTGGCTGACATGAAGCCTGATTCTCTGCTATGACATGCAGACTGATTCTCTGCTGACATGAAGCCAGATCCTCTGTTACGGGACCTCTCTCCTCTGCCTGTGTGTGCTGGGCCTAAATATATGCCAATGGACTGTTGCAGTGGTGGCTGACGTGAAGCCTCATTCTCTGCTATGACATGCAGACTGATTCTCTGCTGACATGAAGCCAGATTGTCTGTTACGGGACCTCCCTCCTCTGCCTGGGTGCTGGGCCTAAATATATGCCAATGGACTGTTGCAGTGGTGGCTGACGTGAAGCCTCATTCTCTGCTATGACATGCAGACTAATTCTCTGCTGACATGAAGACAGATTCTCTGTTACGGGACCTCCCTCCTCTGCCTGGGTGCTGGGCCTAAATATATGCCAATGGACTGTTGCAGTGGTGGCTGACGTGAAGCCTCATTCTCTGCTATGACATGCAGACTAATTCTCTGCTGACATGAAGACAGATTCTCTGTTACGGGACCTCCCTCCTCTGCCTGGGTGCTGGGCCTAAATATATGCCAATGGACTGTTGCAGTGGTGGGTGACGTGAAGCCTCATTCTCTGCTATGACATGCAGACTGATTCTCTGCTGACATGAAGCCAGATTGTCTGTTACGGGACCTCTCTCCTCTGCCTGTGTGCTAGGCCTAAATATATGCCAATGGACTGTTGCAGTGGTGGCTGACGTGAAGCCTCATTCTCTGCTATGACATGCAGACTGATTCTCTGCTGACATGAAGCCAGATCGTCTGTTACGGGACCTCTCTGCTCTGCCTGTGTGCTAGGCCTAAATATATGCCAATGGACTGTTGCAGTGGTGGGTGACGTGAAGCCTCATTCTCTGCTATGACATGCAGACTGATTCTCTGCTGACATGAAGCCAGATTGTCTGTTACGGGACCTCCCTCCTCTGCCTGGGTGCTGGGCCTAAATATATGCCAATGGACTGTTGCAGTGGTGGCTGACGTGAAGCCTCATTCTCTGCTATGACATGCAGACTAATTCTCTGCTGACATGAAGACAGATTCTCTGTTACGGGACCTCCCTCCTCTGCCTGGGTGCTGGGCCTAAATATATGCCAATGGACTGTTGCAGTGGTGGCTGACGTGAAGCCTCATTCTCTGCTATGACATGCAGACTAATTCTCTGCTGACATGAAGCCAGATTGTCTGTTACGGGACCTCCCTCCTCTGCCTGTGTGCTGGGCCTAAATATATGCCAATGGACTGTTGCAGTGGTGGGTGACGTGAAGCCTGATTCTCTGCTATGACATGCAGACTGATTCTCTGCTGACATGAAGCCAGATTCTCTGTTACGGGACCTCTCTGCTCTGCCTGTGTGCTAGGCCTAAATATATGCCAATGGACTGTTGCAGTGGTGGGTGACGTGAAGCCTCATTCTCTGCTATGACATGCAGACTGATTCTCTGCTGACATGAAGCCAGATTGTCTGTTACGGGACCTCCCTCCTCTGCCTGGGTGCTGGGCCTAAATATATGCCAATGGACTGTTGCAGTGGTGGGTGACGTGAAGCCTGATTCTCTGCTATGACATGCAGACTGATTCTCTGCTGACATGAAGCCAGATTGTCTGTTACGGGACCTCTCTCCTCTGCCTGTGTGTGTGCTGGGCCTAAATATATGCCAATGGACTGTTGCAGTGGTGGCTGACGTGAAGCCTCATTCTCTGCTATGACATGCAGACTAATTCTCTGCTGACATGAAGCCAGATTGTCTGTTACGGGACCTCTCTCCTCTGCCTGGGTGCCGGGGCCTAAATATCTGAGAATGGACTGTTCCAGTGGTGGGTGACGGGAAGCCAGATTCTCTGCTATGGAACCTCTCTCCAATTGATTTTGGTTAATTTTTATTTATTTAATTTTTATTTTTATTCATTTCCCTATCCACATTTGTTTGCAGGGGATTTACCTACATGTTGCTGCCTTTTGCAGCCCTCTAGCTCTTTCCTGGGCTGTTTTACAGCCTTTTTAGTGCCGAAAAGTTCGGGTCCCCATTGACTTCAATGGGGTTCGGGTTCGGGACGAACCCGAACATTTCCGGGATGTTCGGCCGAACTTCTCGAACCCGAACATCCAGGTGTTCGCTCAACTCTACTTATGAACATAATGACTAGATTAGTTCAGTCATTCTGGAATTGATTATATAACGACATATTATGAGTATAGTACAATATGCTATAGATTGCATCTTCTGTTGTATATTATGTTGTATAACTATATAGAAACTATACTTAATACTATATGGCTATATTGTATCGTATACTACCTGGTTGGGATGGACTTTAAGAGTAATTTTGTCTGTGGGAGGTAAAAGAGAAAATGGTGTTAGTGAACATCTCATTACAACAAAAGATCATTTACATTAAATGTGAAAGGAAGGAGGTGAGTGTGGGATATATGATGTCCAAAAAGGACTCCAGAGGAGTGCCGTCCAACCCAAGTGCTTCAAGACTATGGAACTGTGAGACGGGTGATACCACGAAACAACGCTCTGCTGGTGGGATCGTGGTTCTGACAAAGATCTCCTGAATAGACGGCTCCTGTTCCCTGCCTGCTTTACAACTAGAGCTCCTTGTTTGAAGACGCACCGGTCTTTACCTATGCGCATCACGAGCGAGTTTTGTGAGTATATCGCATGCACCTGATGCGATAGGTGTTCAGTACATACTACACCATAGTGCGTTTTTTTTGTTGTTGCTACTTTTAGGTTTCCATGCAACCGTTGAGAATTTATTATTGATTGTGGTCCATCTAACTGAAGATTTTTCCGATTAAAAGAAAAGAGAGAAAATAAACATCTAAAGAATCTTCTCTTGCAGTGCAATCCTTTTTCCTTATGACCACAATTACAATATACACTCACCTAAAGAATTATTAGGAACACCTGTTCTATTTCTCATTAATGCGATTATCTAGTCAACCAATCACATGGCAGTTGCTTCAATGCATGTAGGGTTGTGGTCCTGGTCAAGACAATCTCCTGAACTCCAAACTGAATGTCAGAATGGGAAAGAAAGGGGATTTAAGCAATTTTGAGCGGGGCATGGTTGTTGGTGCCAGACGGGCCGGTCTGAGTATTTCACAATCTGCTCAGTTACTGGGATTTTCATGCACAA
The DNA here is from genome assembly GCF_014858855.1 of Bufo gargarizans. Classification (NCBI taxonomy): domain Eukaryota; kingdom Metazoa; phylum Chordata; class Amphibia; order Anura; family Bufonidae; genus Bufo; species Bufo gargarizans. Next base: position 11,382,117 of record NC_058088.1, read on the forward strand.
CCATTTCTAGGGTTGACAAAGAATGGTGTGAAAAGGGAAAAACATCCAGTATGCGGCCGTCCTGTGGGCGAAAATGCCTTGTTGATGCTAGAGGTCAGAGGAGAATGGGCCGACTGATTCAAGCTGATAGAAGAGCAACGTTGACTGAAATAACCACTCGTTACAACCGAGGTATGCAGCAAAGCAATTGTGAAGCCACAATACGCACAACCTTGAGGCGGATGGGCTACAACAGCAGAAGACCCCACCGGGTACCACTCATCTCCACTACAAATCGGAAAAAGAGGCTACAATTTGCACGAGCTCACCAAAATTGGACTGTTGAAGACTGGAAAAATGGTTTCTTGAACATGACAATGAGTTCACTGTACTAAAATGGCCCCACAGTCACCAGATCTCAACTCAATAGAGCATCTTTGGGATGTGGTGGAACGGGAGCTTCGTGCCCTGGATGTGCATCCCTCAAATCTCTATCAACTGCAAGATGCTATCCTATCAATATGGGCCGACATTTCTAAAGAAAGCTATCAGCACCTTGTTGAATCAATGCCACGTAGAATTAAGGCAGTTCTGAAGGCAAAAGGGGGTCCAACACCGTATTAGTAAGGTGTTCCTAATAATTCTTTAGGTGAGTGTATATATTTGTGTATACCTTCGTTAGCAATCCAATTATGGGCAATCAAATAATACTAACGAATTGGTAGATCACATGGGACATAGGGGTGTTGTTCCATTTATTTATTTTGATAACTACCACCATATATATGATTTAATCTCTTTATTAATGACCACAGAATCTCCATTTTTAGGGGGGGGCGGCTTTCTTTTCTACATTCCAGTACTTTCTGCAACTTTTTATGATTGTCTTTGATATTTATTCTAATAAAGATATAATGTTTGTACTTTTATGTGTGGTTTTGTGTATACATCTCCACACTATGTCACCTTGCCACTCTGTGGTATCCTGATGCTGCTGCTGCTGCTGCCATCTCCACACTATAACATTGCCACTCTGTGGTATCCTCCTGATGCTGCTGCTGTCGCCACCTCCATACTCAGTCATTGTGCCACTCGGTGGCCTCCTCATACTGCTGCCACCTCCAGACCCTGTCATTGGGCCACTCGGTGACCTCCTCATACTGCTTCCACCTCCAGACCCTGTCATTGGGCCACTCGGTGACCTCCTCATACTGCTTCCACCTCCAGACCCTGTCATTGGGCCACTCGGTGCCCTCATCATGCTGTTTCCACCTCACCACTATGTCATAGGTCCACTCTGTGGGCTTCTCATGCTGTTCACACCCTCCCCACTTCATGACCTGGCCACTATTTTGCCTATCGGCCTGGCTGACATCATAATTTATTTGACCTTTCTTCTGATCTGTCAGAAGGAAGGAAAAATGAGACACACGACGAATCCTGTCTGTGTAGCAGCTGTAAGGCCTGTATGGTGGATCATTGTTTTGACGGATCAGAGCCATAGTTACCGCAAGGAGAACTCACCTGTCCACCCAAAATGTGGAGAGGCTGATCTTTGTCAAGGTGAATCAGGCAAAGATAAACCAGGAATTTCACCCACCCGTGCCTGATGCATCTGATTAGATCATCCATGCCGCCTCACCCAAACCTTGAAAAAAGAGACTGGTTTCTTCTGGCATCCTGCCTCAGCTACTACACTGATGCTGCCAACTGCCTGATGCCACACACCTGATGCCAAGTGCTCCTTCTTTCACCCACTTTCATCAGCGGTTACTGGTATTACCACTCACTGTCCCTCTCTGTCCCCGGGTCACTTTGTGGTCTCCCGATGCTGCTTCTGCCATCTCCACACTATGTCACCTTGCCACTCTGTGGTATTCTCCTGATGCTGCTGCTGCCGCCACCTCCAGACTTGGTCATTGTGCCACTCAGTGGCCTCCTCATACTGCCGCCACCTCCAGACTCTGTCATTGTGTCACTCGGTGGCCTCCTCATACTGCCACTACCTCCAGACTCTGTCGTTGTGCCACTCGGTGGCCTCCTCATACTGCTGACAACTCCAGGCTCTGTCATTGTGCCACTCGGATGGCTCCTCATACTGCTGCCACCTCCAGACTCTGTCACTGTGCCACTTGGTGGTATTCTCCTGATGCTGCTGCTGCCACCACCACCAGTCTCTGTCGATGTGCCACTTGGTGGCCTCCTCATACTGCCGCCACCTCCAGACTGTGTCAATGTGCCACTCGGTTGCCTTCTCCTGATGCTGCTTTCACCACACCACTGTGTCATAGGTCCACTCTATGTACTTCTCATGCTGTTCCCACCCTTCCCACTTCATGACTGGTCCACTGTTTTGGCTTTCGGCCTGGCCGACATCATCATTTATTTGACACTTCTTCTGATCTGTCAAAAGGAAGGGAAAATGAGATGCACAACAGATCCTGTCTGTGTAGCAGCTGTAAGGCCTGTATGACATGGTCCCATCAGAATTGACTTATGATTTGGTAGCCAAAAGCAGGAGTGGGTACAAAACACAGAAGAAATGCAAATATCCCATTCACATGTCACCTCTGTTTTGGATCCACTCCTGTTTTTTGGGGCATTAGCAATACTGATGGAGTACTGACCAAATGCTGACCGTGTGAAGGCGTATGCTCCATAGTCAGGATCCAATTTTTTGGGGTTATTGTTCTGACGGATCAGAGGAAGGACAAAATAGTCAGTGACGTCAACACAAACTTACTGCTGACACCCTCTCCACTCTGTCCGGGAGGCTCTACTTGTATAAGCGTTTAATAGAACAGGTTCCGTAGACATCTATGTGGAATCAGCTGACGACGGTGTAAAAGGAGTGCGCTTCTTCTTAACGCTAACATCGACCTGTAAGGCTGAGTTCATACTTGAGGTATTTGGTCAGTTTTGGCCCCGTGAGTGCCCAAGTGAGTGAAGTGTGCAGTGATTCTAAGAGCGATGCCTGTCATCTGCATGTCATACTGACTCACAGTAATATTTCACTACCACAGCAGACTCCCTATGCGTGTTACTGCAAGGCACAGTGTTCTACACCGCTATAAAGGCACTCTGCAGCCCGGAACTAACCGTTTTTTTTACGTAAGTCGCCTCGAATACATTCGGATCGAAGCAAATCTTTTCGAAAAATTTGGCGAACTGGCAGAGTAAAATTTTTTAGAAATTCACTCATCTCTAATCACTGCACTTCTGGTGCCTAGAAGGGGCAGAACTGATCAATTCAGCAGCACTCTATACATGGGGAGTCCGAGAGCTGCCAGGATGGATTAGGTGGAGGATGATATAATACTGTAGTTTCCAGGAAGTCAGCTACACAGGAGAGACAGACCTCTTATTGATGCAGAACTGCATCCTCTGGACTAGTCCTGAGACTGGTGTTATGTTTCCCTGTCATGGAGGAATAAACCACCATTTCGATTCGACTTGTTTGGATTGCTTCTTCTTAGATACATAGAAACACATAGTTTATCCACCTATATATTCCATAATCTAATTTCAATCTATAAAACTATGTATCTATTTATTCACTCAATCCCTTAGGCTACTTTCACACTTGCGGCAGAGTGATCCGGCAATCTGCAAGCAAACGGACAGCATTTGTAGACGCGGATCCGTCTCACAAATTCATTGCAAGAATGGATCCGTCTGTCCGTTTGTCATACGGACAAACTGATCCGTTTCTATTATTATTTTTTTTCAAATTTTTTGCGCAGACCGGTAGGATGGATCCGGCATTCCGGTATTTTTAATGCCAGATCCAACACTAATAAATTCCTATGGAAAAGAAATGACAGATCCGGCATTCAGGCAAGTGTTCAGTTTTTTTGGGCCGGAGATAAAACCGTAGCATGCTGCGGTATTATCTCCGTGCTGAAAAGTCAAAAAGACTGAACTGAAGACGTCCTGATGCATCCTGGACGGATTACTCTCCATTTAGAAAGCATAGGGATAATCCTGATCAGTTCTTTTTCGGTATTGAGCCCCTAGGACGGAACTCAATGCCGGAAAAGAAAAACGCTAGTGTGAAAGTACCCTTACTCTTCTCTTTTATAACCCTGTGAGCGGGATGATAACTTCTACATTGTTCTCAACCATGTGATATATGTCATTATTCATTAGATACATCTCCACCTGTAGTTATATACAACTCTTAATAGCTGTATCCGAGATATTGCCCCGTAGGGACACACCCTGGTAATATAGATTTATTTGGTAAGAGGCTGGGCATCATAAAACACATCCCAGGGAGAAGTTAAACACAATTGGGAAAACATATTTGTCACAGTCCAAAGACTGAAAGAGCAAGAAGCTTGGAGACCTTCCGGATGCAGATGAAAGGAGTTGTCTCTGTTATCTTCTTTATCTTCCTCAGAAGCCACCTTGGTAAGAAATCTCTGAAGAGCATCAACGGGACGGGCATTGCCGGGTATATCTACTGGCAGAGTGTAGACGAATATCCTACTCCCTGTGCTGGACCTAGTAAAGATAGGGTATTGTGTTTTTAGTATAGGCTGAGATAAAGAGAAAATCTGGCTTGGGGCTGAATATTGAGTCTCGAGATGAGGTTTAGACTAGGCCTGGTAGATGACACTGCTGTGTGCACTGTGCTGTGTATACATGTCATGGTGTAGTAGTGTGAGGAGGAGATGACACTACTGTGTGCACTGTGCTGTGTATACATGTCATGGTGTAGTAGTGTGAGGAGGAGATGACACTGCTGTGTGCACTGTGCTGTGTATACATGTCATGGTGTAGTAGTGTGAGGAGGAGATGACACTGCTGTGTGCACTGTGCTGTGTATACATGTCATGGTGTAGTAGTGTGAGGAGGAGATGACGCTGCTGTGTGCACTGTGCTGTGTATACATGTCATGGTGTAGTAGTGTGAGGGGTAGATGACACTGCTGTGTGCACTGTGCTGTGTATACATGTCATGGTGTAGTAGTGTGAGGAGGAGATGACACTGCTGTGTGCACTGTGCTGTGTATACATGTCATGGTGTAGTAGTGTGAGGAGGAGATGACACTGCTGTGTGCACTGTGCTGTGTATACATGTCATGGTGTAGTAGTGTGAGGAGGAGATGACACTGCTGTGTGCACTGTGCTGTGTATACATGTCATGGTGTAGTAGTGTGAGGAGGAGATGACACTGCTGTGTGCACTGGGCTGTGTATACATGTCATGGTGTAGTAGTGTGAGGGAGAGATGACACTGCTGTGTGCACTGTGCTGTGTATACATATCATGGTGTAGTACTGTGAGGAGAAGATGACGCTGCTGTGTGCGCTGTGCTGTGTATACATGTCATGGTGTAGTAGTGTGAGGAGGAGATGACACTGCTGTGTGCGCTGTGCTGTGTATACATGCCATGGTGTAGTAGTGTGAGGAGGAGATGATACTGCTGTGTGCACTGGGCTGTGTATACATGTCATGGTGTAGTAGTGTGAGGAGGAGATGACACTGCTGTGTGCACTGTGCTGTGTATACATGTCATGGTGTAGTAGTGTGAGGATTTGATGACACTGCTGTGTGCACTGTGCTGTGTATACATGTCATGGTGTAGTAGTGTAAGGGGGAGATGACACTGCTGTGTGCACTGTGCTGTGTATACATGTCATGGTGTAGTAGTGTGAGGAGGAGATGACGCTGCTGTGTGCACTGTGCTGTGTGTACATGTCATGGTGTAGTAGTGTGAGGATTTGATGACACTGCTGTGTGCACTGTGCTGTGTATACATGTCATGGTGTAGTAGTGTGAAGGAGGAGATGACACTGCTGTGTGCACTGTGCTGTGTATACATGTCATGGTGTAGTAGTGTGAGGAGGAGATGACACTGCTGTGTGCACTGTGCTGTGTATACATGTCATGGTGTAGTAGTGTGAGGAGGAGATGACACTGCTGTGTGCACTGTGCTGTGTATACATGTCATGGTGTAGTAGTGTGAGGAGGAGATGACACTGCTGTGTGCACTGTGCTGTGTATACATGTCATGGTGTAGTAGTGTGAGGAGGAGATGACACTGCTGTGTGCACTGTGCTGTGTATACATGTCATGGTGTAGTAGTGTGAGGAGGAGATGACACTGCTGTGTGCACTGTGCTGTGTATACATGTCATGGTGTAGTAGTGTGAGGAGGAGATGACACTGCTGTGTGCACTGTGCTGTGTATACATGTCATGGTGTAGTAGTGTGAGGAGGAGATGACACTGCTGTGTGCACTGTGCTGTGTATACATGTCATGGTGTAGTAGTGTGAGGAGGAGATGACACTGCTGTGTGCACTGTGCTGTGTATACATGTCATGGTGTAGTAGTGTGAGGAGGAGATGACACTGCTGTGTGCACTGTGCTGTGTATACATGTCATGGTGTAGTAGTGTGAGGAGGAGATGACACTGCTGTGTGCACTGTGCTGTGTATACATGTCATGGTGTAGTAGTGTGAGGGGGAGATGACACTGCTGTGTGCACTGTGCTGTGTATACATGTCATGGTGTAGTAGTGTGAGGAGGAGATGACACTGCTGTGTGCACTGTGCTGTGTATACATGTCATGGTGTAGTAGTGTGAGGAGGAGATGACACTGCTGTGTGCACTGTGCTGTGTATACATGTCATGGTGTAGTAGTGTGAGGAGGAGATGACACTGCTGTGTGCACTGTGCTGTGTATACATGTCATGGTGTAGTAGTGTGAGGAGGAGATGACACTGCTGTGTGCACTGTGCTGTGTATACATGTCATGGTGTAGTAGTGTGAGGAGGAGATGACGCTGCTGTGTGCACTGTGCTGTGTATACATGTCATGGTGTAGTAGTGTGAGGGGGAGATGACGCTGCTGTGTGCACTGTGCTGTGTATACATGTCATGGTGTAGTAGTGTGAGGAGGAGATGACACTGCTGTGTGCACTGTGCTGTGTATACATGTCATGGTGTAGTAGTGTGAGGAGGAGATGACACTGCTGTGTGCACTGTGCTGTGTATACATGTCATGGTGTAGTAGTGTGAGGAGGAGATGACACTGCTGTGTGCACTGTGCTGTGTATACATGTCATGGTGTAGTAGTGTGAGGAGGAGATGACACTGCTGTGTGCACTGTGCTGTGTATACATGTCATGGTGTAGTAGTGTGAGGAGGAGATGACAACTGCTGTGTGCACTGTGCTGTGTATACATGTCATGGTGTAGTAGTGTGAGGAGGAGATGACACTGCTGTGTGCACTGTGCTGTGTATACATGTCATGGTGTAGTAGTGTGAGGAGGAGATGACACTGCTGTGTGCCCTGTGCTGTGTATACATGTCATGGTGTAGTAGTGTGAGGAGGAGATGACACTGCTGTGTGCACTGTGCTGTGTATACATGTCATGGTGTAGTAGTGTGAGGAGGAGATGACACTGCTGTGTGCCCTGTGCTGTGTATACATGTCATGGTGTAGTAGTGTGAGGAGGAGATGACACTGCTGTGTGCGCTGTGCTGTGTATACATGTCATGGTGTAGTAGTGTGAGGAAGGAGATGACACTGCTGTGTGCCCTGTGCTGTGTATACATGTCATGGTGTAGTAGTGTGAGGAGGAGATGACACTGCTGTGTGCACTGTGCTGTGTATACATGTCATGGTGTAGTAGTGTGAGGAGGAGATGACACTGCTGTGTGCACTGTGCTGTGTATACATGTCATGGTGTAGTAGTGTGAGGAGGAGATGACACTGCTGTGTGCACTGTGCTGTGTATACATGTCATGGTGTAGTAGTGTGAGGAGGAGATGACACTGCTGTGTGCACTGTGCTGTGTATACATGTCATGGTGTAGTAGTGTGAGGAGGAGATGACACTGCTGTGTGCCTGTGCTGTGTATACATGTCATGGTGTAGTAGTGTGAGGAGGAGATGACACTGCTGTGTGCACTGTGCTGTGTATACATGTCATGGTGTAGTAGTGTGAGGAGGAGATGACACTGCTGTGTGCACTGTGCTGTGTATACATGTCATGGTGTAGTAGTGTGAGGAGGAGATGACACTGCTGTGTGCACTGTGCTGTGTATACATGTCATGGTGTAGTAGTGTGAGGAGGAGATGACACTGCTGTGTGCACTGTGCTGTGTATACATGTCATGGTGTAGTAGTGTGAGGAGGAGATGACACTGCTGTGTGCACTGTGCTGTGTATACATGTCATGGTGTAGTAGTGTGAGGAGGAGATGACACTGCTGTGTGCACTGTGCTGTGTATACATGTCATGGTGTAGTAGTGTGAGGAGGAGATGACACTGCTGTGTGCACTGTGCTGTGTATACATGTCATGGTGTAGTAGTGTGAGGAGGAGATGACACTGCTGTGTGCACTGTGCTGTGTATACATGTCATGGTGTAGTAGTGTGAGGAGGAGATGACACTGCTGTGTGCACTGTGCTGTGTATACATGTCATGGTGTAGTAGTGTGAGGAGGAGATGACACTGCTGTGTGCACTGTGCTGTGTATACATGTCATGGTGTAGTAGTGTGAGGAGGAGATGACACTGCTGTGTGTCACTGTGCTGTGTATACATGTCATGGTGTAGTAGTGTGAGGAGGAGATGACACTGCTGTGTGCACTGTACTGTGTATACATGTCATGGTGTAGTAGTGTGAGGAGGAGATGACACTGCTGTGTGCACTGTGCTGTGTATACATGTCATGGTGTAGTAGTGTGAGGAGGAGATGACACTGCTGTGTGCACTGTGCTGTGTATACATGTCATGGTGTAGTAGTGTGAGGAGGAGATGACACTGCTGTGTGCACTGTGCTGTGTATACATGTCATGGTGTAGTAGTGTGAGGGGGAGATGACACTGCTGTGTGCACTGTGCTGTGTATACATGTCATGGTGTAGTAGTGTGAGGAGGAGATGACACTGCTGTGTGCACTGTGCTGTGTATACATGTCATGGTGTAGTAGTGTGAGGAGGAGATGACACTGCTGTGTGCACTGTGCTGTGTATACATGTCATGGTGTAGTAGTGTGAGGAGGAGATGACACTGCTGTGTGCACTGTGCTGTGTATACATGTCATGGTGTAGTAGTGTGAGGAGGAGATGACACTGCTGTGTGCACTGTGCTGTGTATACATGTCATGGTGTAGTAGTGTGAGGAGGAGATGACACTGCTGTGTGCACTGTGCTGTGTATACATGTCATGGTGTAGTAGTGTGAGGGGGAGATGACACTGCTGTGTGCACTGTGCTGTGTATACATGTCATGGTGTAGTAGTGTGAGGGGGAGATGACGCTGCTGTGTGCACTGTGCTGTGTATACATGTCATGGTGTAGTAGTGTGAGGAGGAGATGACACTGCTGTGTGCACTGTGCTGTGTATACATGTCATGGTGTAGTAGTGTGAGGGGGAGATGACACTGCTGTGTGCACTGTGCTGTGTATATATGTCATGGTGTAGTAGTGTGAGGAGGAGATGACACTGCTGTGTGCACTGTGCTGTGTATACATATCATGGTGTAGTAATGTGAGGAGGAGATGACACTGCTGTGTGCACTGTGCTGTGTATACATATCATGGTGTAGTAGTGTGAGGAGGAGATGACACTGCTGTGTGCACTGTGCTGTGTATACATGCCATGGTGTAGTAGTGTGAGGGGGAGATGACACTGCTGTGTGCACTGTGCTGTGTATACATGTCATGGTGTAGTAATGTGAGGAGGAGATGACACTGCTGTGTGCACTGTGCTGTGTATACATGTCATGGTGTAGTAGTGTGAGGAGATGACACTGCTGTGTGCACTGTGCTGTGTATACATGTCATGGTGTAGTAGTGTGAGGAGGAGATGACACTGCTGTGTGCACTGTGCTGTGTATATTTGTCATGGTGTAGTAGTGTGAGGAGGAGATGACACTGCTGTGTGCACTGTGCTGTGTATACATGTCATGGTGTAGTAGTGTGAGGAGGAGATGACACTGCTGTGTGCACTGTGCTGTGTATACATGTCATGGTGTAGTAGTGTGAGGAGGAGATGACACTGCTGTGTGCACTGTGCTGTGTATACTTGTCATGGTGTAGTAGTGTGAGGAGGAGATGACACTGCTGTGTGCACTGTGCTGTGTATACATGTCATGGTGTAGTAGTGTGAGGGGGAGATGACACTGCTGTGTGCACTGTGCTGTGTATATTTGTCATGGTGTAGTAGTGTGAGGAGGAGATGACACTGCTGTGTGCACTGTGCTGTGTATACATGTCATGCTGTAGTAGTGTGAGGAGGAGATGACACTGCTGTGTGCACTGTGCTGTGTATACATGTCATGGTTGTAGTTAGTGTGAGGGGGAGATGACGCTGCTGTGTGCACTGTGCTGTGTATACCTGTCATGGTGTAGTAGTGTGAGGAGGAGATGACACTGCTGTGTGCACTGTGCTGTGTATACTTGTCATGGTGTAGTAGTGTGAGGAGGAGATGACATAGCCGTGTGCACTGTGCTGTGTATACATGTCATGGTGTAGTAGTGTGAGGAGGAGATGACACTGCTGTGTGCACTGTGCTGTGTATACTGTCATGGTGTAGTAGTGTGAGGAGGAGATGACACTGCTGTGTGCACTGTGCTGTGTATAGGTTAGCCATGTATCAATGTAGAGGGTGGATTTGAAGGGTTTTGAGTGGGTTTTGAAGAGTTTTGAATGGGAGTCTGCAGAGAAGCAGAAAAGGATATTGCCGTAGTCTATGGAGACGATGAGGACAGGTACAACCATTTTTGTTGACTTGAGGTTCAGGAAAGAGTAGTTTTGAGAAATGTTTTTGAGATGGAAATGGCAGGAGGTGGTAAAGACTTGGATATGAGACTGGAGCCAGAGCAGTTATCCCAAGGCAGTGAATCTTTGAGATTGGGGAGTAGAGCCAACTGTGGCTGATAGTTTTTATTGGGGTGAGTGGGGTGGTGGTAATAGGAAGAATGACTTTTTTATTGTGTATGTGACGTTATTAGAAGCAGGAGGAGAAGGCCAACGGTAGATAGCAGAGAGGTAACATCTTGGGCAGAAAGGTACTTTTAATCATCTTAGAGATGCTACTGAAAGCTATAGGACTATATGAGTTGTTCCAAGCTAAAGGTATGGATGGAGAACAGTGGACTTTCTAGGTTGCAAAAAGAGGGCAGGATGAGGAGGTGGTGTGCAAGACACTAAATGTTGGGTTGGTGAGGTATGAGGAGCTCCTGGAGAGGGACAGGCCAGTGATACTAAGGGCGTAGAGAATTTGTAAAGGATGGAAGACCAACCCCAAAACATTCTTCAAATACATAAATTCAAAAAACCCAAGGTCAGAACATGTCAGGCCACTAAATTATGGTTAATAGGGTGTTGGTCACTGGGGATCAAGAAAAGGCAGAGCTTCTAAATGTTTTTTTTAGCTCTGTATATACAAAAGAAGAAAGGACATCTCATGAGGGTGGTGTCACTGGTGTAAATTCCTCACATACTGTAACTTACTTAACTGACTGACTGTAGACATGGTCCTTATTATGCTAAATGAAAATGAAAGTGAACTAGGCCCCGGGTCCGGATGGATTACACCCTAGAGTTCTAAAGGAGCTCAGTTCGGTTTTTGCTTTGCCTCTGTTCATAATATTTACAGATTCTTTAATGACAGGCGAATGTGGTGCCAATTTTCCAAAGGGGTGCTAGGTCTTCACCAGGAAATTATAGACCAGTAAGAACTGAATTTGTTTAGCCTTGAAAAAAGACGTCTAAGGGGGACATGATTAACCTGTACAAATGTATAAATGGACCATACAAAAAATATTGAGGGAAGCCATTCTGTGTTAAACCCCCTCGAAAAACAAGGGGCCACTCCCTACGCCTGGAGGAAAAAATATTCAGTCATAAAAGGCTAAAAGCATTCTTTACAGTAAGGGCTGTGAACCTCTGGAATAGCCACCGGAGCCGGTCACAGCAAATACTGGAGATGGCTTCAAAAAAGATTTAGACTTTTTAATTTAAAATAACATTGAGGCTTATGACAATGTATATAAATCTTGTTTTACACACCCTTTACCTTTGGCCCAACCCCTTTTTAAAAAGAATATGGACATTGATCCAGGGATTTGTTCCGTGGATCATTATAGGTTGGACTTTTGTCTTTTCCCAACCTTATCAACTATACAACTACAGTGTATGTAAGTGGCCAAAGGTGACGTGTATCAGCACAAAAATAAAAAATACATTTTCCGCTCTGCGGTGCAGTAAACTGTAGTAAAGGCTTTTGTGGGGTGTATTAATTTCCTTTTTATTTTTTTGATCTAACAGTATGTCAGACAGAAAAGTGCCAGGCCCTGCACAGGGGAGTTGCAGAGGCCTAAATGTTTCTGGCGGAGTCAGAGGTCGCAGCAGAGTAAGGAGCCATGGCAGCAGGGGTCACTTCGAGAGGCCTGAGCTTCGAGTCTCGGCTAGCAGTCGTGTCGTGACCAGCAACCCAGCAGTTCTTTTGTGGTTGACTCGATCTTCGATTTCATCGCAAGTGACATCAGACACCCCCAGCTAAGAGTCAGTGGGTTCATCAGACACAACCTTTAGTTGGAGTAGGCCCTGCACCCTCACCTGTCCTCAACCTTCCTCTGTCCTTTTCAGTTCCCAGAGCCACAGAAGTATTGTATGCTGTGGGATCAGCTCCACTATACAGTGAAGACGAGGTACTAGAGGACAGCCAACAGCTACTGCCCTGCCAAGATCTGGAGGAGACATCCGTCGCTTCCTCCGCTAGGCGGGCAAGTAGTGATGAGGAGAGTGGCATGGGAGCTGGTGTTGCGAGTGGTCAAGCTCATGATGCAGAGACCGTTGAGGAGGACATCAGTGACGTGCAGACAGTACTCGATAATAATGATGATGTAGCTGATCGCACTTGGGAGACGGGTGATGAAGGGGCTTCATCATCATCAGGAGAAGAGGGTGGCAGCTTGCCCGTGAGCCAGCAAGTCGCTAGAATGGCCAGGAGTCAGCAGGGTGGCAGCAGTGGGAGTTCAGGAGCCAAACGTGCCACGTGTAGACCACCTGTTTCGCGGGAGCCTACCTGCCCGGGAAGTAGCGGTGCAGGGGTTCACAGAGGCAGCAGCAGTAGCATTCAGTCAGTGCTAAGTGTTGGTGGTAAAACCACCTATTTGGCGGTGTGGCAGTTTTTTCTTAAGCTGCCAGAGGAGGTGAACGTGGCCATATGTAGAATCTGTGGGCAGAAGGTGAAGCATGGCCAGGGTGCCATTGTTGGCACTACGGCCCTGCGTCAACATATGCAGCGTCGCCATACAGTGGCCTGGGAGAACCGTGGCTCTGATGTGGTGGTCCAGCCTGCTGCAGCAACCTCTGCATCACCCAGTGTCACACACCCTTTCAGGCAGTCAAGGCTCCACCACCTCAGCCAAAGGGAGCTGTCTGTCATTCCCATCTTCTGCTGGTCCAGATGCTCCTGTTCCTCCTCCTCATACTCCTCGTCACTCATTCCGTTAGCAATCGATCACCGAAGCGATTCCCAAGAGACAACAGTATGCGTGCACTCATCCAACGGCACAGAATCGAAATGTGCTCCTGGCCGCTGGTCCTGCAGTTCCTCCCTTTTCAAGTGGTGGACTCTGCGCCTTTCAGAGAACTGATGGTTTGTGCCGAGCTGAGGTGGAGAGTCCCAAGCTGTCATTTCTTTGCCAAAAAGGCAGTACCAACCCTGCATAAATATGTAGAACAGAAGGTGGGCCAGTCCTTGAGCCTGTTGGTGTCTGCCAAAGTGCACGGCAGAGCCGGCATGTGGAGCTGTAACTACGGTCAAGAACAGTACATGTCCTTTACGGCCCACTGGATGAATGTGGTTCCTGCACAGCCACACCAGCAACTTGGCCAGGTGACGCCACTTGCGCCACACCGTTGGTCCAGCGACAAGGTCCGCCTCTACCTCCTCATCCTCCACCGTGTCCTCAGCCTCCACTGCAGGGACAATTCACAGTGCCCCTCCAGCATACCAAATCTGCAGGGCACGGCGGTGTCACGCTGTTCTGCACCTTGTTCCCCTGGGCGAACGAAGTTGCACAGGGGAGAAACTGCTCCAGGTCATCCATCAAGAAATCGAATCCTGGTTTTCTCTGCGACAACTCTAAATCGTAACCATGGTGACCGACAACCGGAAGTACATGGTGTCGGCACAGTGTCAAGGAGGGCTCAGCCATGCACCTGCATGGCACACGTGTTCAATCTGGTTATCAAGCGTTTCCTGAAGTCTTCCACCCATCTGCAAGACATCATAAAAATGGCCAGGAAACTTTGCATGCACTTCAGCCACTCGTACACCGTAAAGCCAACCCTCCTTGAGCTGTAGCAGCAGAACAGCATCCCCCAACATAGGCTGATATGCGACGTTTCCACCAGTTGGAATTCCACCCTCCATATGTTGGACCGACTGTACGAACAGAGAAAGGCCATAAACTATTACCTGATGATTCAAGCGGACAGGAGTACTCCCCTGTGTAACTTCGATGTCAGCCAGTGGCAGCTCATGCGTGACACCTGTCGTTTCCTCAGGCCCTTTGAGAATGCCACGTTATTTGTCAGTCGCCAGGACTACGGGATGAACAACGTCATTCCACTGCTTCATGTCCTGGAACAGATGCTGCTAAATATGGCTGGTCAGGGGACTGGGGATGTGGCGCCTAGATCTCATGGCCACATGAGCCCTGTGGGGGCTGAACTGGAGGAAGAGAAGGAGGACATTGGAACACAAGCAATGTGTAGTGAAATGGTTGGTTTTTCTACACAGGTGACAGGAGAGGTGGAGCAGAAACCGCCGGAGGAGCAAGAGGGAGATGAGGAAGACGAGGCAGATGACCCCTACACAACATGGCAGTATGCAGTGGAGATGGAGGCAGGGAGTCCCTCCGAGTTCCTTGCGCAAATGGCCTGCTGCATGCTCACTTGCTTGGGTAGTGACAGCCGAATTGTCACTATTCGGCAGAAGGATGACTTCTGGCTCTCCACCTTGTTGGGCATTCGCTACCGGTCCAGAATGGGGGCATTTTTTACACCCACTGAGAGGGAGGACAAACTGAACTACTACAGAGACATCCTATGTAGTCAGTTGACTGCTGCTTATCTGCGCCATCGTCCATCCTCTCGCAGGTCTGACCTGGAGGGCCCTCTGCATTCACGTTCCACTGCCATGGCTGCTGGGGAGAGGTGGGATGGCAGGAGCAGTACCAGCTCCATCAGCAGCAGCCTGAATCTAGAGTCGCTGATGAGCAGCTTTCTTCACCCGCATAGTGAAGAAACTACTCACCAGCAGCAGCATCTAGACCTGGAGCAGAACCTAAACCAGCAGATGTTGGCATACTTGGAGTGCACCCTGCCAGCCATTATTGAAGATCCGCTGGACTACTGGGCAGCCAAACTGGATTTGGGGCCGCCGAGTTTGCCCTGGAAAATCTATCCTGCCCGGCCAGTAGTGTGGCATCAGAGAGGGTGTTTAGTGCGGCGGGGGCAATAGTTACCCCAAGAAGAACTCTTCTGTCCACCCAAAATGTGGAGAAACTGACCTTTGTCAAGATGAATCAGGCGTGGATCAGGATTTCCACCCACCAATTTCTGATGCATCAGACTAGATCATCCATGCTGCCACACCAACACTTTGACAAAAGAGACCGGTTTCTTCTGTCTCCCTGCCTCAGCTACTATTCTGATGCTGCCACCCGCCTGATGCCACACATCTGATGCCAAGTGCTCCTTCTTTCACCCACCATCTTCAGCTGCTACTGGTATTGCCACCCACCTCCACACTATGTCACCTTGCCACTCTATGGCCTCCTGATGCTGCCGCCCCCTCCAGACTCTGTCAATGTGCCACTCTGTGGTCTTCTCATGCTGCTTCCACCTCACCACTATGTCATAGGGCCACTCTGTGTACTTCTCATGCTGTTCCCAACGCCACACTTCATGACTGGGCCACTATTTAGCCTTTTTGGCTTGGCTGACATCATCATTTATTTAACCCGTCTTCTGATCTGTCAGAAGGAAGGAAAAATGAGACGCACAACAGATCCTGTCTGTGTAGCGGCTGTAAGGCCTGTATGGTCCCATCAGAATTGGCTTATGATTTCGTAGCCAAAAGCAGGAGTGGGTACAAAACACAGAAGACATGCAAATATTCCATTTACGTGTCATCTCGGTTTTGGATCCACTCCTGTTTTTTTGGGCATTAGCAATACTGATGAATTACTGACCAAATGCTGACCGAGTGAAGGCGGATGCTCCACAGACAGGATCAGTTTTTTTGGGTTATTGTTCTGACGGATCAGAGGAAGGGCAAAATAATCAGTGACGTCAACACAAACTTACTACTGACACCCTCTCCACTCTGTTGGGGGGCTCTACTTGTATAAGCGTTTAATGGAACAGGTTCTGTACACATCTAAAAAATTTGGCGAACCGGCAAATTTTTATTTTTTTCTCATTTGCTCAGCTCTATTCACTTCCTCTTTGTCGGATCCATCTCCTACTTTTTAAAAAAAAACAAGGTGTAAATCCAGCTCATGTATCCCTCATGTCCGTATTTAGGTTCTGAGTAGGGATGATTGAATCGACTTCGGATGAAACATCCAAAGTCGATTCACATAAAACTTTGTTCTAATACTTTACAGAGCAAGCGCTTCGTACAGTATTAGAATGTATTGGCCCTGATGAGCCGAAGTTATTGCTTTGCGAAGTCTCGTGAGACTTCGGGCAATAACTTCATAAATGAATTTGAACTGTAAAAAAACTATTTCCCGAACTCGGGTTTCGGTTCCAAGGTACCACTTGGAAAAGAACCGGAGTTCGGGAAATGGTTTTTACAGTACAAGTTAATTTATGAAGTTATTGCCCGAAGCAATAACTTCGGCTCATCAGAGCCAATGCATTCTAATACTGTACGGAGCGTTCGCTCTGTAAAGTATTAGAACAAAGTTTTATGCGAATCGACTTTGGATGTTTCATCCGAAGTCGATTCACTCATCCCTAGTTCTAAGTGTTGCCTGCAGTCTTAGCAATAGCATGCAGAAGATTTTCATGTTTTCCACAATCGCCATTCTGTGTTTTTCAGGCACCCAACTGGAATGTCATACTTGTGATTTTCCTTGTATAATGAAGTCAAACACTACTTGCCAAGCTCAAGAGGTCTGTGTGACAAAGGCGGGGGCATTCGGTAAGTAGAAAAAAATTCTATTAAAGCCCTAAAATAGCCAGAAAGTAATGGGTCACTGAAGAAATTGCCCTTGATTTGGACCCTATAGCCGGTCGTGGAGTTCCCAGTCATTAGGGGAGTCCATAGTTTCCCACAACTGAATGCCAAATCATGGGACATTTTATTCAGTGACCAGAAGTGTAAGTTGAAGCTTCCGAACTCCAATGCAAAATCTGTGATCGGACCTCTCACGTGCAGGGGCGTAACTACCATAGTGGCAGACAATGTGACTGCTATGGGGCCCAGTTGGGATCATCCCCTCTGCTACCGGGGGTGTAAACTTGGTCTGGACCCTCTAAAGGAACAACTTTTAGCAAATGAAGCAGTGTACAAAATGGCCAAAGGGTCATTGAAAGGGGTTTAGGCAGAAACCCTTCTGTCCTGTGTGGAGGACCTGGTTTGGTCCTTGCTATGGGGCCCTTACTTCTCTATGTACGCCACTGCTCACATGCTATTTATAATACTGATGTCTGCTCATGTGTCAAAGTGGTTTTTGGGCACTCTCAAAGACTAAGGCCACAAGGCAACAGCTACCTCTGCTTTCCTTATAGTTACACCCCTGAGCCTGCCCACCTCCCATGTGGGAACAATTCCACAAACTTTCAATTGAGATGCAGTTCTTCAAAAGGACCATCTCCTTTGTGAGACATGAGTGTTGAAAGGTACAGTTGGAGGAGGAGATAAACTGCTGCAAGTTACCTACAGCAGCGTTACCTACAGCAGCAAAAGATCATCATTGCCCTCCCTTTTTAGGCCAGCCCGACATGGTAACTTTTTTACATGTAGTGATCAACAAAGTAAATCTGCATAAACCCCTACCTCTTTTGTGGAACGGTCCTGAAAAATTCAGGACTGTTGGAAGATCTGGTTGAAAATGAAATAAAATGCAGACAGTTACTTCCAGCAGCAAAGGATCCTTATTGCCCTCTACTTCCAGCCCAGCCGGACATGGTCACTATTTCACACATGGTGATCAACACATATCACCTATGAAACAAAAATGCCCCTTAAGTAAAGTAATACATGTATATATAATAAATCACACCCCCCATCCAAGAGCAACAGGCATATATAGAAATAAGGGGACACACTGGGGATGCAAACAGTTTTGCATAAACTATACTCTATCAATATAGTAATATCGATATACACCTACAAACAGAAAGCCATTTATAATTTATTTACTAGTTGCAGGAAAACCCCAGATCAACACATCATAAAATCTGTCCTCTTCCTGCCTAGCACTGTCCCTACCTAAATGCACAATCCGCCCTAAACGGTGGCCCACAACTGGATGGTTGTCCTTTCCTAAATAAGTGCCCAAATCAAGAAAGGGAACGCAGGGAGACAAAGTAACAGATGACTAATGACAGAATAGTACAGTGAACAAAAAACCCACCATGCCAAGGCCAATACCAGGAGAGTCCAAAACAGAATCAGAACCAATAGCACAAACAGGGGTAGCCAGAGATCAAAACCAGGACATCACGTCAAATCCAAGGGGACAAACATAAGTCGGAGTCAGGGTAGAAGCCAAGGTCAGGAATCCAGTAGCAACTTCACAGAAAACAGTAGACAGAACAAAAAACCTACCATGCCAAGGTCAATACCAGGAGAGTCCAAACCAAATCAGAACCAGTAGCGTAAACCAGGGGTAGCCAGAGATCAAAACCAGGAGATCACGTCAAATCCAAGGGGTCAAACATAAGTCAGGGTCAAGTCAGGATACACGCCGAGGTCAGGAATCAAGTAACAACTTTAAAAAAAATACTAAATGCTAGCGTGGTAATCCAGAAGAAAAGACCAATCACAGTCAACCTGTGGCAAGCCTTTCTATATAGGCCGCGCTTCCAGGTCATGTGACGTCAGTACAGCCAGCGAGCACTGACTCTGATCGGTCAGTGCTCCCTCTCTGGGATACCAGCCCCGTCCCCTAACAACAAGATGCCGGCGGTGCTGCAGGGAAGCTCAGCGCCAGCACAGGGACATAGCAGAAGCATTCCCTGAAAAAGCAAGAAGTGAAACGCGCATCGCGGTGTGGGGCCTCACTGATCGGTATTACTGGTATACTGTTACATTGTATCCACACTTCTGCATGCCATGATGTGTTGATTTGGGGTTATCCTGCGACTGGTAAGTAACCCATAAATGGCTTTCTGTATGTAGGAGTATATCGACGTTACTATATTGATAGGGTCAGTGTCGGACTGGGGTACTTAGGGCCCACCAGTGTAACTGATTTGGGGGGCTCACCTTAGGGCTCTTGCACACAAACTTATTTTTTTTCCATGTCTGTACCGTTCTCTTCACGTCAATGGGGCGGCAAAACAAAAAAAAAATGACTGTGTGCATTCCGTGACTGTATGTCCGCATGGCCGTTCTGCAAAATGATAGAACATGTCCTATTATTGTCCACATTACAGACAGGATAGAACTGTTCTATAAGAGGCCTACTGTTCTGTTCCGCATAATGTGGAATGCACACACCCGCTATCCATGTTTTGCGAAACCGCAATTTGCAAACTGCAAAACATCCAACAGCCGTGTTCATGAGCCCTTACAGTGATAACAGAAATATTACAGATGAAGTATGATGGCGGACACTCACAGCACAATGCACAAACATACATGTGACAGAATTTACACATATATGGATATCCTGCACTGAAGTCAGTCAGAGACAAGACGCACGCAGCGCACACCGATCACTCATTGGACACATGTGGCACACAAGACACCTATACATGGCTCACATGCCACTGATGCATATGTCACATTATGCACATACACCACTGATACATAGATCATACATAGCACACACTAATCACACATAGGAAACACGCAATGCACACACCAAGACATTTATGCCTAACCCTATTAAGTGTAGCACATGTAAAGGGTTTCTCTCACTTCAGCAGTTGGCATTTATCATGAAGAGAAAGTTAATACAAGGCACTTACTAATGTATTGTGATTGTCTATATTGACTCTTTTCCATCACACTATACACAGCACGTATCCGTGGTTACGACCACCGTGTAATCCAGCAGCAGTGGCCGTGCTCCACCACCAGTATCTCTTTACATGGCAGCAGTGATGCCTGTAAATACGGAATATCATCACTGCCGCCATGTAAACCATACTTGTCAATACTGGAGAATGTGACGCACTGTGCAGAATTTTTCGGGCATAAGTCCAACCCCCTTTGCAGGACACAACCTTGAACAAAGCCCAAGCAAAGGTGCTAGAGGAGCAACGTGAGCAAAGGGCACAAACGGAGGGTCATAACTGAAGCAGAGGCATTAGGGTCACCTGAGGAAGGGTAATAGTGGGGATTATGGAGCAGGGGTATTAAGGAGGCAACTGGAAAAGAGGCAATATTAGGGGTGCATTTAGAGTGGGGGCATTGGGGGGCATCTAGAGCTGGGGCACTTATGGGGGTGCACCTAAAGCAGAGGCATTGGGCAGGGACCTAGGGCAGAGCCCCCCCCCAATGCCACTCTGAACTCTGCAGAGAGCAGCACACATTCAGAGATCTGTGTCTGCTATAAACTAATCCCCTATTTCCCCCTTACAGTCTCCTACAGCTCACTACTGTCACACACCTGAGAAATCAGCCCAGCACCGCAGAGGAGTCCTTCTCTCCAGCAGCCACAGTTTCCTGACAGCAGGGAGGGCAGGAGGATGGCCAGACATGTTCTCTCCTCCTTTACTGCCAGCAGCCCCAGAAGTCTAGAAGATACTGCGGGGCCTCTTGTACAATGTACACCAGTAGGAAGCTGCATCACTGTGCGATACTGCCACCTAGTGGTTACAATAATTATCTCTCCTGAGAAAGGAGAAATAATTACTCCTCCATCTTATCTCGGGCGCAGGAAACTGGGGGCCCACCGAGGAATCCCCCGCCTCCCCGGTGGGCCAGTCCGAGCCTGGATAGGGTATAGTTATAGATACCGCCAGTGTGTCCCCGTATAGCTAAATACGCCTGCTGCTGCTAATCCTTTTTTATTCTTGATTTTGTATAAGTTTTGAATTAATAAAATGTTACAATTTTAGGAATATATTTCCAGTGTACTTGGATGGTGATGGTGATCTACACATTATATCCTCCTGATGTTCTGTTTCTCTTCTTCTGCAGCTGGTTTTCCATGTCATAAACGAGGATGTACGAACAGCGCGGTGTGTGACACGGAGACCACGGAGGTTATTATGGGTACCCCCATCACAGTT
Source organism: Bufo gargarizans (assembly GCF_014858855.1). Taxonomy (NCBI): domain Eukaryota; kingdom Metazoa; phylum Chordata; class Amphibia; order Anura; family Bufonidae; genus Bufo; species Bufo gargarizans. The sequence goes on from NC_058088.1 coordinate 11,403,552, forward strand.
ATGAATCAATGCTGTAAAACTAACCTGTGCAACTCTGCGGTTCACCTGGAGGTCCCTACTTTCTCCATCCTGGCAGTGTGCATATCCAAACTGTGCTAAATGGGTGGATGGCTGACACCTGCGCGGCACCTGCTCTGTTGTCGGGATGTTTTCTTGTCTCTTTAAATCGCATTTATGTAAATAACCCTCTAACAGCACCAAATATTTTTCTTAGATAACGTCTACAGGTTGACTCTCAATAAAATAATATTTTTATCCTATGACCATTGTTTTCATGTGATTTTTACCTTTTTATATAGTTGTGACATACAGGTGAATCCCAATAAATTAGAATATCATCGAAAGGTTAATTGAAAGTGATGAACGCTTGCCAATGACACATATTGTTTCCTTGGAATCAATTCGTTCATCCCTATAATAGATCTATAGCTCCATCTGGTGGTGAAGGGCAGAACTTCCCGTAACACATGCAAGTTAATGCATATTCCAAGTAGATCTGCAGTGGAAAGCAGAAAGAAAAAAAAAAGTTTAATTCCATTTTGACTGTTTATTGGCATATTTATATGGTAATTAATTACAATAGTGGCTCCAGGGGGTGGACTGGGAACTTAAAATGGCCCTGGAAAAAATACTTGCTCTCAGGTCACAGTACAGCCCGGCGGGAAGAAGACCAGGGAGGGTAAATTACACTGTCAAGTGGCAGCGCCGTCCAGAGCTGGAGAGGTAAGTTTATTTTTTTATTTTTTAACGTCTGATTTGAGGTCTGATTGGGGGTTCGATCTGAAGATGTGCAGGCTGGGGGGTGTCTGATTGGATGCTGGGGATAGAGGCTGGAGGTCTGATCTGAGGTCAATGGAGGATGGGGAGGATCTGAGCTGAGGGTGGGGAGTCTGATGGGGGTCTGATCTGAGGCTGGGGGGTCTGATGGGAGGCTGATCTGAGGCTGGGGGGGTCTGATGGGAGGCTGATTTGAGGCTGATGGTGGTGGGGGGCAGATCTGAGGTGGAGAAAAGGACTAAAGCAGGGACAGTTGCGAAGGCAGAGTTAGGGAAAGTAGAAGCTGGGTGAACCTCTCTCTGGAGCCCCCTGGGATAAGCTTGGCTGCCTTTAATGCCAAATAAAGAAATAAAGAACTAAATATATAATTTTCTTAACAAATTAGAATTCTATGTTTGGTCAAAATGACGCCTGTACAATCTGTAATATACAGTGTTGGACTGGGATACCTAGGGCCCCCCAGTGTAACTGATTCTGGGGGCCCACCTTAGGGCTCCTGCACTCAAACATTTTTTTTTCCATGTCTGTACCATTTTTTTTTGTGGCCTGTATGTGAAACCATTCACTTTAATGGGGCTGCAAAAAACGGAAAGGACTCCATGTGCATTCTGTGTCTGTATGTCCGCATGGGCGTTACACAAAATGATAGAACATGTCCTATTATTGTCCACATTACAGACAGGATAGGACGGTTCTATTAGAGGCCGCTGTTCTGTTCCGCATAATGTGGAATGCACACACCCGGTATCCGTGTTTTGCGGACCGCAAATCGCCCAACAATCGTGTTCATGAGCCCTTACAGTGATAACAGAAATATTACAGATGAAGTATGATGGCGGACACTCACAGCAAAATGCACAAACATACATGTGGCAGAACTTAGTCACACTTGCAGTAGGAGGGTCCGGCGAAGGAACAGCCTGCCGCATCCGTGCTAACGCTAGCCCACCGTGCCGCCAGAAGTCCGCTGTAGTTTTTGTCTGACCGCATCTCGGCATGTTTGCCGTGCTGCGGCCGGCCCTCCGGACCTCCCCCATTATAGTGAATGGGGCCGGAGCGGACCTCTGGCGGCACGGTGGGCTAGCGTAAGCACGGATCTGGCAGGCTGATCCCCCACTGGAATAGCCTGCCGGACCCTGCGACCGCAAGTGTGACAGTAGCCTTACACACATATGGATATCCTGCTCTTAAGTCAGTCAGAAACAAGACACATGCAGTTCCTATCACACATCGGAAACACGCAATGCACGCAGCAATATATTTATGCCTAACCCTATAAAGTGTAGCACACATAAAGGGGCGGCCTCACTTCAGCAATTGGCATTTATTATGTAGAGAAAGTTAATACAAGGCACTTACTAATGTATTGTGATTCTCCATATTGGCTCTCTTCATCACATTATACACAGCACGTATCCGTGGTTACGACCACCGTGTAATCCAGCAGCGGTGGCCGTGCTTGCACACTATAGGTAAAGGTGTTGGCCTATGCGCACTTCCAGCCTTTCCCTAGAGTGTGTAAGCACGGCCACCACTGCTGGATTACACGGTGGTAATAACCACGGATACGTGCTGTGTATAATGTGATGGAAAGGAGGCAATATGGATAATAACAATACATTAGTAAGTGGCTTGTATTAACTTTCTCTACATGATAAATCTGACTTACTGAAGTTAGACAACCCCTTTAAGACCACGTTCCCTTGATCATGGGGGTCCCAGCAGTCAGACCCCCACCAATCAGACACTTATCACCTGTAGTGTCATAGCTGTTTCACCTTTTCACATTCCCTATCCTTACAGGTGTGTAAAGAAAATCTGGCCCAAAATATGTCAAACTAAAATAGAAATGCTTCCAGTGGTCCCAAAGAGAATAAATGGAGCAGCAGGGCGTATGTGTGGCCTGTCACACCATCAACAAGGGGGAACAGGACGCGTTCCTGGGATCAGTGGGGGTCGCAGAATCGGAACCCACTAATCATATAGTTATGTCCTATGGTGTGGAGAGGATAACTTAAAACCTGGACAACCCCTTTAAATCCTCCACCACCAGTATCTCTTTACATGGCAGCAGTGATGCCTGTAAATACGGAATATCATCACTGCCGCCATGTAAACCATACGTGTCAATACTGGAGAATGTGACGCACTGTGCAGAATTTTTCGGGCATAAGTCCAACCCTCTTTGCAGGTCAAAACCTTGAATAAAGCCCAAGCAAAGGCGCTAGAGGAGCATCGTGAGCAAAGGGCACAAACGGAGGGTCATAACTAGAGATGAGCGAATCAAATCCCACGAAATGGAATTCGACCCGAATTTCAGGATAAATTCGATTCGCCTGGAAGCCGAATTTCCTCGTGCTTCATGTCAGCTAATGGATTTAACCTGAAATAGTATAAAAAACAAAAAAATTCTAACTTCTTCTATTTGCTCGTGACGGGCCGCCAGCCTCCATCTTGCTTGAAGATATCTGCCGAAATCCGGTGCGTCGCGAGATTACATCATCATGCCGGCGTGATGACATAATCTCACGCTGCACAGGATTGCGGCCGAGATCTTCAATCAAGATGGCGGCGGCCGGCCCGTTGCAAGCAAATGGAGGCAGTAAGTTTGATTTTAAAAAAAAATGTTATTGTTAATTTTACACCTTTTACATATATGAACGCGGCATCTGAGGGGTACAATGACGGGGGGCGGCGTTATCGCAGCTCCCTGCCATTGCACCTGCTACTTACAAAAAAAAGTGCTTTGTCACGAAGCAAATGTTTTTGTGAAATTCAGCGAATCTGCCAAATCGAACTTTTAAGAAATTCGGTCATCTCTAGTCATAACTGAAGCAGAGATATTAGGGTCACCTGAGGCAGGGTAATAGTGGTAATCCTGGAGCAGCTGCAGGGGTATTAGGGGGGCAAGTGGAGAAGATTCAATATTTGGAATATCTGGAACTGGGGCACTTATGGGGGTGCACCTAAAGCAGAGGCATTGGGCAGGGACCTAGGGCAGAGTCCCCCCAGTGCCACTCTGAACTCTGCAGAGAGCAGCACACATTCATAGATCTGTGTCTGCTATAAACAAATCCCCTATTTCCCCCTTACAGTCTCCTATAAGCTCACTACTGTCACACACCTGAGAAATCAGCCCAGCACCGCAGAGGAGTCCTTCTCTCCAGCAGCCACAGTTTCCTGACAGCAGGGAGGGCAGGAGGATGGCCAGACATGTTCTCTCCTCCTTTACTGCCAGCAGCCCCAGAAGTCTAGAAGATACTGCGGGGCCTTCTGTACAATGTACACCAGTAGAAGGCTGCATCACTGTGCGATTCTGCCACCTAGTGGTTACAATAATTATCTCTCCTGAGAAAGGAGAAATAATTACTCCTCCATCTTATCTCGGGCGCAGAAGACTGGGGGCCCACAGAGGAATCCCCCGCCTCCCCGGTGGGCCAGTCCGAGACTGTGCAGACGCAATTTTTTTGCTACAAGAATACAGCGCTCTAGATTTTTTTAAATTGAAATGCAGACTCTGTAACTTACCCCAAAGTCAATTATATGTTTAACCAAATATATGTTTGACCAAATATAGCAGTTTTAAGTTGAGAATTCTCTATGGCCCCCGAACGATGTTACAAATATCCAAATGGTCCTCGGCAGCAAAAAGGTTCCCCACCCCTGACATAAAGGCAGAAAACATCATCAAATCAATGTAGAAGGTACTGCATCCAGGGTCCTGCTCATACCCATATGCAGTGAAGTTAAAAAAGACCACATGACAGGTCACAGTCAGAATAAAAATAAAAAATTACAATTCTGGTTCCTACATATGTCACTAGGTTTTCAAAAAGCATAATAATTTATACAGCTCCTATTGAGTTCTATGGGATTTTAATTAATTCATATGCAGTGAGCTCCCCCTAGTGGGGGGAGTCAGAATTGTATTATTTAATTTCGCATAAATGATGAAAAGCTGGGGATTTGGATGTTGGCAGTGTGTAGCTCATGAAGAAGTCACGTATGGCTGGCTCGGTGGGTATATAAGGTGTGGTGAGCTGGCTCAGTGGGTATACAAGGCGAGCGATAGGCTATATGCACACATATCCCTCGTTGCAGTCATGGGTAAAATGAGCGATTTATCAGAGTTTTAAAAAGGGATGGTTATTGGCTTTTGGGCCATGGGTGGCGGTATTTCTGATACTGTGCAGTGTGAACTACTCTCAGGCTGCTGTGAGGAAAGTGTATGGTGAGTGGACAAATGGCAGCATTGTGAATAAGTGAGGTGGAAACCACAGGCCACTGATGTGAGAGGTGAACAACTATGAAGGTGCGCGAGGGTGGACTGACACACTACAGTGGAGCAGCTCACCACCAAGTGGCAACCAGACGTGTGTCTAACAGAACAGTTCAGAGAACCCCACTGTGTATGGAGCTCTGGAGCAGATGGATGGTCACTGCACCTCTGCTAATGAAGTTGTATCAGCAGAAAAGTATTCACTTTTGCAGCAGTATCGGAATTTGACCTCCGCTAATGGGCAAATGGTTGTCTTCTCCGATGAGTCACATTCTATGCTACATGGAACGGATGGACGTTGGCGCATCAGAGAACAAACACCCAGCAACCGTTGCTGGAAGAACACAAACTGGTGGTGGCAGCGTTATGGCCTGGGGAATGTTTTCGTGGCATGTTCTGGGTCCATTCATCCATGTGGAAAACGCTCTCAGCCGATTTGTGTATGATTCCATCCTTTCAGATCACGTACACCCATACATGCTGATTGTCTTCCCTGGGGCGGATGGGATCTTCTTGCAAGACAATGCGACTTTTGGTCCCCGTGTCACATGGCTAGAAATGTCTGACATTGGTTCTAAGAGCATGACCAAGACTTCCAAGTATAATACCCCAGAGTTAAGGGTATTACCATTGTGTTCTTTAATTACTGCATTTTGTACAGTTAGGTCCATATATATTTGGACAGAGACAACATTTTTCTAATTCTTGTTCTGTACATGACCACAATGGGTTTTGAAGAAAACAATTCCGATGCAGTTGAAGTTCAGACTTTCAGTTTTAATTCAGTCGGTTGAACAAAATGATTGCATAATAATGTTAGGAAGTAAAGCATTTTTTAAACTCAATCCCTTAATTTCAGGGGTTCAAAAGAAATTGGACAAATTAAATAATTGTAAATAAAATATTAATTTCTAATACTTGATTGAAAACCCTTTGTTGGCAATGACTGCCTGAAGTCTTGACCTCATGGACTTCACCAGACGCTGTGTTTCCTCCTTTTTAATGCTCGGCCAGGTCTTTACTGCAGCGGTTTTCAGTTGCTGTTTGTTTGTGGCCTTTCTGTCTGAAGTTTAGTCTTTAACAAGTGAAATGCTCTATTGGGTTCAGATCCGGTGACTCGGCCATTCAAGAATATTCCACTTCTTTGCTTTAATAAACTCCTGGGTTGCTTTGGCTTTATGTTTTGGGTCATTGTCCATCTGTATTATGAAACGCCGAACAATTAGTTTGGCTGCATTTGGCTGGATGTGAGCGCACAGTATGTCTCTGAAAACCCCAGAATTCGTCCGGCTGCTTCTGTCCTGTGTCACATCATCAATAAACACTAGGGCCCCGGGGCCACTGGCAGCCATGCATGTCCAAGCCTTCACACTGCCTCCGCCGTGTTTTACAGATGATGTGGCATGCTTTGGATCATGAGCTGTACCGTGCCTTCGCCATACTTTTTTCTTTCCATCATTCTGGTAGAGGTTGATCTTGGTTTCATCTGTCCAAAGAATGTTCTTCCAGAAGTGTGCTGTTTTTTTAAGATGTTTTTTTAGCAAAGTCCAATCTAGCCTTCTTATTCTTGAGGCTTATGAGTGGCTTGCACTGTGCAGTGAACCCTCTGTATTTACTTCCATGCAGTCTTCTCTTTATGGTAGATTTGGATATTGATACACCTATATCCTGGGGAGTGGGGTTCACTTGGTTGGCTGTTGCGAAGGGTTTTCTCTTCACCATGGTAATTATTCTGCCATCATTCACCAGTGTTGTCTTCGGTGAGCGTCCAGGTCTTTTTGCATTGTTGAGGCCACCAGTGCTTTCTTTCTTTCTCAGGATGTACCAAACTGTAGACTTTGCCACTCCTAATAGTGTAGCAAATTCTTTGATGGTTTTTTTCTGTTTTCGCAGATGAAGGATGGCTCGTTTCACCTCCTTTGACCGCATCTTTACTTCTCAGCAAAATCTTCAAAATGCAAGCACCACACTTCAAATCAACTCCAGGCCTTTTATGTGCTTAATTGAGAATTAAATAATGAAGGAATTGCCCACACCTGCCCATTACTTTTGGTCCCTTTAAAAACAGGGTACCACATGTAAAGGAGCTGAAACTCCTAAACCCTTTATCCAATTTTAATGTGGATACCCTCAAATGAAAGCTAAAAGTCTGGACTTTATGTCCATGTCCATTATATAACTATAACTTGAATATGTTTTAGTAAACAGGTAATAAAAGCAAAATTTGTGTCAGTACCCAAATATATATGGACCTAACTGTATGTTTTACAGGTGAAACTCCAAAAATTAGAATGTCCTGCAAAAGTTCATTTATTTCAGTAATGCATATTAAAAAGGAATTGCTTTAATGCAGCTTAAAATTAGAATTGTGTGAAAAGGTTCAATATTCTAGGCTCAAAGTGTCGCACTCTAGTCAGCTATTTAGTCCATACCCCCTGAGCAAAGGGGACCTCAAAATTGTGACTTTGGGGTTTCATAAGTTGTAAGCTATAATCATCCAAAGTATAACAAATAAAGGCTTGAAATATCTCGCTCTGCATGTAATGAGTCTCATATGTTAGTTTCACCTTTTAAGTTGCATTACTGAAATAAATGAACTTTGCACAATATTCTAATTTTTTAAGTTTCTCCTGTATTTGTTATATATGTCTCTTTATTTAGTCGTATAATGTAGAGAGAATCTGGGTCGCACATCCTCATTCCTATACTTCTAATATGACAACTGTATGAAATTTGCAGCATTTCGTTTGATAAAACATGGCTATACAGCACTAGTATCAATCATTTGCTGTGCACTATGAAGAGGCATTAGTATACAGTTTGATCAAAGAGCATAGGCCCACTTACCGCGACAGGGTTGCCTCTTGTTAAGTGGGGACCTACTCTAACCATTGTGCGGCGACCACCGCGCCTCCACACCGCTCCAGCAGGCAACGGGATTCGGCAGCCACACCGTGAGGCAGAGCCACTTAGGCCTCGGATCCCATCACTCCACCAGCACGGCACAGAAGCAGTGACGGCCACCGTCCAGCGCCGCATGTAAGGCTACTTTCACACTAGCGTTCGGGGCTCCGCTTGTGAGTTCCGTTTGAAGGCTCTCACAAGCGGCCCCGAACGGATCCGTACAGCCCCAATGCATTCTGAGTGGATGCGGATCCGCTCAGAATGCATCAGTTTGGCACCGTTTTGGCCTCCGCTCCGCTCAGCAGGCGGACACCCGAACGCAGCTTGCAGCGTTTTCGTGTCCGCCTGGCCGTGCGGAGCCAAACGGATCCGTCCAGACTTACAATGCAAGTCAATGGGGACGGATCCGTTTGACGTTGACACAATATGGTGCAATTTCAAACGGATCCGTCCCCCATTGACTTTCAATGTAAAGTCAGGAGTCCCCATCAGATCGGAGTTTTCTCCGATCCGATGGTATATTTTAACTTGAAGCGTCCCCATCACCATGGGAACGCCTCTATGTTAGAATATACCATCGGATTTGAGTTACATCGTAAACCTCAGATCCGACAGTATATTCTAACACAGAGGCGTTCCCATGGTGATGGGGACGCTTCATGTTAGAATATACTGAGAACTGTGTACATGACTGCCCCCTGCTACCTGGCAGATGCTGCCAGGCAGCAGGGGGCAGACCCCCCCTCCTCCTGTAATTAACTTATTGGTGGCCAGTGCGGCCCCCCCTCCCTCCCCAGTATTAAATATGACCAGTGCGGCGGCCTCCCCCTCCCTCCCTCCCCAGAATTAAATATGACCAGTGCGGCCTCCCCCCCCCTCCCTCCCCAGTATTAAATATGACCAGTGCGGCCCCCCCCCCTCCTGTATTTAACTTATTGGTGGCCAGTGCGGCCTCCCCCTCCCTCCCTCCCTCCCCAGTATTAAATATGACCAGTGCGGCCCCCTCCCTCTATATTTATTGGTGGCCGGCCAGTGCGGATTCCAAGTATTGTGACCAGTGCGGCCTCCCCTCTCCCCCCCCCCCCCCCTAATTAAAATCATCCCCCCCCCCCATCATTGGTGGCAGCGGAGAGTACCGATCGGAGTCCCAGTTTAAATCGCTGGGGCTCCGATCGGTTACCATGGCAGCCAAGACGCTATTGCAGTCTTGGCTGCCATGGTTACTTGGCAATAAATACAAGCATTATACTTACCTGAAGAGCTGCGATGTCTGACCGGCCGGGAGCTCCTCCTACTGGTAAGTGACAGGTCTGTGCTATAAGCAATGCGCCGCACAGACCTTTCACTTACCAGTAGGAGGAGCTCCCGGCCGGTCAGACATCGCAGCTCTTCAGGTAAGTATAATGCTTGTATTTATTGCCAAGTAACCATGGCAGCCAAGACTGCAATAGCGTCTTGGCTGCCATGGTAACCGATCGGAGCCCCAGCGATTTAAACTGGGACTCCGATCGGTACTCTCCGCTGCCACCAATGATGGGGGGGGGGGGATGATTTTAATTAGGGGGGGGGGGGAGAGGGGAGGCCGCACTGGTCACAATACTTGGAATCCGCACTGGCCGGCCACCAATAAATATAGAGGGAGGGGGCCGCACTGGTCATATTTAATACTGGGGAGGGAGGGAGGGAGGGGGAGGCCGCACTGGCCACCAATAAGTTAAATACAGGAGGGGGGGGGGGCCGCACTGGTCATATTTAATACTGGGGAGGGAGGGGGGGCCGCACTGGCCACCAATAAGTTAAATACAGGAGGGGGGGGGGTCTGCCCCCTGCTGCCTGGCAGCATCTGCCAGGCAGCAGGGGGCAGTCGTGTACACAGGTCTAAGTATATTCTAACATGAAGCGTCCCCATCACCATGGGAACGCTTCTGTGTTTAGAATATACTGTCGGATCTGAGTTTTCCGAAGTGAAAAATCAGATCTGAAATAAACAGTTATGCAAACGGATCCGTTCTGAACGGATGCAAGCGTTTGCATTATAGGAGCAGATCCGTCTGTGCAGACACCAGACGGATCCGCTCCTAACGCAAGTGTGAAAGTAGCCTAAACTGGTGCAAAGGGATCACCTGTTCACAGCTTCTCAGGAACTCCAACTGAGATGTGGTAGGAATTATTTGACCCTTTACAGACTACTGCTAAATTAAAAGCACCTGTGCCAAATGGGGAGGAGTGCTGACTCAGAATATTCGTATAATGTAGAGAGAATCTGGGTCGCACACTGTCTCCTTATTTAGTCATCTTATCCAGCGGGGGGGTATTGTGTGGCAACAGTTGGCTGTAAAAGGGCTTAATCACCCTGTTCCACTCATCCTTGGAGAGTGAATTCATCCGACTTCCTGCCAGGAGAGAAAAATCTAGTGTGATTTAGCATTCTATAGTCAGAGTGAAGAGGAGAGGGGAATACAGAGGACCCTATCCTGCTGGAGAGTGGGGATGCAGCTCCTAGAGCACCCACTCCCCAGAATTGAAGGACTCAAGTAAAGTCTTGGGATCCCAGACAGCAGAGTGATCTGCAAAAGCACCTCTACAGACACTGCTGTGAGGTGAGGGAAAACGTGCCAAAGACACACTTATCACCAAACAACCACTAGGCCAGCAACATCTAAGTGCAGAATTGCAGCCATCGAATCTGCCATAATACCGCCTAAGAGAATTGTACTGAAGCCTGGTGCTACTGTATGTATTTTCAAGTTCTAATTGGCACTTAGTAAAAAGTACTTTGTTATGTTCAACTCTGGCCTCATTCTTGCAGTGCTAGAACTTTCACTGCAACAGACCCCAGGGAGCGAGGACCTGAGGTAGGACACCGTGACACAACTACACTACATCAAGGCCACTCCCATCCATTATGCCGGCTCCCACAGTTTGTCACTGCACAAGTATTACCCTGACCCCCTAATTTCCCCAATTGAGCATCTGTGAGACCACCTTGATCCTCCATGCACCCTCTAGCAGCATGGCTCCAGATACCTGTGACAACCTTCCAGGACCTTACTGAGTCTCTCCCAGCCTGTCTAGCTGCTGTCCGTGCTGCACACTGCGGTTACTCTGGATATTAGCTGCTGGTCATAATAATGTTACTGGACTGTGTATTATGAATTTACACTACCCCAAAACTTTAGGGGGGATATTATGAACTTGCTTGTGGACTATGGGGGCCATTTATTAAGACCAGCGTTTTAGACGTCCCCTATCCTGCCCCCTTTTTTAGACTTGGCGTGAGCAAGGAAAGGTCGCCAGAAATACACCAAAAATAGGCAAATTTCTGTTACTAAATGACCCCCGATGTATCTTGTAGCGTTCACCTGCATTAGAGAGTCACTGTCATTTCAATGAAGTTCAGACATCATAGAAACGTATTAGTAGTTTATATTGAAGGGGATCCAGGTGCTGGAGACCCTCTTGTCTGAGTTTCTGTGTGGATAAACTGTGGCAGCCGAGGATGACCTGGACTGTATACTGTCCGTCTCCAGCTAATGTCCTATTTCCACAGGATGTTTATTCCATACACAGTTCCCTAATACACATGTCAACTTTTAGCTTGAATTTGGTCAAGGACTCCAATTTCTCATGAATCCAATCGAGGCTTGCTAGCAAAACTCTTGACAGGCTGCCACTCACAACACAACCACTTGGTGGCAGCAGATAGACATATATAGGATAGACATCTTGTGACAAAATATGGTAAAATCACATATATAATATATATATATTTATATATTTCCTTTATAGAGTTGGTCATCTCGGAAAGTAGAAAGCTGAGGAAGGACACATCTGGATATCAGTATAGGTATGTGAGTAATCGCAAATATCAAATCACCGGTAAGAGGAAGACACGACTACATATGTATATACATAGGTCCTTCACATTCATATTATAGATTGGCCCCTATTGGCCGTGACAGTTCTAACGTTTAAAATTAAAGGGATGGTGTAGGATTTCAATACAGATGACCTATCTGTACATTTGGTAGCAGCCGTGCGTGGTACTGCCGCTTGCTAACAAGTGAATAGCTATGTGTAGTACCATGTACAGCCACTACAGAATGTATGGCACTGTGCCTGGTAATGAAGAGGTCACAGCCCCTTTTAAAGGCTGATCAGCGGAAGTGCCGGCCTGGAAGTCAGACACCATGACTACCTCTCCATTTAAAAGTCAACGCATATAATCTGCTGTACATGGCTACAAAAGGCAGGAAACTCACTGGAAAGAGACTGGTGTCCCACTGGTCATGGAACGGCCATACTGGGCCCTATAACTTTATTAGTCTTAATTTCCGTCACATATCACAAGTCATCCAGTGCTGTAAACCAGTGAATATTTCTAATATAAACACTCTACTATACATAACCCTGTGGAGGGCCACATGGCAACCCGGCCCCATGATCGCAGTCTCTTGGGCATCACATAGAGTAACTGAAACCATCCTGCCGGGCAGGGTGCGATACTCTGCGGACAGAGGTCATTATTATATCTGGTATTTTTCTATTCACATCATCTGATTTGGAGCTGTGATGCTGGGAGAGTCTCTGCTGTCAGCGGCAAGTTCTGCAGAGCTCATGTCAGGCAGGAAGAGATGCTCTGCAGGCCTGTATGCATCAGCGGGCACCACGGGGTCCAGCACCTGACGACGGAGCAGGATAGCAGATCAGATGTCCGTATTCAGGCTGTGAATGACGATCTGCTATGTAGTGTACTGATTGCCGGAAGGTAACACGGTGCCTCACTGTGAGGTCCTTGCAGTCATCCGGCATAATGGTGGTCCCGTGTCAGATAAAGGTGGCCCTGTGTATATGGCGCTCCTCCAGCTCTCTGTACAGCGCCTCCTTCTCTCTCTGCAGTTTCCATATCCTTTCATTCTGCACGGAGAGTTCCTGTAAGGATACAGACATCTGTCAGCACAATCGCATGTCTTCTCTGCCTCTCATTACGTTACTCTGGAGGGGGATACACGAAATACTCTGCACAGGAAAAAACCTAAAGGAGATCTGGCATCCTGGTATTATCTTAAAGCGTACCTGAGTTTAAAAAAAAAAGCTTGTATATTGCCTGTGCTTCTTTGTATAATCAAAACTGTGAGGGAACATGTGTTATGTGGGCTTCTCTAAAGTCTTTTCCAGCCATATTATTCCCTGTTTCAGCTGCACAGCTAGATGCATTTCACTCAGAAGCAGGAGGCATATCCCTTCTGTGAGATCTTCCTGCACTGTACTGCTGTGACGTCCTTTCCCTTACTCTCCGGAGCTCACAGAACAGATAAGGAAGGGGAATTCAGACTTACAGAAACACGTGAGGCTCCTATAATCTTCAAAAGCAGTGGAGAAGCAGTTGTTTTATCAGACTCAGGATCTCAGGTAGCTCTGACACCGCCCCGTTTCCTGTGTATCTGTAACCAGGGCAGATCTTGCTTGACAACCGTGATGAGCGGCAGGGGCAATATTCGAATATGCAATATTTCGCGAATATTTGGGTGAATATTTATCATGTATTCGAGAATTCGTGATCTCAAGTCATTATTTTCTTTATTGCGAAAATCGGCAATCGGAAAAGTCACGATAAAAATTAGCAATAAAAGATTTGCGATACAAAAATTTGTGATCCTAAAGTCAAAGTACTCCTAAAGTCAAAGATATTGACTAGAAAATAGCACTGTATTCTAGATATTCGCGAATTCTCGAAGTGCCAATATTCGCGATTAGAATATTCACGATCAACACTACTTGACAGCAGGCATTGGACTGCAACTTAGGTGGAAGTGAGACCCCTAGTGGCCATGACTTTACAGCTTTTTTTCAGGTGGATGCAGGCAGATTTTTTAAATGAAGTGATTTAGAAATTTGCTAGTTACACCATTGTTTATTAAATGAAATGAAATAGCGTGAAAGTACAGGGACTCTTTAAAGGAACCACTAATGTTCCTGCTGTTCTTCTCTTCTGATGGAGCACCATATGCCTAGTTGTTGACAGTTCCAAATTTGCAGAGATTGTCCGTAATTTTAGAGACAGTCCCTGAAAACTCGGACTGTCCTGGACTGAAAACAGGCGGGACTTATGTTAGCCCCACCCATAAGTGGGAGGGTTTGGGGGTGGTCCTGGGAGAAAATGCAATGCCGTGCGGTCATTAACAATACAAACCAACTAAACAGTGCGGTCCTACTCAGTTCAATTAGAGACCGCTGCAACCCATACAGCATGGCTGCGTTGCACGACCGCGCCACGTGGTCGTACCATGACCCCCTAAAAAGTGAATAGACATGGCCACACAAATGTGCAGTCACCTCTTTATTTATTCTCATTAGCTAATGGCTGCCTCACCAAACAGGACAGGCATAATGCAGGTGCCAAAGGTGGGACAGGCCTCTATCATATGCTGAGCATATGCAATAAGGTGGGAATAGCCCTTTAAGTTTTTGTTGACCATGCCAACCAATCATAGCGCAGCTTTCATTATGCATTCTGAGCTGTGATTGGTTGTTATAGGCAACAACGATAGTTCTGTATAAAACTGCCTATTGATCACTGTGATCATGTGACATCGGTCACGTGACTATGCTGCCGATTATGACATTATCACGATTGTCAGTGGCTGTCATCTCCGGTAAGTGGGGCGGCAATGTCAGCTCAAGTTATAGGGGAAAAATGTTTTTAAAAAATCATGAAATAATCTGGTTCTCTAAAGGTATTGGAGGCTAGTAGTAAAAATAATAAAAAAAGTAAATGTAAAAACGAAATAAATAAAAAGAGATTTGATCATTTTAAAAAAAATGAACATCCCTCGAAATTTATGACTACATTGACAAATGGGTGATACCATTCCCTTGGTCCCTGCATGTCAGACAGTGCAGGGACACCCCCCCACACACACACACAATTCGGTAACTTTCAGTTGCCAATGTATTGATACATTTCTAGGAGGAATAAAAGAGGAACTGAACAACAAGGCTCTAGAACTGTTATTTAATTGGGAATTCAATTATTTACTAAACCTTACACGTCAGAAGAGTGTCCTTTAATGGGTTTCATCGGTAGGTAACCCTAATATACCGCCATCCCACCCTTCTCCATCTGGCAGCTATGCCCGTCTCTTACTCACCCTGGTCAGCAGCTGGTTCTGGTACTTCAGTGTGCTGATGGCGTCAGGATGCTTTGTGGAGTAGGGCGACTGTCTCCGATTACCCTTAAAATACAAAGTTAATAGAAGTCAAGACCAGCGAGATACACCGGCATCATGCACAAGATTGACCACAGGGCTATAAATTGTGTGTCCAGTTATATGTATCTGTTCGTTACGAAGTATCAGTATCAGCCTGGCGTCCCAAACAGGAGATATAGTGTAACAAACTTCAGCTGTATGAGAAAGAGTAGGAATGAACAGTTTTCAGCCTGTGAATATAAGCAAGTCAACGAGCTAAGACCATGGTCGTGGTGGGCTTGTGCTTACACACAGCAACCAATGTGAGCATGCAGATTAGAGCAGCAGTGTAAAGCATAGGGGCAGAACAGAGCAGCCGTCTAAACCCTTCTATAGGATATGCCAAAAATATATTATAATCATGGTTCCTACCATCCAGCCCTTTCCACAGACTTCAGTAGCGCTCTCATACTCCTAATTGGTGAAGGTTCTGGAGGTGGGACCATCACCATCTATCTCATTTCTGGCATATCCTGTGGGAATTTCCCTTTAAGCTTTATTTAAAAAAGAGCAGAGAACCCCTTTAAGCAAGTACTAGGGCTTAGAAGTGTTCTTATGGAAGCTCACACCTTTTCAGAAGATGAGATGAGGTCACTCAAGAATCTGTTAACTTCTTGGATCTGCACCAACAGCGCGGAGCCGAGGAGAGGAGGCGGTGGGGTCTGGTCCTGAGGATGAGAAGCAGGACTGTATCAGGTTTATGTGGTAGAAGATCCACCATGGATGGGGTAGATGGAGGACAAAGAAATACAGTTGTGTTCAAATTAATAGTAGTGTGTTTAAAAAAGTGAATAAAGCTCAAAATCCTTCCAATAGCTTTTATTTCCATACACACAAATGCATTGGGAACACTACACATTCTATTCCAAATCAAAACATGAAGAAAAATATATCACATTTGTGTTGTTCCTCTAAAAAGAAAAAAATTAAGAAAAGTGAATATTTCGATGTCACCCACAAGTTTTCTATTGGATTACGATCTGGGGATTGGGCCGGCCGCTCCATAACGTCAATCTTGTTGGTCTGGAACCAAGATGTTGCACTTTTACTGGTGTCTTTGGGGTCATTGTCTTGTTGGAACAACCATTTCAAGGGCATTTCCTCTTCAGCACAAGGCGGCATGACCTCTTCATGTATTCTGATGTATTCAAACTGATCCATGATCCCTGGTCTGCGATAAATAGGGCCAACACCGTAGTATGAGAAACATCCCCATATCATGATGCTTGCCCACCATGCTTCACTGTCTTCACAGTGGACTGTGGCTTGAATTCAGTGTTTGGGGGTCGTCTGACAAACTGTCTCCGGCTACTAGACCCAAAAAGAACAATCTTACTTTCTTCAGTCCACAGAATGTCTCTTTAGGCTGGTCAATGTGCTCTTTGGCAAATTGTAACCTCTTCAGCACATGTCTTTTTTTCAACAGTGGGACTTTGCGGGGGCTTCTTGCAGATAGCTTTGCTTCACATAGGTGTCTTCTAATTGTAACAGTACTCAACAGGTAAGTTTAGACCTTCCTTGATCTTCCTGGAGCTGATTGTTGGCTGAGTCCTTGCCATTTTGGCTAATCTTCTATCCATTCGAATGGTAGTTTTCCGCTTTCCTCACATCTTTCAGGTTTTGGTTGCCATTTAAAGCATTTGAGATCATTTTAGCTGAGCAGCCTATCATGTTCTGCACTTCTTACTTTGTTTCCCCCTCTCCAATCAACTTTTTAATCAAGGTACGCTGTTCTTCTGGACAATGTCTGGAACAACCCATTTTCCTCAGAATTTCAGCGAGAAATGCACTGTAACCAGCATGTACAACATTTGCCGCCTTCCTTCCTTAAAAAAGGGCAATAATTGCCAACGGTTTTTCGAAGAATGAATGACCTCACTAATTGAACTCCACACTGCTATTATTTTGAACAGGCCCCTTTCAATTAGTGATTCAATTACATAGAATCAGCAGCATGCATGTCATGACTGTTGGGTCTGTTGGATTTCTATTACTACACCTGCTAGAAAATTATTTGCCATGTAGAAATATAATTTCTACCAAAAACAGTGATTGATCAGGTTAGTAATGTCTGCCTGCTATTATTTTGAACACAACTGTAGCTGCAGGGCAGAGATATACAGTAAGTGGCCCTCTACATACCAAGGTGCACGGCCAATCCCTCTGCTGCTCGGATTCCTGCAGACGGTCCCTGTACCAGTCTCGGGCCCTGTCCACCAGTTGGACACCATCTAGTAGAGCATCTCGTTCCTGCTCCAATTCTTTCATGCGACGTAGCTGTAAGAGAGAATATACAGAATTTATGGCTTCTTCTGACATTGCAGAGCAGGGAGAGGAGCGGCTGAAAATGTTCTACTGAGGACGGATGTGCAGGTGAAGGGGTGGAAGAAGTGAGCTCATCTATAGTGGTCATCTACACAACTCTACAACACTATCAATAACTACAGAAAAGCAGAAATAACACTGCCGCTCTATAACAATACAGAAATAGCGCTTGTACTAACATCAAAGGGGTTTTCCAGGACTTGAAAACTTATTCTCTAGATGGGTCATTAATATCAAATCGGTGGAGCTCCAACACCTACACTCCTACTAATCAGCTGGAGAATATAAAGAGAATGGAGCCGGAGGTAGAAGGCTCCATCCGCTGTGTAGTGGCCATGCCGGGTACTGCAGCTCAGCTATCAATCACGTGAATAGTATTGACCGGTGCTGGAAACTACACAGTGGACAGAGTCTTCTGCCTCCGGCTCCATCTAATATATAAAGCTGAGTGTATGTATGTCCGCTAAGTCGCATTTACAATCACGAAATTTGGCACACAGGTACATCGGGTCTCCAGAAGGCTTTAGACCGGGTCTCAGCTCTCTAGCACATACCGTTCCTGAGATATTCCCCAAAAAATGCAAATATGGCACATCACATGACCTACATTAGCCAAAAGAAGCCTGCAAGTCTTTCTCTTCATATCCTAACTTCATATCCCAACTGCCATACCCACGGTCACATGTCCCTTATCAACCAATAGAAGCACGCAAGTCCTTAGTCTCCACATACACACAGTTTTACACCAGGTTTCCATAACAACCCAGCCATTTTTCTTCACTGCTGCAGGTCAGCTCTAAAAGGCCAGGACGCTGTGTATGACACTGTTAAGGGAGCAGAGTGCTGTGTGTAACACCCCACAGTAGTGTCACCGCTTCTGCACTTGCTACTGTCTTTATTGGTCTAACCTCATGTCATCTTATGCATTTATTCCAGGTCCTCCACACTGTGCATTTCTAATGTTATGTAACTGTTCACCAGCAGGTGTCAGCAAACACGGCAGAGCTGTACTTAGAGAGAACGGAACTTTCATTCCATTCTCCCCCCCCCCACCCCTCCCCTCTGTAGGGGAGTGGGCCAGTCCTACTTCCTGCAGGAAGGGTGGGGACCAGTTAGCTTCAGTCTAGTTCATGGGGCACGTCTCTGCTGGACATGCCCATGCCAGCCAGAGAACCCTAAGCTCTGCTGGCCATGGAACCCAAAGCTTGAAGCCTCAGGAGCCAGGAGGAAAGTTCCCTGGCATAACCTAGAGTCAGACTACAAAGTGAAGTGCAGCATACAGAAGAAGCTGAGTTATACAGCCAGCCTGTCAGTACAGCAGAGTCAGAGAGAAACAGATATAGCAGAGTTGAGTTTGCCTGCCAATTTCATGCTAAAGCCTGCTGGAACCAAGACAAAGCCTGTAAACCTTTCTGGAGAACGTTTATACAAAGTAAAGCTGCCATTGAACTTCATCTCAAGGTCTGGACTCAAGTTATTCTTTTATCCCTCAATTATTCCCCCTATTTATTGCTTCGGAGCCAAAGTCTGGGGTACAGCGGTATCCAGGTAGGAGCACCGTGGCACACAAAGAGACATTTTAGGCCGCACTATACCACTCGGCATGTCCTACCAAACCTGGGACGTGATATAGAGGGCCCTGGGGGGAGGCCGCCCATTGCATGTGGAGGTCACAGTTCAGGTGCAGGTAAGGTGGCCATTCAGGCCTCCCTCAAAAGACGGGCTTAAAAAGCCACGCCCCCGATCAAGTTAGGCCACTCCCCCTCTCACTCTGCAGCAGACAGGGAATAAAAAAATGAAGGTAAAAATCAACATCTGTCAGCTGCAGGGGAGAGAGGGAGGGTGACTTTCTCCCTGTAGCTCACACTCAGACAGCACAGTGCTGCTGTCCGAGAGTGAGCTGTTCAAAAGAACATTCCTGTGTCCGTCCAGGCCCTTAATGAGACGGGGTACTGTGGAGGTCACTAATAAAGGGGCGGCCGCTGTGGAGGTCACTGTTAAAGGGGAGGGCGCTGTGGATGGTACTGTTACAGTGGATACTGTCGATATCTTTTAACGACACACACAAACATTAAATGAAATAAATGAAATATACACATGCAAAGCCAGGTCCTTCTGCTAGTTTACTATATAGTTCCTGGTGCCGGCAGCTGATAGGTGGGAGTGGAGGGGTCGGACCCCCACTGACCTAATATAAAGACCATCAAAATCTAAGTAGCACCAAATGCCTTAAAGATGAAATACAGATGATAGACAGATAGATATGAGATAGATTAGAGCGATACATAATAGATAGATACATGGCATGGTGTGCTGATTGCACTGCAGATAGAAAGGCAGCATGCAGGATCTCAACCAGCCCATGTGATCACATGAAAAACTGGATAGATTATTTAACAAAGTACCTAGTTATCATAGATGCATCAGTGGCTGAGCTAACTACTAGGTACACAGTAAAGCTAGCCAGTATCCTCTTTCTCCAGGGACCTTCCCTCTTAAAAGTCACCGCATATCTTGAGGATATGCCGTAAATGTTCCAGATGGTTATACCCCTTTAAAGGATTAAAGTAAACAACTAGAAGCTCCCTCTAGTGGTGACTGCAGGTAGACAGAATGTTGTAATTTAAAGGGAACCTGACAGCAAAATTTACCCCATAATCCACTCTGACCACCATTCGTGACCTGCAAAGATCTTTTTTAAACTTTGGCCCAACAGTGCAACTGTAGCACTGCATAACTTGTAAAAAAAAATAATATACTTAGAAAAGCTCCTGTGTCCTGTGCAAATGCAGGTTACAGTGTCCACTGAGCGTATGTGGATGGTCCACCTGTCCTGCTCAATCTTTGCTAGGACCACTCCGGTCAATTGATTGTTGTTGATGATACTTACAAGGTCATCCACAGGCTGCACATGGTCCATACATGGTACCGCCGTGCAGTGTGTGCAGAGTAATCAGTTTAGCTCTGCGGATGTGACGGTCCCAGAAGCAAACTAGGAACTGGCGCATGTGCAGAGCAAAACTGATTACTCAGCGCAAGTGGGCAAACACTTGGCATGCGCCATTTTCAGCTGTGTCAATCAATACAGTAGAGAGGTCTAGAAGGGGTTTTGTATGATTTCCATATTGATGACCTGTCATGTCCTCTGTCCACTGAGCCTCTGAGGAGCGGAGGCTGGGAGGGGTAGTAGCTTTGAGGATGATGTGTCATGGTGTACTCTCTCAGGCTGTCGCTCCCTGGGGCCAATACAGTGAACGAGGGGCACCCTGTGTTCCCTCGGAGCAATCCCTATTGCAGCTGTGGGGCGCCCTGCCTGATGGTGGTTTGGGGTGGCCTTGATGTTAATGCCCATGTAGGTGAAAGGCAGCGCATACCATGATGCTATGGCCAGTGTGTGGAGTTATAGGACTCTGCAACCAAGCCAGGTTTAAAGGGCATCTGCCAGCAGTTTTGTACCTATGAAACTGGCTGACCTGTTACATGTGCGTTTGGCAGCTGAAGACATCTGTGTTGGTCCCATGTTCATATGTGCCCGCATTGCTGAGAAAACATATGTATGCAAATTAGCTTCTAGGAGCAATAGGGGTGTTGCCGTTGCACCTAGAGGCTCTGCTCTCTCTGCAACTGCCGCATCCTCTGCACTTTGATTGACAGGGCCAGGCAATGTTAATGTCATTATTCCTAGAGGCTCATTTGCATACATTAAAAAATCGCTTTTCTCAGCAATGCGGGCACATACGAACTTGGGACCAACACAGATGCCTTCAGCTGCCAAGCGCACATGGAACAGGTCTGCCAGTGTCAACAAATCTGCACTAACAAACAGACCTTCTTTACTGAATGCAGAATTGGAGTTGTAGTACATCCAACAAATAATCTGTACACTGTGCAGATGGCAATGCTGGAAACTGGTTCTCATTGCTCACTCTCTTGCTAAAGTCTCAGGCTGTCGACTCGACTAAGTAATAGCAGAAGGCCACCATTATGCTCTGTCTAGCACCTACATATGGTTGAAAAAGGGTGTTCTCATATACCCGAGACAGGTGTCTTAATGTGTTTTCCCTCCACTGCATCAGGGTCTTTGCTGAATGATTCTTCGCTTGGCCATGCAGATTCTCTCTGTCTTTTTCCCTTTCTTCCAAGGAGATGGTAGAGATAAAGTTGGCTCCAGTGATTAGACCTGGAGATTCTAAAATAAAAGCGATTGAGTATTATCTTCCTCCGGTCATGTCTTTGTGCCAAGTGATGTCACTCCACAGCTGGTTCTGAAGTTCTTTAACCCACAAACACATCTTGATGTTATTACCCTCTTTAGGGCTGGCACCCCATGCAGTGAGGAACGAGACGCCTGACAAGTACTGTCTAACAAGACTCAGAAGTGTGGGGCACTGTTCAACTTGGACAAGTACAGCCATATTGTCTTATGAACCTCAACACATGCTGCATGGTTTTTGAGTCAAAATAGCAAAAAGTTGGTTTCAAGAAATAGACGGATACACTAAAGCAGTCTACAACCTCAGCAGAGATAAGCCATAGACAACAGCAGTGTCTTTACTGCAACAAGCAATTATCAGCCTTACCCCAGCATCCTATACATCCTGTGTGTGTGACACCATGGCTGAAGGCAACTCTGCGCAGCATATACAGGCAGAGCTA
The DNA here is from genome assembly GCF_014858855.1 of Bufo gargarizans. Classification (NCBI taxonomy): domain Eukaryota; kingdom Metazoa; phylum Chordata; class Amphibia; order Anura; family Bufonidae; genus Bufo; species Bufo gargarizans. The sequence goes on from NC_058088.1 coordinate 11,425,743, forward strand.
CAAGGTAATGGATCTCAATCTGCAATCCAATGAAAGGTGCCTAGAGCACCTTACATGAAAGGTCAGTGAAAATCTTAAGACTATGAAACATGAACTTTCTTCCAAAGTCTCTGGTTTATAGCAAAAATTCCTTACTCACATTTCCACCATCTCTCAGTCTGCGTATAATGAGTCACCACCAGAGGGAGCTCTAGGACTACTTTCTACAGCAGAAGAGCATTATTCAATTCAAAGCTATGACCATAATAATATTCTAAAAAAAACTCAATACCCAAGATTCTGTAGAAGAATTGCATATAATCCAATGTCTAAATTCTGAATGTCGAAACATTCAATTTTAGTACATGAAACTAAGTCCAGTATAGTGTCAAGAAGCATACAATTGCAGAAAACGTAATTGAAAATTTCCAAATTCACCAGGCATTCTAAAAGATCATCTACATCATGATCTTATAATTATTCTATTTTCAGCAAGCAGCTTAAAAGGGCACAATGGGAAGTGGAGGCTACTCGGATATACGTAGGCTGACTTTGCGCAAAAAAGGCCCACAATGGAAGCCGAAGAAGCACACATCGGAACTAAGATGGAAGCAGAAGCAGCACATAGGAAGGTTTAGATGGAAGTGGAAATGACACGCAAAAGGACAGAGATAAAAACTCAAAAGAAACAATGTGCGCATGCTGCAGCCATTGCAAGATAAAAAGGTTTTAAAACAAGCCGCAAGCAGGAGTGAAAGGGATAGCATCCGATTAAGTGAAGTGGAAGTAGAGGACTACATGCTAAACCAAAATAGTGAATGTCCTCCAGAACAACAAGGCATAGGCCCTTCTTAAGCACCCTGCATCCAAGGTCAGTACATTACCCATACTGTGTTCTGACCCTCCTTCACGCACCACAGTGCACCAGGGCCCTACGCCTCACAACCTAAATACACAGACAATCGGGTCAAAACCAATATGCCAGCAAGTCATCAAGCCCCTGGCAACCGCAGCGGTCCAGTTCCACATGTGGTTAGACCTATGGACTTTAAACCAGCTCTTGGGTCAAATGCCTACATAGCTCCATATGTTCCTCAACCAGGTTACCGCAAACAACATAATCACTACACAGCCTCCAATTTTTGCCTAAAGTCAGAGAAGACAGACATTTTAGAATTTGCAAGGTATATGGTCCATCTCAATCTCACAACTTACCTCATGACCAGCCTGAGAACTACAGTGGCTGGAAATCAGAACAGATATTGGTGATCTTTGCATTACAGCTGCTGAAGAGCTAGAAGACCTGCTAGTCAGACAGCTTGGCCCACAGTGCTCAGAACATGTCAAGGTACTCAGATCTGCACATATCAATAATCCAGCAGAAGGACTCACTGCCGCTTGATAGAGACTACTACGGAGCTATGGCAGTCCTGAAGCCACAGAGAATGCTCTGTTGTCACGAACCGGCAGGACAGGTAGTGGATCCTCTGGACCAGAGAGGCGATGGCGCGGGTTGTACTAGAGGACCGGTTCTAAGCAGTTACTGGTCTTCACCAGAGCCCGCCGCAAAGCGGGATGGATTTGCTGCGGCGGTAACTACCAGGTCGTATCCCCTAGTAACAACTCGACCTCTCTGGCAGCTGATAAGGCGTGGTACACAGGGAGGAGGCAAGAGCGTAGTCGGACGTAGCAGAGGTCAGGGCAGGCGGCAAAGGTTCAAAGGCGAGTAGACGGTAGCAACGGGTTCGGCAACAGGCAAGGCAAAGTAACACAGCAGGGAATGCTTTCTCTGAGGCACAAGGCACAAAGATCCGGCAGGAAGCTGTGGGAGGAGAAGGTATAAATGGGCAGTGCACAGGTGCAGCCTAATTAAGTCAGCACTGCCTCTCACAAACCTTAACCCTTAATATCCCTTTTGGACCAGGCACCAATCACTGGTGCACTGGCCCTTTGAATCTAAGAGTCCCGGCGCACGCGCGCCCTAGAGAGCGAGGACGCACATGCCGAGACACTGGAGTGCTGCCTGGGGGCATACGCTGTGAGCGCTCCGCGGCCAGCAGGGGACCCGGAGCGCTCAGCGTAACAGTACCCCCCCCCTTTGGTCTCCCTCTCTTTTTGGTACCGAAGAACTTGCGGATGAGACTGCGGTCCAGGATGTTCTCCTCCGGCTCCCATGACCTCTCCTCAGGACCGCAGCCCTCCCAGTCGACCAAAAAAAATCTTTTTCCCCGGGAGATCTTGGTCCCCAAGATCTCCTTGACAGAGAATATATCGGAGGTACCGGCGACAGGGGTGGGAGAAACAAGCTTGGGAGAAAAACGGTTAAAGACAGCAGGTTTAAGAAGGGAGACATGGAAGGAGTTATGGATTCGGAGGGAGGGAGGAAGATGGAGCTGATAAGAAACTTGATTGATACGACTCTTGATTTTATAGGGTCCCAAGAAACGAGGGCCCAACTTGTAACTTGGGACCCTAAATCGGATGTACCTAGAGGAGAGCCACACCTTGTCACCCGGGCGAAATTCCGGAGGAGATCTGCGTCTCTTGTCAGCTTGAACCTTCATACGGGCGGAAGCCTTGAGGAGAGCAGCGTGGGTTTCTCGCCAGATGGAGGAAAAATCCTGTACAAGACTGTCAACAGCAGGTACAGAAGAAGGAGTGGGAGACTGCGGCAGAGGTGGAAGAGGATGACGGCCAAAAACTACAAAGAAAGGAGACTTGTTAGAGGCAGAGGATTGTTTGTAGTTGTAGGAGAACTCCGCCCAGGGAAGTAGATCAGCCCAGTCGTCATGGCGTGAGGATACAAAGTGACGCAGATAGTCACCCAAAATTTGGTTCACCCGTTCTACTTGGCCGTTAGACTGAGGATGGTACGAAGAAGAAAAGTCCAATTTGATCCCGAGCTGAGCACATAGAGCCCTCCAGAATTTGGAGACGAATTGTACCCCACGATCCGAGACAATATGTTTGGGAAGGCCATGGAGACGGAAGATGTGTTGAAAAAATTGTTTGGCCAACATGGGTGCAGAGGGTAGACCGGGCAGGGGTACAAAGTGAGCCATCTTGGAAAAGCGATCCACCACGACCCAAATAACGGACTTGCCATGGGAGGAGGGAAGATCAGTAATAAAGTCCATGGCGATGTGAGACCAGGGAACTTCAGGAACGGGTAGAGGCAAGAGGAGACCCGCTGATTTCTGGCGAGGCGATTTATCCCGGGCGCAAATCATACAGGCCTGGACGAAGTCCGAGACATCTTTCTCTAGAGAAGACCACCAGTACCTTTGGGAGATTAGTTGGAGAGACTTTTGCACCCCTGGATGACCGGCAAAAGGGGAGGCGTGGCCCCACTTGAGAATTCGCAGCCGCTGACGTGGAGGTACGTAGGATTTGCCAGGAGGAAGAAGGCGCAGGTCCACGGGAGCGACTGTTATAAGGCGTTCTGGAGGGATAATATATCGAGGAGTTAACTCGTTGCCCACCACATCAGAGGAGCGAGACAGAGCATCTGCCCTAATGTTCTTACAAGCCGGACGGAAATGGATCTCAAAATTAAAGCGGGCGAAGAACAGAGACCAACGAGCCTGACGGGGATTTAATCTCTGAGCAGACTGGAGATAAGCCAGGTTCTTGTGGTCCGTGAAGATGTACACAGGATGTGTGGCGCCCTCGAGTAAATGTCTCCATTCCTCCAGTGCCAATTTAATAGCCAGCAGTTCCCTGTCCCCAATGGAGTAATTTCTCTCTGCGGGAGAGAATGTTTTGGAAAAGAAGCCACAAGTAGAAATCTTGCCCCGGGAAGACTTCTGGGTGAGGACAGCTCCGGCTCCCACCGAGGAGGCATCCACTTCAAGAGAGAAAGGCTTGGTGGAATCTGGTCTAGAGAGAACGGGTGCAGAGGCAAAGGCGCATTTCAGGGACTGGAAGGCTTCCTCGGCTTGGGAAGGCCAGGATTTGGGGTTAGCTCCTTTTCTTGTGAGGGCCACGATAGGAGCTACCAGAGTGGAATAGTGAGGGATGAATTGCCTGTAGTAATTCGCAAAGCCCAGAAATCTTTGTATGGCTCGGAGACCAGAGGGGCGTGGCCAATCCAGTACCGCCGAGAGCTTGGCTGGGTCCATTTGAAGTCCTTGGGCAGAGATAATGTATCCCAGGAAAGGCAGGGAGGTCCGTTCAAAAAGACATTTTTCAAGTTTAGCGTACAGGCGATTTCTCCTAAGACGAGTAAGAACTTGTTGCACATGGACCCTGTGTTGATCCAAATTGGAGGAAAAGATCAGGATATCATCCAGGTATACGACCACGCAGGTGTAAAGTAAGTCCCTGAAAATATCATTAACGAATTCCTGAAAGACAGCAGGTGCGTTGCAGAGGCCGAAGGGCATCACCAAATACTCAAAATGGCCGTCCCTTGTGTTAAAGGCGGTCTTCCATTCGTCTCCCTCACGGATACGGATCAGATTATAGGCCCCTCGAAGGTCCAATTTAGTGAAGATCTTAGCCCCTCGGAGACGATCAAATAGTTCAGAGATTAGAGGCAGAGGGTAACGGTTCTTGATGGTAATTTTATTAAGACCTCTGTAGTCAATGCAGGGGCGGAGGGAGCCGTCTTTTTTTGTCACGAAGAAAAAACCGGCCCCAGCAGGAGAAGAAGATTTTCTTATGAATCCTCTCTGTAGGTTCTCACCTATATAGTCGGACATGGCAAGAGTCTCAGGAGGTGAGAGAGGATAAATTCTGCCCCGAGGTGGAGTAGAACCGGGTATCAGGTCGATAGGGCAATCATAGGATCGGTGAGGAGGAAGGACCTCAGCTTGTTTCTTGCAGAAGACATCTGCGAAGGAATGGTATGGCTTGGGCAGCCCAGAAGGCGGAGAAACTTGCGGGTTCTGTTTGACCAGAGCAGGCTTGAGACAGCGGTCCGAACAGGAGGAACCCCAACGCAGGATCTCACCGGTGGACCAATTCAGGATAGGACTATGACGTTGAAGCCACGGCAGACCCAGGAGGAGTTCGGAGGAACAGAAGGGAAGGACAAAGAACTCTATAGTCTCGGTATGAAATATTCCGATGTCCATCTGCAGAGGCTGGGTACGGAACTGCACGGTGGCAGAGAGTCTCTCACCGTTAACAGTAGAGATGAAAAACGGCTTGGGTAGACGGATTACTGGAATACGGTACTTGTCAACCAAGGAGGCGTGAATGAAGTTGCCAGCTGAACCGGAATCCAAGAAGGCGGCTGCGGAGAAAGAGGACTTGGAAGAGATGATCAACTGCACGGGTATGATGAGACGTGGAGAGGAAGAATCCACACCTAGCAACGCCTCTCCCACGTTTACTAGGTGCGAGCGTTTCCCGAACGCGGTGGACGGAGAGGACAATCTCTAAGGAAGTGCTCGGTACTGGCACAGTACAGACACAGGTTCTCGTTTCTGCGGCGGCTTCGTTCTTGCGGAGTCAGGCGTGACCGATCCACCTGCATGGCTTCCACGGCGGAAAGCCCAGTAGCGGGTTGAGGTGGACGCAGAAAAACAGGAGCCAGACGAGGAAAGCGTCTAGGACGAGCTTTTTCCTTTTCAAGGAGGAGTTCCTCTTGTCTTTCGGCGAAACGTTTGTCTATCCTAGTGGCCAGCAAGATGAGGTCACTAAGAGTGGAAGGAAGCTCACGTGCAGCCAGAACGTCCTTTACTTCACTATTAAGTCCCTTCTTGAAGGTGGCGCAAAGGGCTTCATTGTTCCAGTTCAGCTCAGAGGCCAGGGTGCGGAACTGAATGGCATAGTCACCCACGGAAGAACCTCCTTGGGTCAAATTTAGTAAGGCAGTCTCTGCGGAGGTAACCCGGGCAGGCTCCTCAAAAACATTCCGGAACTCTAGGCAGAAGCTCTGGACGGAAGCGGTGGCAGGATCTGCGCGGTCCCATAGTGGTGTAGCCCAGGCCAGGGCCTTCCCGGACAGTAAACTGAGAATAAAGGCTACCTTGGCTCGCTCAGAAGGAAACTGGTCGGACAGTAGCTCGAGGTGGAGAGAGCACTGCGACAAGAACCCACGGCACTGCTTAGGATCTCCGTCATATTTGTCTGGTAGGGACAAACGGATTCTGGAACCGGTGGCAACTGCAGGCGGAGGTGCTGGCTGTTGCTGAGAAGGCAGGAGCTGCTGCAACATAGCGGTCAACTGGGCCAGCTGTTGACCCTGCTGGGCCACAACGGTGGTGAGGTCCGCTAGGCTTGGCAGGGGAACATCAGCGGGATCCATGGCCGGATCTTACTGTCACGAACCGGCAGGACAGGTAGTGGATCCTCTGGACCAGAGAGGCGATGGCGCGGGTTGTACTAGAGGACCGGTTCTAAGCAGTTACTGGTCTTCACCAGAGCCCGCCGCAAAGCGGGATGGATTTGCTGCGGCGGTAACTACCAGGTCGTATCCCCTAGTAACAACTCGACCTCTCTGGCAGCTGATAAGGCGTGGTACACAGGGAGGAGGCAAGAGCGTAGTCGGACGTAGCAGAGGTCAGGGCAGGCGGCAAAGGTTCAAAGGCGAGTAGACGGTAGCAACGGGTTCGGCAACAGGCAAGGCAAAGTAACACAGCAGGGAATGCTTTCTCTGAGGCACAAGGCACAAAGATCCGGCAGGAAGCTGTGGGAGGAGAAGGTATAAATGGGCAGTGCACAGGTTCAGCCTAATTAAGTCAGCACTGCCTCTCACAAACCTTAACCCTTAATATCCCTTTTGGACCAGGCACCAATCACTGGTGCACTGGCCCTTTGAATCTAAGAGTCCCGGCGCACGCGCGCCCTAGAGAGCGAGGACGCACATGCCGAGACACTGGAGTGCTGCCTGGGGGCATACGCTGTGAGCGCTCCGCGGCCAGCAGGGGACCCGGAGCGCTCAGCGTAACATCTGTTTAAACGTCTTCAAGGTCTTTCGAAAAATATCCAGCAAGGACAATCAGAAATTCCAACAGTTCAGAGATCTAGTCTTAGAGGTCCAGCTGGCCAAGGCAGACACTTACACATCTGTCCTCAGTTAGTTACCTGGACACTGCTTGCAGGGGTGGAGTAGCAACTTAAAGTGGTCCTGGAAAAAGATTTAAATTGGTCCATCGAAATGGCATACCATATGTAATGTAGGTCACAGGCAGGGTAATAGACAGGGCAGGAAGCCATGGTGTCCTGTGCTGGTCACAGTATTCAATGGTATCACTGTCCAGATAATGGTAAAACAGTTGAAATCCGGAGGGACTCATAAGTACCTGATGTTCCTATCGTTAATGTTGGGAGAGTCAGATTGTTACATCCCCGATGGACTTAGGAGGGCTTGAATGGCCCGCTGGGCATTGGCTCACCCCTGACCACTTGTAAGGTAAACCCAAAAGCTTCTAAGCTGCCATACAGTAATCAAGAAAAGTGGACTAGCCTTGAGTCAAGATACAAAAGGGAATATCAAGTCTGTTTTTCTAAATTTTCCTACTTCTGAGAATTTCTAAGGAACATTGCACAGTCCAAAAATGACCTGAGGTTCTCCTACAGTGAGCAGTCCTGCTTCACCTCCTCCTATGTATGAAACTCCACTCTCTAATTTGTGGAATCACAGACAAGAGCAATCAAGGAGAGAATATTGAAAACCGTAATATATTAAGAAGCCACATTCCTCTTCAAGAAGTGCATTGGCTTCAGAAAGAACACATAGGGCTTCTAAAGAAAGTTGAGCTATGTTGCAGATGTTTTGCTTCTACTGAACATTTTGATAAAGACTGTAGACTGTTTTTAAATGCATAGAATGCGAAAGTGATGACCACATGCAAGCACTTCACCCATCTTAACAAAGTACTGAACCATCAGCTCCTGGCAAAACACAGGGAACTCATGATTCACCGTTTGTCCAACCCCACAACCTAAGCTGGGTTATAATAGGTAACTTTTGTGTAGACTAGATGAAGAAGCCTAGTAAGAGGTCTTTATTTAAGACACATCTTACCAAACAGTTACAGCACATATTTTCAATCATGCCCACACCATTACTGGGTGAAAGAGAAGCTGATCGACAGTAAACAAAGTCATGACCTTCAAGATAACATTTATTCTTCCCTGTCCTGGAATGGCAGCCTTGGGTCTCTTTAGTTCAATATGTGAAGATAATAAATTGGCACCTGCGAATAAGGATAAAGAATTTCTTATAATTATGGAAAAGGAATTTGCCCAAGACAATTCCAACAGATAGGTGGCCCTATTACCCTTCCACTCTCTGGGAACAAAACTAGCCAAAAATATATCTACAGCAAGCAGTTGCTAGATTATCTTCTTCAAAACGCACTTTGAAGAGGAAATCAGAAATGTAGGAATATTTTGTGGAATTTATGCAGACTATATTTGACAGAGTTCATGCAGAACCCATTCCACTAGACGAAGGAGAATAATGATGTTCCAATGTTCCATTGCTTCATCATCAGGAAAGACGTTCTTAGGACGTATCTAAGGTTCCCATGGCATAAAGACAACAATGTCAACAATGAGGTCACAGATTACCGGATGAAGGTACATGTCTTCGGCAACAGCCCCTCTCCTCTCCTACCATAGCAACCAATGGATTGAGAAGGACAGCCCAGGAAGGCAAGAAGAAATATGATTCTTGTCAATTTGTTGAGCATTTTTATGTAGACAATGGACTTAAATCCTTACCTACCAGTGAAGAAGTATGTGATCTTCTCACCAGAACACTGGAAATGCTGTCCGTGGCAAACCTCTGACACCACAAGATTATTTCCAACAGTCCAGAGGTAATGAATGCATTTCCTTCTGTCAATCATGCTACCAACTTAGAGGACCTTGATCTAGGTTCTGATACTCCTCCCATTCATCCTAGCCTAGGTTTGCTGGGGGGCACCAAGCAAGACACAATTACATTCCAAGTGTCAACCTGTGATAATCCTTTCACTAAGTGAGAAGTCTTGTCTGTTGTGAACAGTATCTACAGTATGATCCTTTTGGGTTTATAGCTCCAAATATAATTCATGGCAAGATGTTGCTGAGAGAGTTCACAGCAGAGAACGTAGACAGAGAAACAACACAAGCTGGAGGAATGGAAGAAGTCTTTGAAAATATTGGAACAACTTCAGATCTCATGTTGCTATGCTTTCTCTCAGATGCCATCAGAAGAGAGGTGCATGTTTTCTCAGATGCATCGATAGAGGCCATAGCGCTGGTAGCCTACTTTAAGGTGCCTGAATTCAACAGCAAACTACACTCTGACTTTCTCCTAGGCAGGGGCATTGCTAGGTCAAAACATTCAGGGCCTGGGCCCCTGATGTTTTGTCCCAGGCCCCGAATGTCCTACCTGCCTGTTAGATATAACTGTATTGCCGTCCTCAGGACAGCAATACAATTGAATCTAATGCACTGCAAGAGCTGAAGGACCTGTGATGACATCACAGGTCATGTGATCAGTTCTAAATGCAGTAGCTGAAAAGGACCTGGGATGATGTCACCATCATGTGACCAGTGCAGGAGAGGATGGCTCAGCATTGAAGAGAAGTCCTGGGAAGAGGCTGAGGTGAGGTCTGCTACATGAAAAGAGGTAAGTGAAGGGGTAGATTACTCAGTGTGAGAGGCAGAGCAATGTTGGGAGTTATAGTTATTTAACTGGGACTGTATGTTAGGGCTGAAGGGAGGGAAGTTATTTACATCGGACAGTGAGATTGAGTGATGTTAATTACATGGGACTGAAATTTGGAATTGGCTGGGGTAGGGTGATGTTATTTGCATGGGACTGTATGTTGAAGGCAGCTGTGGGAGGGAGTGATATTATTTACTTGGGATTAAATGTTAAGGGGTGATTTTATTTACATGGGACTGTATATGGAAGGTGTCTGGGGGAGGGAGTGATGTTATTTATATGGGACTGAATATTGAGGAGGTGATGTTATTTACATGGGACTCTATGTTCAAGGTGGCTAGGGGGGGGTGATGTTATTTACATGGGACTGTATATTGGAAGGGGCAGGAGAGATTGTGTGATGTTATTTACATGGGACTGTATTTTAGAGGGGTCTGTAGATAGAGAGGGATGTGATTTACATGGGACTGTATATTGGAGGGGACCGGAGAGATGGTGTGATGGTATTTATATGGGACTCTATGGCGGAGGGAGGGAAATAGTGTTATTTACATGGAACTGTATGGCGGAGGTGCTGAGGAATTATAATTTCTGAGGACACTTAACTGAGAAATATAACTACAGGGGGCTTTATAAATACTGGGGCACTTCAGGGTGAGCATTATAACAGTAGGGGGCGATTTAAATCCAGGGGACATTAGGCGTTCTTACTACTACTGGGGGCTCTATAGGAGGGACTTATAGATCCACCTTATTTCTACTAAGAGCACTATGGGGGCCTTATTACTACTGAGGGGTCTGTAGAGAGCTTTATTACCACTGGGGGGGACTATAGGGGGCCTTATTTCTACTGGGGGCTCTGTGAGGGTATTATTAATACTGGAGGGCTCTTCTAATAATGGAGGCACTCTTGGAGAGCATTATCACGGTTTGGGGCACTGTAGGGAGAAGTATTACTAATGAAGGCATTCTTGTGGAGCATTATCACTGTTGCCTCCCTATTCAGAGCCCCTCTAGGCTGTATGACTTGATTGTTCTGGGTCTCAGTAGTGTTGCCATCATTCATGGTGGGCATCTTCATATTTGGTATCTTGCACCTATCTTACATTGCTCTGATTGATCACCTTGAATAGGTCATTCATTCCATCTTGTATTCATCATCAGAGACACATTTACTACCTTTATTGGGATTGGGCTGATAGTAGGGCGGTGTACACTGTGTTTAGTCCCTGCTTTTTTTATTTTTATACATGCTGTCGATCATGTTTATAAATTATTGATATATTAATAAAATTTGAACTTTTAATCATGTCATAGTGGTGTGTTCCGCACTCCCTGTGATACAGGGATGTATGCAGGAATTTGGAATAACATTATGAAGGTCAATAAAATGATTGGCCCAGATTTTCCAATGTGGGTGCACCTAGACCTTGTCGTTAACTCACCAAAATCACAACTTGGCACAAGTTAGTGCCACTTGGTGCATTTTTGGTGTACAAACCGGATTCCAAAAAAGTTGGGACACTAAACAAATCGTGAATAAAAACTGAATGCAATAATGTGGAGATGGCAAATGTCAATATTTTATTTGTAATAGAACGTAGATGACAGATCAAACGTTTAATCCGAGTAAATGTATCATTTTAAAGGAAAAATACGTTGATTCAAATTTTCACGGTGTCAACAAATCCCCAAAAAGTTGGGACAAGTAGCAATAAGAGGCTGGAAAAAGTAAATTTGAGCATAACGAAGAGCTGGAAGACCAATTAACACTAATTAGGTCAATTGGCAACATGATTGGGTATAAAAAGAGCTTCTCAGAGTGGCAGTGTCTCTCAGAGGCCAAGATGGGTAGAGGAGCACCAATTCCCACAATGTTGCGCAGAAAGATAGTGGAGCAATATCAGAAAGGTGTTACCCAGCGAAAAATTGCAAAGACTTTGCATCTATCATCATCAACTGTGCATAACATCATCCGAAGATTCAGAGAATCTGGAACATCTCTGTGCATAAGGGTCAAGGCCGTAAAACCATACTGGATGTCCGTGATCTCCGGGCCCTTAAACGACACTGCACCACAAACAGGAATGCTACTGTAAAGGAAATCCCAGAATGGGCTCAGGAATACTTCCAGAAACCATTGTCAGTGAACACAATCCACCGTGCCATCCGCCGTTGCCAGCTGAAACTCTACAGTGCAAAGAAGAAGCCATTTCTAAGCAAGATCCACAAGCTCAGGCGTTTTCACTGGGCCAGGGATCATTTAAAATGGTGTGTGGCAAAATGGAAGACTGTTCTGTGGTCAGACGAGTCACGATTCAAAGTTATTTTTGGAAATCTGGGACGCCATGTCATCCGGACCAAAGAGGACAAGGACAACCCAAGTTGTTATCAACGCTCAGTTCAGAAGCCTGCATCTCTGATGGTATGGGGTTGCATGAGTGTGTGTGGCATGGGCAGCTTGCATGTCTGGAAAGGCACCATCAATGCAGAAAAATATATTCAGGTTCTAGAACAACATCTGCTCCCATCCAGACGTCATCTCCTTCAGGGAAGACCCTGCATTTTTCAACAAGATAATGCCAGACCACATTCTGCATCAATCACAACATCATGGCTGCGTAAGAGAAGGATCCGGGTACTGAAATGGCCAGTCTGCAGTCCAGATCTTTCACCTATAGAGAACATTTGGCGCATCATAAAGAGGAAGGTGCAACAAAGAAGGCCCAAGACGATTGAACAGTTAGAGGCCTGTATTAGACAAGAATGGGAGAGCATTCCTATTTCTAAACTTGAGAAACTGGTCTCCTCGGTCCCCAGACGTCTGTTGAGTGTTGTAAGAAGAAGGGGAGATGCCACACAGTGGTGAAAATGGCCTTGTCCCAACTTTTTGGGGATTTGTTGACACCATGAAACTCTGATTCAACATATTTTTCCCTTAAAATGGTACATTTTCTCAGTTTAAACTTTTGTTCCGTGATTTATGTTCTATTCTGAATAAAATATTAATAGTTGGCACCTCCACATCATTGCATTCAGTATTTATTCACGATTTGTATAGTGTCCCAACTTTTTTGGAATCCGGTTTGTATTTAGTTTCAAGAAAATTTTTAACTAGCTTGACAAGGGGCATGCCTTAGTGGGAAATGGGGGATGGCCTAAAATGTGAAGTTTTGTGACAACTTAGAGCTATAATTCCAGTCTATAGATCGTGTGACACAGTGAGAGGTTTTGTCTGGTAAAACAGGTATTTTCCTCCCAGCATGTGCTGCTGGGCTGATTTGATGGCAAATACCGGACCAGATTTTAAGTGCCTCTCCGGGTTTTGGCAGCACCTGGCTGTCCTTAAATAGGCAGCTGGGCTCAGAACCCAGGTCTCTGTGTTGGGATCTGTGAGCCTTGTGTCAGGATGAAGGCCTGCTAACTGTTTGGCGTGAATACAGGCTGGTGCTGCTATCAGCAAGGACTCTGAGGCAGAATTGCTGCATGGTGTGAATTACCACAAACACCGCAAGGTGACTTTTTTGTTTGATTATGACTGCTTGTTTTGTCACTTGCCTAAAGTGTGAATAAAACACTGAACTGTTTGATCCAAAGAACATGTTGTTGCCTCTATACTGCGTCTGCAAATCCTGTCTACCAGAGCGAACCCCCACGATAGATAGATAGATACATGGATACATACATAGATACAGTGCATTCAGAATCTCAGACCATTTCATATTTTATGTTGCAGCCTTGTGCTAAAACAAAAAAAGATCTAGTTCTCCCATCAATCTGCACACAATTCCCCTTAATAAAAAATGAACACAGAATTTTAGCAATGTTTATGTATTTAATAAAAAAAAATAAGAATAAGTAACGTGGACATAAGTATTCAGACCCTTTGCTATGTCACTTGACAAATAAGCTTGGGACTCCCATTTCTCTTGATCATCTTTGAGATGTTTCTACACGTTGATTAGAGTCCACCTAAGTTAAATTCAGTTGACTGGACATGATTTGGAAAGACCCAGCCCTGTCTATATAAGGTCTCAGAGCTGACAATGCATGTCAGAGAAAAGCCGAGGCATGACACGGAAAGAACTGCCTGTAGAACTCAGAGACAGGATTGTGTGGAGGCGCAGATCTATTAAAGGGCTACCAGAAATACTGTTATGTAGCTGACTGACATTAGCGATGCGCCCATGTCAGCACTACATAACAGTATGTTTCTAACATTTGTCCCTGCAGCCGTTTTTGTAAAAAAAGCACTTTTATAATATGCTAATGAGCCTCTAGGTGCTATGTGGGCGTCAAATCAGCACCTAGAGGCTCCGTCTACTCACCCTTTATCCCGCCCAGGTCCCCTGTTCTGCCCGCCCCGATCCTCTTGATTGATGGCACGGTCCACCGCATCGTTGACGAAATCCCGCGCCTGTGCCGCTCACTTCTGTCTTCAGCGCAGGCGCAGTGAGTGAAGGCCGCTCTCCTGATGCCGGCTTCCTCACTGTGACGTAGGAATCCGGCACCAGGAGCGCATCATTCACTTACTGCGCCTGCGCTGGAACAGAAGTGAACTGCGCAGGCGCGGGATTTCGTCATCGATGCGGTGGGCCGTGCCATCAATCAAGAGGAGCTGGGCGGGCAGAACAGGGGACCTGGGCGGGATAAAGGGTGAGTAGACAGAGCCTCTAGGTGCCTTCATAATTCTTAAATGTAAGAAGTTTGGAACAACCAGAACTCCTCCTAGAGCTAGCTGCCCTACCAAACTAAGTAATAAGGGTTGAAGGGCCTTAGCAAGAGAGGTGAAAGAGAGGTGACCACGAACCCAATGGTCACTCTGTCTGAGAGCTAAAGAACCTATGTACAGATGGGAGAAACTTCAGAAAGATCAATCATCACTGCAGCACTCCATCTGAGCTTTATGGCGTGGTGGCCAGAAAGAAGTCTCTTCTCAGTAAAAGACCTATGAAAGTTTTCAAAAAAGAACCTAAAAGGCTCTCAGACTGTGAGAAGGAAGGTTCTCTGGTATGATCAAATCAAGATTGAACTTTTTGGCCTCAATTTTAAGTGTAATGTCTGGAGGAAACCAGGCACTGCTCATCACCTGCCTATTACCATCCCTACAGTGTTTCTCAGCTGCTGGGACAGGGAGACTGGTCAGAGTTGAGGGAAAGCTGAATGGAGCAAAGTACAGAGATATTCTTAATAAAAACCTGATCATGAGTACCCTGGACCTAAGACAAGCACAGCCAAGACAACATAGGAGTGACTAAGGAACAACTTTGGGAAAGTCAGCCAGCCAGAGCCCTTGAACCCAATCAAACATCTCTGGAGAGACCTGAAAATGGCTTTCCACCAACAGTCCCCATCCAACCTGACAGAGCTTGAGAGGATCTGCAGAGAAGAACGGCAGAAATTTCCCAAATCCAGGTGACCAAACCTTGTGGCATCATCCCCAAGAAGACTGGAGGTTGATCGCTGCCAAAGGGGCTTCAACTAAAAGTCCTGAGTGCAAAATTTATGATAAATAGATGATAGGTATAGATAGATAGATAGATAGATAAATAGATGATAGGTATAGATAGATAGAATAACAATGTATATTTTAACCAGCAATGACAGTAGGAACGTATCAGGTGGATCACATAAGTAAAGTATCACAGAACTAAGGGATGTGGGATCTTCATGAGAAGTGTCAGCTCCTCTGTGGTTATTTTGTCGGAAGCTTCTTATAGAAATTCTGTAATTATTCCCCATTCTGTTAATGAATTGTTCCCATCCCTATAAAATGATTAGGGTCCTCTATGATAAGTATTGGTGAAGGCCTCTGAAACAAAGGCCCGAATACTTATGTTAATGCAAGATTTTAGATATTCCTTAAATAATACAATCAATAAATTAGCAAAAAATGTTCAAACATTTTGTTTTTCACATTCTCATTATAGGGTATTTTTAGTTTAGCACAAGGCCCCAACATACCGAAATGTGATAGATAGATAATTGATAGATAGATAGATAGATAGATAGATGTATTCTAACCAGCAATGACAGGAATGTATCAGGCGGGTCACATAAGTAAACTATCACAGAACTGAGGAATGTAGGACCCTCATGAGAAGTGTCAGCCCCTCAGTGGTTATTTTCTCGTAAACGTCTTATAGAAATTCTGTAATTATTCTTGTTCTGTTGATGAATTGTTCTCATCCCTACAAAATGATTCATATGGTAAGTATTGGTGGAGGCCTCTGAGATGATGGCTGTCACCGTGCTGGTTACTACTAGTAAAACTTACATTATCCTAACGATTACCAGAGAAGGCTTCCTACAGAAGAACCCGTCACCTCTGGATTAGGGAATTGTAACTGAGTGACTTCCTTGCCTACACCTAGAAGACACACGGCTCCCTTTACCCATGCGATGATTCCGCTGATATGGCCGCAGATTGCAAAAACAAGAATAAATTGCTAGTGACCATCATGACCTGAGGTCCCTCACATGGAGACATTGGACTTGTGCCACCATTACCATGGATTGTTCTCTGCAGAGAGTTCCAACCTGTGGCTCTCTCCTAGGGTTGTCAAACCTGCTGGGAGTTGTAGTTTTATGAGCCACAGGTTGGGGAGCGTTTTCTTTACTATTGTCACTAATCCCTGAAAATTGCAAGAAAAGGTTATAAACAAAATAAAAACAAATGAAGTTTCCAATGGGGAGAGTAGTTTTGTGAGCTCCTCTGAGGCAGTATCACACATGACGGGCTTAGATACACTGCCTCAGCAGCACAGTATCCCTGAAGACGATTTAACAGTACAGTCCAGTAATAGAAGATGGGTCCTTAAAGGGGTATTCTGCTTATAACAAGTTATACTCTATCCTATTGATCACTAGAACGGGGGCCTCCACAGGGTACGGGCAGGGGCCCCCATTTTCATGATCGGTGGGGGTACCTGTAGATAGGGGATAACCTGTTGTAGCTAAAATACCCCTTTCAGTCAGTTTCTGAATTTTTAACTTCTAGTTGCAGTAGATAGGGCGGCGCTGTTTTCATATGGATTGAACTGGAGGATACACGCTCCACTTTGGGGCTTGATCCCGACTGAATTACATAATGTCTATGTATGTTGTGGAGCACGTATGACTCACGGCTCAGATCATAGCGTCCATAAAGTACAGTCACCGGTAATGTGCAGGGCTGCGGACACTCACACGGCATCAGGGCAATAAACATGTACGGTGTTGTCACTGGTAAAAGAAAAATATGACGGTTTATAGGGTGTCAGACCCGAAAGAGGGAGGCAACTGCTGGAGTGACAACACCGAGCAAGAAAAGGAGGCAAAAACACAATGATAACTGCGGAGCATTCACAGGCAGCACCGAATCTACCACATACTGGGCTATTACAACCCCCATCGGATTAACTGATTTACAGCGTGTGTGTCAGCAGGGAGCGGACAGACAGGAAGATAAAGTGTGACAGAACAGGAGGAGATATGGATGGATGGATAGATAGATAGATAGATAGATAGATAGATAGATAGATATAGATATACTGTAGATAGATAGATAGATAGATAGATAGATAGATAGATAGATATGAAATAGATGATAGAGAGAGAGAGAGATAGATAGATAGATAGATACTATAGATAGATAGATAGATATAGATATACTGTAGATAGATAGATAGATAGATATACTGTAGATAGATAGATAGATAGATAGATAGATAGATAGATATACTGTAGATAGATAGATAGATACTGTAGATAGATAGATAGATAGATACTGTAGATAGATAGATATTAGATAGATAATTAGATATTAGATAGATAGATAATTGGATATATATTAGATATTAGACAGATACTTCCCACACCCCATAGCCCCGTGTACTTTCGCGGACACTCACCCACAGGTAGAAGGTCAGGGCCTCTCGGCTGTTGTGCAGGGGGAGGATGAGGATGGTGTAAGCAGCGTGTACAGCCATACAAAATGTGTGTCCTTAGGAAAGATCACATGTAATACGACATCTGATGAGTGTGTATCTGCCGCACTGTGTGTACAGGTCCAGGTCTATATACAGGCTGCATACGTGTGTGTCACCAGATGACGGTATACTGTGCAGGCAGCTGTATAACAGAGGGTGTGAGCATGTACTCCCTCAGGAGCTCTAGGCGTGTCGGTGTATATACCTGTACGTGCCGCCCAGCCCCCACCTCCCTGTATTTATGAGGCTCTTTGGATCCACGACTTCATGTGACTGGGACTTCTCTCCCCCCCTTCACTTCTTTCTGTGCCTTTCTTCCCCCCTTCACAGGCCGCCCCCCCCTGTAATTTACTGACTCCTAAAATTACCGGTGTGATTGCACCTGCCCTATGCCTTCATCGCCCTCTTTAATCTTTGATGTCGTCTCCCTAAGCGACCCCCTTCCTCGGCAGAGCCGCACAGACTTGTCCGCCTGTTGCCTCCAAGCGGCAGCCCCGTGTGAATGGAGAAGTTATGCGAGCAGAGCTGACACTCCCTCGTCACCGCTCATTCCCACCCCTCCCTCGTCTGTCTACCCTCTCACTGCCCCTGTCACCCACCCTCTCCTGCCTCTCCTAGGCCTCCATGATGAGAGGGACCGACTGAGAAGAGGTGGTCGACACAAGAACGAGAGACCGGAAAGGACTGAGCTCCAAGACAAGTAGAAGCAAACGTTGTAGGTCTGTTGTATCTAAGATTATCACGTGTGATACTGCCAGACAGTACTACACTCCCCATCATCAACTCAATCACAAGGGGCTATGCGTAGTATCTTCATGGACTAAAGTGTTATTAAAGTGCACCCTCAATAACAAAATCAGACCAGAGTTACATAGACCTCAGAGAATCCTGCTTCCTTTTACAGGTCCATGCTGCATGCTGTGCCGAGGCTGGAGAAGAGGAGAAGTCCTCGCATCCCTCGTTTTGTCTCTTAGGTTCTCGTATTTACTAAAGCCACATCATAATGTAATGACTACTGTACAGTACGGCTGATTCTACCGAATACAGCGAACCCGCTGCATGCTAGGAAGCCACCCATTTTTGCACAGCATGCAGCAAAGACCTACGGCTGCAGTATCTTTAAAGTGACTGTTTACCTATAAGGAAAAATTAAGTGTCAGGTATACCTTGTTAGTGGTCTCGCCCTGCTAGAGTGTGCCCCCCCCCCCATCTAATGTCCATAAGATCGTAGTGGGAAGGGGTTAAAATGACACAACCCATTTAACTAAATGAAGATGCTTAGAGAACCAAAACTACGTGAATTCTGCTTCCTTTTACAGGTCCGTGCTGCATGCTGCGCAGAAGCTGGAGAAGTATTCACTTCCTGTGATTTGTCTCTCACGCCCCTGTATTTAGTAAGGACACATTATAATATAATGACCACTGTACAGTACGGGTGATTTTACCGAATATAGGAGACCCATTGCATGCTGAGAAGCCACCCGTTTCTGCGTAGCATGCAGCACAGACCTACAGCTGCAGTATCTTTAAAGTCACTGTTTACCTACGATGAAGAATTGAGTGGCAGGTATGCCTCGTCTCTTATGTCCCTGTATTTAGTAAGGACACATTATAATGAATACTGTACAGTTAGGTTGATTGTACTGAATATAGGGGGCCCACTGCTTGCTGGGAAGCCAACCATTTTTGCACAGCATGCAGCACGAATCTAAGTCTGCAGTATCTTTAAAATCACTGATGATGAAGAAATGAGTGGTAGGTGTACCTTGTTAGCTGCTCTCTCCCAACTAGAGTGTACCCCCCATCTAATGTCCTGTTAGATCCTACAGGGGGGTCGTTGAGATGGTGCAAATCATTTAACTAAATGAAGAAACTTGGAGAACCAAACCCGAGGACACAACAAGGCCCACTTCAGACTGCTGTTATATGGCAGCATTTTAGGGTCCCTCTTATGGCTGCAAGCTCCGGATCTCTGCTTGCTACTTCGAAAGCAAATTAAGATCCCCATAGGGGCCAGTGGGAGCTTCAGGAGAACCACGTTGGGTGGCTTTAATCTGGACCCTAAGATGCAAGTGTGAACAGACTTTGGATCGCTGTTTGTTTCCGGACACAATACATTCTGTATTAGGCTCTGTTCACACACATAGACCTCTGATGGAGGGTTATGACATATGGTGCTGGTTTGGTGTGGCCTATGGCCCTCATGTTTAAAGGTATGGATTTGTACAGGTGTGCTTTACTATGGAGCTGAAATAAATGGTATGCTGCCATATACCAGCCCAACGGAGACCAACAAGAATCTTTTTTTTCCTGCATCAGGTCATTTGGGCTCTATGGATACATCTGGTGTAAGGGCCAAGAGTTTCAGCACATACACTGCATGTAAATAAAATACTAGATGTGAACATGGCCTTAAAGTGTCCTTAGGTCCTGCCAAAAACACTGGGGAGATGGCTTCTTGCTCTTCTTGGGCTTATCCTCTTTGCTATTGGCTGGCAAGAACCTGCCCAAGAGTCCCCTCCCCTGAGGAGCCTTATAATGAGAAGGAATCGGCCCAGTGGTCATTGAAAGGATCTGGAGCAGGAAACAAACATCAGACCCTTCTGTACTGAGTAGCACCATAATGGGGGGTGCACAGACTCTTTTTGGGGCCCCTCTCTTCTATGTACACCACAGATAGTAATACACACAATTGCTTAGCATTGGCAGGTACCGTGTTGTAGTCGATCCCACTTGTCAGTGTGTGGCGCCGTGCGCGCTGCTCTTGGCGTGTGAGGCGCGCGGCGGTGGAGGCAACGTCATGGTTGATGCTCTGGGAACGGGTGACAGCCTTAGACCCTGGGAGACAGACAGAGAGAGCGACATCACTTGTGGTTTACGACCCCCCCCCCCCCCCCCCCCGTCACCAGGCTGAGAGCTGCACTTTTAAGAAGGACATTTATTATAAGAGGCTTGATATTCCTCTCTCAGTAATTAATGTTTTGATCTCTCCATCTGTTCCCATCTTATGAATCTGCATCTGTTCTGATGAAATTAAGAGTTCAATTCAGGGCTGTCCGCAGACAGATTGTCATCTCCAGGACCGCCGCGTTATGGAGCCTGGTAATTTATCACCCCGTCTCCTGCTCCTGACCTATACTAACTGTACCTATGCAAAAGGTAGGGCAGCAGGTGCCGACACGTGAAACAGAGGAGTTATCTGCTTCTGGATCTAAATCAGAATGTTTACTTTCACCGACAACAAGCAGAGATCTTGAACATGTCATGTTAAATGATGCAGTGACGCAATTCTTTATAGAAATTTGTTCCGATGACTCACTGAAATGTTACGCCACTTTAGTGTTGATCGGAAGTCACTTTCGTTATTCTATGAGACTTTGATTTAGATGAAATGAAAATGAATGAATGAAGAAAGTGACTTCCGGCCCACAGATAAGAGGCTGTAAGAGTCAGTAAACCTGAAGGACAGTCACATGGTACAGCAAAGGACTGGAACGAGAAAGAAAGAAAGAAAGAGAGAAGAAAGAAAGAAAGAAAGAGAGAAGAAAGAAAGAAAGAAAGAAAGAAAGAAAGAGAAACAAAGAGAGAAGAAAGAAAGAAAAAGAAACAAAGAAAAAAGAAAGAAACAAACAAACAAAGAGAGAAGAAAGAAAGAAAGAAAGAAAGAAAGAAAGAGAAAAAAAAAAGAGAGAAGAAAGAAAAAAAAGAGAGAGAAAGAAAGAAAGAGAAAAGAAAGAAAGAAGGAAACAAACAACCAAAGAGAGAAGAAAGAAAGAAAGAACATTTGTATGATCTGGAGCAGGATTTATGACTAAGTCCTGATAGGACTCCTAAGAGAGACAGTGAGAGTCCTGCTGTCCCCACCCACACAGGATGATTGACACCTCTCTGTCTCAGTGTGTGTACAGAGCAGGCTGTCACTCATCCTGTGTGGGCGGGGACAGCAGGACTCTGACTGTCTCTCTTAGGAGTCCTGTCAGGACTTTAGGCTACATTCACACGTCAGTATTTTTCTATATCCCGAATTTCGGTCCGTTTTTTGCGGATCTGTTGTTCCTGAAAATGTTTCCGTATGTCATCCGTTTTTTGCGGATCCGCAAAAAACGGAAACATGTATAAATTTCACAAAGCAAATAAAGTTGTTTGGATTTCTTTGAAAAAAAAAAGTGAATAAGTTATTTCTGTGGGCAGGATTTAATTTCCAGGAATGGATTCCGCATAAAACGGATGACCTACGTAATGACATACGAATGTCTTCCATTTTTTGCGGAACCATTGACTTTGTATTGTACCAGGATCCGATTTTTGCGGAAAAGAATAGGACAAGTTTTATATTTAATCGGACATGCGGAACGGAACAACGGAAACGGACAGCACACATTGTGTTGTCCGATTTTTTCCAGGACCCATTGAAAATGAATGGGTCCAGAACTGGTCCTGATCTGTTCCGCAAAAAACGGAACAGATCAGGAAAGAAAAAACGGACGTGTGAATGGACCCTTACTCTGCTTTTTTGACCCATAAATCCTGCTCCAAATGATATAAACCTATACATCAAAATGCTCAGCATCTCTCTCTCTATCATATCCTGCTCTCAGATAGCGGAGCAGAAAACACCTGGTTCACGTTAAAAGGTATGTGCCACGTTTAAAAGTTATCCCTACCTTTGGCCATCTCTGCCAGCACACATGCTCGACCTTTTACTCCATTCAGATGGGGGAATAGGACCCCTATTATGAGGATCAGTGAGGGTTCCAGCAGTCGGACCCCAACAATCAGTGTGTTATTCTATACCTTGTGGAGTCAGAAGGGTCCAGCACTTCTTTGCCTCCATTTCCTGCCTGGGTCTGAAGAGTATTGTGAACTTCAGACCCAGTGCGGGAAGATGGGTCATGTAGAATTAGGCCCATGACAGCCCACCTTGTAGTAGATATTGTCATACATACTACAACGTATGGGTCACCATCCACTCTGACCATGTCTGGATCACGTCTGGTCTGAGCATCAACATTTCAGTCCTGGCCAACTAAAAGCTGAACATCTTGTATATATTCTGCATGTACTATGGTGGCACATGTGCCGTGGGTTCTGGGTGCCAAGGGTGACAACAACAAATCACTCTCCCTTGGACAAAGAATTAAGATAGTGGGCTAGGGCAGCACGCAGAATTCTTGTCTCAGGTGACAAAAAGCCTGGCTATGACTCTCTATAACAAATGTCTATGATGCCATGGTTAGGGTTAAAGGGGCTGTCCACTTTTTAGTGTGTGAAATGAAATATCATTAGTATATGGCAGACTGCCAAGGGACTCCCACCTACATCCTAAAAAAAAGGGAGCCCTGGCATTGGAGATCCCTACTGATCCAGCCCCTGCCATGAGAAGTCATTGAGTCCAACAGTCTCCGACCAGAGCAGTATGACTTTCTTAGGCCATTGGTGGGAGTCCTACCTGCCACATTGTCCACAGACCTCCTTTAAAACCCTACAAAGTCATTTATTTATTTTTTGCCATCAAGTAATAATCCCTCGATGCTTAGCCCTTTTTCTCTTAATGTACAGATTACACCCAGACAGATGGCGCAGATTAAAGAGGGTTATGATACACAAGAGTCAGACCGGAGAGACCGCACAGGACAGTCGAAGGAGAATAAGGGGATGAGATGGAGAAGATAAAGAAGCAGAATGAAGAAACACTTAGGAAGAGAAGTAGAAGATATTCAATGTTAGAAAGATCCATCAGATCTCTCAGACTCACCCCTCTTCCTTGGTGCAGCTGTGTCTTGAGGGTCTCCTGCTCTCAGCGCTTGGGTAAGCCCCCTCACCAGTCGAGGAAAACTTAGGTATCCTCCACTTGAAGCAGTTGCCTCTCTAAGAGCCTGTGGGACGCCTGCGAGAATGCTTGGTCCACCCCAAAGTCCTTCAATATCCTGCACATGCACCCGGCCACCACCTTCTTCTTCCAAAATGTGGTATAGGATCCGAAGGCTGCGGAGAAAGCCTCGGGAAGGACAAGGAAAAGCAGTGGAACCAGGGGCCGGGGCACCAGGGGGAGAAGGGCCAACATTGGTAGAGGAGGGGCTGGGGGTGCAGAGAGGAGAGGTAGGGCAGGAAAGGAACAATGTGCTCATGGTGACTTGAGGGTATTGTAATCAAAAAGCTTTCTGTCTATCTATTTACTATCTATCTACTATCTATTATCTATCTGTCTCTCTATCTATTATCTATCTATCTGTCTATTATCTATCTGTCTATCTATCTATCTCATATCTAAGTAATTAAAATAAGCTTTATTGACAGGACTAAATACTTAGTAGAATTTCCAAAGCAAGTAGGATATAATCTAGTTAGGACTGGGAATGGATTTATCTATCTGTCTATCTATCTATCCCTATATAGTCTGTTCCTTCCTCCTGACACCCCGTCCCGGGTCTTTGGTCCTCTCTCTATGCTGGACATCAGCCTGTCTCCTCTATAACAGCATTTCCAAATATTTCTCACCCCCTACTCAAATAAATTACATCAAAGTACCCCCAAGGCTATGACCATACACCGTGCTCCACCGGCCCCCCCTAGTGACACAGGGTGTTCCCCTCAGACTGGGAATCTCTGCTCTGGATCACGTCTCCTTGCAGTCTCTCACTCGCTGTCTCTTCTTACTCACACTCTCTCTCCTGCCAGTCTCTCCTTCTCTTGCAGTCTCTTCATCTGTCAGAAGCCTTGTTCCTGGCTCTGCTTTCCCCCTGCAGGATTAGCTATGGCTGTTGCGTGTCTCTGGCACTTTCTCCTTACTCTCTTCCCCTGTCCCTGGGTCAGTCTATGGGCCAGTTGGCTGTCTCTTCCCCCTCCCTCTCCCAGTATAATCTCTGTGATTCTTGCTAAGTCTCTACCTCTTTCTCTTTGTAGCTTGTGATGCTTCCTGTGGTTTTAGAGATTGTCACATGTGTGACACATGGGACTGTGGACCAGACGGGACCAGAAACACTTGCCTGGCTCTCAGTCCTTTCTCTCCCCTCCCCCTACTTCAATGTCCCTTTGTCTAGCTCCCCTCTTTGTCCCCCCTGTGTATCTTCTGTCCCTGTTCCTCCAAATTCACCTGTCACCCTCCTCTTCTCTTATGGGTACAACTTCTGCATCTTTTTTGACCCTCAGTAACACATATTTGACTTCTTGATGGCATAGAAAACACAAGGCAAACACAACGCAAACACCATGCAAACACAATGCATACTCCACATATTTCTCACACAAAGGGTTAAGTGGCTGCTTCAGGCTTAGGGCCAGACGCTGTGCTGTAAGGGTTCATGCACAAGGCTACGTTACAGATCCACACAGGGTCGGACCGGCCCACCGGTGTTCCAGAGGATCCATGCGGTGGTCCCAAGCTCTGGCAATAATGGACCCCTAATAAAACAGGGCCCTTACGGTCTTATACACACAGAGGGTGGGGGCCCCCAGAATCACTTTCTCTAGAGGGCCCAAAGGACTTCAATCCGATGCTGGATCCATAATATGGCGCCCATGTTTAAACACGGCAGAAATTGATTTATATGGACCCCGTAGAGACCAGTGGAAGCCACAATCATGAACCCCTTAAGAATCGAGCAATTTTCAGTTCCTTCGTTTTCATTTTTCACTCCCCTGCTTTCCAGAAGCCAAAACTTTTTTATTTGTCCTTTCACATAGCCTTATGTCTTATTATTTTTTTTATATTTGTAAAATACTTTTTTTCAACTTTTTCCCCTTTATTTTAAGTCTCCCTAAGTCTCCTATGTATGATGGAGGTCCTTAGGGTTACATAATCTTTGCTTGAAACATTTTTGTTGTTGTTGTGGTGAAACCTGCCCAGACCTAATACCTCTCACAGCAGAGGGTTTGCTACTCTTGTATCGAGTCTATGCAATGCATTAAACATACACCACCCTCCCGTATTGATAGTCCACGCTGTATAAAAGGGTTGTACGGAATTAGAACAACATGGCTGCCCTCTTCCAGAAACGGTGCCACACCTGTCCATGGGTTGTGTCTGGTATCACAGCTTGAGGTTAGGAAGGGCTCGTTCACTCGAACGTGGGAAGCCCGTGCCCGTGCTGTGGACTGCAAATTGCGGTCCGCAATGCACGGGCACCGTCCGTGGGGCAATCGCATGGGGATCGCAGACCCATTCACTTGATTGGGTCCGCGATCCTTCCGATTCCGCAAAAAGATAGAGCATGTTCTATCTTTTTGCGGTGCGGAAGCACGGAACGGAACCCCAGAAAGCACTCCGTAGTGTATCCGCAGTGTTCCGTTTCGTTCTACCGTTCCACATTGAAATGGATGGGTCCGCATCCGTGATGCGGAATGGCCACGGAACGGTGCCCGTGTATTGCGGATCCGCAATACGGCAACGGTTGTTGTTGTGAACAAGCCCTAAGGCTGAGCTGCAGTACCACACACAACCAGTGTGCGCCCATTTGGCACAATTTACTTAAAAGGACTTTTGTTGAAGCCTGCCATGTGAGACGCTAGTATTGATAAATGGGCCCAAAAGGAAGCTGCAAAATACAGAATTCTTGAGGCAAGTACTGTATATCTAGATGCTTTGGTTTCAAGCTATTTAAGCATAGATATACAGTACGTATAACCTACTGCGTGCACAAACTGAAAACATCCTGTAAAAATAAATGCCTCAGGTCCCAGGTGTTATAGTACAACATACGGGGAATGTTATGATGATGCTAGTTTTGAGTTTATGCTAATTTTTATGTGATGTTCTTGTAATATATTTCATTAGGTCTGTAATAATTAGAGATGAGCAAATCGAATCAGGATAAATTCAGTTTGCCTAGAAGCCGAATTTCCTCGTCAAAATCGATTTAACCTGAAATAGCATTAAAAAAACTAAAAATTCAAACTTACCGCCTCCATTTGATCGCGACGGGACGCCAGCCTCCATCTTCCTTGAAGATCTCGGCCGAAATCACGTGCGGCGCGAGATTACATCATCTCGCCGGCTGGCGTGATGACGTCACCATGCCAGCCGGCGTGATGACGTAATCTCGCGGTGCATAGGATTTTGGCCGAGATCTTCAAGCAAGATGGCGGGGGGCGGCCCGTTGCGAGCAAATGGAGGCGGTAAGTTTGATTAGATAATTTTTTTTATTGTTAATTTTACACTCAGATGCCGCGATCACAAAGTGAATTTTTTTATTTGGCAAATCAGCCGAATTGAACTTTTAATAAATTTGCTCAACTCTAGTAATAATATAGTAAGTAGAAAAGGGGGATGCAGCTGCAATACGTCTCAGTGTGTAAGACTGCAAACTGTGAGACGAATATACTGGAGCGCTCTATCTGCATGTAAAGCTATTGCAATGTCCTGCCGTGCCAACCATCTTCTCCAGTCTCAGGAAACTTTTAGCAGCTGTATTGCGTGCGCAATATGCGCATATTACATTGCCGATTTTCGCAATCAAGAAAATAATATGACAAATATTCACCCAAATATTCGCGAAATATCGCAAATTCAAATATTGCCCCTGCCGCTCATCACTATATTCCAGTACGTCCTATGGGCAGCAGCAGAGGGCACCACACAGGGCACCACACAGGGCACCATCCAATATAAGATCTGGTCATATGGCTGGTAGTTTGGGACACTATGGCTTTAAATTGGGATAAAAATAGATATAAATGTGTATGGAATTTTTTATTTTATTTTTTTGAGAAGATAATTCACTGGGAAAAACTCCAGAATATGAAAACCATCTGAGTGAGTAGACTCTGGAGAGAAAGAGAAGAGGAGTTTGGAACATCTGCTTAAATATTTCTGTCTTCTCCTGAAATCCCCAAAGTTGTGATCTGAATATTTAGCATTTCCATTTAATTCACATGTATGCTTCTGTAGAAAACTCCCTTCACAACTAGACTGTACGGGAACCAAGGTTGTCAACAGTCTGTACCAAAAGACTATTGTGAGACTGGGCCAAGGACTAGGATAGTGCTTAGGCGTCTGTAATACAGACCCATAGGTCACAGGGTCAATGGACATGGCATTGCCCCAAGGTATAAACATTTCTACACGTAGGTCCTGAGCTTACAGTAGCTTTATATTCCTATGCGCTGAGCTCCCCCTAGTGGTGGCTGCAGGCAGCCAATTTTGTAATGTATTATGTGAAACTGGGTGGCAGAGAGGGGCCCATACTAAATTTTACTATGGGGCCCTAAGAGATTTGTATACACCCTGCTGTAATGTCCTAAGGAGATTCTTGTGTCTCCATGTGTAGTCTATGGGGAGTAGCTAGTCTCCCTCCACCAGCCCAGGGACAACTGAGAATTAGAGATACAGCATACAAAGGAGAGAACTGCTAAAATATGCCAGATATAAGGCTACTTCCACACTAGCGGCACGGACTTCCGGCAGCCTGTCGGATCCATCCTGCCGCTAGTGACCGTGTGCCCCCGGACTGCCGCTCCGTACCCATTGACCATAATAGGGGCGGGGACGAAGTTCCAGCGAGGCACGGCGAGAGGATGCCGGAATAAAACTACGACATGTCCGACATTTATTCCGTCAGCCTCTCGCCGTGCCTCCGCCGGAACTCCGCCCCCATTATAGTCAATGGGGACAGAGCGGCAGTCCGGAGGCACGCGGTCACTAGCGGCAGGACAGATCCGACAGGCTGTTCACCCAACGGAACAGCCTGCCGGAGGTCCATGCCGCTAGTGTGAAAGTAGCCTAAGTCATAGAAGGAGCAGCTTTTTCTGAAAAGTTATCCGAAAGTTTGGGTATACTGTAAATTATGTGAGAAATGCAGAAAATCATTCATTTTTTTTTTTTTTTACCAGATTCACTGATCAGATAAATATATGCTAAAATCTCCCCACCTAAAATTGTGGGAATATAGAATATGTATATACAGTATAATGTATCTGAATATAATTTAGAATTCCATTGAAGTGAATAGGAGCAGCACTGCAGTACCATTTCCGTCCACTGCTCAGTGTATGGAGCTGTCCTGCTCCGGTCATGGTGCAGCAGCCTGATCAAACTGCTGATCGACAGGGTGCGCCAGGAGTCTTAACCCCACCAAGTTTATACTCCTAACCTAAAAACTTCCAGATTAAGAGGGTACCCGAGTATTATTATAGACTGTAAATGTTGCTGTGGGAAAGCTAAAATATCGCTCGCTATCAAAATGCTGTGTACATTTGTGAAAAAATGTATCGAAATAAAATAATTGTTAGGATAAGACAATGCTGCTTATCATCTAGGCTTACATGAAGCATTTATAAAGCGTTAGGATCTCCGGGATTGTGGATACTGGTTTACGTCTTCCTTTCCGCACTGCATACAAAGTTCTCACACAGTCTGTCCTTCTCATGGCAAACAAGTGTTACATCCTAGATAAGCTGCGGGTCTACTGTGAGAATTTTATCATTTTATGCACAATTTCTGTAATACTACAGACTGTAATGCTCGATTGTACCTATATGACTCCATCAGAAGGAAATAGTATCAGTAAGGGCTCATGCACACAAACGTGATGTTTGCGGGTCAGATGCGGACTCATTCACTGTCTGCATCTTTATGGCCATCCGCAAAAGTAGAGAACAAGTCCTATTCTTGTCCGCATTATGTTACTATAGGGCCAGACATTCCATTCGAAAAATGCAGACTGCACAGGACCAGCATCCATGTTTTGCGGATTTGCAAGCAGTCGTGTGCATGAGCCCTAAGAGGCTGGAATGGGGTATAAATTGAACAATGATCTGGAATTCAAATGTTGCTATTAATGCAGATTTTTTTCCCCACCAAAAAAAGGAAATAAACCTCCCATAAGTCTAGATAAAATAGGAAAACAAGGAGTTAAACAAAAGTGAAGCTTAAAAAATACAAGCGGCGTCCATATCTCCAGCTCCTCCATTGATCAGTATACTGCTGCAGGCTGCTGTGTAAACCGTCACGAGGAGTCCCTGCTGCATAGAGTCGGCTCTGCTGTGTACTCGTTATTGTGGGTGCCTAATCTGTTCAACAAAACGATGGGGACAGAACGAGCCATGTCAGCACAGCAAGGATTAATGATCAAGTTTATAGGGACAATGCTGCTCCGGACAGGGGAAAGTGATCTAGGGATCGGCTCAGACAAAGGCCTGGAGACTGGCAGAGAAAGAGTGGAGTCCGCCCTCAGTCCTCAGGTCTATTTAATTAAGATTAGAAGAGTTGCATGAACATAACCTATAGTTTACTATGAAAGGAGGATGTTGTTTAAGCCTTGGGACACTACGGATGGCACTGCACCTGGAAAATCTCCACTTGGCACTGCTATAAGAGCACTGTTTTAGAGGGATGCCGACTAACACTAGTAGGGTCACTTTTGGATGACAATGGTGGCACTCTGACTTGCACAATCTAGCACAGCTTAGTGTGCCTATTCATGAGAACATTCTAGGTGGTACTCTTACTAGAGCGCTTTGCCTGACACTATTAATGTGGCCACCCTGGCTGGCACTGTTATAACAAGGGGTGACCTGGTTGGCACTATTCTTAGTGACCCCCCACTATTATTCGGAGCACTCCGTCTAACACAATTAGTGCAGGTGCCCTTTTAGAGGGGCACTGTTATGGTTTAGTTCTGTCCACCACTATGATGCAGGTCTTCTGGCTGGTACTATTAATAGGGACTGACTGACAGGCCCTATTTTGGCAGGAACCCTTGGCTGTTGCTATTAGTACATGTGCCCCAGCACTGTTATAGTACAACTGTTCAGGATGCTCTCTGGCCGGCACTAGTACTAGGAGATCACTGTCAGGCACTACTTGGAGGGAATCTCTGGGTGTTGCTATTAGTGTAGGTGCCCTGGCACTGTTCTGGAGAACCTCTGGCAGGCACAATTAGTAGAGGCTCACTGGTCGCCACTATTAGTGGGGACCCTCTGACTGCCACTATTATTGTAGGTGCCCTGGCACTGTTCTGGAGGACCTCTGGCATGCATTATTAGTAGGGGATCACTGGCAGGTACCATTTAGAGGGAACCTCTGACTGCCACTACCGTATTAGTGCAGACTTTTTGGCACTGTTCTGGAGGACCTCTGGCAGGCATTTTTAGTAGGGGCTCACTGGCAGGCACCACTTGGAGGGGACCTCTCTGGTTGTAAACATGAGTGAACTCTTCTGGAGAACCTCTGGCAGGCACCATTAGTAGGGACTCTCTGACTGTCACTATTAGTGCAGGCTTTCTGGGACTTTTCTGGAGGACCTCTGGCAGGCATTTTTAGTAGAGGGTCACTGGCAGCCCCCGCTTTGAGGAGACAGCTCTGGCTGTGACCATTAGTGAACTCTTGTGACCTCTGGCTGGCACTATTAGTGGGGACCCTCTGACTGCCACTATTAGGGCAGGATTTCTGGCACTGTTCTGGAAGACCTCTGGCAGGCATTTTTAGAAAGGGTTAACTGGCAGGCACCACTTGGAGGGGACCTCTCTGGCTGTGAATATGAGTGAACTGTTCTGGAGGACCTCTGACAGGCACCATTAGTGGGTTCTTCCTGGCACTAGTATGATGGAGCTCTTTCTGGAACTGATAATGGATAGTGATGAGCGGCAGGGGCTATATTCGAATTTGTGATGTTTCATGAATATTTTGTAGAATTTTCGTCATATCTTCGCAAATTTGAGATTATTTTATTGAATGCGAAAAATCGGCAATGTAAAAATCGCGTAATGCGAATTCATAACGCAAAATACAGGCGTGGGTCACTTTAGCTACATTTTTCAAGCTGCTAGAAGCTTCACGAGTTTCTCCTGAGACTGGAGAAAATGGTCGGCACAGCAGAACATTACAATAGCTTTATATGCAGATAGAGTGCTCCAATATATTCGCGATTGCGCTAATCGGCAGTGATTAGAATATTTTATCGCACTACGTGCAACTTCACATTTTAGCAGGTCTGACGACACATTTTAGCAGGTCTGACGACAGCAAGAAGCAGAGAGGAATCATGTGTTCAGATGGAAAGAAAATGCTGAATATTCGATATAACGAATATATAGCACTAGATTCTAAATATTAGCGAATTCTCAAAGTGGCGATATTCGCAATAAAAATTTGCTATTCGAATATTCGCGCTCAACACTAATAATGGAGTGTGATTAAAAAAAAAGCCTCAGAGTTGGTGGCTCTACGCTATACGCCACGCAGAGGAGTTAAGTGAAAGTCTGCACCTCTGTTCTACTTTGGTTTAGTTAGTTTTAGTTTAAAAATGGCCTCAAACCCTGCACCAGATCTGCCCTGTGTGACTGAGGTTGTATAGAGCAATGAAGACAATTATCACATCGGGGTCCAGTAGATGGGCAGGTTGTAGGCAGTGCCCACAATGTGGCATCTGCTAGCAGTTAATCTGTGACAGAGGCTCGTGCAGCAGAGTCAGCACAAAAGGGATTAGCCATCAGCGCTTCGCTCTACCATGTCCTCACCGGGTGAATGAAAGACACTGACCGGCTTAATGGGTGAAAGGTTCACAGGAGGGTGTGACGGAGAGACGCGGAGGGATATGGATATGATGGATCGCACCTTAAAGGGGTTTTCTGAGACTTTAATACTGATGACCTGCCACCAGGATAGGCCATTAACATCTGACTGGTGGGGGTCTGACGTCCACATGCAGTGTCCTAAACACACTGCTTAATGTTGTGATTGTGCTTCATGTAACCTGTGCTTGTAAAATGTGTCCTCATAAAGTTGCATATAGAGGGGCAGGTTCTAACAAGCCTCCCGGGGTTAAGTCCGCACCACACACAGTGCAGAGCAGAAGGAGCAAGAAGGGCAGTGTGTGCAATGTCTGACCTCCGCAGCCATTTTGGAGACTTATCCAAACTCCATACTAGGGGTACTTTCACACGTTCATGTGTGTTTTGTAGATCCACGGATCCGCAAAACACAGATAGACATCGGCGATGTGCGTTCCGCATTTTGCGGACCGCACATCGCCGACACTTAATAGAAAATGCCTATTCTTGTCCGGACAAGAATAGGACATGTTCTATTTTTTTTCGGGAACAGAATTGCGGACCCGGAAGTGCGGGTCCACAATACCAGACCTGGGCAGCACATCGTGCTGCCCCATAGAAATAAATGGGTCCGCAATTCTGTTCCGCAAAATGCGGAACAAAATTGCGGACGTGTAAATGCACCCTAAGGGTACTTTCACACTTGCGTCAAAGTTTTCCGGTATTGAGTTCCGTCCTAGGGGCTGAATACTGGAAAAAAAACTGATCCGTTTTCTCCTAATGCATTCTGAATGGAAAGCAATCCGTTCAGGATGCATCAGGATGTCTTCAGTTCAATCCTTTTACGGTATTTGGACGGAGAAAAAAAATGCAGCATGCTGCATTTTTCTCTCCGGCCAAAAATCCAGAACACTTGCCGGAATGCCAGATCCGGCATTTTTTTTTTACATTGGAATGTATTAGTGCCGGATCCAGCATTAAAATTGCTGCAATGACGGATCCGGTCTGCGCACGAGCAGACCTTTAAAAATGTAAAAAAAAATATAAAAAATACTGGATCAGTTTTTCCAGATGACACCGGAGAGACGGATCTGTTATTGCAATGCATTTGTGAGACGTATCCGCATCCAGATCCGTCTACAAATGGTTTCCGTTTGCATACAGATTGCCGGATCTGCCTGCCAGAATCCGGCAACGCTACTGTGAAAGTACCCTTAGTTCCATGTACCAGCCCATAGAAGGGAAAAGATTACAGAAGAACCAGGCAACTCAGAGAGGGAATGAGAATATTGACATAGGAAGGTAACTGTCGTGTACCAGACTCCAGCCTCATTTGCATCAGGTGGAGAGATTCTAAGCTACAAGCTGCCCACCATTATTAAAGACAAAAAGGCCATTTGTCTGAATATAGTATTCCTAGAAGAGGATACAGAGGTATAGGATTATACAGTACAGCAGAGATAGTTCATCCCTCCAACCTGGAGAAATAAGAGAGAGAATGACTGATTGTCATAGAGGACTATGCCTGATGCAACTTCTGGGAACTAATGTGAATCCCTGTAAAAGCTGCCTTTATGTAAATGACTTTTTCATATATTGATGACCTGTGGATCTGCTTCAGTAAAGTACTGGGTGTTCATTAAAAGCTCTAGTCTCCCTATTCTATATCATCATTACTACTACTCTGAACATTTGCACCTAGCGGTCCTGGCGTCACGAACCAGGGGCCCAGCCACCAAAGCACTTTAAACACCAATTACCATCAAGGGCACCTCAACCAACATCTGGCTGGTGTTCTCTGCAACCTAGAGTGCCCCGGAGGATTTCGTGCTGTCTTCCCATCCACTGCACGCCGGCCCCAAGGGACAACTAAACCGTGAGTACTACTATCCTCCACACCTTATCACTAGTACGCTCACGCACATCACCCCTAGGGTGTCCGGTCGTTGCACACAACCCGCCAATCAGCTGTTCTTCACAGAACTACACACCTCTGTCCAACCTATTGATGTAAAAACAGAAAATCATATAGTACAAAGGTAGAACCAACTGCTCTGCTTGATTCTTTGAAGGCTGGGAGTTTAGGGGGTGCGTTCTTTCTCAGAGGGCATGTCCTTTCTCGGGGACAGCCCTCTCCCTATCGCAGCTAAGGGGGTGTCCATTCTGCTGCAGTTTTCTCCTGTCAAAGATTTTGCATTGTGGCCAGAGCTTCTGAATCCCTCAGGTTAGGGTTTGATAGGGGGCTCTCTAGCTGGTTTGAGAACCCAAGACCTCACTTGTACTTCTATTTGCAAATATTCCCATTGGTAAGTAGCAAGTCCTTCTGTTGACAGGTGGCTGATGTGTAAGGACAGGATTTGTTGTAGACAATGACAAGGAGTGGGAACCTAGCCTGAGGCGGCTTTGTGTAATAGGCGGCATGACGTAAACCAGGAAAATAGCTTTCCATTAGTGGTAATTGACAATCAGCTGCTGCAGAACAAAGCCTCGGCACCACATAAAGACATTTACCTACCAGGTGGATGCCCTCCGAGGGTTGTTAAACCAGGTAATCAGAGAAAATGAAGCTGCAAAACAACAACTCCCAGCATGCCCTGATAGCCCGTGGCTGGAGAGACACCGATGGGTTATATATTCTTTCTTACTGGATGGTTTACTTTGGGCCTGTCATACTGTCTCAGAGACATGGGGATTACAAGATGTTTATATCTTATACAACAAGCAGAAGGAACATCTGGGAAGCTTTTATCTCTGTCATCTTAACCTTGCACTGGATTCACAATCTATCTGTTTGCACCATTTTAGGAATCATTTTCCTCTCACTGGTTGGGAATCATTTTTTATGCTTTGCTGAGAAGTACGTAGCACCACTTTTACAGCTCCTTTGTTTAAAGGGAACCCGTCACATTGACCACGCAATCAGATCTGTGGGCAGCACGTTACAGAGCAGGAGGAGCGGAGCGGAATGATATATAGTTTTGTGGGAAATGATTCCGTAGAATGTATTTTCTATATTTATATCTTTGCTCATTCTATGATTAGGAGTCCAGTGGGGGGTCCTATTAGTGATTGACAGCCTTCTCTGTATAGGTACTGCATGTAGACAAAGATAGTGTCAATCACTAATAGGACCACCCACTGGACTCCTAATCATAGCTCCTCCTACTCAATACCATGCTGCTAGCAGATCAGACGCCACGTTCAATGTGACATATTCCCCTTAAAGTAGTCCTCAAGTTCAGTTGCATTATTTTATGGCACATACATCATAGCATATAATTTATAATATCAATTTTATCTTATATTGTACCGGTGGTAATGGTTATGTTTGACATCATTTTTTATGTCTTCTATGAATTTTATCTAACAAAAATAGTTAATGCGGTTCTCCAATCCTACAGTTTTCAAACCAGTCCCTGGATCTGAATACTTTTGTAATTGCATGTAATTAAACATTTAGCATAGCCTCTGAGTTATTCACTGAAATCTATCTGTATAGCGCCACCTGCTGTTTGCTCTTTTTCTAATTTCTCTGACCTGCTCACTGAGGTGGACGGACATGCTCAGTTCCATCCTTCAGCTGAAGTAGAAAGGACATCATTTAATATATGATATTGGATTTCATTTTTTTTACATTAATCATGGGGCAACCCCTTTAAATAACTTTTTTTTTGTTTTATCTGTTTTGCCATTTACTTCATAAAGCTTTATTTTTTTGCCATTTGAGGACTTTTAATTTTTCATTATTTTACATATTAATCCTGCGTATATAAAATGAACAGGCACATGTACACACTTCAGTTATTCCCATCAGTAATTGTGAGCGAAAACCAGGTGCGGGTCAAAAACACGGAACAGGAGGAAATCTTTCTATCATACCTGATCTCTCTGGAGGCTTCACTACTGGTTTTGGCTCACAATACCTGACGGAAATAACTGACCAAATAACTGGTGTGAACTCAGCCCTATAGGAGCCAATGGCTGAAGGCTCATTCGGCCAGCAGCTATTCTCTCTAACTCCCCTATACAAATGCCTTCTCTGAGTTTGGCCGAATGTGCCAGGGGAGAAAGGGACATAAGCTTATCTCTTGTGGGAAACAAGGATTGGACGTGTTGAAATCCAACAGCCCGATCCTTCTTTTAAACGAACATCTTCTGTGGAGGAGAATCAGGAGACTCCCCCTCACCCTCATCCACCTGAAAATGACGTTCCTCTAATGTGTATGGGCATCTCAAGATATGTCCAAGGCATCATGTGAAGAGTCTTGAGGGGTATTTGTCAGCCACAAATGATCAAAATGTTAAGGATTATGGTGGTTTTATTATTATTTTTGTATATATAGCTATTATCACATAAATATAAATTTTTAAACAGTGAAACAAATACAAATGGCGAACTAAGGCAACATTAATGAAAGAATAAATGTTCTGTGTAGAGCGAATAGAAGTTAATGAAGTGGACTTCGATACGAATTTCAGGGAAATTTAGATTTGCCGCAAAGCCGAATTTCCTTGTGCTTCGTGGTAACAAATTGAATTTCATATCATACACCTCATCTATTTGAGTGTGAAGAGGCCTCTGCGGCCATCTTGCTTGAAGATCCCATGCGAATGACGTATGACGTCACCAAGCCAGAAGACATGATGATGTCATCACGCGCTGCAAGAGATTTCGCGCTGGATCTTCTAGCAAGATGGCGACGAAGGCCTCTTGCCGCTCAAATGGATGAGGTATGTATAAAGCAACCCCTAAAATGCTTTAGTATTGATCTCAGATGCCGCGATCAGCGATGGACACTGCATCTGAGGGGTTCAATGATGGGGGCGGCGCAATCGCCCCCGTCATTGAACTTCGTGATGAAGTAATTCGTCATAAAGTAAATTCGGCGAAGCAGCGGAATTAAATTTTTAAGAACTTCGCTCATCTCTAAATAAATGAATGGACGAGCAGAGGATATACAGTATGTCTCGTTTTATTGAAAATACTTTTTTTAATGCTGAAAACCTAACATAAAAGCAAAAATTGTGGTATCTACTGGATCACAGCATTAATACCCACAGAATGATCTGCTTATCTATATATGAATACTCCGATACTCCATTCTAATCTGATATATCTATCGTGGCAGTAAGACAGTGTGGGCTCAGTACTGCCTAGCCTCTGCCCGTGACAATTCACCCGAGTATCAGGCTGGATGTTGGGATCGTGTTGCCTGACAACCCTATATGTGTTTTAGGTAGAGTCTCCATAGCCACACGACTGGGGGCACAGCTGTTTAGCTCACAGCTTTATTGCTACTAGGTAGAGAGCAGAGATGAGCGAAATGATTCTACAGAATCGATCTGTCCAATCAGCAGAGCTGCTAGAATCCATTTGTCCAATCAGCAGGGTTTATGCAAATGAAGTAGCCCTGCTGATTGGGTAAACTGATTCTAACAGCCCTGCTGATTGGCCAATCGATCCATCTCAGCCTGCTTTACTAATCAGATTTTTCTAAAAATAAGGAGGAGAACTAGAAAACAGATATAACCATGTGCTGCAGGGTACAGTCCGGCACCTGTACACAACAAGGATCCTTACAGAGCCTGAAATCCTATGGCATCAGTCTAATACTCTTTAAGGATATGATAATTCACCATATCGTGGAGAAAGGTAGGACTTCATCGGACAAGTATTTTTGCAGGTCAGTCTGAGGATCATCAAGGTCTAAACTAAGAAAACTGGAGACCAGCTTCTGACACCTGAAATGAAAGCAAACGAAAGCATGCGAGGTGAGCTGGAAGAGCGAGAACGCATGCAGACAAGGTCAGATCATTACATCAATCTGTCTAGTCCCACAGGCATATGGATCCTGAAAAGTGGAGCTTCTTCTGCCAACTTGTACTGTTTGAAAATGGGTTTTGCAAACCAGAAAACTCCTTTAAAGGGCATCTGTCAGCAGATTTGTACCTCTGACACTGGCTGACCTGCTGCATGTGTGCTTGGCATCTGAAGACATCTGTGTTGGTCCCATGTTCATATGTGCCCGCATTGCTGAGAAAAATTATGTTTTAATTATATATAAATGACATTCTAGGAGCAATGGGGGTGTTGCCGTTACACCTAGAGGCTCTGCAACTGCTGCACCCTCTCCACTTTGATTACCAGGGCCAAGCATTATGATGTTTACACTGCCTGGCCCTGTCAATTATAGTGCAGGGGACATGGCAGTTGCAGAGAGAGCAGAGCCTCTAGGTGTAATGGTAATGCCCCTGTTGCACCTAGAGGATAATTTGCATATATTAAAACATAATTTTTCTCAGCAATGCGGGCACATATAAACATGGGACCAACACAGATGCCTTCAGCTGCCAAGCGCACATGTAACAGGTCAGAGGTACAAAACTGCTGACGATGCCTTTTAAATACCGGTATGGCGAATGCTGGCCAAATACATAGGATAACTGTTAGCTTATAATAATTGATCCATGTTATAAGAAGTGATTAATACTGAGATCCCGGGATGTTCCTGTGCCTCTCAGTTACAATAAAAGCGTTCTGGCACCTCTTCACCAGCGACATTCTTCACCAGGGTGTTACAGATGCCGATCCCACATCACATGTGAACTGTATACATAATCATTCTCTGTTGGTTAAAGATACATTGATATTTCCCTTACTTGTCCATTTTCTCTTGCTTAGCTGCTTGATCAAGGCATTGGATGGCGTGTCCTCTCCGAAACAGCTCTGAAACCTTAGGTTCAAAATTGAGAATGTAATGAGACTTTTACATAAACTTCTAGATTGGAGAACAAATTGATTTATAATGGCTCCATCACGGCTCCTGTGCAGAAGACATGACACCAGTCTGAACAAAGCCTTGCAGGTTCTCTAGTACCCCGACACTAAAATGAAACATGCATAATTTCCTATTTGAAGGGCTCAATATATGGTGGCCCTCTCCTCCTCCATGATATGGACGTCTTAGCTGGGACTCCCACCTACCGGATATGTATGGACACCCCTTTAAAAATTATTCACGCATTATATATCACACTACTAATTGTCGGTGTTTACTGCCTACTTAATAGAATGGACCTGACCTGCAGTATTTAAGAGGCTGTGGCTGAAGCCTCGTCATTTAGTGGTCGGATGC
Source organism: Bufo gargarizans (assembly GCF_014858855.1). Classification (NCBI taxonomy): domain Eukaryota; kingdom Metazoa; phylum Chordata; class Amphibia; order Anura; family Bufonidae; genus Bufo; species Bufo gargarizans. The sequence goes on from NC_058088.1 coordinate 11,464,928, forward strand.
CCACTAATCACATATTGATGGCCCATCCTAAAGATGTACCATCAATGTAAACTTACCTTGAGTGATTTTACATCAACCCTTATGAGGGTTATCCATATTGATGGCCTATCCTTAGTAACCGAATCAAGCCGGTGGGAGTCTGACCCCCGGCACCCCTACCGATCAGCTGTTTGATGGGGCTGCGGCTCTTGCACAGCTGTTGTTGCCTCTTCATTGTAAACCAAGCACAGTGTCATACATTGTATTGTGGCTCAGTTCCTTTGACTTGCATGGGACTGAACTGCAGAAAGGCAATGTGACTGTAAAGCATGACGCCATGGGCCTAGGAAGAGCCTGAAGCACTCACATAAGCTCCAGGGGCGGATTGGCCATAGACCATACAGGGAAATTTCCCGGTGGGCCGATGCCCAGGGGGCCAACCAAGATCTCCTGATGGCCCAGGCTAGGTACATAATTATCTGAAGCGCAACGGTCGCAGTTGCCCTCCTGAACAACTGTATTACCATCCTTAGGACGCTGATACATTTAAATATTGTGGTATCCGATTCTGCTGGGGCGGTACTTTGTGCTGCACAATGGTACTGCAGCCCCTGTCTACTTCTATTGTCCCTGCCTACTTATGTTGCCCTGTCTTCTATCAATTTTGTCCCACCTAACGCGGAACCACTTTGTTTTTTTTCCAGGGTCACTTTAATTTCCCAATCCGCACCTGATAAGCACTGTGAACTCTTCCAACTGCTGATCGCCGAAGGGGTTGTGAGCTGAACTATTGGTGACCCATCCTTAGAATAGGTCAGTGGTGGCGAACCTATGGCACGGGTGCCAGAGGCAGCACTCGGAGCCCTCTCTGTGGGCACCAACACCCTGGAAAAAGTCTGAGTGTACCAATATGCCTTAGACCTTTCCTGCCATTCATCAGCGCAGGACGCACCATGAACAGCACAGGCAGCGCACTGAATGTAGACAGGCTATTATAGCTACTACATGATAAAGTACATGAAAGATATACTATATTGGACTGTAGGATTCAGGTTAACTCGCCACGTTGGCACTTTGCGATAAATAAGGGGTTTTGGGGTTGCGGTTTGGGCACTCGGTTTCTAAAAGGTTCGCCATCACTGGAATAGGTCATCAATATCTAAATCCCAGACCACACCTTTAAGAACAGTTAGTACTTTACCTCCACTCCTCTCTTGATGATTTCTTCTGGCATACCAGCCATAGATGCCACCCTGGCTGCCTGGCTCACTTCAGAAACGCCATCTTTAAGCTGGTAGAAAAAGATGAGTTCCTCCCCGTCCAGACACCACTCAAGCGTCTGTAGAGAATACAGGGAGACTATCGAAACTAGGCCAAAGCAAAGGACAAGGAGCTCAGCATGGCAATCAGTTGGGTCTCAGCTCTCGTTTTGTTCCGAGACGCTTTTAGAAATAAAAGACTCAATCTTTTTTCCTTTACATCAGTTCTTATAGATCTTCTCCAGTGTGTGTAAGTGAATGTGGCGAAAGTTAATAGGTCCACTACATCCAAAACACCCACAGTGTAGGGGCCACCTGTCCTATATGCGATAGGGGTCAAGTGAGGTCTGGGTCAGGAGCTAAGATCGTGACCACCAAGATCTTCCTGCTACCTGCAGTAAGAATGAATGGCGTGTCTTACCTGATAATGCACTATGGGACTTTCTGGGAGTATTTTCAGCTGAATCAGACTGTGGAAGTTAGTAGAAAGTAATATATAGGGACAGGAAGAGTCCTGCTTTATCCAGTGTCTGAGAGTGGCAGCTAAAAGGGAAAGGCCGTCCACCTGGAGAGACATACATACATCTTCTATCATAAGTAACATCTGCCTGCTTTATCTATCTACAGTGGCATGCCAAAGTTTGAGCATCTATGGTGTTAGTTATTACTAAAATTACTGTTACTTTGAGCTGTTAAAGGGGTTATCCCATAAGTAATGTAAACATTGAAAATCATATAGTACATGGCATTCTCTTTCTAACAAAGCTAGAACCAGCCCTGCACCTCACATGGATCCAGAGATCTCCCCATTCACTGCTCTGCTAGATTTATATCAAGCTGAAAGCTCAAGGGGAGTGTCTTTTCTATTGCAGCTTAGGGGGCGTGTCAATGCTCTCCCTATCACAGCTCAGGGGGCGTGCCCATGTTCTCCCTATCACAGCTCAGGAGACAGTTGAAGGATGAAACTGAGCATGTGCGGCCACCTCACTGAGCAGGACAAAGAAATAAGAAAAAACAGCGTAGATACATTTTATTGAATAACTCAGTGGCTATGCTAAACTTTTAATTACATGAAATTACTAAAGTATTCAGATCCAGGTGCTGGTTTGAAAACCCCTTTAAGCAAGTTAAAGAGGAAATGATCTCCAAAAGGCATAAAGTTAAAGATGAATGTTTTCAACATTTTAAGCAATATATCTGAACTATTTTGGTTTTGTACAATTTAAGAGTGAAAAATAGAAAGTATGTAAACCCAATGTCACGGTGGGGAGTGGGGAAAACCCCCCACCGTACAATGTAAAGGTATAAAGGGGAAGCAGCTAGGCCAGGAAGCTGGAATCAAGGAGCAGGTCACCTCCTATAGCGTCCCTAATCCTCACCCTAACTTCTTACCGTATGAGCGGACCTGGATGGTGGGACGGCACATACCAGGATACCTATGGCCTTGAGTTGCCCTGATAATCCCTCACATAGAAGTAGGGGAGAGACAACCTGTTCTTCTCAGACATGAATGAACAGAAGTCTCAAATGGCCTAGCAGCAGGGAAAAGGGAAGCCCATACACAACTAGAGGATCGGCAGGTAAGAACAACAAGACTACTCACTTACCTGCTGAAGCCTCCACAACTGGAACCCGTGCATAAGTACAGGAGCCCAAACACAGCAGGTCACAGTACAAACTACCACACAGGAATTCAGCAGGCCAACTCTGCCAGAGTCCCCCATGCTCACACAGTGCATGGCAGCCCAAAGCAGCGCTGCATACAGGCTTATGGTACACCCCTCCGGGAAACCAGCCCCCTCACGGAGGTAACACAAAGGGAAACGTCTTGCACACATGTAGGGACAAACACCAACAACATCCCAGACATGCAACAACAAACAAGACGTACAACAAACCTCCAACTCAAACCCTCACCATAAACAACACACCAGGAGGGGAAGAAAGACAAGGAGGAAACACACAAACTGGGAAGACCTTGATGACCACAAGGGTGGCCCTCACTGGACAGATGGTAAAACCAGGAGCAGGGAACCACCAGCACACACCAAGCGTGGAGGAACACAGAGCTACAGGCTTCCAGCAGAAGCTAAATAGCCCAAAGTGACCACACCTAATCAGGGGTTTAACCCTTACAGTACCAGACAGGGGAAGGCTACAACTTAAAGGGGAAGTGCACACACAAGCCACCACGTTGCCACCAGCAACAGCATGCGTGGCAACCATGTCACGGCGCACACAGCCAAAGCCTAGACACTGCCACCACATGTCATAACAGCAACACGTTGCCACCGGCAACAGCATGCTTGGCAACCATGTCACGGCGCACACTGCAAAGGCCGTGACACCCAAGGAGATTTCAGTCCTCAGATAAACGTGGTCTCAGACCTCAAATAGCCGTTTGGGTTAAGATTTGATCACAATCATCGTTAGGAAAGGCCAGGTGATGCACATTCCAAACCTTTATAAGTATCCACACTCCTCTAACCTTGTCCCAAAAATTCTGAAGTTTGCAAAAGAACATCTACACAAGCCTGGTGCATTTTGGAACAAGTCCCGTGGACCAATGAGGTTCAAATAGAACTCTTTGACCACAATGCGCAAATGTTTGTATGGAGAAAAAAGGGAACAGAATTTCATGAAAGGAACACCTCTCCAACCAGAGCTGAACTCGGACATACCCATAATTTCACCCAGGCAGCCCCCCTGATCTTAGCAGCGGAGTATTTCATGCTCCGATGCTCTCCCTTGCCCTGTGCTGGATCGTGCAGGGCAAAGGCTCTTTTATTTACAATAACACACTGCCGGGCGGAGGCTTCCACCCAGCAGTGTGTTCGGTGACGTCACCGGCTCTGATGGGCGGGCTTTAGCGCTGCCCTAGCCGTTTTACAGTGTCGGTGACATCACAGGGCTCACTGCTGGGCGGAAGCCTCCGCCTGGCAGCCCTATGGAGAGCCCGGTTCGTCACAGGAACTCCAGAAAATGCCTTTGCCCTGCGCGATTTAGTGCAGGGCAAAGGAGAACATCGGAGCATGAACTGCTCTGATGCTCAAGTCAGGGGGTTGCCTGAGTGAAAATGGGGATATGTCCTAGTTCAGCTCTGAATCCGGAGAACCCCTTTAAGCATAGGGGTGGATGAATCCTGCTTTGGGGTTGTGTTGCACCCAATGGCATGGGGAACATTTCACAGATAGAGGAAATAATGGATTCCATGAAATGGAAGCAAACACCAACTGTAAAAAAGCTGAAGTTGAAGAGAGAACGACTTCTACACGTGAATAATGATCCTAAATACACCTCAAAATCCACAATAGACGACCTCAAAAAGCTCAAGCTGAAGGTTTTACAATGGCCCTCACAGTTCCCTGATCTGAACATCATAAAAAATCTGTGGATAGACCTCAAAAGAGCAGTGTCTACACTACTGGAAAATGAAAAAAGGATATCTATCTATCTATCTATCTATCTATCTATGCAGTTAATTGTCAGTTCACTATGCAAGAATAGGGAACATCAGTGACATTTCTTACCGTATTGGTCCCTTTTCCAAATTCATCTATTAAAATAAGTGAACTTCTAGTTGCATTATTCACTGCTCTTGCAACCTAAATAAAGTAAATGGTTGTGATAACAATAAATTAATGGAAGTGCCAACTTTTCCAGTATATTTCTATAGCGACTAGGGATGAGTGAATCGACTTCGGATGAAACATCCAAAGTCTATGCGCGTAAAACTTTGTTTGAATACTGTACGTAGCGCGCTCTCCATACAGTATTAGAATGTATTGTCTCCGATAAACCGAAGTTATAACTTCGCAAAGTCTCCTGAGACTTCGGGTAATAACTTCAAAACTTAATTTCTACTGTTAAAATTATTTTCCCGAACTCTGGTTCAGCTACAAGGTACCACTTGGAACCGAAACGGAGTTCGGAAAAAGGTTTTTAACAGTAGAAATTCATTTTTGAAGTTATTGCCTGAAGTCTCGCGAGACTTCACGAACTAATAACTTCAGCTCATCTTAGCTCAATACATTCTAAAACTGTATGGAGCACTCGCTTTATTTACTTTTAGATTGTTTATGTTTATTATCAATTTATAATAAATGTTATAATGAAAGTTCCATGTGACCCCCCATTTTAGAGTGCCTGCCCTCTCTATTACAGTATTCAAACAAAGTTTTATGCGAATCGGCTTCGGATGTTTCATCCAAAGTTGATTCAGTCATCTCTAATAGCGACAATGCATGTAAAATAAAAAAGTTGCTTGTTTAGTAATATTTTATGTATGCAGACCTATGTGCACCCATACTGCAGGGATCAGACTACACAGGGTTTGTTTGCAGTCTGTAACCATGGATACACATAGACCTGCAAAGTTGCTGTAGAAACAAAATGACAAGTTGTGATGCAGTTCTCTGCATGCAGCACAGATTTCCTGGTTTATGTGATATTTTGTCCATGTGAGTTCTTTTATATAGGAAAAACAATTTTCCCTTCATATAAACGCGTATGTGAACATTTCCATTCTTTGAAAACCGGTATAGGCTGTACTCATAGAACATGTATGTAGTGAACACAAGGGTGATTCACAATGCCTGCGGTTTGCAGGTCTTCAAAGAATTCACCCACCAGTGAACGGCTCCGAGTGTTACTACAGGCTGAAGCTAGATGGATAGTGAGAACGAGAGCTTTAGGACCCTGCGGACGGATGGACAGAAATGTTCTATCTTCTTTTCTCTGATTAGCTTTGTTTTTACTATAGGTAATTTTTGCAATATGACTGCAATTATTCTCTTTTTTTTTTTTTTTTAATGTTTGGTTAATATCAGTGTGAATGTATAACACAAGTAGCGATATAGTACACCTGTGAATCAGGCGGTGTGAGATTCAAAAGGACGTGCTTACGCCCATCCCACTTAGGCCTTGAGAAAACGGCGCACGATGAGAAACGGCCGTAGGCCGAGGATTTGTGCTACATCGTTACCTCCCTGTATCGTGCACTTCAATTTAAAAAAGATACTTGGCAAGTCGGGTGAGTGCCGTGGATATGTTTCTTCACTCTGGATTAGCGTTGGTAGATCCAACTTTGGACGAATCCGAATGTTTGTGATTCTTTCACTAAGCAGTAAGAGTTCCCGATCACCGTACCTGTATTACACAGTATGGGCTCCTCCTGTGGCCGCATGAATGTGAGTCTCGCAAATGCGCCATCGCTGTAACTAACTGTATTACACAATGAATACAAACCTAGATTCATTATGGATTGCAGTACAACCAACGACTCTGGGTTTATATACGTTGTGTAATACACTTCGGCATGCGCCGCCACTCACAGTAATGGTACATACTCGACACTCATATAGGCTCGTGTTACTGGCGGCCATCTTCATGCGGCCACAGCGGAGCTTATTTCACGCCCCAGAGTGGCATTACCACCTTTGAACCCCGCTACTGTCTTTATTGGTTAACCTCATTTCATCATGTGTATTTATTTCAGGTTTAAACACTGTGCATTTCTATGTTTGAAACTGTTATGTTAACATGTGATATACCTGGTTCACCAGTAGGTGGCAGCAAGCATGGCAGAGATACAGTTAGAGAGAATGGAACCCTTCTTTACATTCTAACTCTCCCTCTAAGGAGGGGAGGGGGCTAGTTAGTTAGAAGTCAGTCTAACTCACCCCCAGCTAGGGGAAGGGTGTGCACAAGGTGCACGTCCCTGCTGGACATGCCCCAGCCAAGCAAAGCGAGCCAGCTAGAGCACCTTCAGCTCTGCTGGATATAGAGGACACAGCTTGGAGCCTCATGAGCCAGGAGGAATTTTCCCTGGACAAAACTAGAGACAGACCAGACTAGAAAGTGAAGTACGGCATAAAGAAGAAGCTGAGTTCTATAGCCAGCCTGTAAGTACAGCAGAGCCAGAGAGGAACAGATGTAGCAGAGAGGAGTTTGCCTGCCACAGTTTTAATGCCAAAGCCTGCTGGGACCAAAACAAAGTTTTAAGATTGTTTCTGATGAACGTTTACCAAAAGCCAACACCTTGGGTCCAGTCGTATACAGGTAGGAGCACCGTGACACGTGCACAAAACATTAAGGGACATTATAGGCCACCCTATACCACTCGGCCATTCCTACATCTGGGTAATAACACCATTTCTTGAAGGCACTCTGTCCCGTTGTTGCTTCATTGCAACTGGCGTCACAAAACACTTATCTCCTCTTAAAGGGACCCCTTGTGGACCGCATTGTTGCACTTATACTGTATAATTCCGATTCAGCGATCGGGAACTCACGCTGATTACTGAAAGAATCACAAAGATTCACATTTGTCCAAAGCAGGACAAATCCAAATCTACCAATCTAAGGCCTAGTTCACACGAACGTTTTTTTTGCGGGTGTACGGGCCGTTTTTTTGTGTTCCATATACGGTCCGTATACGGAACCATTCATTTCAATGGTTCCGCAAAAAAAACGGAATGTGTTCCGTATGCCTTCCGTTTCCGTTTTTCCGTTTTTCCGTTCCGTTGAAAGATAGAGCTTGTCCTATATTTGGCTAGGTCTACACGACGACAGTTGTCGCGCGACATTTTGTTGCACCAATGTCGCGCGACAATTTTTATAATGGCAGTCTATGGTGTCGCACTGCAACATGCGACATGCTGCGACTGCGACGCGACAGTCGCAGAAAATCCATTCAAGATGGATTTTTCTGCGACTGTCGCGTCGCAGTCGCAACATGTCGCATGTTGCAGTGCGACACCATAGACTGCCATTATAAAAATTGTCGCGCGACATTGGTGCAACAAAATGTCGCGCGACAACTGTTGCGCCCTATCTGTCGCGCGACTTTTTGTCGCGCAACAAATGTCGTCGTGTAGACCTAGCCTTTGGCCGTAAATCACGGGTCGTGGCTCCATTCAAGTCAATGGATCCGCAAAAAAAACGGAACACATACGGAAATACATCCGTATGTCTTCCGTTTCCGTTCCGTTTTTTCTGAACCATCTATTGAAAATGTTATGGCCAGCCCAATTTTTCCTATGTAATTACTGTAAACTGTACATGGCATACGGAAAAACGGAACGGAACAACGGAACGGAAACGGAAACACAACGGAACTCAAAAACGGAACAACAGATCCGTGAAAAACAGACCGCAAAAAACTATAAAAGCCATACGTTCGTGTGAACTAGGCCTAACTAATTTGGATGTAGTGTCTTTTTTTCAAAAGCCCAATAAAATGTAGTGAAAAATGTCTCAAGCTGCTTTATGTGAATATGACTTAGGCCTCATGCACACGACCGTTCCGTTTTTTGTGGTCCGCAAACAACGGAAGCCGCCCGTGTGCCTTCCCCAATTTGCGGAACGGGCGGCCCATTGTAGAAATGCCTATTCTTGTCCGCAAAACGGACAAGAATAGGACATGCTATATTTGTTGGGTGGGGACACGGAGTGCTGTCCACATATTTTGCGGCCCCTTTGAAGTGAATGGGTCCGCACCCGAGCCGCAGTTTTTGCGGTTTGGATGCGGACCCAAACAGCGGTCGTGTGCATGAGGCCTTAAAGGGGTATTCCCATCTCAGACAATGGGGGCATATCGCTAGGATATGCCCCCATTGTCTGATAGGTGGGGGTCCCAACTCTGGGACCCTCATCTATCTCTTAAACGAAGCCTAACACGAGGCCGGCAAAGTGGTGGCCAGTGGTGCCGGGTCCGGTCACCACCAAGCCTTCCTATTGGCCCAGAATCCCCATAGAAATAAATAGGAGCACACTGCGCTTGCGTGGCCACCACTCCCATTCATTTCTATGGGGACGAGGGAATTTTAAGTGGCCCCATAGAAATGAATGGTGGGCAGCCACGCATGCACGGTGCGCCCTCTGGGGCTTTGCCAGCTCTGTTTACGATACAGGTGGGGGTCCCAGAGGTGGGACACGCACCTATTAGGCAATAGGGGCATATTCTAGAGATATGCCCCCATTGTCTGAGATGACACAACCCCTTTAATAGGGTTTTCGGTAATTAAGATTTTTTAGCCAGTGCCTGCTGTCTGCCCCGTGTAACAGAAGATTCATACTTCCAGGCTACCTCTGTTGTGTCCATCTTCCGGTTTTTGCGCGGTTTTCTTTCGGTGGTGCATGGGCTTTAGCGTGACATGCTGCTTGTGCCTACATCACCGCTGACACTAGTCATTGGCTGGAGCAGTGCACGTGACCATGCCCATGCACCGCCAGATGAGAGTCAGAGCAGAGGCAGCGTGGAGGACCAGAGCGGTGTGTAGCAGGAGAGCAGGAATTTTCGGTTTCAGGGGGGCGACTGTGGGCACATGCTACAAAAGCTTAATTACCAAAAACCCTTTTAAATAATTGAATATAAAAAATTTGCAAGATTTTAAGCTGGAAATAAAAAGAAAAATTAAACTTACAAACCTGGTTTAAGTCAATCATGAAAGTGGACAAGCCGAGAGACACAGATTCACGTGTCTGTAAACGAGTAAAGATTCCATCGACGGGGCCGATTTCAGCATAAGAGGCAGGGACATAACTTCCAATCATAGCCATGAAGACAATGAGACCCACCTGGGATTAAAAGTAGACGGTCAGTCAGGGCTAGAGACAGAGTGTGCAACTGCATGGGGCCCTGAACTGCTACCGGCAGCCAACACTAGGGGGAGCTCACTGCAGATGGATTTATTCAGGCCCCTTTGAGCTCTATACTAGTTGTATAAATCCATATGCAGTTAGCTCCCCCTAGTGGTCGCTGCCTACAAGAAAAATTCTATCATTTTTCAAAGTTGGAAAAAAATCTCACCTATACCGATATATTGAAATGAATAAAACATCCCTGTCTGTTCTTAGCATACATTTCTATAGAGTTCTGTACCTCTAGTCTGCATGTACATTTAATGCACGGTATATGTTCTGTTATGTCTTCTGCCATTTTCGCAGTACCTGTTTCAGATATACACTCTTCCCACATGAGTTGGGTCCTGTCAAAATTTTGATCCTCCTCTCTTTTTCTCCAATCATGGTTGGGTTTGGGACAAAAGTTCCGGAGCAAAATACCAAAAGGGGGTGTCTGCGAGAGAAAAAGTAGAGTAAAGCAAAGACTCTATGGCGATGGTACATAATAGCGTGAGACCTGGTGGATCCCCCCCACCTCCTCACCTGCCCTCTTTTATATTAATGATGCTGTTTGACGTGTAACAAGGACGGACGTATCCGTACTCCCGAGCAGAGACAGCCATGGCGAGAAGAGCATCCAGCTGCCCGATGTAATCAATCACATCTTGTAAAACAGCGGACCTTTCCAGGATCAGTGTCTGCAACTGATGCATGATCATGGTCTCGTGATCTGTGGACGACCCACACGTGTTACATACACTCATACATATCCAATGGCTTGTGGCATTACTGATACCCATCCATCACTGCAGTTACATCATCTCCATTTGTGCACCAAAATCCCGCATTTACAATTCTGCCGGTCATCATTGGAGACAGTCAACAAGCTTGTTGTCAGATGCCACATACCAGCTTAGCTGAGCTCCTATACTGCACAGGGGTACTGAGTTGTTCCTCCCTCTGATTACTGTGCAGTGTCTGGTGTAAAGAGTACACTTCCCAGGATACAAATCAGGGTCAGTACAGGATAAGTAATGTATGTACACAGTGACTGCACCAGCAGAATAGTGAGTGCAGCTCTGGAGTATAATACAGGAGGTAACTCAGGATCAGTACAGGATAAGTAATGTATGTACACAGTGACTCCACCAGGAGAATAGTGAGTGCAGCTCTGGGGTATAATACAGGATGTAACTCAGGATCAGTACAGGATAAGTAATGTAATGTATGTACACAGTGACTCCACCAGCAGAATTGTGAGTGCAGCTCTGGAGTACAATATAAGATGTAAGTCAGGATCAAGGTATTTAATGTCATGTGTGTTCAATAGATTATGGGGGTTATTTCCGAACTTATATACGCCAGGTCTGCGACCTTTTCCTGCTCAAAAAATGGCGGTCTTAATAAATGACCCCTATATCTCTATGGGAACTATAAAGAGGTGTTAAGAGGCGAATATGTACCCTGGTTAGCAATAATAAGTCAGCAGCCGCTGCTTGCCAATAGAGGAGTGTAAGCTGTGGTTTATTTCCGGCCTGAGGCCTTCATTTAGGAGTACAGTACTGACAGCCTGTTAGACTAACTGACTCCACAATGTCCCAAATATGTGCGACGCCCTTACAAATGCTGATCAGACGCCTGACCTCTTATATCACAGTGGAGATCCCCCAGAACGCTATCCAGCTCTCGGGTCCGTGCACTTCTGTAATGAAGTCGATCGCCTGACAGAAACTGCTCAGAATAAAAGAAAATACAAAAAAAATAAAGATAACAGGCAGATAATTGAGATGTGAATGAAACTTTTTACTCCCCCTGTATACCCCAGATCTCCAGGTGCCACCGTGCCAGCATGGCTCATTCTTGTAGTCATTTTGTAAATAAAAATTTAATGCATCGCAAATTACTGCAGAATTGTTTAAGATTAACAGCAAAGAAGACATAGAATACCGGAGGAACCAACAGTATAAGGGCTCGTTCACACGACCGTACCATTTTTTACGGTCCGCTAATTGCGGATCTTCAAAAAACAGATTCCGCCCGTGTGCCTTACGCAATTTGCGGAACAGAACAGGAGGCCCATCATAGAAATGCCTATTCTTGCCCGCAAAACGGACAATAATAGGACAGGACTCATAATTTTTGCGGGGCCACGGAACGGAGCAACGGATGCGGACAGCACACAGAGTGCTGTCCGCATCTTTTTCAGGCCCATTGAAATTATTGGTTCCGTATACGGACCGTATGCGGAACGCAAAATACGTTTGTGTGGACGAGCCATAAATGCGAGACTATGGAGCTCTCTGCCTGAGGAGGTGGTGATGGTGAGTACAATAAAGGAATTCAAGAGGGGCCTGGATGTATTTCTGGAGCGTAATAATATTACAGGCTATAGCTACTAGAGAGGGGTCGCTGATCCAGGGAGTTATTCTGATGCCTGATTGAAGTCGGGAAGGAATTTTTTATTCCCCTAAAGTGGGAAAAATTGGCTTCTACCTCACAGGTTTTTTTTTTGCCTTCCTCTGGATCAACTTGCAGGATGACAGGCCGAACTGGATGGACAGATGTATTTTTTGGGCCTTATGTACTGTTACTATGTAAATGATATATTCACTCTTGACAGCAGAGGGCAGCACAGTAATGAGACTAGCCGCCATCCACTACATGTATGCGATACACAGTGGCAGAGATTTACTAACCCGATATAGACGATGTTAGCTTAGAGTACTTTCACACTTGTGTTAGAGGATTCCGGCAGGCAGTTCCGTTGCCGGAACTGCATGGCGGATAGAGAAGTCCGTATGCAAACGGATAGCATTATTTTCCGGATCCGGCTGACAAATGCATTGAAATACCGGATCCGTCTCTCCGGTGTTATCCGGAAAAACGGATTTAGTATTTTTTTTTCCCGCATTTTTAAAAGTCTGCACATGCGCAGACCTGTAAACCGGATCTGTTTTTCCAGAACACTCCCGCATTAACACATTTCAATGGAAATGAATGCCAGATCCGGCATTCCGGCAAGTGTTCCAGAATTTTGGCCGGAGAAAATGCCGCAGCATGCTGCAGTATTTTCTCCAGCCAAATACCGTAAGAGGGACTGAACTGATGCATCCTGAACGGATTGATTTCCTTTCAGAATGCATTAGGATAAAACTGCAGCGTTTTTTCCGGTATTGAGCCCCTAGGACGGAACTCAATACCGGAAAATTTTTACGCTAGTGTGAAAGTACCCTTAGCCGTGCCGTGTAGACCTGCACCAGGTTTATCACAGGGGCTCAGGCTGGAGGATAAATCTGGTGCAGGGACAGACACGTTTGTCTAACTGTATAACAACTACTGGTTGGTTTAGTCCGAGACAGAATTTTACACCAGAATTGTGGTGCAGTTTTGAAGCAAAGATCATATGGTAAAGCATGCCCCTTTTCCATGAAACCTTTCGCCCTTCCCATGAACCCCATCCCCTTTTTGAGCGAGTTGTAGAAACCATAGTTGCACCGAATTATGTCAATTTGCGCCACTTTCTAGGTGCGGTAAAAAATGAGTAAATCAGGGACAATATATGTGACGCACGCAGCATAATCATAAATCCTAAAACCAGTAAGGTCCCATTCACAGGAATGTAAGGCATCCGTGCCCGTATTGCGGACCGGCAATACACGGGCACCGGCCATGTGTACTCCATGCTGCAGATGAGGACCCATTGACTTGAATAGGTCAGTGATCCACAAGATATGACGAAAGATAGGACATGTTCTATCCTTTGGAGAGTGGAGGCGCGAATTGGAAGTCCACAGACACTCGGAAGCGCTTCCGTGGCTTTAGGGCTCCGTGCCTCTGCACCGCAAAAGATAAAGCATGTCCTGTCTGTTGCCTATCTTGCGGATCGTGGACCCATTTAGGTCAATGGGTCCGCACCGCAATACAGGATTCACATGGCCGGTGCCCGTGCATTGCAGACCGCTATTTGCAGTCCGCAACATGGACACGGCGACCTTGCGGTTGTGTGAATAAGCCCTAAGGGGACGTGCACACAACGGATTTTACCGCAGAATTTTCGAATGTCAAAATTCCACAAAAACCCGCCAGCTGCTGTGTCCTTTCTGTCTTCCATGCAACCCAGTAGGAAGCAGAGCTGAGGATTGCAGAGCGACGGCTTATAGCGTGATCCTCAGCGCAGCCTCTCATTGAAATTAATGGAAGGCAGAAGGGACGTGGTTGCCGGCGGGTTTTCAGCAAAATTTTGACGTGGCTGTCCGCGCCAAAAATCCACTGTAAGATCTGTTGTGTGAAGGTCCTCTTGGAGTTTTGCTATTGGCAAAACTGAAGACGAAAGGAGTAAACTTCTCACCATGAAATCCAGACCATCGATCTCAAAGTCCGTCTTGTCCTGCATGGACGGGAGGCGCTTGATGGAAAGAAGGAATCCAATCTATAGGAATAAGATGGTTCGTGATGCCGATACCAGAGATCGACTACAGACGGTTCTGTGTGTAATGAAATGCTGTTTTCTAAGATACTTCTTTTATATCAAGACTGTAAGGCCGGTTTGACACAAAGGGGGTCATTTACTAAAGACCGGCGTTTCACAGGTTAATTCTCACCCATTTAAATTTGTCATTTCTGCTGTCCATTAACCAGAACTGAAATTTACCCCAGACAGTTTTTTTGTGGGACAGGTTATATGTTTGATTGGCACCATTTAATATTGCATACGATGTAGTGGGGAGCTGGAAAAAAATTCCATATGTCGTGAAATAAAAAAATAAAAAACAACCAATACCACTTTATGGATTTTTTTTTTATGCGGTAAAACTGACATGTTAACTTCATTCTCTGTGTTAGGCTACATGCACACGACCGTATGTGTTTTGCGGATCCGTTTTTTTTGCAGATCCATTGTAATAATGCCTATCCTTGTCCGCAAACTAGAAAAAAATAGGACATGCACAATTTTTTGGGCGGAGCAACGGAACGGACATACTGATGCGGACAGCATGAGGCCTTAGTATGATTAAAGTGATACCACATTTATATAGTTTTTCGGAAAAAATAAAAACTGACCCGTGTGAGGCCTCTTTATGTGGGGCGATCCGAAGTTTTCAGTGATCCCATTTATGACTTTTTTGATCACTTTTTATTCCTGTAAATCATCCATTTAGATTTTTTACTTTTTCCTTTAAAACATTCACTGTATGGGATAGATACATTTATTTTTTTATCATACGGGCGTTTTGGGATGTGGCAATGCCTATGATGTTTCTTTTTTATTGTTTATTTTTATTATGGGAAAAGGGAGCGATTTGAATTTTTATATTTTTTTATATTTTATAAAACTTTTTTAAGCCTTTCTTTGGGGGCTTGAATATCTGATCTTGAGATCGTCAATTCGCTGTGTTCTTATGAAGCCCTGCCACCTGCAGGCTTCCATAGGAACTACAACTATAATAGCACGAGTTTCTTCAGGGAGATCCAGGCTTTTGCAGAAAATGAATGGCTCCCATGAAAGCCTCCTCAGATGCTGTGGTCACAACTGACCACAGCATCTGTCTGCGATTAGCGTTATCGCCAATTAGAGACATTTGTCCTAGGTGTCTGATGTGTGAAACTGCGGAAACCAGACAGCTATGCTATCTTAAGCAAAGTGGGAGCAATCTTAAAGGGTTTCTTTCATGAGAAATAACGTTATGTAGCTGGCTGAGATGAGCGATGTGCTAATGTCAGCACTACATAACAGTATGACTTATAACTCCCTGCCTGCCGCCGTTCCCTCAAAATAAAGACTTTTATAATATGCTAATTAGCCTCTGGGTGCAGGTGCAGTGAGGAACCCGGCAGCAGGAGCGCGTCCTTCACTCACTGCGCCTGACTGAAGAGGTGGTGTGTACCTGACCCTGCCCCTCCTCTGTACCAAACCCTTGCCATCACTTATTTTTTTCCTTGTATTTAAACCTGAAGCATGGGTGCCAAGATGGTCTTATTCTGTCTCATTTTTCTCACCAGCGGGATGTAGACAATACAGCAGGATGGTATCTGAACGTCCAAGGTCTCCAGTTCTTTACGTGCAACCTCCGTTAGGAAGTCTGGCAGTCCTTGCAGCCGACGTTTCTCTGAGAAGACAAAGATAGAACTGTCACACAGCGCATGTGAATAAGTAGAGGGAAATTCCTTGCAGCCGCATACAGTGTTTGGATTTTTTTGGGCCCAAAAAAATCCACCAAAAAGTTTTTTTTTCTCTAAGGCCCCTTTCACACGGGCGAGTATTCCGCGCGGATGCGATGCGTGAGTTGAACTCATTGCGCCCGCACTGAATACCGACCCATTCATTTCTAAGGGGTTGTGCACATGAGCAATGATTTTCACGCATCATTTGTGCGTTGCGTGAAAATCGCAGCATGCTCTATATTCTGAGTTTTTCACGTAACGCAGGCCCCATAGAAGTGAATAGGGTTGCGTGAAAAATCGCAAGCATCCGCAAGCAAGTGCGGATGCGGTGCGATTTGCACGCACGGTTGCTAGGAGACGATCGGGATGGAGACCCGATCATTATTATTTTCCCTTATAACATGGTTATAAGGGAAAATAATAGCATTCTGAATACAGAATGCATAGTAAAATAGCGCTGGAGGGGTTAAAAAAATAAAAAAAAATTTTAACTCACCTTAGTCCAGTTGATCGCGCAGCCGGCTTCTCATCTGTCTCCTTTGCTGAACAGGACCTGTGGTGACGTCACTCCGGTCATCACATGATCCATCACATGATCTTTTAAGATGGTGATGGATGCGGGTGGCAGGCTGCCTTCAAGGAACATCCGGCCACCCGCTCGCCTCAGTCCCTCTCTCCCCCCGCTACCTGTACGCTCCTCCATGCGATGCAGGAGACGGGAGCGCAGAACACAGTGCACCGGCATGCCAAGCCTCAGCGCTTCCGGACATATTCGCCCCTCGTCCCTGCAACAGGCGTGCGCGCTCTTAGGTTCATGGTAGTCTCCTGGCCGGACCATTAGCTGTCCCCCCTTTCATTTCAGATATGGGAAATCGCCCCCAGAGTTTCCTCCTCTGCAGAAAAGGCTTTTCCCCATGTTTCTGCCCCCTTCAGGGGCCGCCAAATGAGCCCCCACGGCCACCAATACATTTAATCACCCCGCCCCCCTCAGGATGCCCCTATGGCTTCTCAGCCTATTGTTGAAACCCCCCTGCCATCTATTACAGGGCAGCTTGCAGTGCAAGTCACTGACAGGGCACAAAACCAGCCCCCTCACTACCTTAGAACACACACTCGTTCGCGTTCTCCCGCTGACATCTCTGACCGCCTGAAATAGGCGCAGGTCGGCATCTCACCGGCATCGCTGTACCCGCCATGCGTCCAGATCCTCCAGGCGAAGGTCTTTCAGGTGGTGGTCGCCTTCTTCATCGGAGTTGAGCTCCTGCAGATCAATTTCTGGCAGGTCATATTTACACAACAAGCCAGCGCGGTTCCAGAAACGGATCCTCCAGTCATGGCAAGGGACCCTCCTGCAACGTCTTCCACTGGCGAGTTTAATTTCACGGGGGCGTGGGGCGCTTCCTCAGTAGCGAAAAGCCTGGTGCCTGCCCTTAAGGCATTGTTAGTGCAGTTAGACCCTAGTTCCGCATTGGCTGCACCCTCCGCCCCTGCCCCTAAACCTGTTACGCTGCTTAGAGCTAGTGACCATAAGGAATCCCTGTTTTGTGGCCTCAGCCCCTTAGGTGCTCATTTAGATGAGGAGACAAGAAATAAAATATGGGCGAACCAGTATATAGATATTTGGTCTTTAATATCAGTCGATCAACACCGTGGATAAAGAACGTGGAGCAAATTCCGATAGATTCATTGATCGCAGACCAAAAGTTGCCCATACTATAGGTAATTGGTTGCAAGCATTTTCCGTCCTGGGATATATTATGGATATATATCTGTAGCGCATACAAGTCTCACAGAGGCTCTGCATGGTGGCGGTATGAAGAAGAGTTCCGTCGGCGCTTAGCACTACATCCAGGGATAGGCTGGGGAGTTAAGGCGACTGATTTATGGCTCCGCCTTATGATGGCGCAAAAAGCGCATCTTTTTCCTTCCATGGCCGCTGGCTCCTCTAACGTACAGGTGCCAGTAGCCGTACGCAGACCTGGAGCATGCTGGCTGTACAACGAGGAACATTGCAAATTTTTTGCCCTGTGTAGATACAAGCATGAGTGTTCTGTCTGCGGCGGATCCCACGCCGCTGTCCATTGCTCAGGCAACCGCCCCGGGTCCAAGCCCCCAGCTCCCACTAGTGGGAAAGACTCCGGTGAGCGTGGCCATGATGTCCAAGTGGTTAGATCTGTACCCCAACAAAGAAGCCACGGACCAAATGCGATGTGGGTTTTCTTTTGTTTTTTTTATACCATTCTATTTTTTACATTCCCTTACTTTTGCTAGCAATTTAAAGTCTGCTAGAGGCAACACCGACTTGTTGCAAAAAAAAAACATTTATAAAGAAGTTTTATTAGGCAGAATGGTTGGCCCATTCCCCCCCCCCCCCCCTTTTTCGAATATCCGAGTTTAGCCATTAGGCCTCATCCCCAAATGGTAAACGGGAAAATTCTGACGTATCCACCACTTTTCCTTTCCTAGGGGCACGTCTGTTAACAATGGCATCTCCAAGGATGACGCCTCGGTTTCTTATGTGCCTTTTGATAGGGCGGTGGTTCTGGTCAGAGCGGCGGGACAAGGAGCCTTGCTGCCTAAGTCAGACATTGAAGCAGCTTTTCGTCTGCTTCCGCTGCACCCGGATAGCTACCATCTTCTGGGATGTATGGTGGACGACTTGTATTTCTATGACACTTGCCCACTGATAGGCTGTTTCATCTCCTGCAAATTTTTCTAATTGTTTAGTACCTTCCTAGAATGGGTTATCTGTTATGAAACGGGTTCTCATTCTATCATCCATTATTTGGATGATTTCCTGTTTGTCTCCCCAATGGCAATTTCTGCTGGATACCTTTGGTTTTTTCATGGCCCGTTTTGGCGTTCCCCTATCCGAGAATAAGATGTTATGCCCTACTACTAATATCACATTCTTAGGCATCGAAATAGATACCCCCCTGATGGTTTCCCCGTCTCCCTCAGGATAAGTTAGCGAAGTTATTAAGTTTCATCGAGGGGTTTTGCTCAGCCAAGTCTGTTACGTTCCGTCAAATGCAGGGTTTGCTGGGCCTTTTAGTGTTTGCATGTCGAATAATGCCTATGTGCTGAGTTTTTTTTATCGTCGTCTTTCTTTATCCGCCTGCGGCATTAAAAAACCTGAGCACCACATACGTCTGACCAAACGTCTTAAGCGTGATTTGCTTGTCTGGAGGGAACTTTTGCGTTGTTACAATGGCCATACATGTTATCAAAGCACGGAAGAGTCCTCTGTAGACCTGTGCTTTTTTACCGATGCAGCGGAATCAATATTCGGTCCTGATGGTGTGCCGCCCCTTGGCCAGAGGAATGGCGCTCGGCAGGGTTCTGTTCCAATATTACACTCCTTGGAGCTTTTCCCTATTATCGTTGTCACTAATTTATGGGGCCATGAACTTAGGAACAAACGGGTGTGTTTCTGGACGGACAACATGGCGGTGGTTTACTGTATTAATAAGTTGACATCTTCATCGCCTCCTGTTTTGGCACTGCTCCGGCATCTCGTGCTTTGATGTCTGGAGCTCAACGTCTGGTTTTACGCTCACCATGTACCTGGCGTACACAATAACACTGCTGATGCTCTTTCCCGTTTTCGTTGGCAGGAATTCCAGAACTTCTTGCCGGAGGCGGACCAGGAAGGCCTTCCATGCCCGCGACAGCTTTGGAACTTGCCGATCACTGCATGATGTCGCTAGTGAGAGCATCGGTTGCACCTGCAAATTGGACTGGACATAGTAAGGAGTGGGCGGAATGAGGGGCACGTGTTGGAGATGTACCAGCAGGGAAGCCCCTGACTGCCTGGTTGGAGGTGACGATTTCGTATTTATTATGGCTGAGGGACCAAGGGGTCTATGCTACTGTGGTGCAGCGTAGGCTTTCGGGCATTAGTTTTTTATTTTAAATTGCACGGTTGGCCCCGATGTCACCAAACATTTCATCATTCGCCAAGCCCTTAAGGGCTGGTGCAAGGAGTATGTATGTTGCAAGCATAGACACCCAGTATCTTATTCGTTATTGACCCGTTTATGCAACATTTTACCTTCTGTTTGTCCCTCGTTGGCGGAAGTTGTGCGTTTTCATGCGGCTTTTTGCATAGCAGTTTTTGCAGCTCTTAGGAGCTGGTGGTCGCAAGCTCAGCTTCCAGAACGTCCAGGTCTCTTGGCGTAGCACTCGGGGTCTACGTTGGTTTCAAGTCTTGCCTGAAGCGGTCGAGATAAGTAGAGCAGTTCATTCTCCGGTCGTCTTAGTCACACATGCCGGGGGCAATGACCTCTGCCTGCTAAAATTGGCCAAGCTCATTACATTCATTGGGATGGACCTGGAACGACTCCCTTCCTTTTTCCACGAAGTCGTAATTGTCTGGTCAGAGATCATCCCTAGAGTAACTTGGCAGGGATCAGGGATGCCAGGAGGACGGTCAATGCCCGTATCGCTCACTTTGTACGTTCCAGGGCGGGAATTGTGGTGCGCCACCGACAGTTGGAGGGCGATAATATGTGCCTCATGAGGCCCGATGGTGTACATCTCAACGATATACAGTACAGACCAAAAGTTTGGACACACCTTCTCATTCAAAGAGTTTTCTTTATTTTCATGACTATGAAAATTGTAGATTCACACTGAAGGCATCAAAACTATGAATTAACACATGTGGAATTATATACATAAAAAAAAAGTGTGAAGCAACTGAAAATATGTCATATTCTAGGTTCTTCAAAGTAGCCACCTTTTGCTTTGATTACTGCTTTCCACACTCTTGACATTCTCTTGATGAGCTTCAAGAGGTAGTCCCCTGAAATGGTTTTCACTTCACAGGTGTGACCTGTCAGGTTTAATAAGTGGGATTTCTTGCCTTATAGATGGGGTTGGGACCATCAGTGGCGTTGAGGAGAAGTCAGGTGGATACACAGCTGATAGTCCTACTGAATAGACTGTTAGAATTTGTATTATGGCAAGAAAAAAGCAGCTAAGTAAAGAAAAACGAGTGGCAATCATTACTTTAAGAAATGAAGGCCAGTCAGTCAGCCGAAAAATTGGGAAAACTTTGAAAGTAAGGGCTATTTGACCATGAAGGAGCGTGATGGGGTGCTGCGCCAGATGACCTGGCCTCCATAGTCACCGGACCTGAGCCCAATCGAGATGGTTTGGGGTGAGCTGGACCGCAGAGTGAAGGCAAAAGGGCCGACAAGTGCTAAGCATATCTGGAAACTCCTTCAAGACTGTTGTAAGACCATTTCAGGGGACTTCCTCTTGAAGCTCATCAAGAGAATGCCAAGAGTGTCGAAAGCAGTAATCAAACAAAAGGTGGCTACTTTGAAGAACCTAGAATATGACATATTCTCAGTTGTTTCACACTTGTTTGTTATGTATATAATTCCACATGTGTTAATTCATAGTTTTGATGCCTTCATAGTCATGAAAATAAAGAAAACTCTTTGAATGAGAAGGTGTGTCCAAACTTTTGGTCTGTACTGTAAGTCTCAACATCTTTCTCTCTGGCTTGGAAGATAGCGTGGAGCAAGCATTGTTCTTAATGGGTGGGGGTCGGAGCGCTGTGTAGGGGTACACGGGCTCCTCCGTTGAGGTCGGTTGAGTCATTTAAGAGGGAGAAGAAGGCGGACTTGCCCACGAATGAATTCTGTGGGGCATACTGCTTAGCCCCTCCCCCGGTTGGCTAAAAGGGGTGGTAGTGGCCATATGTAGAAAAGAAGAGGAAGGGCCAGAGGACAGCCTCTTTCTCCGGCACCTTAGTGAAAGCTTCCCGTCTACCCACCCCTTGTTTCGTTGTTTTTCTGTTATTGTTCTTCTCACTGCTGGTGTTCCGTTTTCAGATCTATTCCAGTTCAGAAGTCACAGCGGAGGTCCGTTGAGTCATTTAAAAGGCAGAAGAAGACGGACTTGCCCATGGATGAATTCTGTGGAGCATACTGCTTCTTATACTCTGAGGCAATTTGTTTGGTATTATAAGAGTTGGATGGTTTGAGAAAAATAACTAATGAACCTGTGACCGACCCTCGACCAAAAAGTTGGTTGCCAAGTGTTGTTATTTATTATAGGCTGCAAGACGGCCAAGGTGTTGGGGGGCAAGAGTATAAGTCTCGGCAGTCTGAATATAACCGAGTAATCGTGCTCTGTTATTTTTTTATCTACCATAAAAATGAATGGAGAGAGTCATGCATGTGCATCCACCTCTTGGGGGGGGGGCGTCGGCGAGATGGGATCCTGTTCTCAAGTTCTCCTGTTGCTGTGAAACTATAACCCCCAGTATGCCTTGACAAGGATGCAGCTGTCAGGGTATGCTGGGAGTTGTAATTTTGCAACAGCTTGAAGACCACTGATTCACATCATTACAGCACATTCTGGAAAAATAGTGGTTTCTCTTCAGCTCGAGTGGGGTTAGTTACAGGAAATGGTTGCTCATTGTTTTTTTCAGTACAGTTGCAGGTGGCCTCACTCTATGGAGATGTATATACTGTATATCAGTCTGGTGTGCCTACTGATAAGATAAACACAATTCAATGACCACAGGCAGCCAAAATTATATTATTACGCTCGGTGGGGGGAATTTATTAAGACTGAAGCAAGATGTCCAACCTTTCTACACCAGAAAACCGTCGTACAACAAGCATTAAAGAGATTTTTCAGGTTCTAATAATGTAGGTCATCAATATCAGATCAGCGGCACCTCAACACCTGGCACCCTCATCCAGGGCCGGTTTTAGGGCTCATGCACACGACAGTATTTTGCGTTCAGTATACTGGCCGTTTTTTTAGTTCAGTATGCGGTACATATACTGAACCATTCATTTCAATGGTTCAGCAAAAAAAACTGAAGTGTCTCCGTGTGTATTCCGTTTCAGTATTTCCGTACCGTGAAAAGATAGAACATGTCCTATTCTAGTCCGCAAATCACGGTGCTTGGCTCTATTCAAGTCAATGGGTCCGCAAAAAAATGGAACACATACGGAAATGCATCCGTATGTCTTCCGTATCTGTTCCGTTTTTGCTGAACCATCTATTGAAAATGTTATGCCCAGCCCAATTTAAATCTATGTAATTACTGTATACTGTATATGGCATACGGAAAAAACGGAACGGAAAAACAGAAAGGAAACGGAAACAAAAAACTGAACAACGGATCCGTTAAAAACGGACCGCAAAACACTGAAAAAGCCATACTGTTGTGTGCATGAGCCTTTAGACAAAGTGTGGCCCTAGGCAAAATTGAAAGTGGGGCCCCAAATCATGAAATATTGGACCAGAAGTCTGACAGAACTTTGTAGGCACGGACAGCAGCTTTGTAGACTGCCACCTTCTCTCTCTTTAGCCTTTCCACTGTAAGCTGCTGCTCCTGCAGCCTCTTTGGGTATGTTCACACAGAGTATTTTCTCTGCTTAAAAAACCTAATGCAGAATCACATCAGGTTTTTTGGATGTGTTTTTGTCTGATGCATTTTATAACACACTTTTTGATGCAGTTTTGCTGTGAATTTTCATTAATGCCGATTTTCAAAGGGAATTCTGGACATGGAACCCACATGAAGAATGGCCAGGGCACTTCATTTTTTTCATGGTGCAGTTTATAAGCAGAAAAAAAGGAGTTGTCTTATCCGGGCCCCTGAAGTGAAGGGAGAGCACAATGTGCATGCATCGTCATCCATAATATGCGAATATTGTTCTGAAAATAGCTGATCACTGGCAATTCCATAGCAGTGAATGGAGATAATGCTGTGAATGCACACTGTTATGGGGGATCTGTGAATGCACACTGTTATGGGGGATCTGTGGATGCACACTGTTATGGGGGATCTGTGAATGCACACTGTTATGGGGGATCTGTGGATGACACTGTTATGGAGGATCTGTGGATGACACTGTTATGGGGGATCTGTGGATGAAACTGTTATGGGGATCTGTGGATGAAACTGTTATGGGGATCTGTGGATGGCACTGTTATGGGGGATCTGTGGATGACACCGTTACGGGGGATTTGTGGATGACACCATTATGGGGGATCTGTGGATGACACTGTTATGGGGGATCTGTGGATGACACTGTTGTGGGGGATCTGTGGAGGACACTGTTATGGGGGATCTGTGGAGGACACTGTTATAATATGTGACATTGCTTTACAGATTTCTTTATTAGCAGCCCTGGTCTGCTCCCCCCAATTACTGGAAAAAAAAACACTGCTAATTTGGACCTCAGATCTATACTCCATTGCTTCCCCCCCCCCCCCCTCATTAACAATGCAGACCACCTAAACAATGCCGTCTTCAATAGTTTAACTAGAGCCCTCTATGGCCCAGACAGCCATGCAGTAATTGAATGCAGAATGGCCACGTCACACGCACGCTCCTTGGTGGTGTCCTAAAAGTGCTGCAGACCACACTGGAGTCACAGGTAGCACACTCCGGAAACAAGGAGCACACACACAGCTCACAGAGGGGGCACACACCAGGATCAGAGGGGGCAAAGGGAGCACAGAGGTCACACGGAGCGCACACAGGGGTCGCAAGGAGCGCACACGTGGGTCGCAAGGAGCGCACATGAGGGTGCTCACAGAGGGGGCACAGGGAGCTAACAGAGGGGGCACAGGGAGCTAACAGAGGGGGCACAGGGCGCTCACAGAGGGGGCACAGGGAGCTCACAGAGGGGGCACAGGGCGCTCACAGAGGGGACACAGGGCGCTCACAGAGGGGACACAGGGCGCTCACAGAGGGGGCACAGGGCGCTCACAGAGGGGGCACAGGGCGCTCACAGAGGGGACACAGGGCGCTCACAGAGGGGGCACAGGGCGCTCACAGAGGGGGCATAGGGCGCTCACAGAGGGGGCACAGGGCGCTCACAGAGGGGACACAGGGCGCTCACAGAGGGAACACAGGGCACTCAAAGAGGGGACACACAGATCAGTGACCATCAATACTTGAGGGCAGTGAAGGGCTGTTACAATGAGAGTGACCACCAGCAGCCCTGCACCCTCCTCCACAGACACTGCTGCATGCTTGGATGGACTTACCAGGTGCTTTCATAAGACAGGGTCCTGGGATCTCCTGCGGTCCAGCAGCTGAGGTCAGAGCCAGCAGAAGGCCCACTCATCCCAGTCTGATGTTTGGGCCTTTCAGACTGAAGCAAGTGCAGGCAATATATGGACAGAACGTCCGATGTGTGTGGCAGCAGGATTCTAGTTCTGTGCAGTGACTGAGGTCTGGTGAGACGGGGAGACTGTGCAGGGTGGTCAGTAGCGCTGCTGCAGCATGTTAGAGTGCCAGTCACAGGGAGCATGTGGAGGAAAAAAGACTCCCACCATCAGCCTATTTAACTTTTAAATAGCAGGGAGCCCCTTTTCGAAAGTGGCCCTGGGAAATTGCCCTGTTTGTCCCCCCCCCCTAAAGCCGGCCCTACCCTCATCAATCATCAACTTGAACAGGACTGAGCTGCACGTAGGCCATGCGACCGATGTACGAGACATCACTGGCCTAGAAAGAGGCCGCGGCTATTTGAAGAGCACTGTGGTCTCTTCAAACAGCTAATCAGCAGGGGTGTTGGGAGCCGGACCCCACCAATCAGATATTGATGACCTCTCTTGAAGATACGCCATCAATACCAAAATCTCAGACAACCCTTTTAATAAATTCCACAACTGTGTCTATGTAGTGGACTGTATCAGAAAACCCTGGACCTAAAAATTAAACTTTCAGAACAAAGTAAAATCAATAACATTTGCTCAAAAATGCTTCTAGAAGGTCTGCGCGTGACTAAACGTCACTTACTGTCATCTACAGTTGGATCTATTTGTGGTTTAATGCAAAACCGCTTTTCCCTTAGGCTTTCTTCAAAATCCACCTGGGGAAACAAATGCAAACGAAAAATTGAGTCTAATGACACAGTATAAGACGGACGAGAAAAAAAATTAAAGTTCATATAGAGGAGACATGGGAAAAGGGATTCCAAGATCCTGTGCTGATTAACCTCCATATATATCTTTATAGTAGTATTTTTTTGATTTCTTAGACACAGATTTAAACTGATAACATTTTGACTACCTACAGCCACCACTAGAGGGAGGTCTCTGCAAACAGCTTTATTCTTGAGGTCAATGTATGAGAGTGTGCAGTAAGCTCCCTCTAGTGGTGGCTGCAGGAAGCCCTATATCTGTAGGCAAGGATATATGGATCTGAATGGGCAAGATCGCTGTAATATGGGACTTGGATTATTTCTAATTGACTGTAGGTAAAAAAAAGGTTTAGCAAGGGTTTATGTGTAGATAGATAAGAAAGTGTCGGGATACAAACCACTTTACTAATGATGCTGGCAATGTAGTGCAGGTCACCGCTGAACGCAGAAGAGATGCGACTGAACAGGGTCACAGTCTGAGGCAACGAGCGGCATATTTCTCCTATGCAAACAGCACTGTAGACACTCTGCAAACAATATGGCGGATTGAGAGAAATGAAGAGCATTTACTATCTGGCTAATCATAAAAAGGGGACACATAAATCCCAAGCCGTGGAGACAAATGTACCTTGTACAGGAGCTGCCAGTCCGAAACTTTGGTGTTAGAGAGGGTCATCCGCTTTAGTATCAGCTGATTAGGAGAAAATGTGACAAACAGACGGCTTAGGCTCAGTTCACACTTCAGTTATTTGGTCGGTTATTTCGATCAGTTATTGGGAGACAAAACCGGTGCAAATCAAATCATTATACCGGATCTCTGAGTCGACTTCACTACTGGTTTTGGCTCACAATCGGGGCTCATGCACACCACTGTATGTATTTTGCGGTCCACAAAACACGTATCAGCAAAAAAAATTAAGGATGCAGTCCGTTTACATTCCGTATATTGCGGAACGGAAGACCCTTAATAGAACAGTCCTATCCTTGTCCGTAATGTGGACAAAAATAGGACATACGGAAACGGAATGCACACGGAGTATCTTCTGTTTTTTTTGTGGACCCATTGACATGAGAGGTTCCGCATATGGTCCGCAAAAAAATAAAATAAAAATGGAAATGACATGGAAAGAAAATACGTTTGTGTGCATGAGCCCTTAGGTGAACGTATTAGTCACCATTGTAGTCATACATGTACCTGGTATTACAGGGATGAGGCTTACAAATGTTGCGCAATTTTGTATTCAAATGTAGATGGGTATGTAAAGCTTTTCAGAACTCACCGAAACGTGCGCTTTAGGGAGGCAAAAGTGTATTAAAAATACAAAAACCATTAATAAAGTATATTACAAAAAGTGTTATTAGGGCATTAGGGACATGTGAACAAAAATGTATACAAAAGTTTAGTTACTCTTTGATGTTTTGGCGGATCGGTGTATCTTCACTGGGGATGTTTTGATTATTCATTACAGCATATATGCTCAGCAATAATGAGGGCTTGTGTGCACAGCCATAATGCAACTTCACATGATCTCCAAGTTGTACAGTACCTCCATATACATTCCATATGGATTTGGGGGGGTACAATCTCTCCTTGGGGAGAGAGCACCTTGATCGGCGTGAGGAGACTTATAGGCCATACATGCTCGTCTGGAATTCTGGGAAGAAAGGGATGCAAATGATATCTTAACAAGCTCCACCTCTAATGCCACCAGATGTACGGCAGCTATCCTATAAGTCAGGCATGCTCAACCTGCGGCCCTCCAGCTGTTGTAAAACTACAACTCCCACAATGCCCTGCTGTAGGTTGTTCAGGCATGCTGGGAGTTGTAGTCTTACAACAGCTGGAGGGCCGCAGCTTGAGCATGCCTGCTATAAGTCAATGGTAGGCCTTGAGACATGACTCGTATATTAAATAAGCCAGCACCTCATCTGCAGACAGCTGTTTTGGGGTGATTGCCTCTCATCAGTGCAGAGCAGAGAGTACTGGCACTCTGATTTGGGGGGTACAATCTCTACTCTGCACTGATGAGGGGCAATCACCCCGAAACAGCTGTCTGCAGATGAGGTGCTGGCTTATTTAATATACGAGTCATGTCTCAAGGCCTAACATTGACTTATAGCAGGCATGCTCAACCTGCGGCCCTCCAGCTGTTGTAAAACTACAACTCCCACAATGCCCTGCTGTAGGCTGCTAGCTGTAGGCTGTTCGGGCATGCTGTGAGTTGTAGTTTTGCAACAACTGGAGGGCCGCAGGTTGAGCATGCCTGCTATAAGTCAATGTTAGGCCTTGAGACATGACTTGTATATTAAATAAGCCAGCACCCCATCTGCAGACAGCTGTTTCGGTGTGATTGCCCCTCATCAGTGCAGAGCAGAGAGTACTGGCTCTCTGATTTGGGCGGTACAATCTCTGCTCTGCACTGATGAGGGGCAATCACCCCGAAACAGCTGTCTGCAGGTGAGGTACTGGCTTATTTAATATCCGAGTCATGTCTCAAGACCTATTTAAAGGGTTAAACATTGACTTATAGGATAGCTGCCTTACACCTGGTGGCATCAGAGGCAGAGCTTGTTAAGAGCTCATTTTCATCCCTTTCTTTCCATTCCATATGGAGGCACAATCTCCATGGGACTGCTAGAAATAGCTGAGCACTGTACTTGGTTGTCTCCGGTAGTCCTATAGAGAGTGCATGCAGTGAGAGGCAGTGCTCATGCTCGACCCCAGGTCTCAAGATCTGCGGTGATCGGAACACCACCAATCAGTGGATAGCGGATGTTTGTATTTGTGGGAAAACCCCTTTAATATTAGCCAAAATTAACTAACAGTCTAATGATAACAGCCTCTAGGGGGAAAAAAAGGGAAAAAAAAGGATCAGGCGTATTGTATCTGAACGTACCTTTGTTCCCCAGGAGATAAACGTCAGCAGTGGTGCCAGGCAGCAGCTTATCGCCCTTAATAGGTAAGCATATTGTATATGCTTTGTTTATGGGGAAGACAGTATCTCCAGCCTAATACCAAAAAATAGACCTTTATGGTTTAGCAAAATTGCAGCTTAGACTCACAGGGATATTTTTAATGTACTTGAGGCAGCTCTGAATGTTGCTGGTAGTTTCCTGGTTTTGCGGAGCCATGAAAAATTCAATCAC
The DNA here is from genome assembly GCF_014858855.1 of Bufo gargarizans. Lineage (NCBI taxonomy): Eukaryota > Metazoa > Chordata > Amphibia > Anura > Bufonidae > Bufo > Bufo gargarizans. The sequence continues at coordinate 11,494,011 of NC_058088.1, forward strand.
ATCAAGGCGAGATGTCAACTCCTCCTGGTTCCGTGTAGGCCTCATCAACCACAATCTAAAAAGAAGCAATGGATAACAGGTTGGGGAAATGTATCAGCTAGACGTTCCTGGAACATGGTCCGTGAGATACCGGACTGGCATTGCAGGAGCGCACCTGCCGTGCGCTCCTGCAATGCCAGTCCGGTATCTCACGGACCGTGTTCCACAGACGTCTGCATGAGGCGTTACATTGTAGAATGCAGGAGTTTGCTTGTTAGCAAATAAAATTAATTGCACAATATATTTGGTGTAGGCGCATTTCTCTTCCATATTATCACCTCATGGCTGGAGTACATGTATGCCAGTATTTTCACCATAAAATGATGCTCATCTTTAACCCTGGGTTCACACCTGAGCGTTCCTCAAACGCGCGTTTTACGCGCGTTTTTGTCGCGCGTTTTTATGCGCGTTTTTTGTAATAGTAAACGCGCGTTTGACGCGCGTTTGTGTCATTGACTGCAGTGTCCTATGGCCACAAACGCGCGTCAAAACGCCCCAAAGAAGCTCAAGTACTTGTTTGAGCGTCGGGCGTTTTACAGCGCGTTCGTACGCGCTGTAAAACGCCCAGGTGTGAACCCTTCCCATAGGGAAGCATTGGTTTTCATGTCTTAAGCGTTTTACAGCGCGTTTGAACGCGCTGTAAAACGCTCAGGTGTGAACCCAGGGTAAAGGGGATGTCTGAGGAGAGGCATGGTGTAAAAGTAAAAAAAAAAAACACATCAGATCATGCTGAACTCTCATCTTTGCTGATTCTGTTCCCTGTCAGACCAGAAATGTGAAGTGCCATGTACATGCATGTCACCATTGCTGGCCAATAAGGGTCTCAGCGGTGACCTGTGCAAGATTGGCATGTGACTACTGAAGCTCAGCGGTCACATGCCATTACTGATGTGTCACCACTGAGGACATTGATTTGGCAGCAGTGGCATGCATTTAGAAGGCATGAAACACTTCAGGTCCGGCAGAGATCGAAAGTGATGGAGATGAGAGCTTGGTGTGCAATGACCGGGTTTGGGGTGGCCCCAACCCTACACTGGCTCCCCCGAACACCGTTGAAGTGTCACCACGTGTTGCTGCTCTCCGGAAGGGATGGTGAGGCGTGTTGCACCCCAATGGTAAATAAGTCCAGGGATTCAGGGTTTGCAATAAACCAATGTGCTTCTTTACTGGAGGAATTCAGGTGCAAAACAATACAGGCGAGGCATAGGGCTTCTCCAGTCTGCTCCCTGGCAGAAGAAGGGTTTGATGCTGAAGAAAGGCCTGAGCTAGCTGTCCCTCTCTCTCTTCAGCAGGCGAGCAAAGCCTCCTCTTCCGCTGCTCAGAGAGCCCGGTGACGTCACTGGCAGCCCAAGTAATTATGCAGCGTGGATGGAGTGGCGGTAACTAGGCCGTCCGACTTCGCGCTAAGTCCTGCCCCTCTGGTCCGGTGACGTCACTGGGCATGGAGCTTTATAATGAATGGAGGCACATCACTATGCTAGTTAGCATAGAAAACTCCTCCCATGTAATGTGCATGAGGCATGAATATGTATGAGGGGGGTGGGTGCAGGGACGATGTTAGAATGTAGAAACCGGGAGATGCCGCACTGCGCTGGGACCCACAGTGCAGTGTGGCAGGAAGTGATCGCACATATAAACAGATATGTAAACAATCTGTTGGGGACTGTAGGAGCCATGCTGCAATATAAAAGCTACCTAAAAACATCTGGGGGACATAGACTCGGCTAGTAACGGTCAGTAAGCTGTTTTAAAAAAAAATAAGTTTGATCCTGGACAACCCCTTTAATGATACTCAATAGCAATGACACAGCAGTTTTTGCAGGCAAAAACAAATTTCCAGACATAACAAAGCTAAACCAGACAGTCACAAGGTCAGTCTGTCTCGGTTTGGTGGTAAACAACATCTGGCTTTTCCCCCCAAAAAACACGCTCTTCATTAAACTCTATGGCAGCTGTGGACAATTACCAGCTTCCTATTCAAAGTCCTAACAGTCTCTCAGTATTCATTAACCCTTTCCACAGAGCCTTGAAAATACAGTGAATATGAACAGGATATATATCACAACATATAAAATGCAGTTACACAGTATGAAACAGTGCAAGTTAACCTTTTTAAGTGAAATAAAGTAAGAAGTTTATAAGTTTGCATAGGGGAAATGTCCAAACATCAAAATACCCCCTGCTCCAGGGCACTACAGGAGCCGTACCCAGAACGATCTGAAGAAGTGAATGGATTTTGTTTGTGTTTTTTTGTTGTTAGTTTTTTTACTTTTAGACCATGTCCACCCCCCTAGAGATTTGTTACCAGTTTTAGATAGTCCTTTTAATACATTTTGCACATATTACGATTCCTTCCACCCCCAAAACATTCCAAAGCTCTCAAGGTACATGTAAAAATGATGGATTTTGCTAAATAAGCCTCGTCCAATGCCGTCATAGTAGACAGAATTGTTGCAACTTACCTCATCGTATTCTCGCCCCACCTGCACTGGCATCGGTTAAGAAGACCTAAAATATGACAACAGTCAAAAAACCTGCTTCTCTCACCACCATATTCCTTCTATACAGCAGCCTTATTTTAAATGCTTTGTGCACCTTTGCAAAAAATTGTGAAACTTTGCAATAGGGGTTGATTAAAAAGTTTCTACTTCTCTGCACAATATGGGTCTCCATGGTAACAGACAACAAACAAACTTTGTGTAGTCTGATCCTGCAGTCCTAGGGCCCTTTTACACCAACTCATGATCGAGCCAGCGCCCATTTCTTTCTCAGGTGATCACATCTTTCATCAACCTAAATCATAATGTATCAGCAGGATACTACCCAGTGTAAACAGCAAATGTGCTGGTGACAATATGGAAAGTGAATGGTGAACGATAATAACAAATGTTCGTCCCTCTGTCACTTTGCATGGGGTTGTGTAACGGGTCCTTTAAACAAGAGCACATCAACTAGTACATCGCTGATCAGCATTCGTTTATTGGCCAGCTTTGGCCCAACTTCCAGCAAACTGACCAGATATACTGTATGCTATCACAAATAGGGCGCAAGTGCAAGAAACGATGAGACTGGTATGTCCAAAACTTTCCATATGTAATATCACCTACCCTCCCCATCATAAATACTTGGGGGTTAGATATACACCAGCAATCTGCGACTTTCCCCCTGCTCACGCCAGGTCTAAATAGGGGTGTGTGGCGTGGGTGTGGAAGGGGGTGGGCCGGCAGACCCATCTCATTTCTTAGGAATAGAAAATGTTATAAGTCTACGCCAGCAAGGAAGCTGGCGTCAATTTAGACTGGCGGTGGATGCGCCCAGCTTATGTAGAGGCCGGAACTCAGGGGCGTAACTACCATAGTGGCAGACCATGCGACTGCTATGGGGCCCAGAGCAAGAGGGGGCCTAGTTGGGATCATCCCCTCTTCTACTGGTGGTTAAAACTTGGTCAGTACTCTATCCTCTAAAGGTAAAGCTTTTAGCAAATGAGCAGTGGAAAAAATGGCTCAAGGGTCATTGAAAGGGGTTTAGGCGGTCCTGTGTTGGGGGTCTGGTTTCATCCTTGCTATGGGGCCCTTACTTCTCTATGTACGCCACTGCCGACACTGGTCCATATAAATGACCCCCTTAGTATATAACCAACCCATCTTCCCAGAGGAGGTCAATATTATCTTGTAGATACCGAATGCAGAACTGATAATCCAAGCACTTCTCCAATGCTGCACCAAGGTAAGTCTACATGAGTATACGGTATATGACGTGAGGTAGTGCGTAGGTTCAGTATTACCAAAAAGGCTCAGTCCTTCTTTTCCTCCGGAACACATTTTATACACAGATGGATGCGCTTCACTTTTGAATATGTGCAAAACACTGAAAAAAAAAAAAAAAAAAAAATAGGCGAAGACTGAGTATTTCAGCAGTATCACATAGTATCACCGATAAACTACAGTCATGTAATATTGCAAGGGTATATTACATGCATTTATCTCCACAGTTAGTTTAATTTGGGATTTGGGTATGGTAGCCACAAAGCAACTGATCATTTCAATAGCAAGTATCTTATGGCCAAGGCTAGCTCACGGGAGCGCAGGTGCCTTCTCAAACAGCTGGTTGGGGTCAAGGGTGTCGGACTTCCACCGATCAGATACTGATGACCTATCCTGAGCATAGCTCATCAGTTATAAAATCTCGGAAAACCCTTTTAAAGTTAACCTCCCCTTTTAGCATCATGTGTTTAGGTCCAGCCTAAATTATCGTCTTCACATATCTTTACAGCAGTCCGAGCAGCACTTCCCTGATACAGAGTAGTGATGAGCGGCATAGGCAATATTCAAATTTGCGATATCTTGCTAATTCTTGGCCGAATATTCGCCATAAATTAGCAAATTCGAGAATTCATAATCTCCAGTCATTGTTTACTTGATTGCAAAAATCGGCAATGTAATATATTTGCGATAAATTTGCCATTAGAATACAAACCGGATTCCCAAAAAGTTGGGACACTATACAAATCGTGAATAAAAACTGAATGCACTGATGTGGAGGATGCCAACTTCTAATATTTTATTCAGAATAGAACATAAATCACGGAACAAAAGTTTAAACTGAGAAAATTTACCATTTTAAGGGAAAAATATGTTGAATCAGAATTTCATGGTGTCAACAAATCCCCAAAAAGTTGGGACAAGGCCATTTTCACCACTGTGTGGCATCTCCCCTTCTTCTTACAACACTCAACAGACGTCTGGGGACCGAGGAGACCAGTTTCTCAAGTTTAGAAATAGGAATGCTCTCCCATTCTTGTCTAATACAGGCCTCTAACTGTTCAATCGTCTTGGACCTTCTTTGTTGCACCTTCCCCTTTATGATGCGCCAAATGTTCTCTATAGGTGAAAGATCTGGACTGCAGACTGGCCATTTCAGTGCCCGGATCCTTCTCCTACGCAGCCATGATGTTGTGATTGATGCAGAATGTGGTCTGGCATTATCTTGTTGAAAAATGCAGGGTCTTCCCTGAAAGAGATGATGTCTGGATGGGAGCAGATGTTGTTCTAGAACCTGAATATATTTTTCTGCATTGATGGTGCCTTTCCAGACATGGCACGGTGGATTGTGTTCACTGACAATGGTTTCTGGAAGTATTCCTGAGCCCATTCTGTGATTTCCTTTACAGTAGCATTCCTGTTTGTGGTGCAGTGTCGTTTAAGGGCCCGGAGATTACGGCATCCAGTACGGTTTTACGGCCTTGACCCTTACGCACAGAGATTGTTTCAGATTCTCAGAATCTTCGGATGATGTTATGCACAGTTGATGATGATAGATGCAAAGTCTTTGCAATGTTTCGCTGGGTAACACCTTTCTGATATTGTTCCACTATCTTTCTGCCCAACATTGTGGGAATTGGTGATCCTCTACCCATCTTGGCTTCTGAGAGACACTGCCACTCTGAGAAGCTCTTTTTATACCCAATCATGTTGCCAATTGACCTAATTAGTGTTAGTCTTCCAGCTCTTCGTTATGCTCAAATTTACTTTTTCCAGCCTCTTATTGCTACTTGTCCCAACTTTTTGGGGGATTTGTTGACACCGTGAAAATTTGAATCAACGTATTTTTCCTTTAAAATGATACATTTACTCGGATTAAACGTTTGATCTGTCATCTACGTTCTGTTACAAATAAAATATTGACATTTGCCATCTCCACATCATTGCATTCAGTTTTTATTCACCATTTGTTTAGTGTCCCAACTTTTTTGGAATCCGGTTTGTATTCAACACTATTAGCGAATACGAATATATAGCACTATATTCAAAATATTCGCGAATTCTCAAAGTGGCGATATTTGCGAGTTGAATATCGCGCTCAACACTAATACAGAGCTCCAAATGCTGCTGCAAAGGCATAGGGGTGGAATTTATCAAGCTCTGCTCTCCAGTTTGCTTCAAAAAGTCATAAAACAAGTATCCGTGAGCTTTTTTGCTTTTTTGGGCAACAACTATATAACATTTTGCATTGAAGCCCGACTATTCAAAAAGGAGCAGCAATTGTCGCAATAAAGGGGCGGCATAGAAAGCTGAGTACCTTCTCCAAACAGAAGTGTTGGCTATACGGCTAGAGAGAGTGGCGTAGCTAGAAATGACTGGGCCCCACAGCATATTTTTGAATGGGGCCCCCCCCTCCCCCAGTATTTTTTTCGCAACCCCTTCCTTTCATGCCGCCCCCATTCCTGTGGCTTATAAAGATCGCTCTCAGACCAGGCCCGGCAGCTGTTCTTACACTGTCTATACTGTCGCTGTATATCATTTCATGGTGTAATACTGTTAAGGCTGCCCTGACAAAATCTTTTAGTCCTCCTCCTCCTGGATGGGCCCCTTCGGGGTCAGGGCCCCAATGCAGCCGCTTTCCCTGCTTCCCCTATAGTTACGCCCCCGGGCTAAAGATGCAGCAAATTTATCAACCATCGTGCGACATTTGACACATTTTGTAAAATTACTCCAACACAAATTCCTGCAAAACTGACATTAAAAATTCCCTTCGTGATAAATCTCTCCCATGCAGTCAAATTGCCATTGACAGCCACTAGAAGGCACTTATGAGCTTACAGCATACAGTGTTACTGCTGAGTTCACTGTAGAGATTCTATGACGTTACCTCCTCAGCTCCCTCTAGTGGTGGCAGATTTTTATAATTTAAAACTGTTGTCCAGGATTTTACTATTGATGACCTATTCTTAGGATAGGCCATATGTATCTGACCAGCAAGGTCCGACACCATGCAGCCTCGCTGATCAGCTCTTCTGCAGTAACTGTGGTACCGGAACGAGACAGATCCATTTACTGTGTAGTGCACGGAGCTGGTAACTGCAGAGCTGCTCCCCAACAGCCCTGTCCACTACACCACAGACAGAACTATTTCGTCCCATGCAGTGGGGTGCCCAGGCGGGGGGGGGGGGGGGGGGCGCTCCGCCCCGGGTGCTGTCTCTCAGCGCTTTCAGGGGGGTGCCGAAACAGAAGCAATAAGCGTGTCCATCAATACAGACGAAGCCCTCATTGCTTTTCCCTTTATAAGATGCAACTTTCCAAGTGCCGGGACACAAATGGATAATTGGTGCACAGAATTGTCCATATTCACTAGAAGCCTTCCGGGATATAGTGGAAACCTAAAATCCTGATTACTTCACAAGAGCATCCAGCAAATAATGTAGCAGAAGACTGATGCCTGCCCCGAGGGAGAACGCCCTTATTGGATAGCTCAAGATAAGTAGAAAACAGCATATTTAGTACCAGAGTGCTATAGTCGGGACTTAAAGTAAATATACTCAGCCTTTGTCTGTCAAGTAACAGTATTCGAAAATCCCTCCATTGACAATTTCCTAAACCCAATATAAGGATTACCATTACATTAACATCTGAATCATTACTGGTGCCATATGACTGCACTTTATTGATGGACTGCAACATCTGCCTTGAGACTATTGATTCAAGTAAATGTTCAATTGTTTTACAACAACTGACTCTTTATTACTACTACTACACTCAACATTTGCACCTTACGGTGCTGGCGTCATGAACACAGGGGCCCAGCCACCAAATCACCTTAAACACCTACACCATCAAGGGCACCTCAACTTCCATCTGGCTGGTGTTCCCTGCAATAGAGAGTGCCCCGGAGGATTTAGTGCTGTCCTCCCATCCACTGCACTGCCGGCCCAGGGAGGCACTGCTAACCGTGGGTACAAACAACTACTACCCCCATCGGCCCACCGTGAGCCTCACGTGTTTCCCCTGCGAACGTGCCGTTGCATAATGTGGGTTCTGGAGGTCTGATTGGGGGTCTGGAGGTCTGATTGGGGGGTCTAATTGGGGGTCTTGAGGTCTAATGGGGTCTGACTTGGGGATCTGGAGGTCTAATGGGGGCCTGACTTGGGGATCTGGAGGTTTGACTGGGCGGTGTGATTGGGGGGTCTGGAGGTCTGACTGGGGGGTCTAGAGGTCTAATGGGCGTCTGTAGGTCTGACTGGGTGGTCTGGAGGTCTAATGGGGGTCTGATTGGGGGTCTGGAAGTCTAATGGGCATCTGGAGGTCTAATGGGGGTCTGGAGGTCTAATGGGGGTCTTATATGGGGGTCTTATCTAAGGTGTGATATTGGGTCGGGGTCTTACATGGCAGTCTAATGGGTGTCTGATCTGAGGTTAAAAATTGGAGTCTTATATGGGGTCTGACATAGAGGTCTAAAGGGGGTTTGGTCTGAGATTGGGGGATGTTATTTAGGGTTTTATATGGGGGTCTGATCTGAAAGGAAGGCTTTTTTTTTTTTTATTACTAGCGCACAATATAAAGGGGTGTTTTTGTACTGACGCACTATGTGTGTGGTACCAGTATTTTCAGGGGTAATGTTTCTGCAGGATAACATTGGGGAGGACAGTGGACACAGTATTGGAGGTGGCAGGATGGGGTGTTGAGAAGGTGGGAAGATGATGGAAAAGTAGGAAAGTAAGATGTCTGTTTGTTAAACTCTCTAGGTCTCGTCTAACAGGAGAAGAGGAAAGAGAATATCTACATCAGAGGAGACATCACTGGATGTGAGAGGTACATATGTGGGGCTGTATGACCCTGTATGTTCTGTAGCGCTGTATGTAATGTTTTCCAAGTATGTCTTTAAAGGGGTTGTCCGCTTTTGTTTGTATGAGCGCTGCTCTGTTTACCTACTCATCACTGCAAATGCTACGGCGAGCGGGTGAACAGAACAGAGAAAGCAGCTCTCATATGAGCGCTGCCCTCTCTTCAAACAGCTGGGGGCACAGAGGGCATTACTACTATGGAGGGGGCACAAAGGGCATTACTACTATGGAGGGGGCACAGAAGGCATTACTAATGTTAAGGGGGCACAATAAGCATTATTACTGTGAAGGGGGCACAATGGGGATTTCTACTATGGAGGGGGCACATAGGGCATTACTAGCACAGTGGGCATTATTACTGTGAAGGGGCACAATGGGCATTACTGTGAAGGGGACACAATGGGTATTATTACTGTGAAGGGGGCACAGTGGGCATTATTACTATAAAGGAGGCACAATGGGGATTATTACTATGAAGGACATAATGGGGATTATTACTGTGAAGGGGCACAAAGAGGGCATTACAACTGTGAAAGGGGCACAGAGAGAGCATAACTACTTTGAGAGGGCACAATGTGGTCATAAGTACTGTGAGGGGGCACACATCTGTACAAAACTACTGTGAAGGTTGTACAATGAGGGCAATACTACTGTGAGGGGGTCCAATTTTTTAAAAGTATTGGGGCGGGGCCAGAGAAAGGACCCGCCTCGGGTGCCAAACACCCTAGGCACGCCACTGGTCCCATGGTCAACTTCTGGCATCAGAGCTACCCTAAAACAGTTAGTCGGCAGAGGTGTCAGATGTCAGATCCTCACCAATCAGAAATTGATGGCCTGAGTAAAGGCTATCAATAGTAAAACTATTAACTCTAAGTTCTAAAGTGAGCATGTACTTTAAGGATACATTGCTTCGCACTCGCCGCTTTTAAATAAAGTGGATGGGGAGAAAAGAGGGTCAGCGGGGGAGAGGATTATACAACCCAGCACATTTATTATAATGTACACCTGAAAACTGGCATAAATCATACCTGAACTCAATGCCAGTTCCTAGCTGTCGTAGATCCCAGTAGATCGGTAGATCTCAATAGTTGTAGCGCATCTGACACCAGTTCCGTCAGATGTCCTCCGGCCTTAATAAAAGCCCCACCTATGATTTTGTTTGGTCACATTACTTACCTAAAGGTATCTTGGTCCATGTCCACAATGTCAGTCCTAGACACAGAAGACAAACAGAGATACATTACTTCCTTTACACTAAGGACCATATATTGGGTGCCCATTCCCAATGCAGTGTGCCATCAACAGGATTGGATCCCAGTCCAAAATCCATCCTGGACAAAATCCTGTCATTTTTATTGTGTCTCTTAACATCTTAAATAGCTTTGTATATCGCCATTTCTAAACCTGACAAACATCAGAGCTCAGTTTCTCTGATGCAGAGCTCCAAATCCCCTGCATAGACCAAGAATTAAAGGATCTGTGCAGGGCTTTACTATAGGTCATCAATATCTGATAGGTCATCAATATATGATTGGTGAGGGTCCGGCACCTCGTCAGTCAGCTGTTTGTAGCTCTGTTTGTTGTGTACTTCACGGAGCTGGTAACTGCACTGCTGTTCTGAATGAAGCGAGCAGCGCTGCCGTTACTAGCTCCATCCATTACAAAATGGACACAGCTGTGTAGTTCTGGTGACAACTTTGGTGTTGGAGCTACTCTGAAACAGCCGATCGGCAGGTGTGCAGAGTATCGCAACCCGGACAATCAGACATTGATGGTCTGTCCTGAGGATAGGTCATCAATAGTAATATTCTGGACTACCTCTTTAAATGATACCATTTTTACTTCCTGCAGCCACCACTAGAGGGACCTTATGGGCTTAATGCATAGTGTTTATACAATGAACTCTAAAATAAAACTGCATGCAGTGAGCTCCCCCTAGTGGTGGCTGCAGGCAGACAGAATTATGTTATTCATTTATGTCTATGCAGGGGATTTGGAATCTCTATAAGAAAATAAAAATGGCACTCTATAAAGCAATGTATTTTAACACACAGAAAATTATTAAATGTAGGCAGTAAATTTCAAAGCGTATTTGAAATACTAGATATAACTGTATATGTACAGTATAGAGTATACTGTAAGAATGCACGTCATTGTGAACCACACGAATATCTGCAGTATGAATAAAAATGCATATATGTCAGCAGTTCACAGGAGAAGGAACATATCCGTAAGTATCAGGACATCATACATGACATATTTCTTGATACTTAGGACTGGTACTCCCACACTGTTGTCCTCCAGTTCAATGCCAATCCTCCTCCGGTCAAGAAATTTTAGCAATCCTCCTAAAGTGCAGACCTGAAAAAAAAACACAAGAAATAAAATTTTAAAGAAAATGAGAAAACATGACTTGTTTTCTATGAGAGGTAAATATTTGGGCTCCATGCTGTTAAGAGAGGAACCACGCTGCTCGCCTGTTATATGGTCCCTCATGGGATATTGTCTTTTTTGTATAGATCCAAACCTCTTATCATCTATAGATCCATATGCATTATGACAAATATCTAATGGAGTAGTCATGCATGAAACAAGCATGGCAAGAAATGGATGGTCACGTGGAAAAAAGCTCGGCAAACTTGGCAAGCGACCTAGTTGCCAGACCCCCACCAATCAAATGTGTCCTAACTATAAGGCAACTATGTCGGTGGTGAGTCAACCCTTTTAAATTTATTACAGATCTGTAATATGTGCGGCTCTCTGGTGCCCAGAGTAACACACTCAGTTGTGTGACATGGGCCAAAAGAAACAAAAGGCCCCACTATTATGAATGGCACAGACTAGGTGAGGGCCCTGTTACATATTTTTTGTTTCGGGCCCATGTACTGTAACTTTCAGAAGCTGCAAAACAGCAGGAAATATTCAGGCAATATTAGTCTCTTTAGGCAAGGAGGAAAGTTTCTCTGCCGTTCACATCTCGTTCTTCTTCCTTTTGTCGGAGGAATACTTTGGAAGTATCCCATCATGTGTACCGCCCCACAGTGGCATTACCACTTCTGCAACCTGATACTATCTCTAATGGGCTAACAAAATGTCATCTTATGTATTTTGTTCAGGTCCACTACACTGAGCATTTCCAATGTTTTGCAACTGTTATGTTGAAATGTAATGTGCCTGGTTCACCAGCAGGTGGCAGCAAACACGGCAGAGCTATAGTTAGGTAGAATGGAGCTTTCCTTTCCATTCTAACCCCCCACTGGAGAGAAGTGGGCGAGTCCTACTTCCTGCAGGAAGGGTGGGTCCGCGTTTCTAGTTAGTTCTTGCTTACCCCCAGCTGGGGAAGGTGTGCAGAGCAGCATGTCTCTGCTGGATGTGCCCAAGCCAGCCAGAGCACCCTCAGCTCTGCTGGCCATGGAGGCCAGAGCTTAAAGCTTCAGAAGCCAGGAGCATAGTTTCCTGGCATAATTTAAGAGTCAGACAACAGAGAGAATGTGCAGCAGACAGAAGAATCTGAGTTTTACAATCAGCCTGTGAATACAGCAGAGCCAGAGAGAAACAGATGTAGCAGAGTCAAGTTTGCCTGCCAGTTTTAATGCTAAAGCCTGCTGGGACCAAGACAAAGCTTGAAGATTGTTTCTGATGAACGTTTATTCGAGTAAAGCTGCTGTTCAACTACATACAAGGTCTGTGCCTGGGGTCCAGCCGTATCCAGGTAGGAGCACCGTGACACATATAAAGGGACATTTTAGGCCGCACTATACCACTTGGCATTTCCTACATCTGGGACACGTTTTATCTATAAAGAGCCCTAGTGGGAGGCGCCCGTTGCAATTTTGGCATCACGAACAGGATTTACTTGCGTGCCTTTATACTACAAGGCCTACAAATTTGACAGAAAACCTTCTAAAAATGACTTTATTGCATTTACTGTGAAGCGACAGGCGCAGGAAAGTGCATGCCGGCATCCGAAGGGTTAATATGCCATCTTTCCCAGTGATGGCGTACCTTCTTCTTGTACCTCAAGAGTGGGAAAACAAGGGAATGCCCAGCCCAAGAGCGGAAAAATACAGCTCTGCCCGCAGGGAACAACCCAGTGCAAACGTTCAGGGAGGAAACTCCACCCCTAAAGCTCCTCCTCCCTCACCAGTTCGTTTTGGCAAAAGAGGAAGCAAGATGGCGTGGCCTAAGCTGAACTGGAGTGAAATGATGTATGGAGCCGACAAACCCGACCTGCGTGCTGCTGTGCAGGACATCCGGGTATTGCAAATACTGCGGAGACCAGAGAAGGGATCAGGGGCGTTCACTGCACCGGCTGGTGTGGTGGAGGCGGCCGGAGTATCCACTCCACCGCCCAGGAAGAACGGTACATTCGTTGGCCTCAATCCGATGGTGCCGAAAGAAGTGACGGCCCACGCGACGACCATGTGGGAATACAAGCGGGCCATTGAAGACTGGGCAATCCGCATCTTGGATCGACCACAGCCAGGAGACCCAAAGCTGGAGTGGCGCAAAGGAACCGTCATCTGGTTTTCGGTAGAGAGAGGGTCGTCGTTCCGTCAAGCGCCCCTACCTGTCCCAGGCCAGACACAGCCTCTACGCGAGGGACCATGCGGAATATACCCCTATTGAGTCCCTTAAGGGTCCCTTCGCCACTGGGGTGACTCTTCTAGCCAAGCCCCTGGTCCCAGTGGAGTGCTGGCAGGAAGATTCCCCTGCCGTGGGTTGTGTACACTGCCTGCAGGAGACTGCAGGGGGAGTACTCCGCTTTTGTGAGAAGCCGGAGCTTCTTATTCCTGGTCTGCCCCCACCACCAACTTACCAACTAGGATGTGTGTCCACCACAATGTTCACCTATAGCCCGACGGTGGTGAATTTTCAATTACCCTGTAAGTTGGCGACGGCAGTAGAGAGGGCTTCCCGAGATCCATCACCACCACTGGAGGTCCAACTACCACAACCTCTACAGCCGGAGATACTAAATCCATTTCCCCCGGCAGGAGGTTCTGGTCCTGTAAAGCAGAAGGTTGCTACAGCTATGGCAAGTGTGACCACATGGTCACTACCAAAATCATCCAGCTGAGGTCAGCAGAGCATCACTGTGGCAGCCAGCCTAGCTTACAAAAGGCAGATGTCCTTTAGCAGCAGCAGCAAAGAGGACTTCAGGTACCTCCTCTAAGGAGCCCCTCTGTTGCATCCTTCATCAGCATGCTGAAGAAAACCATGAACTAATGGGAGCCACTTCATGGACTGGACTTGACGAGTGAGGATGTGCTGGCTGTTTTGTGTGTCTTGTTGCCCCGTTTTGTCCTCACCCAGATGGCCATGCTTGTTAGGACTCCCCCCAGCTACCGAAGAACTTCCCAAGTTGCGCACGCCTGCGCCCAATTCCTTTTTCCCCCCTTCTCAGGTTAAGTGGCAGCCCCCTTTTGTAAAAAGGGTTCTCATTTGCCATTGCTGCTGGGGAACATTACTCACTAGCTAGGAATTTAAATAGAGTAGGAAGAGGATGGAAGCTATCTTCTTAACCAATGTCAGAAAATTACTGAAATATTAGAACAGTTTCACATGCAAGATGCAAAGGAAGCGAGAACACAAATGGAACCAGATTATCCCAAAAACAATGGAGCAGAAAACTTGCTACTTAACATTGATTATTACCGCAGGGCAATCGGAAAATTGCTATACATCGCCACTGTGACAAGACCAGACATTGCCGTAGCAGTGGGAATACTTTGCAGGAAAGTCGCAACACCGTGTCAACGTGAATGGAACGCAGTAAAGAGGGTAATGCAGTACCTAAAGGGAACAAATAGGATGAAGCTGCAACTTCCAGCATCATCAAACCCAAAACTGATTGGATATGTGGACGCCCATTGGGCTGGAGACACCACTGACCGCAAATCTACAAGTGGTTACATCTTCCAGTATAGACTAGGAACAATAAGCTGGTCTAGCCGGAAACAAGTGACTGTTGCACTCTCTTCAACTGAAGCGGAATACATGTCAAGAAGCCATTTGGATTTGTCAACTTCTACTAGACATGGGACTGAATATGTCACAACCCACACCCATCTCTGAAGACAATCAGGGATGCATAAAGCTTACACACTCTGAGAAGATTAACCCAAGAACCAAGCACATTGATGTAAAATATCATCTGCTCAGGGACATGCAAGAACAAGGAGTTATCGACATCCAGTACTGTCCATCAGAGGAGATGACGGCAGACACACTCACCAAACCTTTGCCAAGGGAACGTCATTGTTTTCTGCAAAAGAGACTGAATGTCGTATAATTATGCACATGCCGTTGAGAAGGGGGTTGGGGATGCAACAGCATGTACCATATACAGTATTGTGCATTAATATCACTTGACCACTAGATGGCACTGTATGTTAAGGTTACCCGTTGTGTATATCTGTAAAAATTGTTGGTTCTCTTTTTCTCTCTTTATACCAAGATGGCTGCTGTTACAGTTTGCTGAAATGTTTTGTATGTTTGCAACTTAATCCACACAAGTAAACCAAGTTCTGCCTTATCACTAGTGTCTTCTCTAATGCTACTTTCACACTAGCGGCAAGGACCTCCGGCAGGCTGTTCCGTCGTGTGAACAGCCTCTCGGATCCGTCCTGCCGCTAGTTAACGTGTGCCCCCAGACTGCCACTCCGTCCCCATTGACTATAATAGGGGCAGAGTTCCGGCGGAGGCACGACACGAGGCTGCAGGAATAAATGTCGGACATGTCGTAGTTTTATTCCGGCAGCCTCTTACCATGCGCTGCCGTGCCTCCGCAGGAACTCCGCCCCCATTATAGTCAATGGGGACGGAGTGGCAGTCTGGGGGCACACGTTCACTAGCAGCAGGATGGATCTGACAGGCTGTTCACCTGTCACCACCAGACATCTGAGAAGCTCTGACAGACATCCTTCAGAACCTTCACGTCCTTCCTTTTGTTTTGCTTTCATTTTCTCATCTCGTTAGCCTCTCTCAGCTGTCATGTAGTTGCACTGATTGCATCCCTTTAAATCCCTTCCCATACTGCATCACTTTGCGGTTTATATTACTTCCTGGAGTGTGTGCATGCTGATCCTACTACTGAGTCTTCTACAGATAAGTTTTGTTCGTTCATTTGTGTTTTCCTGTTTGCTGGATCCCAGGTGACCCTGACTCCCTCCGTATCTAGTGTAGGGAGCCGGTGGTCGTGTCTCATTATTATAGGGTGTTCAGGTGTTATACAGTCGAGGTACGAGGATATGCGATCATCTACCATTGGGATTTTCGCATAGGCTAAGCAGTTAGGGAAAGAGCCAGGTCTGATGCAGGGCTCTCCCTTTTGTTCCTTAGTTTTGGATCCAGTCAGTCGGATCTTCATTCTTGTGTCTTCTAGTTTTCTGTACACCTTCCGTGACACTGTTCACCCGACGGAACAGCCTGCCAGAGGTCCGTGCCGCTAGTGTGAAAGTAGCCTAACCCACAACCAACACATGGATCAAGACTGACTGAGCGTAGGGAGGCATCAATAGGAGAGCAGAGACTGTCTGCTGACGGTGATGCTGCCCCCTGCTGGCTGTATTTGTTATATATCTTTTATGTAGTGAATAATCAATCTAAAAAAAAAAAAAAACTAGGGCATGAAGGGTTAAGATGCAATTATGGTGGGCTGCAAAAAATGCAGCCCAGTTTAGGCTGAGTTCACATAAGCGTTCAGCCTTTCCGTTCTCCTGCACCGCTATAGGAGCAGGAGAACGGAAAGTACAGATTCAGCACATAACTCAGCCAAACGGAGCTTATGGGCCCCAAAGACTATAATGGGGTCCGTTAGGTTTCTGCTCAGAGTAAGATTTTTGAAGCGGAGACAAAAGTTGTGCATGCAGGACTTTTGTCTCCGCTTCAAAAATCTTCCTCTGGGCGAAAACCTAACAGACCCCATTATAATCTATGGTCCCGTAGGCTCCGTTCGGCTCAGTTATGTGCCGAATCCGTCCTCTCCGTTCTCCTGCTACTAAAACGGAAAGGCTGCTCGCTGATGTGAACTGGGGGAAATCCATGCGCCTGGAACTCTGACCTCGGCTCTCTGTAGGTATGGGCCTGGTCGGTCAGCAATAGCCTTATAACATCTACAGGAAGCTGGAAGAGACTAAACAGAGCTATGCAGATTGGCAGTTGTCACTCCCCCAGTTACCACACCGCCATTACTAGTCAAGACAGGAAAAACAATGCAGTTGTAATGAGTTAACAGGATGCAGCTGCAGTCCGTATGGCAGCCCAGTATTCAGCCGCAGGCAGGGGCATCCCGAGCGTAGCATGACCGCCCCTGCCATGTAGTCTTACCCTTAAGGCCCCATTAACATGACTGTATTTTTGGTTCGCATCCGATCCGCATTTTTTGCAGATTGGATGTGGAAAAAATGGTGTGCTGTCCGCATTTGTGTGTCCGTTCCACAGCCATGCAAAAAAGATAGAATGTCTTATTCTTGTCCTTTTTGTGGACCGCAAGAATAGGCATTGTTATAATGGCTCTGCAAAAAAAAAAAAAAGATGTGTCATCCGTATTTTTTGAGGATCTGCGTTTTGTGGACCGCAAAATACATATGGTCGTGTGAATACACCCTTAGGCCTCATGCACACGACCGTATGTATTTTGCGGTCTGCAAAATACAGATCAGCAAAAAATATGGATGATGTCTGTGTGCATTCCGTACAGCTGGCCCATAATAGAACAGTACTATCCTTGTCCGTAATGCGGACAATAGTAGGACATGTTCAATCTTTTTGTGGAACGGAAATACAGACATATGGAAACGGAATTGCAACAGGCGCCTCCCCCTAAGTCCCTATATATAAACGCGTCCCAGGTGTAGGAATGCTGAGTGGTATAGTGCGGCCTAACATGCCTTTTTAGGTGTGTCACGGTGCTCCTACCTGGATACGGCCGGACCCCAGGCTTTGGCTCCGAAGCAATAAATAGGGGGAATAATTGAGGGATTTGAAAGAAAGATTGAGTCCAGACCTTGCATGTAGTTGAACAGCAGCTTTACTTTGCATAAAGGTTCTCCAAAGGGGTTTGCAGACTTTGTCTTGGTTCCAGCAGGCTTTAGCATTAAAACTGGCAGGCAAACTCGACTCTGCTTCATCTGTTTCTCTCTGGCTCTGCTATACTGACAGACTGACTATATGACTTTGCTTCTTCTTGGTGCACTTCTCTTTGTATAGTCTGTCTCTAGATTAGGCCAGGGAACTTTCCTCCTGGCTCCTGAGGCTTCAAGCTTTAGCCTCCATGGCCAGCAGAGCTGAGGGTGCTCTGGCTGGCTTGGGCACGTCCAGCAGAGATGTGCCCTTACTCCATTTCCTTAGCCAGGCTTAAGCTAGACTAACTCTCACTGGTCCCGCCACCCTTACTGCAGGAAGTAGGACTCGCCGACTTCTCTCCAGGGGGGAGGTTAGAATGGAATGGGAAGCTCCAGTCTACTTAACTGTAGCTCTGCTGTGTTTGCTGCCACCTGCTGGTGAACCATGCACATTACATGTGAACATAACAGTTGCAAACAAAATAGGAATGCAAAGTGTATAGGACCTGAACAAAATACATAAGATGATGTTTTGTTAGCTCATTAGAGATAGTAGCAGGGTGCAGAATTGGTAATGCCACTCTGGGACATTACAGAATGCACACGGAGCAACTTCCTTTTTTTTTGCGGACCCATTGAAATGAATGGTTCTGTATACGGTCTGCAAAAAAAAAAAAAAAAATCGGACACGGAAAGGAAATACGTTCGTGTGCATGAGCCCTTAGGCTGGAATCACACATGCAGTTTTTGTGGCAGATTATTTAAGACAAACGGAGGAGCGGATGCAGAACCAAGGAGAAGCGTTAGTCTGTCCTTTATATATCTATATATACATTTGCAGGCTTTGGCTTAAAAAACCTGCCTTTGTGTCTCAGGCCTGTGCAGAAAGCATATAGATTTCTGCAAACCCCATTCAAGTAGATGGAGCATTCGCAGCATGTGCTGCAAAACATCTGCTGTGTGTGTGAATATGCCCTAAGAGATAGATGAAAGACGTCTATAAATAGAAGGCAATTAGAACCAAAGGAAATGAACTGTAATTTCAGCTCTTACCATTAGAGGGCAGTCAAAGGGTATGATGGAGGAGAGGTGCAGAATTTTCTCAGGCTCTGTGAGGTTCGATGGCAAAAAAGAGAAATTTCCTGAGAGGACCCTCTGCTTACAGACGGGAAGCGCTGAGGAAAGAGACAATACTGTATCAGGGCCAATAATGCCATCCATTTCTTCACATACCGATCTGCAAAATATTCATATCATGCCGGAGAAAAGGGGCAACTTAGGGCTGAGTGCTGCAAACAATGACAATGGAAAGGATATCCTTGACTTTAATTCCACTTGAATGCTTGCAAATGTAGCCATTGCTGCCACATGAGGCGACACATTCTTTCCTGGAGGCCATTCCTCTGGAGGAGAATACCATTGTAATACATCATGCAGAAAAATGAGAACAATCCTTGTTATATTATGTTATAGATTTATATATATATATCTTTGTTTTGTTTTATAACTTAAATTTGTCATACCTTTATTTATGTGTATGTCTTTGACAAAAAAGGCTACGATCCCAAAAAAGGCTTGTAAAAAATTTTAATGTTCTGATTTATTGATTATAATTCAAAGCTTAAAAAAAAATCACCACGCAACAAAAAAATAATAATAATTTTTCGTCTGCTACTGGGCAAAAACCATTTGTTCTATACTAAATCGAGTGTGCGGATTACGAATCTGAAGTCAGAATTTTTGTAACACGTCACGAAATGTTGCTCTGCATAAGTACGCCTAAATGAGTTAG
This sequence comes from Bufo gargarizans, assembly GCF_014858855.1. NCBI lineage: Eukaryota > Metazoa > Chordata > Amphibia > Anura > Bufonidae > Bufo > Bufo gargarizans. The sequence goes on from NC_058088.1 coordinate 11,513,527, forward strand.
GCACTTGGAAAGAATTGAATAATTTTGAGCAGAACGAGTTTTACCCCAGCAATTACCTGATCTACATCAAAGTTTGCGTAGAAAACAGTGTATTAAAATGTAATGGAATAACAACATTTCAAAAAGTTTCGTTTTTCAGTTTAAAAGTCTTACTGTACTGTTTAAAGTGCTTCGGGCATCTTCTTTTGCGTTTGTGAACGGTCATATTTTCCCGTTGCAAAAACCAGCAGTATTCCGCCATCATGTTGGGATTCCAGCGGCCTTGATACCTGTTCTCCATTGTAGAAATATCTTTATGGAACCGCTCTCCATGTTCGTCACTTACGTGTCCCAAATTGGGTGGGAAAAAGTCAAGATGGGAATGTAAGAAATGCACTTTGAATGACATTCGGCAGCTCTAAGCATGTTGTCTACTGATTCAGCATAGTTTGCAGCTCGTCTGTTCCCAAGGAAGTTCTGCACTACTAGCACAAGAGCCTCCCAAGCTGCAAGACGCGCTCACTTTGTCAGATTCTTACTCTGATCATAAGTAGTGTATTTGCCACATATGTAGCAGAAATTGTCTGGATCGCTAACACTTTTGCATTTATCCATCTTAAGTTTTAAAACTGATAGCGCTATAGCAGATCACTTTATCAAAATCTGTCCAGCTTGCCTTATATACTTACTGCTGACATCAGCCTGAGTGCGTCCGAACAGGTCTGGACATGTCCATTGGAATATCTCCAATATAATGCATTAATATTATAACTGAATAGGCTTTGCATGTGTAACTTAATCCTTTAAGGATCTCCGCCGTACATGTACGGCGGAAGTCCGGTCCACAAACATCGTGCCCGCTCGCACGTGCAGTGGGCGCCATAGCCGCCGGGTTTCTGCAATTTTAAATAGCAGAGACCCGCGGCACATGTATGCGATCAGCCATATGTGACCACAGCATCTGCGCAGTCCAGAAGCGGAAGTCGCGCACTTCCGCTCCGGTACCAGCTTTCCCCGGCTGAGATCGGGGAACCTGTCACATTGATCTAATAGGCTGAAGCCTCAAGCAGGCTTCGGTGCCTATTAGATGACTATACCAATACAGGCCACTAGGTGGCAGCATTGTATTGGTATAGTTAAAATGAAGTGTTCAATGGTGTCTATATAGACATCAATGAACACAATAGGCAATCTAATGATTGCCAGTTATTGTCACCCAAGGTGACTTAAAGAAAGTAAATAAAAGTTTTTACAAATATAAAAAAAAAAAAAGTTCTAATCACCCCCCTTTCCTTAAAATAAAAATACTTAAACAATAAAAAAATAAACATCATGGGCATTGTCGCGTGCGAAAATGCCTATACTATTAAAATATAACAATATTAATGGCATACGGCCATTTTTTGTCACTTATACTACCCAATAATTTTTTTATAAAAAGTGCTCAAAAAGTCGTACAAACTTCAAATTAGTAGCACTGAAAAGAACAGACCGTCCCGCAAAAAATGAGCCCTCCCACAGCCCCGTACACATAACTACAAAAAAGTTATAGGGTCAGAATATGGTTATAAAAATAATAAAAATTCCCTCAAAGGTTTAAAAAAAATAATCCGTATTAAAACGCAAGAAAGATTATACAAGTGTGGTATCGCTGTAACCGTACTGACCTAGAGAATGAAGATAACAGGTCAATTTTACCGCATAGTGTACAGTGTAAAAAATAAAAATAAAAACCTTTATCAGAATTGTGTTTTTTCCAAATTCTACCCCATTTGGAATTTGTTTCCCGCTTCCTACTACATGGTATGCAACCGTAAATGGTGCCATTATAAAGTACAACTTGTCCCGCAAAAATAAGCCCTCATAAGGCTGTGTGAATGGAAAAATAAAAAAAAGTTAGGACTATGGGAAGGCAGGGAGTGAAAAATAAAAACTCAAAAATGGAAAATCCCAGGGTCCTTAAGGGGTTAAAATCTAGACGTGTCAGGCAAATTCTAAGTTCATATTTGGAATCAGCGCGCTCATTTTAGTATTAGGCCTCATGCACATGGCCGTTGTTTTGGTCCGCATCCGAGCCGCAGTTTTGGCAGCTCGGATGTGGACCCTTTCACTTCAATGGGGGGGGCCGCAAAAGTTGCTCCATTTAGTGGTCTGCAAAAAAAATATAACCTGTCCTATTCTTGTCCCCGTTCTGCGGACAAGAATAGACAGTTATAATAATAGCTGTCCGTGCCGTTCCGCAAATTGAGGAACGCACACGGACGCCATCCGTGTTTTGCGGATCCGCGGTTTGCGGACCGCAAAACACACAACGGTCGTGTGCATGAGGCCTAAATCACATGTTTTTCTCTCAGTAGCCTATATGTGCCTAATGTTCTTGCAAAATGACTCTACATGTAAACGTCCTTTAACACAATCTCCTGCAATATTCTTGTTGTAATAAACCCAATGAAGGTATTTTCCAGATTGCATCAACATCCTATAAAATAACCATGTATGAAGGTCGCTGTCATTTTGCAATCACCTTTATTGCCCCTGTTTTCCGTTCTGGGCTGCGGTCACATGGCCATGTCCATGCAGCTCTCTCTGACTTCCTGTGATGTCATATTGATGGGTGGGGCAGTGATAGGGGAGTGTCTATGTAACTAGCTGGGTGGGAGGAGCAATAAACTAGCTGGGAGGAGTTAGGGGCAGTGATAGGGGAGCATCTATATAACTAGCTAGGTGGGAGGAGCTATAAACTAGCAGGGCGTTGTTAGAGGAGGTGCAGGAGGTGTGGCAGAGATAGGAGAAGTGCATCATGGGTTTGGTTGGATACGGCAACAGGAAGTGCAACCTACAGGATGGAAACAAACCGGAGCGAGTGGTTTACATGGGGAAAACGGGTCAGGAGAGTCCAAATGGAAAATAAAAGCATGAAGGTGGATGTACATGAGGTAAGCGACTATATGAGCAGATCCCTAAAAACTGTAGAAATCCTGGAAAACCTCTTTAAAGTCATTGGGATTGGTCAGAATTCACTGGGATTAGGCTCCATCACTCTTTTCCTGACAGGGGATACATAGAATTCTAAGAAGATTACCAAAGTCCACTCGTGGAAACAGACAGATCTCAGCTTTGAATCTTCCATCAGCTGCACCATCTGGAGCCGGGTCTAGAATAGGATAACAAAGCAGTAATGTCCACACGTGATGAGGAGAAAGTATATTGGAAACCAGTTCAGAAAGGCAGATGAGACACTCCGCATCCATTTCTGTCCCATTGAGAATGAATGGGTCCGCACCCGTTCCCGATATTGCGGAACGGATGCGGACCCATTTGCGGACGTGTAAATGGACCCAAAAGGTGGCCATACACAGAGTTACATCTGCTGATTTCAGTGGGGTCGAGTGACTATGTGCAGGGGGGTGTCCTAAATGTCCCCTGATGGTAAAAGTCAGAAGAAAGAAGCGTCGGGCATGTTGGTTCAACATGCCCAATCCTGTGTTCCCACAGAAGATAATCACTATTAAAAACACATGTACATTTATGTATATGGAGTAAACAGGAAGAATAATTGTGAACCAAATGCTCGCCATACGGTCTCCTGGAGCGCTGGCTATGATATGGGATAGGAAAACTCATTCAAAGTTTCCAGATATTAGAATAATGGCCTGCTTTTTACTGAAAACGGCATGTCTTGTCCTTAGGGCCCATGCACATGACAGTTGCTTGGGCACTGAGTGCATTGGGGTCCGCAATTTGCTGTCCCCAGTGCATGAGCAACATCCATTCCAGGTCCTATACACTGTGCATTTCTATTGTTTGCAACTGTTAACATGTAATGTGCCTGGTTCACCAGCAGGTGGCAGCCAATATGGCAGAGCTACAGTCACAGAGAATGTCCCCGAACATACTGGAGGACATAACGGGAGAACGGAGCGGCGCCCAGGGATAATAGTAAGTGCAGTGAGATCCCTGGGCGCCGCTGTATATGTCATGATACTTAGTTCACAATGTTTTTCCAGGTGAAAGGTCCTCTTTAACCCATGGACAAGGGGGGGGGGCGCTGTTTTGGGGAAGAAATTGTACTGTCAGGCAAGTTTTTAAGAAATAAAAGTAATGAGAAAATATGTGGTAAGAAGCAAGTTTGGTAAGGGATTGAGATTACTCAGCGTCTGGAGGAAGTCAGTAAGATTCTGGTCTTGCTTCGCACTGGTCACGATGCATCTTGGCTGCAGATCAGAAATCACTGGGGAAGGAAAAGGAAGACGCAGAAGATATTAGACTGTGATAATGAAGATTAGTCAACCCATTACTAGAAACAAGCGCGTCTAATTATATAGAAATATTGGACTCTACAGGGAAATTTCCCGGCGAGCCCTCCTCGTGGCTGCCGGCCGGGTACATAATGATCTGATGCTTTCAGCATCGATTAATTTAGGAGCATCAGTAACTTCTGCCCCTGACTGGTGGCAGTGTGATATTTGGTTCTGCTAGGGCAGTATATTCTGCCGCACGTTGCGGTATTGTAGGCCCCGCCTACTTCTGCTGGCCCTGCCTATTTGTGTTGGCCCGCCTTCTGGCAATTTGGAGATGCTTTCTTTTTCTTTTTTTTTCCAGGACCACTTTAAGTTCTCAATCTGCCCCTGCTTAGGCCTTAGGCTACTTTCACACTAGCGTTAAAGTTTTCCGGTATTGAGTTCCGTCCTAGTTTTATCCTACTGCATTCTGAATGGAGAGCAATCCGTTCAGTATACATCAGGATGTCTTCAGTTCCGTCACTATTACGGTATTTGAACAGAGAAAATACCGCAGCATGCTGCAGTATTTTCTCCGGCCAAAATTCCGGAACTCTTGCCTGAATGCCGGATCCGGCATTAATTTCCATTGAAATGTATTAATGCCGGATCCGGTATCAAGTGTTCCGGTAAAACAGATCTGGTTTCCAGGTCTGCGCGTGCGCAGAGCTTTAAAAATGTGAAAAATAATAAATACCTGATCCGTTTTTCCGGATGACACTGATCCTGATCAGTCTGCAAATGACATGCGTTTGCACACAGTTTTCCTGATCAGGCAGGCAGTTCAGGCAACTGAACTGTCTGCCGGAATCAAACAACGCAAGTGTGAACGTACCCTTAGTGCACACAATGCAGATTATTTCAATTTTCTGCATATTAATCAACTCAGTCTGCGTTCTATGAACATGACCTTAAACGGGATTATTTAAAAAAAAACAGCGATAGCTATAAAAAATTAAATAAAAGAATGAATACCCATTTCTTCCTTCCCAGGTGGGCGATGATTTCGGTCAGTATACGGCAAGTCATATATTATTAACTGGCTGGGAGGGGGAACATTTTTTATACAACTATTTACATTTTCAACAATTTAACCAAATATGATTTTTAATAAATGTAAACAATTCAGAGGATGAAATGTGTAGAACTGTAGAACAGAAGCAGACTTTTAGTTCGTTTTTTTTTTTCCATGTTGTAGGTAGATCCAAAATCCTGAGCAAAATAATTTCTTTATGGGGCTCTGTTTATTCTGACTTTGGTCTCCGACTAATATGTCTGTAAAGATGTAATATAAGCTACTCACCAATATATTCCCCATACATATTTATGAATGAAAGGGTTTTTTCTGGGACTTACCGTATATACTGATGACCTACCCCCAGGGTACGTCATCAGTATCATGCCAGTAGGGGCCGACTTCCAGCACCCCCACCATTCAGCTGTGGGAAGGAGCTGCAGAGCGCTGAAGCCTCTTCCTCGTCCCGAGTTGTCACATCCGCTGGTCACGTGGCCTCAAGTGAATTGGATTGAGCTGCAATACCAAGCCCAGCCACTATACAATGTAAGGCGCTATGCTTGGTATGCTATGAAGAGGCTCACCCTGGTGCTGCAGCCCCTTCAAACAGCTGAATGGCATGGGTGCAGGGAGTCGGACCCTACTGTTCTGATATGGATGACCTGTGCTGAGCAATCAGTATGTAAGTCCTGGAAGAGTAAATGAAGAAAAGGCTATAGGCATGTAGTCAATAAGAAGGTCCCGTCGCTGTGCCACCGACCTCTATTAAGCAGACGGAGCTGTTCTGTCTCTGGAGTATCCGGCATAAAGTGAATGGAGCAGTCACCAGAGTTATAATACGCAGCCGCGAGATGGCCGGACTGCCATAACACACTCAGGTATATCTAGAGGAAACATACAGGAGACGCATCGTTAGTGCCCAGTTATTAGTATGATAAAGGGGTATGCCCATCTCGTAAAGTGATGGTATATTGCTAGGATATGCCATCACTTTATGATTGGTGGGGGTCTGATTTATGATACGCTGTAGATCCCAAGAATGAAAGGGCCACAGCCCTGCTTAAGCAATTAAATCCCTTTGCAGTACTTTCCTATACAGCGATGCCCAAGCCACCCGCTATACAATAGTACTGCAACATCTCCATTCAAGTCAGTGGGTCGGCTATGGTTCCATGCACAGCGGGGCGGTCGGGATGCTGCTGTGTGGGGAAAAACAGCGAGGGAGGAGCTGCAGCACTGAATCAGAGCTGTAGCCCCTTCATTTTCAGGACGGGTGGAGATCCCACAGATTAGACCCCTACGATCATTAAAAAGGGGTTTTCAGGCTCCTGATATTGATAGCCTATTCTCAGGATAGGTCATTAATATCCGATCGGTGAGGCTCCGACGTGCCGAACCCTCACCGATCAGCTGTTCCCTGCAGAAGCTGGCAGTGGAACTAGCTCTGTGAATGGAACAGGAAGCACAGCTCCGTTCAAACTGTAGTGGCCGTGCTGGGTTACTGCAGCTCAGCTCCCATTCACTTCAAAGAGAGATGAGCTGCAGTACTCGGCATGACCACTAAACTTTGAACTGCGCTGTGCTTCCTGTTCCATTCACAGAGCTATTTCCAGTGGCGGAGGATGCAGGGAACAGCTGATCGTGGGGGTGCGGCGTGTTGAACCGTCACGGATCGGATTCCACAAGAAAGATTATCTTGTGTATTATTCCCAATAAAAATTACCATTGTTGTGGCCAAAGTTGTAGCAGATGCAGCTTTAGTCACAGTTTATAAAAATCCCTTAGTCTCAGTGTCACACCTAACAATTAACTGCACCGATCACTGCTGACGGGTGACGTTAATAACACTGATTATCTGGTGACGATGGGTGCTGTCAGGGGGAGGGCATGTTAGACAGCAAGTGATCAGTCAGTGTTCTCCAGACACCATGCGCATGCTGGACCAGCCACTCCGTTCATTTCTGGGGCTCCATGGGGTACGGGCCCCCATTCCTGTGCTCAGTGTAACCGATCTTATAGTTCTCCCCTATTCTGTGGATGGGGATAACTTTATATAACCAGAATACCCCTTTAAGTTCCTCCTGTAAATCAGCAATACATAATTAAGAACCTCTGCTGGTGGCTCCTGCTCATCTTCTTGAGAATCAGCAATTATAATATTCGTCGGCGCCTGGAAGTGATCCATCGGAGAATATTCCTGAAGCCTGAAGACAAAAAAAACCAACAACTAATTAACATCTGGAGTCTTATAAAGAAGGATACCGATGATTGATACAACATGGCAAAGATTTTTCCCCCCTTAAAAATCTAATACCATTTTTAAAGAGCATCTGTCAGCAGGATCAACCCTATTAAACCAGGCATAGTGAATGGTAGGGTAGATGCTGCTGAGTGAAATGACACCTTTTTATGTATTTACTGAAATGTAGCCGTTTTATTTAGATGCAAATTAGCCAATTGGTGCACAATGGGGTGTGCCTGAGCCCTTCGGAGCACGAAATCGTCACCGGCCCTATACCTCCTGACACTCCACCATTTCACTTGGTTGACAGAGATGCTGGGCCCTGTAATCTTGCACCTACGCCATGGTTTCCATGTAACGGCACCACACAAATACATTAAAAAGTGTCAGTTTACTCTGCAGGATCAACCCTAGCAGGCGCTATGCATGGTTTAATAGGGTTAATCCTGCTGACAGATGCTCTTTAAAAGGGACTTCTAGTTTAATATCGGGTGTCTTCTATTGCTTACCATTGGACCCTGGCTTTTGTGCCCGTTATGACTGCCACAGTAATGCCTCACTGAAATTGACTGCCATGTGCTACGGTAGATGTAAACGATCCAAAAACAATGCCACTCCAGTCTATGGGCTGTGTGTGGTACTGCAGCTCAGACCCTTCCACTGTATGGAAGCTGAGCTGCAATACCAGACACAGCGCATGGACATGGGAACGAGGGGGGCCACGTCTCGAAATTTGAGATTTGCACCGTAACATTTTTGTCCTTGTAAGCCGTATACCGGGGTGGGCTCCCCAGGATACAGCGAAGTCACGAACGAGAAAAGCAACTCTGACACCAGCTTTTTACTGCAATATGACACTGAACGCAAACCCCAACCTCTTGGAACATAAAATGGATTTACATACACTCAGCCCGCAGGCCGATACTCTTGTGCTGCACAGCACGGCGCCCTGCAATGGATGCCAGAAAGAATTGCACTAGTTTGCCTACTGGCGGGCACAACTAAAATGGCCACACCGTACCTGTTATTACCCTAGAAATGACACGAACGATTATGTGGGTGTATGATACGGGCTGGCCTGCGGTGCAACACAAAAGTTCACAATCTTATAATAAACTACAATATTCCCCCTCCTGTAACTGGTCCTATGGCATGTGCCTGCGCATTACTCCTGCGCCTGGGCTGGATTGAGCAGGTGAGACGTCTATCAGCTCTTAACTGTGCAATTTCTCTTTTTATTATGGAGTCCTTTTGTGAACAGCAGAAACACTTTTTGGCCTGACACACGAAACAGAGACCCTAACTAGCTAACTACAGGCCTGGTCTAGTCTCTAGGCGCCAATATTGCAATGAGGTGCGTGCACGATCTTACCGACCCGGGTCTGCTCTGTCTCCGCTAATGGCTCCGAACAAGCAGTCTATTTAACAAACATGCGGTACCGCAGAGCAGGTAGTTTGTTCCTCAGCTCTCATCAGCACTCCTGGCAGAAGTCCTCTGTCTCCTGGGCAGAATCTGGGTCCTGAACAGCAATCAGCTTAAGGCTCCATTCACACGTCCGCAGAATGTGTTCCGCAATTTTGCGGAACGGATGCGGACCCATTCATTCTCTATGGGGACGGAATGGATGCGGACAGCACACAGTGTGCTGTCTGCATCCGCAATTGCGGAGCGCGTCCCCGATCTTCGGGTCCGCAGCTCCGCAAAAGATAGCAGCTTGCGGACAAGAATAGGCATTTCTATGGGGGTGCCGGGCTGGTGTGTTGCGGACCCGCAATTTGCGGGTCCGCATCACATCACGGACGTGTGAATGGAGCCTAACTTGACTGTAGCTGTGGTTGCAAAATGTTGATCCCACACTTGAATGTGAATGGATTCACTCCTCTCTGTGTCCTTCCAATATGGCGACTTCCTCTTTCTCCTTCAGCCTGGAAAACCCACCTCTCATGAATATGGAAATATGTATATGTAGTCAGTCAGCTGTGCCTAGGAAATGGCGGCATCTTGTGGCCAAACAGCAGAACGTCAGCCCGGAACATTCAATTTAATCCACACAAACGGTGTTCAACAATTTGAGCGGTTTCCCAATCTCACATCCTGACAGCAAAAATATCCTGGGATCCAAAGGACAGAGGAAGGTTATTGGCTGCGTTCCTCTCCATGACTTGAGCCAGCCTATGATAAAGGGCACGCCTACGCTAGACTATGGCACTGGTGACAGATGGCACTCAAGTCTAACCTAGCTGGGTGGTCAGTTTGGGACTTTCTGTAGCAAAGGAAGGGGAGGAGAACGGCTGCAGTATAATAGAGCCCTGTGCAGACGTCTATCCATGCAGATTATCTGCACACAGCTCGTCACAACTGCAGACAGTTTCATCTTTTGAGGCTCTGCAAATGCGAAGCTTCCCTTTAACTATTTCTTTGCACAATTCACAGTTTTCAGACTCTTCATCATAAAATCTAACTATGATACTAATTATATAATTATCCTGCGTACAATTCAGGATTTTCCTAAGTTATGACGTAAAGTCATGATTTTATGAAAGACACGGAGGCGAGTATTTGCTTAACTCTTTCTTTACTGAGACATAGCAGCAAAGATAACTGAAGAAAAAAATGACATCAGTGTAACCATGGTAATAACTCCACCCCCATAGCCCCTATATAAGGCGCATCACCCCATGGACACTTCCTCTTTCTTTGTGGACTTCAACTGACGAGAACCTGGAACCTCGAACAGTCAACAAACAGCCCGAACCTTGGCTGCGAACGAGAACACCGGAAAGCCGTAAGGTGAACACTTGGAAACAGCAGACAGAGGGTGATCAACCTGAAGAGAAAATAAAAGATCATGGTAATATGGATACTAACAAACCGAGTATGGGAACCACACCCGGACTCATTCCCTGCGGACACAATAAGAAATTAAACAAAACATATAAGTAAACTTCCGAAAGGTCCGAGACCCCCAGACCAGATGGGTGGGTACAAAACAAAGGGAGGGAAATACTCGCCTCCGTGTCTTTCATAAAATCATGACTTTACGTCATAACTTAGGAAAATCCTGAATTTTATTTCAAGACACGGAGGCTCATATTTGCTAGTTTAAAGCTGAGCAATCACGGAGGAAAAAGCGTGAGGAACAGGTCTAAAATAGAATTCCCGAAAGGTAGAGACTCGGGACCAATCCGCCAAACGTAATACATCCTCTAAACGGGCACCAGCTACGGACATAGAGGTAGCCGCTGCCCCACGCACAGAATGTGCGGTAAAGATGGACGTGTCGATACCCGATAGGGACAGGATCCATTTAACCCAACGGGACAGTGTGACGCTTGAAACCGGCGCAAAGGGGCGGCGGAAGGAGATGAAAAGCTGGGGATCATTCCCAGAGCGAGAAGCCAGAGTGCGAGCCTCATACTCCCTGAGACAAGCCACCGGACACAACTGCAGAGACGAAGGGAAAGACGGATAAGCAACGGATTTAATGCCCGTCTTTGTGCGCCGAGAAATATTAAACAAAACTCCCTCCGGCGTAAAATAGCGAGCATCCACATCCAGAGCCCGGACGTCAGAGACACGCTTACACGAAATCAAACACAAAAGGGTCACTAATTTGGCCGAGAGCTGCCGGAGAGACAACAAGGAGTTGGAAGGCCAACCCTCTAGAAACCTAAGAACTGACGCCACGTCCCAAGTGGAAGAAAAACGAGGTCGTGGAGGCCGCGCTAAACGACAGCCTCGCAACAACCTGCACACTAACGCATGTTGGCCTGCGGGAACACCATCAAACCCCGAATGCCCGGAAGAAATGGCAGACCGGTACACATTGAGAGTACGGTAAGCTCTCCCTGCCTCAAACAGAGATGTGAGGAACTGAAGAACGTCCGTCACAGGGGCCAGTACGGGATCCAAGTCCCGAGAATCGCACCAACGACTCCAGACGTCCCAAGCGGCGTGATAGGCTCGTCTAGTGCCTGGGGCCCATGCCGACTCCAACAGACGTCTAGTCGCCGCCGAAAAGCTGGAGGAGTCCCAGGAACCCCTGAAATGCGACAGGCGAGAAGATGAAGCGAGCCGTCGAGGAGTAGAGGGTGAGGACGGCCGTAAGGGTCGAGCAGGAGGAGAGGGAAAGATGGCAAGAGCCGAGGTTCCTCCGACAGAAGGTAAAGTAGCTGGGGAAACCAAGACTGTGTTCTCCAGTAAGGAACTATCAGAACCATCTGGGCCTGTTGGCGACACACCTGAGCAAGCACTCGAGGGATGAGTGCGAAAGGAGGGAAAGCGTAAAGCAGAGACCCGCCCCAGGGCTGAAGGAAAGCATCCACTGCCTCGGCCTCTGGGTCTGGACGCCAGCTGAAGAACCTGGGGAGTTGTGCGTTCAAACGCGTCGCGAATAAATCGATGGAGAAAGGGCCCCAGAGAGATACAATATCCTGGAAAACCCCCGAATCCAACTTCCAGTCGCTGGAATCTGAAAGACAACGAGAACTCCAGTCGGCCAACGTGTTGTGTAACCCAGGAAGGTATTCGGCCACCACTGACAGCCCCCTGGACAGGCAGAACTCCCAAAAATCCTTGGCCAGAGATGACAGGACCCTGGATCGCGTTCCTCCCAGGCAGTTCACATAACGGACAGCCGAGACATTGTCCATCCGTAAACGGACACACGCCCGAGCCGACCCGTGAGCAAAGCTGCGGATCGCAAAAGATCCCGCTAAGAGCTCGAGAGCGTTGATATGCAAGTGTGATTCGTCCGGGGACCACGCTCCTCCCGTGGACACCCCTTGACAATGGGCCCCCCAACCCATGAGGCTGGCATCCGACTCGATGACAAGGTCGGGACTGGGGCCGAAAATGGCTCGGCCATTCCACACAGATAAATTGTGGATCCACCACACCAGTTCGTGCCTGGTCTCCGTGTCTAAGATCAGAGTGTCCGAAAATGAAGCCCCCGCCCTGAGGTGAGCAATTTTGAGCCTCTGAAGGGCTCGATAATGTAAGGGGGCTGGGAAAATCGCCTGAATGGAAGAGGTTAGAAGGCCAATCAAGCGAGCCAGTTGACGGAGGGACACCTGAGGAAGGGCGAGAGAATGGCGGATCTCTTTGCGGAATCGCCTTGACCTTGGACGCGGGTAGACTGAGCGTTTGACTCCCCGAATCTATGGTAAACCCTAGGAACTCTATGGAAGTGGTTGGCAAAAGGCAGGACTTTTCCAGGTTGAGAATGAACCCCAAGCCCTGAAGAAGGTCTTGGGTCAACTTCAGATGACCAAGTAAAAGGGGCGGATCCTGAGCCATAATCAGGATGTCGTCCAAATAAATGATCAGACGAATTCCTCTCCCTCTGAGCCAGGCCACTGCCGGTTTCATGAGTTTCGTAAAACACCATGGGGCCGACGACAGACCAAATGGGAGGCAGGTAAAACGCCAGATGCGGTCCCTCCAAAGGAACTGGAGAAGACTCCGGGACACCGGGGCCACAGGAACTGTGAGATACGCATCTTTTAGATCTAATTTGACGAACCAGTCCCCTGGTTGAAGCATATCTCTTAACAGATGGATCCCTTCCATTTTGAAATGTCTGTAACGAACGAAGACATTTAAGTTCTTTAGATTTATGACTGGCCGGAATTGTCCGCCTTTCTTCTGCACTAGGAAAATACTGCTCAGTATTCCCGTATGAGGTTCGGGGGATACCTCTATCGCCTCCTTCCGGAGGAGGGAGAAAAGTTCTGCATCTAAGAGCGTCTGTATCTGGTTCGAACAAGAAACCCTCGGGATAGGAGGAAGGTTTCTTGGGGCGGCTACCAACTCGATGGTGAATCCCTGAACTGTGGAGAGGACCCACTGGTCTGAGGAGATCCTTGACCACGCACGGAAAAAGAAACAGAGTCTTCCCCCAACCTGTAGCGAAATCGGATAAGACACACAGAGATGGCTTACCATATGGGCGTCTGGATCCTGGAGCGCCTCGGAATCCTCTGGACCGGAAAGAGCCACCGCGAGACGGGAAGAACGTTGGCTGGTACTTGGGATCCTGAAGGGACTGGCGGTAATTAAAGGAGCCTCTGCCCGTGCCTCTGGGCTGGAAATTGGATCGGCCGGACAGGCGGCCCCTGAGACTGCCGGCCCTGGATGAAAAACGAGACTGGAAAACGCGGCGCATCGAACTCTGCGCCTTATCCAGGGCCGTAAAGGCCCCCACGTATTTTCCCAATTCTTTAATAAAAGGATCTCCGAAAAGGAAGGCCCTGTGCCTCCTTACCGGACTCAGAGAGGGACAGATTTGCTAACTTGGGCTCTATCTTCATCAAGATAGCCTTTCTTCTCTCAATGGCAATGGAGGTGTTTACATTGCCAACTAAACATATAGCCCTTTGGGCCCAGCCGCTAAGATCCTCTGGGTCGACCTGCGTGCCCGCTACTCTAGCGGTCTCGGCTAAATCGAGGATTTTTGCCAGTGGGCCGGTCATATCGAGCAATTTGTCCTGGCAAGCTTTGAGCGCAGAATCAAGCCCCTTGCGTGGGTTGAAACCGGTTTTCGCCAGAAATTGGACCACTTTTGGGTCCACAGTAGGGGTCTCACATATCTTGTTCGGAATTAGGGGACGGGGACATTCCGCGCGCAGCTTACTGCGAGCCTCCTTGGAAAGAGGCGTGCGGATCCTAGCCTCAAGATACTGGGTCACATGGGTGGCAGGAAGCCACTCAGAGGACCGCGGATGGTGTAGCTGGTCGGGATTAAACAGAGGATCCCCCATGGGGTCTATAACTGTGTCTTTGGCGACTTCCAGCGGCTCAGTAATAACACCCGTTGTCAGAGACGGGTCTTCTAAGGCAGTATCCACTGCAATATCCGCTAACTCATCCCCTGAGTGAGTGGACCAATTCTCACCTGCCTCCTCAACAGACTCTGCGTCTGAATCTGATACCGGATCCGGGAGTGCCCGGGCGGTCTTCCAAGATCGCACCCTTTCTGCCGGGCGCGGGTTAGCTCTTTTGCGTGACTTATTCACGCAGTCAGTGGATGGGCCAGAGCCATCATTCAAGAGTGTTCTGGAGGCAGGAGGGGGCATAACAGAAACTGGCTGTGCCATAAGGGCCTGTGATATGGACTGTGTCAGCGAAGCTGACATGGTCCCCATTGCCGCAACAATTGCATCAGATATAGATTGTTGTAAATTAGTAGCCTGCACTACAGGAGCAGGCGTCTCATTAACTCTGAAAGGAGTGGTGGGAGCTATCTGACCTGTGTGTTTGTCTTGGGCAGAAGCGACAGGGGAAGCTGGCACAGAGGACATGATGGATGAGATACTGCAGGAGTTAGTCACCCCAACAGAGTCAATAGGGAAGCGCAGAGGGAGAAATACCGGACTGAATGTGATGAACAACCGACCGTGCGGTGCTGAAGATGCAGCCGATAGTACTGGCAGCCGGAAACACACTAAGAAAAACCCGGGAATCGTAGGGGGAGTAGAAAACCCTAAGACTCCACCTCCTACCAGTGAGGGCCAATGAGCGGACGCCAAAGGAATGACGTCCGAAATCCCGCGAGATCTCGGTGATCAGAATCCACCAAAGTAAAGATGGCGCCCGAGAATCTCGCACCTCGCGAGACTACGAGCGCGCGCAGCCTGGAAGAAGCGGCGAAAAAGGTAAGGCCCTGAGGAGAGTGGGGGGGAAGAAAATGGCCGAATGCCGTATAATATAAGGGGAAAATCGAAGCGCCGGGCACCCGAACCGGAGGCTAAGCGGCACAACAAGGCCGGACGAAGACAAGCAATAACCAAAAAAGCACCACAAGCGGGCCCTAATAGGGGATGAACAAATAAAATGAGAGAGGGGAAAAAAGGAGTCCCACAGAGATGAGAGAGACAGAGGGCAGACAAATAAGCCCTAATCAACTAACGGACGCCAAGGATGACGTCCGCAAATTGAGAACCCTATCTATATAAGGGTTAACAATAGGACACAAGGCAATGAAAACTATACAGATTAAAATATATAACCATGTACTTATCTGAGAAGCAGCAAAGAAAGAGGAAGTGTCCATGGGGTGATGCGCCTTATATAGGGGCTATGGGGGTGGAGTTATTACCATGGTTACACTGATGTCATTTTTTTCTTCAGTTATCTTTGCTGCTATGTCTCAGTAAAGAAAGAGTTAAGCAAATATGAGCCTCCGTGTCTTGAAATAAAATTATTATTAACGTTAATGGTGCATTGCACAGAGCCCCTGGGCAGCCCTGCCCCGTATTAGGCAATCGCATGAGCATGAGGCCTCATGCACACGACCGTTGTGTGCATCCGTGGCCGTTGTGCCGTTTTCAGTTTTTTTTCGCTGACCCATTGACTTTCAATGGGTCCGTGGAAAAATCGGAAAATGCACCGTTTTGCAGCCGAGGCCGTGATCCGTGTATCCTGTCCGTCCAAAAAATATGACCTGTCCTATTTTTTTGACGGACAACGGTTCACCGACCCATTAAAGTCAATGGGTCCGTGAAAGAACACGGATGCACACAAGATTGGCATCCGTGTCCGTGATCCGTGGCCGTAGGTTGCTTTCATACAGACGGATCCGAAGATCCGTCTGCATAAAAGCTTTTTCTGATCTAAGCTTTCACTTCGTGAAAACTCATATCCGACAGTATATTCTAACACAGAAGCGTTCCCATGGTGATGGGGACGCTTCTAGTTAGAATACACTACAAACTTTGTACAAGACTGCCCCCTGCTGCCTGGCAGCACCCGATCTCTTACAGGGGGATATGATAGCACAATTAACTCCTTCAGGTGCGGCACCTAAAGGGGTTAATTGTACTATCATATTCCCCTGTAAGAGATCAGGGCTGCCAGGCAGCAGGGGGCAGACCCCCCCCCCTCCCCAGTTTGAATATCGTTGGTGGCACAGTGTGCGCCCCCCATCGGGCCCCCCCTTCCTCCCTCTAATGTTAGAAATCGTTGGTGGCACAGTGTGCGCCCACCATCGCCCCCCCCTCCCTCCCTCTATTGTAATAAATCGTTGGTGGCACAGTGTGCGCCCACCATCGGCCCCCCTCCCTCTATAGCAGTAACAACATTGGTGGCAGTGTGCGGCCTCCCATCTCCCCCCCAGTGTGGCAGCGGAGTTCCGATCGGAGTCCCAGTTTAATCGCTGGGGCTCCAATCGGTAACCATGGCAACCAGGAAGCTACTGCAGCCCTGGTTGCCATGGTTACTTAGCAATAGTACAACAGTAGAAGATTCATACTTACCTGCTTGCTGCTGCGATGTCTGTGAACGGCCGGGAGCTCCTCCTACTGGTAAGTGACAGTTCTTTAGCAATGCGCCGCACAGACCTTTCACTTACCAGTAGGTGGAGCTCCTGGCCGGACACAGACATCGCAGCAGCAAGCAGGTAACTATGAGTCTTCTACTATTGTACTATTGCTAAGTAACCATGGCAACCAGGACTGCAGTAGCGTCCTGGTTGCCATGGTTACCGATCGGAGCCCCAGCGATTAAACTGGGACTCCGATCGGAACTCCGCTGCCACCAATGATGGGGGGGGGGGAGGAATGGGAGGCCGCACACTGCCACCAATGTTGTTACTGCTATAGAGGGAGGGGGGGGCCGATGGGGGGCACACTGTGCCACCAACGATTTATTACAATAGAGGGAGGGAGGGGGGGCGATGGTGGGCGCACACTGTGTCACCAACGATTTATTACAATAGAGGGAGGGAGGGGGGGCGATGGTGGGCGCACACTGTGCCACCAATGATTTATTACACTAGAGGGAGGAAGGGGGGCCCGATGGGGGGCGCACACTGTGCCACCAACGATATTCAAACTGGGGAGGGGGGGGGGTCTGCCCCCTGCTGCCTGGCAGCCCTGATCTCTTACAGGGGAATATGATAGTACAATTAACCCCTTTAGGTGCCGCACCTGAAGGGGTTAATTGTGCTATCATATCCCCCTGTAAGAGATCGGGTGCTGCCAGGGGCAGCAGGGGGCAGTCTTGTACAAAGTTTGTAGTGTATTCTAACTAGAAGCGTCCCCATCACCATGGGAACGCCTCTGTGTTAGAATATACTGTCGGATCTGAGTTTCATGAAGTAGCTCATATCCGACAGTATATTCTAACATAGAGGCGTTCCCATGGTGATGGGGACGCTTCAAGTTAAAAAATACCATCGGATTGGAGAAAACTCCAATCCGATGGTATAAAAGAACTCCAGACTTTACATTGAAAGTCAATGGGGACGGATCCGTTTGAAATGGCACCATATTGTGTCAACATCAAACGGATCCGTCCCCATTGACTTGCATTGTAATTCAGGACGGATCCGTTTGGCTCCGCACGGCCAGGCGGACACCAAAACGACTTTTTTTTCATGTCCGTGGATCCTCCAAAAATCAAGGAAGACCCACGGACGAAAAAACGGTCACGGATCACGGACCCGCGGACCGTGAAAAAAAACTGTCGTGTGCATGAGGCCTAATACACGAGTCGAAGAATTGTCTTTCAATGTACAGTATACAGGTCCTTCTCAAAAAATTAGCATATTGTGATAAAGTTAATTATTTTCTGTAATGTACTGATAAACATTAGACTTTCATATATTTTAGATTCATTACACACCAACTGAAGTAGTTCAAGCCTTTTATTGTTTTAATATTGATGATTTTGGCATACAGCTCAAGAAAACCCAAATTTCCTATCTCAAAAAATTAGCATATTTTATCCGACCAATAAAAGAAAAGTGTTTTTAATACAAAAAAAGTCAACCTTCAAATAATTATGTTCAGTTATGCACTCAATACTTGGTCGGGAATCCTTTTGCAGAAATGACTGCTTCAATGCGGCGTGGCATGGAGGCAATCAACCTGTGGCACTGCTGAGGTGTTATGGAGGCCCAGGATGCTTCGATAGCGGCCTTAAGCTCATCCAGAGTGTTGGGTCTTGCGTCTCTCAACTTTCTCTTCCCAATATCCCACAGATTCTCTATGGGGTTCAGGTCAGGAGAGTTGGCAGGCCAATTGAGCACAGTAATACCATGGTCAGTAAACCATTTACCAGTGGTTTTGGCGCTGTGAGCAGGTGCCAGGTCGTGCTGAAAAATGAAATCTTCATCTCCATAAAGCTTTTCAGCAGATGGAAGCATGAAGTGCTCCAAAATCTCCTGATAGCTAGCTGCATTGACCCTGCCCTTGATAAAACACAGTGGACCAACACCAGCAGCTGACATGGCACCCCAGACCATCACTGACTGTGGGTACTTGACACTGGACTTCAGGCATTTTGGCATTTCCCTCTCCCCAGTCTTCCTCCAGACTCTGGCACCTTGATTTCCGAATGACATGCAACAGTCCAGTGCTGCTTCTCTGTAGCCCAGGTCAGGCGCTTCTGCCGCTGTTTCTGGTTCAAAAGTGGCTTGACCTGGGGAATGCGGCACCTGTAGCCCATTTCCTGCACATGCCTGTACACGGTGGCTCTGGATGTTTCTACTCCAGACTCAGTCCACTGCTTCCGCAGGTCCCCCAAGGTCTGGAATCGGTCCTTCTCCACAATCTTCCTCAGGGTCCGGTCACCTCTTCTCGTTGTGCAGCGTTTTCTGCCACACTTTTTCCTTCCCACAGACTTCCCACTGAGGTGCCTTGATACAGCACTCTGGGAACAGCCTATTCCTTCAAAAATTTCTTTCTGTGTCTTACCCTCTTGCTTGAGGGTGTCAATGATGGCCTTCTGGACAGCAGTCAGGTCGGCAGTCTTACCCATGATTGCGGTTTTGAGTAATGAACCAGGCTGGGAGTTTTTAAAAGCCTCAGGAATCTTTTGCAGGTGTTTAGAGTTAATTAGTTGATTCAGATGATTAGGTTAATAGCTCGTTTAGAGAACCTTTTCATGATATGCTAATTTTTTGAGATAGGAATTTGGGGTTTTCACGAGCTGTATGCCAAAATCATCAATATTAAAACAATAAAAGGCTTGAACTACTTCAGTTGGTGTGTAATGAATCTAAAATATACGAAAGTCTAATGTTTATCAGTACATTACAGAAAATAATGAACTTTATCACAATATGCTAATTTTTTGAGAAGGACCTGTATATGGGTGTTATTGAGCAGGCTTCCCCATGACGTACATGCTTCCTCCGTCAGTCTATGCACCAGAATGAAATCTACAGCAGTTCGGAGAGGCCTTAGATTTCGGTGATGATGAAACTGGTGGGCCGATGGCCCCGTCCACACCCCTGCCTCGCCCCCTTTTTGTAAACTTGGAGAGGGCAGCGTAAAATGCCAGTTGCAACTTAAAAGTCACAGTAGCATTGAAAAAGTGCAAAAACTTTTTCAAGCCAGGAAGATGCGTAGGGGGATGGTAGATTTTCCCCTAAAACCTTTTGCGATCAACTCTTACTAGCGGTAGAAGCTGCACAGTTTACCTGCAGCGGCCACTAAAGGAGAAGTGTGGTATTGCATGGAGCCTATTTCAAAAGGAATGGGTGAATACGTATGGGGTCATTTATCAAACTGGTGTAAAGTAGAACTGGCTTAGTTGCCCATAGCAACCAATCAGCTTCCACCTTTCATTTTTCAAAGGAACTGTCCAAAATGAAAGGTAGAATCTGATTGGTTGCTATGGGCAACTAAGCCAGTTCTACTTTACACCAGTTTGATAAATGACCCCAGTAGTCTCTCTGCTGTGGTTAAAAAAGGAGTTGCCTTTTGTAATGTCCATATGTCCTCAAAGACGTGTCCTCGAGCTCTGGTCACTTTACTTTATTAGTTGATGTGCACATTTGCATTGAGATTTCTGTTACATGCTCCATATTTGTGAAACGCATGCACCATTTAGTTTCTAAAATCAAAAGCATAAAAGAGGAGTGGCCATATAACTGGCAGTGTTTGAACATAAAAGAACACTAAGGCCTCATGCACACGACAGGTTTTTTTTGCGGATAGAATGGGGACCCATTCATTTCGATGGGTCAGCAAACAAAATGCTGATAGTTCATCCGTTTGTGTTCCGCGTCCGTCGTCAGTGTTTCCCTTCAGCAAAAAAAATAGTGCATGTCCTACTTTTTTCAGATTTGCGGACAAGGATAGACATTTATTACAAGGGATCTGTGGAAAAAAACGGATCCTCCCAAAAAAACTGATGCCGCATCAGTTTTTTTTGGCGGACGCACAATTTGCGGACGCAAAAAACAACTGTTGTGTCCATGAGGCCTAAGGCCTCATGCACACGACCGTTGTTTCATTCCGCGTCTGTTGTTCCGTTTCTCGTGATTTTCTGCGGACCCATTGACTTTCAATGGGTCCGTTGAAAACTCGGCTAATGTACCGTTTGTCATCCGCGTCCGTGATCCGTGGTTTCAGTCCGTCAAAAAAATATAACCTGTCCTATTTTTTTCACGGAAAATGGTTCGCGGACCCATTCAAGTCAATAGGTCCGTAAAAAAACGCGGAGGCACACAAGATTGTCATCCGCGTCCGCGTTTTTTTCCTATCATTTGCATGGCAAACTTGACTTAGACTTTTTTTTACTTTCCTTCATGTCTGGTGATCCTCCAAAAATAAAGGAAGACACACGGAAACAAAAACAGATCACGGAACACCGGAACCCCATTTTGCGGAACGGAACACAACAACGGTCGTGTGCATGAGGCCTAAGGGTGATCAAAATTAAATGACAAAAACTAACTGAGGAAAGGCTTTTTTTATTTTATTTTTTTATCACACATTACCCATGCTTAGATTTAAAAATTGAATTTCATATTAGAGTATTTCATTTAATTTTTAATTGTGGCATGAAATCTGCACACATGGGTGAAAAATGAAATCTCAAAAAGGTATTTGCATTAAATTTAATTTTTTTATTTTCAATTTCATTTTATTTTTGGCCTCCCTTAACAACCATGCTCCCAGTAGTGGCAGCTGCAGGTATGCCAGAATTATAACTGTTTTAATGACATTTAGGAGAGCACTAGTCATGTCTCCTATTTTTCTCCAACAAGGACAAAAGAAAAATGGTCTTTTATTAAAACTTTTTAATATACTTACTGTAGGGATTCTTCTATGGTCCAGCATCACTACTGCCCGCCAGTCAGTGTACTGATGTGTCCTCCACACCCTGGACTTGGTCATCCATAGAAATACCACCGCTGTGGGCTGCTAGTGGCCACCCCATGTCAGGTGCTATTTCGTCAGTATGGCTGACAGGTCAGCAAACAGCCGGGCAGCAGCAATGCTGGAACAGAGAAGAATCCATAAGATAAATATATTGCAAGGCCCTTTAAAGAGTAGGTTCACCCTCAACCACCTCACTGCCATTTACTTATAGAATTCGGGTAGGAACACGATACTTTAATTCTGCTTTACACTAGGCATATTGATGGCTCTATAATAATACTTACCTTTGTATAATGTACGCTCGGCATGGTCGGCATTATGTTCTGTATAATGACAGATAGCAAAAGCTGCCGTACAAGCTTTTCTTTGTCACCTGGCAGGCAGAGAGCCTGCGCTGTTACCTGATAGGCGCTGCTGTACTCTCTATGCAAACAGGGCGACTGTGCTCCTGAGGCCTCCTGCACAGGGCCATATTAAAGCTGTACAGTATATATACGTTCCATAGTGTGCACAGCAGACTATAGCCCCCATAGTCTATACCGTATAAGGTAACAAATCGGAGCATGGGTATAAAAAGGGGCTGCGTAGTGAACCAAGCAAAATGTTGTGTTTTATGCCCCACCCATTTATATAAGACACGCCCCAAACCACGGCTTTTGAGCCACAAGGTGAATACAGGATGACACACCAGGCCCTGTAAACAGAGATATAGACCCTTGACTTCCACCCCTCTATATGGACCACCATATTAATAAAGAAACTACATTTATACCCCCATAAATACAGACTTAAGACCCCCCCCCAATTTACAGACCTATCCATTTATACAGACCCTATACTCACTCCATCTATACAGACCCCATACTTCTACATTTATATAGACCCCATGTAACATCCCAGAGTTATGTTACGAAACTCTTTTACCCCGCTACAACCTGTTAAGTGTATTTATACTGTCATCTAATGTAATTTTATATAAAATTCTCACAAATGTGCATTGAAACCATTGTTAAATGTATCTGCTGTAATTTCTATGTTCACCAGCAGGTGGCAGCAATGTGTTTAGCAGGGACTTAGCTATAGTTTAGTATTTCTAGACTGGAATAGTTCATTCCAGTTTAGACCCCCCTTCTGTGAGCAGAGTGGACTATGCCCATATCCTGCCTCATGGATGGGGAAGGAAGTTAGAGTCAGTGTGCCAGCCACCCCGGCTAGGGGAAGGCTGTGCTTGTAGGAGCTCCCAGTTCTAGGGATCCAAGCCAGTATCTTGTCTCGGCTGAGACGAAAGATCATCATTCCCAGTCTGAGCCTTCAGCCTCAGCTGGTAGAAAGCAAGCAGGCACCTCCAGAAGTCCAGGAAGAACCATACCCTGTGAGCACAACTGTGAGTAACGTCCAGAGACCAGGAGAAGCCAAATTCCTCCTCAGCTAGTCAGTCCCCAATACAGCAGAAGACAGATAGTGCAGAAGATATAGATTCCTGCCACATATTACAGAGCCACAAACAGACGTACTTATCCTGCAAAGAGCTCCAGGCACATGATAGAAGCAGAAGACAGATCCCTGCCACACATTGCCAATACCTGCTGGGACCCAAGACTATTGCTGTATCTCACTTGGATGAAAGCTGCATATAGTAAAGACAAGTTTGAACTTTATTCTAAGTCTGGATCTCAATTATTGCTGCAAAACCCTCAATTACTCCTACTAGCAACACACTGATTTTATTGCAAGTGAGCCAGGATCCAGGAGTCCAGCCGTAATCAGGTAGGAGACACCGTTGACACTATACCTATTACCATACAGAGACATTACACCACTCTGGCATTCCTAACCTGGTACGTGAGCTACAACACCTTAAAGGGCCCTGCGTTAGTACCCTGCGCACGCTGCAATTGGCGTCACGAACAAAAACTATAAACTATCATTCACACCTGACCCAGCCATTGCATATTATTGGCGTCAGAGTGCATTATTCCAATCCGGCTTACTGCACCCAGATCCCCCAATTTACAGACCCCCATTTATACAGGCCCCAGACTCTACCCTTCTTTACAGATCCCCATATCTCAACAGACCCCGATCAATACAGACTCAAGACCCCCGACTTACAGACCTACCCATTTATACATACCCCATACTCATCCCGTCTATACAGACCCCAGTACATTAATGGAGACCCCAGAACCCCATTTATACAGGCCATGCATCTTTACAGACCCAAGACCCCCAATTTACAGACCCACCCATTTATACATACCTTAGACTTTCCTCATCTATACAGACCCCCATCTATACAGACCCCCATCCAGGGGCGTAGCTTAAGGCTCATGGGCCCTGGTGCAAGAGTTCAGCTTGGGCCCCCCTTCCCTCAGTACTTTGTGGCAAGGGAAGGGGGGCCCCCCTCAATCCAAATTCTTGACCTAACCCGTTCCCTTCAGCCAGAGGTGTAACTTGACCAGCATGTACCGTACTTTCAATAATACCAGTGTCCTCTTATATGGCACAAGGGTCTTTGGGTCCCCTCAGGCTCCTAGGCCCGGTAGCGACTGCTACCTCTGCACCCCCTATAGCTACGCCACTGCCCCCATCTATACAGGCCATGCATCTTTACAGACCCCCATCTATGCAGACCCTCTATCTATCAAGACCCCCAATTGACAGAACCAACCATTTATACAGATCCAACATTTTCCTCATCTATGCATACCTCAGACTCATGCATTTACATGGACCTCAGATTTCCCTATTTACACATAACCTATTCTAGATCCTCCACATCTAGACCCCAGATTCCCCCATTTATAAGACCCTCCACATCTATACAGACCCCAGATTCCCCCATTTCTTGAATTTTAATTCATGAACTTGGGGCATTAACCTAAAAAGGGGTGCCACTTATGGGTGGGCTTACATGAGCCCTGCCCAGGACACCCCAAATTCTACGGGTCTGTTACTGAAAATTAGAAACAATGCCTCCAAATTCGGGGCTGTTGGCAACTATGCCCATCTATACAGACCCAAGGCCATGTCTACCAACTTTGCAGCTGGTAAATTCTGGATAAATGGTCCCCATCTCAGGAACACCCCCAAACAGAGCCGGCCTGTCCATTATTGGTGGGACTTATGTAAGCCCCACCAATTTCTGGCTCTGGGCAACCTCTGAAAATTCGGTACAGTCCCTACAAATTCAGTACTGTTGGCGACTATGCAAGACTCATCTCATCTGTACAGACCCTAGATTCCCCCCCATCTATAAAGACCCCAGATGCCCCTTATCTATACAGATCACAGACCCCCAATCTATACTTGCCTATTTTCTGCTTTTCCTGGCAGCCTCCCAGATGTTATGGGGGAGTTTTGAGGCTCGGTCTGTACTGTACCTCTGATTTCATGTGGAAGCTTACAGAAGTTATATGCTCCATAGGATGCCATAATACAGTAATATTCCCCCAGAAGCATTGCATTGTGGGGGGGGGGGGGGTTGACTGGTATTGAATCTCCTTCTCTGCGTCCTGTCACACACTCAGTTTACCCATAGCCACCATTAGTGGGAGATCACTGCATACAGATTTGTACCTATACAATCAATTCTATAGCTCCGTACACAGATAGCGTACATAGGACACACTTTGGGCCCCACTGGATAGGAATAGTGCTGGAATAGAGATTATTATTATGGTTATTGCAAACACTACCTCACTTTGATATATAACAAGGCCGCCTGTCTCTAAAAGATGTTGTTAATAAAGTTAACTTGAAAAAAAACACTTCACATTCACACAGAAGGCAGAAGAAGGTCTGCACAGTTCTGTTCACCTGTCAGACACCCAGAAGCTCCCCTGACAAACCAAAGATGGCACCAGTCATGTGACCAGGGTGGGTGTGTCATGTGACTCAGCAGCTCTTGTGCTAACAGAAAGCAAGATGTCACATGACATATGTGGGTGGTCACATGGCTGATATCCTGTTAACTCCTAGTGAGTTGGCCATGGATGCTCTACACAGGGCTGTACCATTCTACTGTGCAGGGGGGTGTACCGCCCTGGTATAAGTAAAGTTTGCAAGCAGCATCTTTACTACTTACATATTAGAAAATTGTAGGATTTCCTATTTGAACAATAGACACAGTCACTTAGATCAAAACTATCTTTTTGTAAAAGTAGCTTTGTTGCCCATAGCAACCAATCAGAGCTCAGTTTTCATTTTTCCAGAGCAGCTATAGGCCTCATGCACACGACCGTTGTGTGCATCCGTGTCCGTTGTTCCGTTTTCCGTGATTTTCTGCAAGCCCATTGACTTTCAATGGGTCCGTTGAAAACTCGGAAAATGCACCGTTGTTCATCCGCGTCCGTGATCCGTGCTTCCTGTCCGTCAAAAAAAATATGACCTGTCCTATATTTTTGACGGACAACGGTTCACGGACCCATTCAAGTCAATGGGTCCGTGAAAAAACACGGATGCACACAAGATTGTCATCAGCGTCAGTGATCCGTGTCCGTAGGCTACTTTCATACAGACGGATCCGAAGATCCGTCTGCATAAAGATTTTTCAGAGCTTTGTGAAAACTCAGATCCGACAGTATATTCTAACACAGAGGCGTTCCCATGGTGATGGGGACGCTTCAAGTTAGAATATACTAAGAACTGTGTAGATGACTGCTGCCTGGCAGCACCCTATCTCTTACAGGGGGCTGTGATCCGCACAATTAACCCCTCAGGTTCCTCTCTGTTTCCCCTGAACTGCCTTGCATTACCCACAGCTAGCAGCTGCACTCTCACTCTTTCTCTCAACCGACTAACTAGGCCTGAACTGCACTATATATACTGTGGTGCTACCCCATCTAGTGGTGGATGTATGTAGTGCACCTGACAGCCTGGTAAAAAGGGATTTCACATAATAACACAATGCACATGCTATTACAGAAGACAACAAAAAGCTTTTGCAGTTCCCACATAAGCTAGCGGGACGCTGCACACTCTCTCTACTGTCAGCCACAGCGCAGACCACCGCTACCAGTGTCACAATTCTAACCAAGACCAATGAACACCACTCAAATTGGACAAGATTTGGCATTAGACCATGGGGCATAGATAGGACATCGTGCACTGCCCAGCATTAGTTAATGCTGTGGGCAACTCATCTGCCTGCTGCACACCATAATCTCCAGCTACAGATCAGTGACAGGTTTCACAAGGGGCACAGATTTGGGTCCTGATATCCAGCCTGTAAGGAGAGGACCTGCTATCCCCTTATGGGTGTCATCATGGTTACAAGCCAGTCACTGGGATACATGGAGGTTATTTTGGGGCAGATTAGAGTGTAACCCTCCCAGAAACCTGTATGTACATGGCGAGGTGCAGTGTGGATATGGGACGGAGGCTATCGTGCCGTTAGCGGCAGCCAGGCCTGCTCCAGTGTAGGGCTGTGCGGCCAATGGAGCCTCGTCCCGCTCGCACACACAATAGATGCACTCTGCTGGCCGAGGCTTTTTTCCACTTACTCTGTACTGCGCAGGGGTCGCTTCCTCGGAGTACACGTAGCGCAGTCAGGATCTGATGGCTCTCGCGTGTGCAGTGTTCCCCGTGGGCAGGGGGTTGGGAGCGTGAGTCGTGGCCTGAGTCCGCCAGCTTTCTTCCCACTGAAGGCAGTAAACCCTCACTGCTGTGCGTCCAGGCTAGGGTTGCCACCTTTTCTTCAAGCCAAACCCGAACAGAAGGGAGGGAGGGCCCCCTTCCAGGCCCCGCCTCCAGCCACGCCCATGTCCCGCCTCCAACCATGTCCCGTCTCCACCCCTGGTCGCTGTCGCACCGCAATCGTTACGCCCCTGATCCCATGCCTGCGCTGTCCCTTTTAGTATTCGCTGCAGGTGCGGGATTTACGGGACGAAGAGGAGAACTTGGACGTCAATCAACTGGACATGGGCGTGCCACTGACAAAGGGTGAATAGACTGAGCCTCTAGGTGCTGCAGGAACGCCCTCATAGCACCTATAGGCTCATTAGCATATTATAAGTCTTTATTTTAAGAGAACGGCGGCAGCGGCAGGGAGTTATAAAACATACTGTTATGTAGTATTAGCACATCGCTAACCTCAGTCAGCTACATAACATAACGTTTTTTCTGATGATTGACAGATTCAGAAACCTGTTTAAAGGGCTTCTGTCCCCCCACTAAACTCTTTTTTTTGGCTTCTTATAATCCCTATACTGCGATATATGAATACATAATGTTATTAGTCATTTTGGTTTAGTAGATAATGAATAAAACAGACTTTTATAATATGTAAATTACCTGTCTACCAGCAGGTAGGGCGGTTACTTGCTGGTAGCAGCCGCATGCTCTTTTCATAATGACGCCCCCTCCTCATGTCGATTGACAGGGCCAGCGAACGCGATCGTTCTCTGGCTGGCCCTGTCTGGTATCAAGATCTCGCGCCTGCGCCGTAACGGTCTTCAGTTGGTGCGCTGAGAGGAGGACACTCGATCGGCCGCTCCATCCTCAATGCGCCTGCGCCGATGACGTCACATCTACACCCGGCGCAGGCGCACTGAGGATGGAGCGGCCGAGCGAGTGTCCTCCTCTCAGTGCACCTGCACCAACTGAAGACCGTTACGGCGCAGGCGCGAGATCTTGATACCAGACAGGGCCAGCCAGAGAACGATCGCGTTCGCTGGCCCTGTCAATCGACATGAGGAGGGGGCGTCATTATGAAAAGAGCATGCGGCTGCTACCAGCAAGTAACCGCCCTACCTGCTGGTAGACAGGTAATTTACATATTATAAAAGTCTGTTTTATTCATTATCTACTAAACCAAAATGACTAATAACATTATGTATTCATATATCGCAGTATAGGGATTATAAGAAGGCAAAAAAAAGAGTTTAGTGGGGGGACATAAAACATTTGAATTGTGTAATTGTATGTAACAGTTTCTATGTATACCTTTTTAGAAGTGAGTGACAGACTAGGACAGGTGTCAGGACTCAGGAGTTAGGACTGTCTTGGTCAGGTTGTCTGCATGTAGGGCACAGTGGGCACTTGGCTGGCCACTACATGGGCAGGCTGCTGGAGCTGGGCTGGAGAGGAGAAGTAGAATGATTTCTCCCACGGAGCTCCCTCTGCCTCTCTCTCTGATGTCATCACTTCCTGTTCCTTATCAGAGAGAGAGGGAGGGAGGGACTGGGAGGCAGAGGAGGAGCCTGAACAGTGAGTGAACACACAGCGCTGCCTGGCATCACTGGAGGATGGAGGAGGAGGAGGAGGGAGGAGGGAGGGAGGAGGGAGGGAGGAGGGAGGGGGGAGGCTCGGGAGCGCTGCGCTCAGCTGATCACCCGGAGTGACAGCTTAAATATGCGATCGGAGTCTCGGTCGGACCACACTGCAGTTTGAATGAATAATCCTGTGCCCGGGTCTAAGAAAGGCTTGTACCCGGGCACAGGATTACAAACCCGGACTGTCCGGGTGAATCCCGGACGGGTGGCAACCCTAGTCCAGGCACAGGCGGGCGTAGGTGATCGTGTCAGTACTGCAGCCGCCCAGGCGTGTCCCTTCATCTTCCACTATGCGCAAGCTCCGTCACTGTGCGAGCCACATGACTCAGCCTCGCGGGCCGCAGGTTGGACATCACTGGTGTAGCTGATAGGTTCCAGTGCAGGGTGTTAGGTAGTGTGATAGGAATTACTGTTTCTCTGCTGTCAACAATACTTAGTGCACCAATACAACAATACTTAGTGCAGCAATCAGTAATATCTACTCAGACCTGATAAAATGTGAAGTTGCACGTATTGTGCAAAAAATATGCGCATCATTAGTGCCGATTTGTGCAATGGCGAAAATAATGACTGGAGATTACGAATTCTAGAATTCGCGAGTTTATTGCAAATATTATATGAAAAATTTACAAAATATCACAAAAAAAACTAATATTGCCTATGCCTCTCATCACTATTTATATCCTTAGTGCTGAGAACTTCCTCTGACAAGCACCGCCCCCAGTATTATTTTAAAGGGGTTGTCTCACTTCAGCAACTGGCATTTATCGTGTAGAGAAAGTTAATACTAATGTATTGTGATTGTGCATATTGCCTCCTTTGCTGTCTGGATTCATTTTTCCATCACATTATACACTACTCGTTTCCATGGTTACGACCACCCAGCAATCCAGCAGCAGTGGTCATGCTTGCACACTATAGGAAAAAGCACCGGCCTCTCTCTTTAACTGACTGTATGGCGGCCCCACCATGGCCGCTAATGGCGGGGCGTGTGACCCGACTAGGCCTCTACTGAATAATGTGAATGCACTAGTTTCCCATGTCCTATACACATGCTTACCAATGTTTCAGTTGGTAAAATTGGGGCATCTAGACCCCACCTGGGAACACCTACTTACTGGTGGTGTTTGTGTTAGCCCCGTCCATTTTCTGCCCGAGACAGCGTTAATTTGCTGGGACTGTCTCTGAAAATCAGGGACATTCCTGCTAAATTCGAGACAGTTGGCAGCTATGCATACAGGGTTATTCAACAGAGGTGAAGAAGATTGTATTTCTCAGTGGAAGAAATTTACACAAATATATCAAACATCCAAGATACTAGACAGTTCAAGAGACTAGTTATAACTGTGGGGCCCCGGGGACCCAGATACTGTAAATAAATGGCCAATCCTTTTAAGAATATCATTAAAACGTATTAATCAAATGTGCATATTCTGCATTAAAATATAACATATTGGGAGAGATTTATCAAAACTGGTGCAAAGGGAAACTGGCTTAGTCACCCACCACAACCACGGGCAGATCGGCCATAGACCTTACTGGGAAAATTCCCAGTGGGCCAAAAACCAGGGGGTCACCCAAGCCCTCTTCTCTGCCAGCGACCACACATGCCCTACTGCAGGGGTGCACCAGCGATGAGGCCAGGTGAGGCAATCACCTCAGGCAGCACCAGGTACGGGCAAGAGGGGGGCAGCGGAAATGCCATGGGGAATGAGCGTTTTTATTGTGACAAAGGGGTTAGGGTAAGAAATTAGCATGGGGGGAGGGAGGGCACAGTTTCAGTTTTCGCCTCAAGCAGCAGAAAGGCTAGGACTGCATATGTAGTGTCCCACTAGGTATGGGTGGGCACTACACAAGGGTCAATTGGTGTGCGCATTACTCTTACTCACAAGGAACAGAAATGTCATATTTTATTCTGCATTTAATGTATGTTTTACTGTGTTGTTAGATGCAACGTACCCCTGTCTAATGCAGCAGCAGGCCTAGTTGGGTGTAGTTAGACATCCCAGACACTAGAGGGAGATAGGGAGCCCCTAGTATAAATGTCCAGGCCCAGACAGGGAGAGGAGTGTGCAGAGTCAGGAGTCTGAGAAGACACAGGTTAAGAAGCCTGCTCCTAACATGCAGCTGGATAGCCCTGGCTGCTAGTGATGTCCAGGAGGCTGTTGAGAAGCTCCAGCCTGCCTGAAGAATGAGAGAGCCTAAGTTAGCTCTGAAGAGATACCCCAGTTGCAGGATTCAACCTCCTGGGAGAAACCAACAGTTACCCACCTGATAGGAGGAGGCATCCCAGGGTAAGCGAAGTGACCCTGATAGGCAGAAGATCTTAGGAATCATAGCAAGCAGTATAATACCTGAGGAAGGAGGTAACCAAGGATATAAGCCACCCTTTTAGGCATCCGGGCCTTGGGAGTTATCAAGCCAGAGTAGGAGTCCTAGAAAGGACAGAGTACATGATTCTGGGAAAAGTACAACCTGCTGCTGAGTGCTTGTGGAATTTACCCTCAGTGTAACTTGCATGACTATTGCCTGCCATATTTGTGAATAAGCCCCTTTTGTGGAACTGTAATACAGAGACTAACTACTCCCTGCTGTACAAAGTTGGATTGTCCAGTAAAGTTTCCGTTTGGTTCACTGCATACTTGTGTACCGTTATCTTTCCAACCATCAACCGGCGTGCCACCGGACAAAGGCACTGGCGTCACGAATACCACAGGGACCTTGCCCCAGGCACACAAAATACCTGTAACATCCAGGGCACCTCAACTACCATCAGGCCTGGTCCCTATCTACAGAGCGTGCCCCAGAGGAACTGTGTCTACCTCTCCTTCACTGCCACGCGCCTGCCCAGGGTTCTTCAAATATAGTGAGTACCCTCGATTGCCCATAACTGTGACCTCACTTCGGCATACCCTGCAGGTCTGGCGTGTTGCATAAATTGGCGTCACGAACAGGATCCGAATATTCCTGCGCCATAGCGGATTTAAAAACTGTGTGCTGAAAGTTATCTTAAAGTGACATGCCCCAATTGTTTTATTGAAAATTGCCGGGCCAAAGTAAACTGTGATGATTGCGGTGTGAAGATTGCACTATATGGACTGTTTCCTGCTTATTTAAGCCACCGCTTGCTGTCAGTGAATAGACAGCTATTTTGCTCAAAGATGGCCGCTGAGCTTGCTTGAAATTGTTTGCTGCGTCATCTTCATCATAAATTGGCGGTAAAAAATTGGCGCCTTCTGCTAAAAGTGCGGGAAGGCGGTATGCTGGCGCCACCGCCCTGTCTGGACATTTGCATGTCTGCTGTGATGGACTCCGCCTCCCCAATACTGGAGTACCTGGGGGGCGGCCTCCCAGTGCAATGGGAGGATCTGTCTGAACTTATTGGCGCCACCCTGTCGCTCTCCAGAGAAGGATCGAGCATGTTGAGGAGTGAGGACTTTCCTGATGATATGTCTGCGCCTGACTTATTAACCATGAATGTGACTGGTGTTGAGCAAGAGGACGCTCCACCGGCCTACTCTCCGGGACCGGAGAGACCCGCCTGCCCGCCACCGAGGACGCAACCGGAGACCTACTATGGCTCCTGGAGAGACTTCTTCCAGCCCTCGTTCAAGTGGTCCGCATTGATGGCAGAGATCCGGGAGGCCGCAATTAAGAAGACGACTAAAACTAAGATTTACTACGAAGAACTGGCAAAGACCGTTCACGAGTGCCACACTGACACACAACCCCGCCTGGAAAGGAGAATGGGGTTGGTTGTGGCCTTTGACAAGGACCGAGGCTTCGGTTTTATAAAAGACTACCTGACTGGACGAGACTTATATGTCAACAGGAGGTCCGTCAAGCGGAGTTACCTCCCAGAACGTCTACACAACCTCCGCGAGGGAGAGGAGGTTGAATTTACCCCTGCTGAGGGCCTGCGAGGCCCCTACGCCACTGCCGTGTCCCGTCCTAAGAAGAAGACAGAGGACTGGGACTTTGATGAGGACTACTCTGGCTGCGAGCGTGAGTCTGTGCGCTCTCCGGAGGACAACCCTGGCTGCGAGCGTGAATCTGAATGCTCTCCAGGACCGGCCCATCACGCCTTCCAAGAACGGGGCTCTTTCATTGGCCCAAATGTGTTCTGGCAGCCGACAGTGGTAGAGAAGAGGGTTAGCCCATGGCCCTCACCTGAGTTGCCTCGCAGGGAGAAAACTATCCGTGAGCTTCAGGATGCAGAGAGATTCAAAGCTGCCCTGGAGAATATCCGCAGAGGGAGGAAAGCGGACGCCTCACCTGAGCCTGCAGCGGCTGCGCAGGACGAACCACCCACCGCCCAAGTGCCGACAACGACAGCGGAGACCAGCGATCCCGACTCCGAAAGCCTGGACGACCAGATCGTGCGGCTGGAGCTGAAACTGCGGGAGCTACGCCAGCTTGCCACCGCCAGGATCCGGACTCCACCTGGCCTACAACGTAAGGACACGGACGTCTCCGGGTCCAAAGGTGAGAGTACCTGTCCCTGCCAGTCGTCCCTCCTTAGTACCGGCACCTGCGGTGGGATCCTCTTATGCTGTGCACCGGCGCACAGAGCCAGTCGTCCAAGAACCCACCGGACCGCTTGCAGCAGCGGTACCCAGGCCAGTGCAGCAGCCTACGATTGTTATGCCTGCTCCGGTGAGGTCAACGACTGTGATAACCCCTAGGCCTATGGGGCCTATACCTATTAGGGGTCCATTTGTGTTACAGTTGCCCCCCAATACGGTGTTGTGGGCACATCCATCTGTTGAATCGCAGTACAGGCCCAATATACAAATGGAGCCAGGGAGCACCACTGAAATGCAAAGTGGATATGACATGCCCCTGTGAATTGGCCTGCTTGGCCCTTGATGTTTGATTTGATTTACCAAGGGATCCTAAAGAAGATTTAACTCTTTCAGGACAGGAGTCCTTCGTTGTTTTGGCCCTCTGTTGCTGCTGCCAGTTACCCACGGCTCAGTGGAAGGCGGCAAGCCACTGAAGTACCACAGTGCAGCAAGGCCATCTTGTTTACAGGACCTCCTGCCTGCTTTCTCAGAGTGAAAACCCAGTTGTGCCTGTTTACATGTTGCACCTTTTAACCCTTTAACCCCCTTTTCAGGTTGATTAAGGGTATTACAGCACTACTTTGATGTGTATGCCATTTAAATAATGTGGACTATTTTATGTGCTGCTATTTTATTATGCAACTGGAATTTAAAAGAATTGGGCCCAGGGATAGACTCAAATGCACATGAGCCTCTGAGATTTTGCTACTATTTTAAAGTATTGTGCCCAGAGATGGACTCCACCTCGTGCGAGCCTCTGTGATTCTTACTGCCCTTTATGGTCGCCTCTGCCTATATCTCTACTTAGCTGTGGAATGAACGAAAAGAAAAGAACCTGGGTACGGACTCATTTTAAATGCTTTGAGCCTCCAAGAAGCTGTTATTTAATGTTTTACATTTTCCATGGACTACAACTGTTCTATCATGGACAATTTGCACTTAAAAGGTATTATATGGACTATCCTGGTATTTATTGTTACTCTGTGCCAGGTCAGCGCCCCTGTTCCCATTGTTTTATCCTGAGAGAAGAGAACGACGCCCCTTTTCACCATTACTTGCTCCTATTCCAGTGGAACTGCCTAATATATGTATACATATAATGTATATCTTGCAAATGTAGATGTGTTTTCCTGCTTTGCTTTATTGTCCTCATTACAGGTGCAGTATCCAGCTGTGCAGGGACCCTCCATGTTGCGCCGAGGACGGGCAACGTTATAGCGTGGGGGTATGTAGTGTCCCACTAGGTATGGGTGGGCACTACACAAGGGTCAATTGGTGTGCGCGTTACTCCTACTCACAAGGAACAGAAATGTCATATTTATTCTGCATTTAATGTATGTTTTACTGTGTTGTTAGATGCAATGTACCCCTGTCTAATGCAGCAGCAGGCCTAGTTGGGTGTAGTTAGACATCCCAGACACTAGAGGGAGATAGGGAGCCCCTAGTATAAATGTCCAGGCCCAGACAGGGAGAGGAGTGTGCAGAGTCAGGAGTCTGAGAAGACACAGGTTAAGAAGCCTGCTCCTGACATGCAGCTGGATAGCCCTGGCTGCTAGTGATGTCCAGGAGGCTGTTGAGAAGCTCCAGCCTGCCTGAAGAACGAGAGAGCCTAAGTTAGCTCTGAAGAGATACCCCAGTTGCAGGATTCAACCTCCTGGGAGAAACCAACAGTTACCCACCTGATAGGAGGAGGCATCCCAGGGTAAGCGAAGTGACCCTGATAGGCAGAAGATCTTAGGAATCATAGCAAGCAGTATAATACCTGAGGAAGGAGGTAACCAAGGATATAAGCCACCCTTTTAGGCATCCGGGCCTTGGGAGTTATCAAGCCAGAGTAGGAGTCCTAGAAAGGACAGAGTACATGATTCTGGGAAAAGTACAACCTGCTGCTGAGTGCTTGTGGAATTTACCCTCAGTGTAACTTGCATGACTATTGCCTGCCATATTTGTGAATAAGCCCCTTTTGTGGAACTGTAATACAGAGACTAAACTACTCCCTGCTGTACAAAGTTGGATTGTCCAGTAAAGTTTCCGTTTGGTTCACTGCATACTTGTGTACCGTTATCTTTCCAACCATCAACCGGCGTGCCACCGGACAAAGGCACTGGCGTCACGAATACCACAGGGACCTTGCCCCAGGCACACAAAATACCTGTAACATCCAGGGCACCTCAACTACCATCAGGCCTGGTCCCTATCTACAGAGCGTGCCCCAGAGGAACTGTGTCTACCTCTCCTTCACTGCCACGCGCCTGCCCAGGGTTCTTCAAATATAGTGAGTACCCTCGATTGCCCATAACTGTGACCTCACTTCGGCATACCCTGCAGGTCTGGCGTGTTGCACATGGACAAGAGACGCATTACAACTACGGCATCCGCTCTTCCACAAAAAAAAAAACCGCCATTTGATGGAGAAAATGGGGTGGACACAGCTTTATTAAGCAACATTTTCAACAAGATAACCACTCCCTGAAGGCTGCCTTGTCACTCTTCCTTTTCTGTATGTTCCCCATGATGCTGTATTACATCGAGCATGTAGATCCATCGAATGCCTTGAGGGCCAACTTACCTGCCAGCTGTGACACCTGCAACAGAAATTGCTGCGGATGCCACTCTCCTCACAGTGGACTGCATCATCAACAATCAGCTACCCCTTATATAAGTTCATCCTCCATCCCTCCCTCACCTTTGAATCCCCCAATCCTGCTCCTGCATTTTCCCGCCACGGCGCCACTACTGAATTCAACTGCTGTGGCCTGCATCTCACCTCCTAAGCCCCCTTCTCCGTATCTTAATCAGAGACAACTGGTGGAGGAGGACAGAAAATGACATCTATTGATGGCCGCCACAGAGGGATAGCCTTTTCGTCACTATATTGTGCTGCACTGTGGTATACATAGGCGTGCGCACGGGGTGTGCCGGGTGTGCCTGGGCACACGCTGTTCACACCCCTGTGCTCCGCCTCCTGCACTGCCGCTTGAGCCCCGGCTGCCTGCACAGCTTCAATGACATATACATCTGCTAGACTGCTCGACTGACGAGTATAATACTGTATACGACTGCTCACTGCTCCTGTGCTCTGTCTCCCGGCGGCCGGCCGCGTAACGTCACTCACTCCGACGTCACGCGCCTGCTCAGCCTGCTTCATTAGTAGTTACAAGTAGGAGGAGCAGGCGTGTGCGGCATGACGGATTGAGTGACGTCACGTTACGCTGTCGCCGGCCTAGTTTATATGTTTGAAGAGCCTGTCTGCCCGCCCGCCCAGTGCCTATGCCAAGTGAATAGTGATTGTGCACTGTGAAAAAGAAAAACTGTGAATACTAGCTGGAGTCCTGTCCCAGTAAGTTAGTAATAGATTAGATAGTAGTACAACTTGGCACAAGTTTTTTAATTACAACACTTTACATAAGGAACGCAGCGGGGTCTTACAATAGTTGCCGACCTCCACCCCCTGTTGGGGGTCACTGTCAGGGACACTGTTATGGGGGGGGATCTGTGGATGATGACACATATATAGCACAAGATGCTGCTATATATGTGTCATCCACAGATCCCCCCGGCCCCCCATAACAGTGTCATCCACAGATCCCCCCCGCATTTGTGTCAGATTCCACACAGATGCCCCCATAACAGTGCCATCCACAGATATCCCCTTAAGAGGGTGTTAAGGGGATATCTATGGATGACACTGTTATGGGGGCATCTGTGGAATATGACACTGTTATGGGGGATCTGTGGATGATACTGTTATCAGGGCATCTGTGTGGAATATGTCACTTTCTATGGGGGATCCACAGATGCCCCAATAACAGTGCCATCCACAAATATCCCCTTAACAGTGCACCATCCACAGATGCCCCCATAACAGTGTCATCCACAGATCCCCCATAACAGTGTCATCCACAGATCCCCCATAACAGTGTCATCCACAGATCCCCCATAACAGTGTCATCCACAGATCCCCCATAACAGTGTCATCCACAGATCCCCATAACCGTGTGTCATCCATTGATGCCCATAACAGTGTCATCCACAGATCCCCCATAACAGTGTGTCATCCACAGGTCCCCCATAACAGTGTCATCCACAGGTCCCCCATAACAGTGTCATCCACAGGTCCCCCATAACAGTGTGTCACCCACAGATCCCCATAACAGTGTGTCATCCACAGGTCCCCCATAACAGTGTGTCATCCACAGATCCCCCATAACAGTGTGTCATCCACAGGTCCCCCATAACAGTGTGTCACCCACAGATCCCCCATAACAGTGTGTCATCCACAGGTCCCCCATAACAGTGTTATCCACAGATGCCTCATAACAGTGTGTCATCCACTGATGCCCGTAACAGTGTCATCCACAGATCCCCCATAACCGTGTGTCATCCATTGATGCCCATAACAGTGTCATCCACAGATCCCCCATAACAGTGTGTCATCCACAGGTCCCCCATAACAGTGCCATCCACAGATCCCCCATAACAGTGTGTCACCCACAGATCCCCCATAACACTGTGTCATCCACATATCCCCCATAACACTGTGTCATCCACAGATCCCCCATAACAGTGTGTCACCCACAGATCCCCATAACAGTGCCATCCACAGGTCCCCCATAACAGTGTGTCATCCACAGATCCCCCATAACAGTTTGTCATCCACAGGTCCCCCATAACAGTGTCACCCACAGATCCCCCATAACAGTGTGTCATCCACAGGTCCCCCATAACAGTGTCATCCACAGGTCCCCCATAACAGTGTGTCACCCACAGATCCCCCATAACAGTGTGTCATCCACAGGTCCCCCATAACAGTGTGTCATACACAGATCCCCCATAACACTGTGTCACCCACAGATCCCCCATAACAGTGCACCTGCGCACTGAGGAGAGACTGAAAGGAGGGGAAGGTCCGCGGAAGCAAGCAGAGGACGGCACAGCAGACGACTGAATAGCTTCTTTTGTAAGTAAATTCTTTTATTATAGTGCTGAAACTGCTTTAAACTCTAAAGAAAAGTTTTGGAGAGCGTTTCTCTCTATCTCAGGTCTAAAGCAAAACCGAGGAAGAAAGGAAAACTCTTGAAAGCTTGTCTTTTAAGTATTAGGATAGTACAATAAAAAGGTATCCGCAAAACTCTAGTATTTTGTAATCTTATTTATATATACTTATTTCGTTTTTTAAGTAGTATGATTAAGTGGTGAAAATGATTAGTGCCCCCCCATTTTTGACTGTGATATCTTTTGTGCCCCCCCTATATATTAGTCCTGGAGTCACCACTGCGCAAAGGCGGGGTAACGGCAACGCTAGGGTGAGGCCCGGTCTGTGTGTGTATGTATATAATATATATATATATATATATATACATACACACGTGCGCTGGGCGTGTGTGTTTGTACTTTAGGGTGCACACCCTAATGCAATAGGCTGCGCACGCCTATGGTGGTATACAGTTCTGATGAGGCAGTATTTTGCTCTATGGTATTGATGACCTTGCCTACTTGTGTTGCCCACCCTACCACATGGGGCCACTTCTGACCACACCAATCAGATTTCATATTTCATTTTTCAGAGCTCCTTTGGAAAATGAAAGTATCACTCTGATTGGTTGCTAGAGGCAGCTAAGTCAGTTCTCCTTTGTACCAGTTTTGATAAATCTCCCCCACTGAATTCTCCTCTTTTCAAAGAACATAGGTTTAGCCGCCCAGCACCTCGGTGTCCAGTATGGAGGCAGTGAGCTTCTCCTGCAGGGTTCACCACCAGGCTGTATGCATCCTTCTTCTGCCTGGAAGCTGCAGTAGGTGGAGGTGGCTTCATGTCTCTCTACCTATCAGATGAGGCTTTGCTCCTTGTTTGATGTGACGTAGGGGTGAAGGATGCACCTATTTATAGCCGTATATAAGGACCAGACGTAAGTCACCTGCTGCCTGTGCTGCCGCTCGGGGATGGGTGCAGAGTATGTATACTCTTTTTTTTCAATTTAAGTATCTTTATTATTTTTTCCAAATATGAACAGTATAAAAACAGATATCTGATCACAGGAAATGAACACATATAACAATTACATATAAAACAATGTATCGCTTCCATACCATAGAGCAAACATATATAGAGAGATATCTATAATCAGGGTAGCCCAGCTTTGATGTCGATTCTCTGGCCTAGATATCAAGACCCAAGAAAGACCCATCCCCCCCCCCTCATCACCCCCCACCCATCCCACCTGGCTTGGTGCGGCCGCCGCGGGGGGCGGCGGGGTACTCTTGCCCCCCTCATAGATATTTTCTTCAATCCTTTATAATATCAAACCTGCTTAATGTGGGCTGTGTTGATAGAATTTATCATTTAAGGATGTATAATGATTTGTAGGGTTGTAATTATGCCGTAGTCTCCACCGATAAATAGTCGTCAGTTCTAATCAGGATGTTTCTTCTAGCTGTTTCCCCTCTCTATACGCCCATTCCTATGGCATCGCTCAACCCGCGTCGTTTCATGCCCTCAAAATGTGTTATTCTCGTCATTAAACTTTGCCATTCATTTATTGTTGGAGGTCTATCTTTCACCCACTGTCTCAGGATTATCACCTTAGCCAATAGAAATCCCTTCAGCCAGTACGCCTGTTCATTTTTGGTGGTTTTATTTTTGTACTCGGGGGGAAGAGTCCAAGCACAACTACTTGGATAGTCAAGGGGGGGCTATTCCTACTGTTTACCGCCATTGTCTGAAATATGCAGCCCCAAAAGGTCCTAATAGCAGGGCAGTCCCACAACATGTGTACAAGCCCTGCGGCTACAAAAGAGCATTTCAGACAACTAAATTCTTGACCCTTATTGATGTACATTTTGGATAATAGACTCGGGGTAACATATAGACGATGTATTATTTTAAATTGTATCAATCGGTGTTGTCGTGAAAGGGAAGCCTTCTTGATGTTTTGGTATATTTCCCGCCATTGTGAGGGGTTACATTCCCCAATGTCCATCTTCCATTTATCTACACTTTTGAATTTAGTGATAGTGCTTAATTCCTCAATGAATCTCCTATATATTAGTGAAATCTTAACTTTATTCCCTACTATATTATAACAAAATAGTAAAAAACCCTGAGTGACTCTTGTCAGAGGTGTTTTTTTAAGCGTGTATGCTAATGCGTGTTGTAATTGACAATATCTATAGTGCTCTAATACAGTTATTGGTGTCTGTTGTATCAGTTCCCTTATTGGTTTGATTTTCCCTTTCGTGTATATATGTGAAACTAATGTGATACCTTTTCGAGTCCAGTATTCGTTTTCGTTAAGTGTCAGAAATTCTGTTAGCGCGGGATTATCCCATAACGGGGAGAAGTCCAGGATTTGAGGAGCATGAATCAGTACCTTGATTTTATTCCAGGCTTTCTGTAGCGCGGCCCCGATGGGGCAAGAGTAATCTGCACGCTGAAGCAGCCCGGATTCCAATATACTAAAAATGTTATTTACGTGCTGTTGGCGTTGACCTAGGATATGGGATAGTAATACTCCATCCCCGGTGTTAACACACCATTGTAGTTGTGCACACAGATAATAGATTTGAAAATGGGGCAGGCCTAGGCCCCCATTACTTGCGGCCATTCGCAAATATTGTAATTTAATGCGGACCCTTTTTCTGCCCCATATCAAATCATTTATCAAGCGATCAATCAAATTGAAAACACTATCCTCAATCCAAGCAGGGCAGGAGCTGACCGTGTACAATATCCAAGGCAGCAAAACCATTTTAATCAGCGCAATCCTGTTAATCTGCGAAAGCGGAAGTTTCTGCCAAACTCTTATTTTTTCTTTTATCTTCCCAACTAAAGGGGTAATGTTTAGCTGATTATACTCCCTAATGTTATTGCTAATTTTTATTCCAAGATAATCTAAGTGGTCTGTTGGGGCAATAATTCTGATCCTGAGATCGTTCGGGGGGGGCATCCGGTTCAGGGGGAAGAGTACAGACTTTACCCAGTTTATCTCATATCCGGCACTTCTGCCGAATTCCTCTGTTATCCGCATAACATCAGAGACGCTTCTCCATCCATCATTCAGGTAGAGTAAAACGTCATCTGCGTATAAACAAATCTTGTCGTCCGTCCCTCTCCCCCCGAAACCCACTATACCAGGTTCAGCCCGTATCCTGCAGGCAAGGGGTTCCATAAAGATTGAAAAGAGAAGTGGAGAGAGGGGGCATCCCTGACGTGTTCCCCGCTTTAGGGAGACGGCCGGGGTGAGCACCCCGTTAACCTTAATTCTGGCAGTTGCTTCACTATATAGCAATTTAACCCATCCAATAAATTCCTGGCCCAGATTCATCCTATACATAACACGCCAGAGGAAGGGCCACTCGACCCGATCGAACGCCTTAGCGGCGTCCAATGACAGGATCGAGCGGTCCTCCCCCCCTCCAATCTGAATATTAAGGATGGTCCGGCGTATATTGGTCTGTATCTGTCGCCCAGGAATAAACCCTGTCTGGTCTACATGGACCAGGCGGGTTATTACTTTTTTTAACCTGTTAGAAAGAACTTTTGCGATTATTTTATAATCTGCATTAAGCAGTGATATTGGGCGATAATCCTCAACTTTATTGCCCTTTTTCCCTTTTTTGAGGATCAATGTAACCGTTGCTTCAGTCAAAGACGGGGGCAGCTTTCCACATTTGCTAGACTCATTTAGGACCTGCAACAGTCCAGGCAGGAGCACCTCCGCATGGCGCTTATATATGCCAAATGGGAGTCCATCCGATCCGGGCACCGAAGCACCCCGGGTCTCATGCAGAGCCGCCTGTAGTTCCTCCAAAGAAATGGGGGCGCTCAAGGGGGCAGAGTCGGAGTCCGACAGCACCGGGATCTTGACTTGTTCTAGAAAGTCATCTATTTTAGTCACTGTATCTACCACTCCGGATCGATATAAATTGTCAAAATGATTTAAAAACTCTGCCTCCATCTCCATTCCTCTTTCCAATCTACGCCCATCACCCGTCAGTATTTGTCTAATTCTTTGGGGGGGTTTTTGATTCGCTATAATAGAGGCCAATAGCTTACTCGGGGTGCCACCCTCGCAGAAATCTTTATAACCCATAAAAAATAATTGATTCTGCGCTTTTTCCTTCATAAAGGTGGTATAGTGGTCTTTAGTAGATTTTAACTTGGTGCGCATATTCGCATCGTTCCGTACTCGGATACAGCCCTCCAGGTATGCAATATTTGCCTCCAACTTTTTTTGTTCCGCAAAAAATTCATTTTTTTTCTTTTTTATTCTAGAAAAATAAAGCCCGCGCATAAATGCCTTCATGGCATCCCAAACAAAGTGGATATGTGCTGTACCAATATTCTCTTGCCAAAATTGTAAAAGTTCTTTATCTATCCCTACGGGGTCGTTTAGTATAGTTAGCCAGTGTTCATTCAATCTGAACGATCTGCTAATCCCAGCTTGTTGTCCGGTCTTCATCACCAGTAAAATCGGTGAGTGATCGGAGATGCCATGGATCTCATATGTCATTTTTAAGATGGATTCAAGCATCTGCTCATTGGCCAAGGCCATATCAATCCTGGACATAGCGCTGTACGCTTTACTAAAGCAAGAGAACACCTGTTTGTTGCCATAGAGCCA
The DNA here is from genome assembly GCF_014858855.1 of Bufo gargarizans. Taxonomy (NCBI): domain Eukaryota; kingdom Metazoa; phylum Chordata; class Amphibia; order Anura; family Bufonidae; genus Bufo; species Bufo gargarizans. The sequence goes on from NC_058088.1 coordinate 11,556,617, forward strand.
TCGCCAAACATCTGTTAAACCTATGTATGTATACTCTGATCAGTGTTTACTGAACGAGGCAGAACCAGCCGACCTGAGCGCGAACCTGCAAAGTTACTGCGGTGGAAACCACAGACGTCTCAGAAACAAGACCTGCTGAGGAGCTGAGATACAGATACAGTCATTTTTGAGCCATTCACATATTTTTTGCAGTTCCGTGTGACCGTTCCGCAAATTATAGAATCTCGGACAGGAATAGCCCTTTCTGCTAGGGGAAGCGAGGAAAATGCAGGCGGTCATTTATCAAGGGACTTGCGACTATTTTAGTGGTAAAAAAAAGTTTCAAGTCCCTTTTTTGACCCTCATGGATGTTTTTACGCCATGTTTGACAGCTGGGGGAAGATGGGGGAAACAGGCATAAATGTTAGCGAAAAACGAATCTTACGACAGTGTAGGGGAGAATCAAAGACTGGCGTAAAAAGCTGGTCTTAGGAAATGACCCCCCACAGAGTTTACATAGAAGGTATATGTGTTTTACGTGGGGTCTCCATGAAGCCTTTCACAGCTGGGGATCCGTTAAAGGGATTTCCCTCTGACTGCTGTATTAGCCTTTGTGGCTTCCATTTATTACAGAAGCTGTAAAGCTACGATTAGTGTTAAGTGAATCGAAGTATCCGCCGCAAAGCCAAATTTCCTCGTGCTTTGTGGTAACGTATACATTTTCCCTAAAAAAAGGCGGTAAAAATAGAAAAATCATCCTTACCTCAACCCTTTGAATGTGAAGAGACCGCCGCAGCCATCTTGCTTGAAGATCCCGCGCAAAATCTCGTGCGCAGTGACAAATGACGTCATCGGCCAGAGTGATGACGTCATCACTCACTGCGTGAGATATCGCTTTGGATCTTCAAGCAAGATGGCCGCGGCGGTCTCTTCACACTGAAATTGATAAGGTAAGTACAATTACATTTTTAAAAATTTTTTTTAAGATTAACCGCTGAAAGGCCTTAATATTCATCGCTGTGATCAGCGATGGACGCGGCATCTGAGGGTCACAATGACGAGGTGGCGCCATCACCGTTCCCTGTCATTTCACCTGCTACTTACAAAGAAATGCGCTTCGCAATGAAGTACTTCGCCACAAAGCAATTTTTTTTATTAAATTCGGCAAAGCAGCCAAATCGAATTTTTAAGAACTTCACTCATCTCTATCTACGATGGATCCGTCACATGACAGACACCAGTGTCAGACACAGGTCCCATTGACTTATATTAGTGTCTGTCAGGTTCTGCCATGGTGTCCGTCACTTTGACAGGAGAAATAGTGCTGCATGTAGAGCTATTTTTCCTGTAAAAAACTACCAAATCTGCAATGGATGTTTCTAATGGAGTCTCTGACACAGATGAAGGCTGACTAATATCAGAGCTGGGCCTCGGTTGGTGGAGGTTAGTGTTCGGTCAGTGATTTCCAGCCATGATTTTGGGCCAAACCCAGGTGAGGGTCTAAACATAGAACAGGTGCAGATCTTTCCCTTACACCTTATGTCTGTGGAGGCTTCATTCCTGGTTTTGGCTCACAATCACTGACGGACATCACTGACCAAAACGCTGATGTGTGAAGGAGGCTTTAACGTTCCACCAAAAAGTTTAAACTAAAAAGTGGTCATCAAAACACAGGCATAAGAGGATCTCCTGTCAAGTCTATCTGACTGGAGAACCATGGAGGGGATTTATCATCTCCTTTGCACCAGAAAAGTGGCTTTAAAAATTCTCAATTTTTAAATACGACTTCTTAAAGAAACGCCACCCTCGCCACTTTTCCAAAAGGGGACGTGACAAGGGTGGGAATGCGGTGTGGCCTACACTCAAGGCAAATATATCTTCATTTACACCAGTTTTCAAAGCTGCCATAGATTTCTACTTAGGCGCCTGAACTGCCGGAGGATGCACCTACTTTATGATAATAAATTAGGCGCATCCTCCAGCACCACAGGGCCAGCGCAGAAAGTGTCAGTCTTGATAAATCTCCCCCTGCTGGACATACCCGGAATGATCAGCAGTATGCCCCATTGGTTTGACATTTCAACCAACCAACCACGACACCATGATGGACTCTGCGTTTCTAGAAAGTATAGAGTAAAAAATTTACATGATTCTAAACATTTTTCTGATTTCTCCCAGCCAAAAAAGACTTTTTTTTATTTGTTGGTGGAGTACAAAGTGTCCACATAAATGTCCAAACTGATCTGCAGTTTAGGATGTGACCACTGATGTACGTAGTCAACAATGGACAACGATGAGCTCCAACCTCGGTTTGACAAGTGTGAAGCAGGCTTGTCCAGATCCTTATGGGCTCTCCTTCTGCCCAGGTCTGCCTGGTGCTCCGTGCTCACCTTGGTCTTGGGTTGGACTTGTGCAGAACCTTAGGCACAACCTTAGTCGTGTGGATCTTGGTGACACTTTACTCCACCCCGATGATTCAGAATAGACTATATCCAACAGATTACTTATAGAAGGTTAAATACGCCGATGTCACTGATAGTATGATGAAGTCAAAGGCCAAAGTCCAGCAATGACTGATGGGTGGTGGCTGCAATGATATGTATATCAGCTACATTCTTCTTATACTACTGAGAGATTATCATTGCTTAGATTGTTCTCATTCCTTTCTGTCCTACAAGTTAGGGTACTTTCACACTTGCGGCAGAGGATTCCAGCAGGCGGATCCGTCAAAACATATGCAAACTGATGGCATTTGTCAGACGGATCAGGATCCTGATCTGTCTGACAAATGCATTGAAATGCCAGATCCGTCTCTCCGGTGTCATTCGGAAAACTGATCCGTTTTGACCGAAGACTCGGGACCGGATCCGACATTAATGTATTTCAATGGGAAAAAATGCTGGATCCGGCAAGAGTTCCTTAATTTTGGACGGAGATTAAATGGCAGAATGCTGCGGTATTATCTCCGTCCTGAAAAGTCAAAAAGACTGAACTGAAGACATCCTGATGCATCCTGAACGGATCGCTTCCCATTCAGAATGCATGGGGATGAAACCGATCAGTTCTTTTCCGGTATTGAGCCCCTAGGACGGAACTCAGCGCCGGAAAAGAAAAAACGCTAGTGTGAAAGTACCCTTACTATGTAAGGGCTTGTTCACACGAACGTAAGGGCTCAGGGCCCGTGCTGCGGGCCGCATATGGCGGTTCTGCAATACACGGGTCACCAGCAATACACGGGTCTGCAAATCCGGAGATGCAGTAAGGAACGGAAGCACGGAAGGGAGCCCACGGAAGCACTACAGAGTGCTTCTGTGGTGTTCCGTTCCGTGCTTACGTTCCGCAAAAAGATAGAACTTGTTCTATTTTTTTCCTGGATGGATGATTCGCGGACCCCATTCAAATGAAAGGGTCTGCAATCCGCATGCCGCTACCCCACGGTCGGTGCCCGTGCATTGCCCTTACGTTCGTGTGAGCAAGCCCTAACTCTGCAGCATGCCCAGGGATGGAGAGCAGAGGAGAGGATAGAAGTGAGAGTAGAAACAATTGCGGTCGTAGTTATTAGGCTACTATCACATTAGCGTTTTCAATTCCGCTATTGAGATCCGTCATAGGATCTCAATAGCGGAAGAAAACGCTTCAGTTTTGTCCCTGTTCATTGTCAATGGGGACAAAACTGAACGAAAAGCACCAAAATGCATTCCGTTCCGTTTGGTTGCGTCCCCATCGTGGACACACCCTGGTCTGGGGTTTCTTCTGCCTGATGGTGGTTTGGCGTGCCCTTGATGGTGATGAATTGTGAGGTGCAAGGCAGGGTCCCCTGCAGGGGTGGACACAATGACGAGACAGAATTGTAGTAGAACACTACTTGCAGACCAAGCACATTACTTACAGGTCTCAGCATGCATGGCAGTTCTTATACAATGTACAATTTTCACAGTTCTCACAGGTTACACGGCTGCGAAGGGAGTTAACAGGCCAAAATGTCTCTTCAAAGCATTTTATTCTCACATTGAACTTTTGTAGCTGATTTAGGCAGGAACACCTAGAAATAGGGCTGTAACACATCACACAAGGCAACCACAAGGCGGACCCCAATGTCAGACTACCTTCTGCCCCTTTTGTACAGGTTGCCATGTTCACAGTTATGCTTTCCAATTTCCTCAGCGAGATGTAGTATTTTGCTTACAGTTGGCCAGGCAGCTTGAAATGTATGACCAGGGACCATAAGACTTAGAGTGTGCCTGGCTTTTTTAAAAAAAGTTTGCATAATTGGGGCACTTCTTTGTAGAATCATAACTGTGAAGGAACAGGTGTTTTGGGGCTTCTGGAAAGTCTTTTTCAGCTGCACAGCTAGATGCATTTCACTAAGAAGCAGGGGGCGTATCCCTTCTGTGAAGTCTGCCAGCACTGTACTGCTGTCACGTCCTTTCCCTTACTTCCCACTATAGGTGTTTTCATCTCTGCAGCTCGCAGTACAGATAAGAAGGGGTAGATCACACTTACAGATGCACAGGAGGCTCTTATAATCTTCAAAAGCAGTGGAGAAGCAGTGTTTTATCAGTCTCATGATCTCAGCTAGCTCTTACACATCCCCATTTCCTGTGAGCCCTCTTTTGTATCTCGGTTACTAGGGATTGATCTTGCAGTGGACTGCAAATTAGGTAGAAGTGAGACCCCTAGTGGTCATAACTTTACAGGTTTTCTTTTTTTCAGGTAGATGCAGGCACATTGTTTAAATGAAGTGATTTAGAAATTTTCTAGTTACACCATTCTCTATTAAATTAAATGAAATTGTGTGAAAGTACAAGCACTCTTTAGCTCTCCTGAACAAGTTACTGTTCAGACAGCTTATCTCCACAGAACCTCTACATGCACCTCCTCTCAACACTTGAACATCCTTTCAAATATCTCAGTCTGTTCTTATCTAGGGCTCTGTCTTTGCATCTGCTCTCATTAATGTCTAGATACTGTCACCTGACAGTGTATTCTAACCACTCCCAAGGAGAACGGTGGCAACAGACCCACCTAGTGATTGCAATGGACAACCTATTAACACCTTATTCACCAAAAACACATTAAATACATATCTCTCAAAAAAGCACATTTGTAACCCTTTTGCGGTGTACCACTACCGTAGTAGTGGGACACTGCAAGTCCTAAAGGGGATCTCCAGGAATTGTTGAAAATGACTGCCCTAGATTGTGAATGGGACGGTTGTGTCCTGCTGCAGACCTGCCATGGGTCGGTGAGAGGGATGTGTGGGGCCTCACTGCACACTACGCTCCGGCGCCTGACTGCGCCTGTCAGCCTAATGGCTTCTCGCAGACAGAACCAGTTTTAATAAACGAGGTGCAAAAACTTCAAGTATTCTAACACTGACCACTGGCAACCAGCAAATGACTGGCAAGAGTGACCGCCGCATCGGGTATGAATCCAGTCTAATTGTAATCCTTTTCTGAAGCAGAACAGATCTGAGTGATCTGATAAATAACCTGTAGGCCAGGTAGAAGTTAATGACCTCTCAGATAGATTTCAGACTTTGTCTGGTCAGTGCAACCTGAAAAACATTGATTTTCTCTGCTAAATGCACTGCTCTGTCTGCAGATGAGGACATTATGGACGACATGTCATGGGGAATTACATTTAGGCCTCTTTCACATGGGTGTGTGCGCCCCGTGGTCGTGCTGCGGCCCGCAAAATGCGGGTCGCAATGCACGAGCACAGTCTGTGGGCCAGCCGCAGTGGATCGCGGACCCATTCACTTGAATGGGCCCGCGACCCGGCCGTTCTGCAAAAAGATAGGACATGTTCTATCTTTTTGAGGCAACGGAAGTCCGGGACGAAACCCCATGGAAGCACTCCGTAGTGCTTCGGTAGGGTTCCGTTCCGTGCTTTCGTTCCGCACCTTTCCACATTACCGGATTTGCGGACCGTGATGCGGAATGCCCACGGAACGGCACCCATGTATTGCGGGTCCGCAATTTGGCACCGGGGAGCACACACCCGTGTGAAAGAGGCCTTAAGAAACTCTATGCAATTCAATAATGACCGATAGAGTTAGATTGCTATCAGTGCATGGATAGTGGCTAGAATAGCAATTCCTAAATGATCTTTGAAGAATAAGACCGCATATTGCCATCCTCTTCGTGCCCACGGCAGAAGTCCCATCGTTCTCAGCCCCTACAATTCGAATAGATAGCTGTTTTTCCATTCCATATAAATGATTTATGATACATACTCTCCATTTCTATCTACTGTCATCACCTCTGTGGTGGTGTGCTGTTTGTCACATAAGCAAATTAGTTCCAGCACGGCCTGTTGCCGCTTCCCCACTGCAGTGCTACACTGCTTCCAGTTACTGACTGATGGCTGACTGGTGCTGCAAGATGAGAATTCAGAGGTGGAAGTGGAGAAGGAGGTGGAGGAGGAGAAGGGGGTTGCACCCACTAATGTAGGTGGGGGCGGAAATCCTGATGGAAGTAGGTCCTGCAATCCTTGGCGTCGGTAGCACCTGTACCATCCCAGGGTACGACTTGCTCCTGGCCTCCACAACGTTCACCCAGTGTGCCGTCCGGGAAATGTAGCGTCCCTGGCCAAAAGCACTTGTCCATGTGTCAGTCGTTAAGTGGACCTTCCCAATAACTGCGTTGGTCAGGACACGAGTGATATTATGGGACACATGCTGGTGTAAGGTGGGAAAAATAGTGGCGGCTGGGGACTGAGTAATGAGGGACGGCTGCCAACATTAGGCTGCGGAAAGCCTCAGTGTCCACAAGTCTAAATGGCAACATTTCCAGGACCAGCAATTTGGAAAGGTGCGCATTTAGTGCTATGGACTGTCGGTGGTTGCCTGGGTATTTGTGCTTTCGTTCAAAGGCCTGGGGTATGGACATCTGTATGCTGGGCTGGGATACAGAAGTGGATGTGCTAGCTGATGGTGCTTGCGAAGACCCAGGTGCAGGGCGGGAGGTATCCAGACCTGCGTCTTGGACAGGGGATGGGCCAGCACGTAACACAGGGGAAGAGGAGACAGTGGTGTGACCCGCAGACACTGATTGAGGACCCAGACGTTCGTCCCACCTATTAGGGTGCTTTAATTCCATGTGGCGGATCATATTAGTGGTGGTGAGGTTGCTAGTGTTCACGCCCCTGTGCATTTTGGTATGGCACAGGTTGCAAATGACAATTCTTTTATCGTCCGCACTTTCCTCAAAAAAGTGCCAGACTGCGGAACACCTACCCCTTGGCAAGGGAGGTTGCTGCAAGGGGGTGCTCCAGGGAACAGTTGTGGGCCTGTTTGGTGTGGCCCGCCTTCTCCCTTTTGCCACCCCACTGCCTCTTCCAGCCTGTCGCGGTGCTGCAGATCCCTCCCCCTCTGTACTGCTGTCTTCGCTCGGCTTGCCACCTTCCCAGGTTGGGTCGGTGATTTCATCGTCCACCACCTCCTCTTCCACTTCCTCACTCTGGTTATCCTCCTGACTTGTTGACCTAACAAGAACCTCACTTATTGGCAACTGTGTGTCATCCTCATCATCCACCTCGTAAAATACGAATTGCCTTTCCCCACCGTCATCTTCTTCTGACTGTGGATGCTCAAGAGTTTGAGAATCAGTGCACAAGATCTCCTCATGTCCCTCTTCAAGCCGGCTTGGCGAGAGGCCCAAATCAAGGAATGAAAAGATGTCCTCGGAATATCCGAGTGTGGGATCACTTGTTTGCCAAGACCCTCCATTGTCGGAGGAAGGAGGATCAGGGTGAGGATTCTGTTGACCAGACACTTGGCTACTGAGACTGGACTTTGTAGAAGACAGGGTGGTGCTTAACCGACTCGAAGCATTATCTGCTGCAATCCAACCGACCACCTGGTCGCACTGGTGTGACTTCGAGAGTGGTGTCCTGCGCCACCCTGCAAACTGGGACATGAAGCTAGGTATCGTGGATGGTTGTGCTTCTTGTGCTCTGGCAGCAGGCACAGTTTTACCGCGCCCAGGGCCACAGCCTCTGCGTGCACCATCAGCATCACGGCCACGTCCCTGTCCCTTACTGCTCGCATTGAGCATATTAAATGGTATATATGCTTGCAAGTATGTCACATGTACAGTAGCGTAGGTTTTGTAAATGTATGTGCAAATAAATTAGACTGAATGCCACAGATATTTAGGATGCGCAAGCGTTATACAGGAGATGTAGCGCAGCCAGATAAAACAATAGTCCTTAACAGAATTTTTGGGTCTCTAACACCTTTGAACACTAAACAATTCCTGTCCCTACACTGTCTTTCCCTTTTTCAGCACAGCTCTCCCTGACTAAGACTGAGCCAAGCCACGTGTCATCGGATGCTATAGAGCACCCGATGACGCATTCTGGCCAGCCAATCACTGTAATGCCAGTAACCAACATGGCTACGGCAATACAGTGAGTGGCAGTACCTCCCTGCACGTTTATTGGCTGTGTAGCAGCCAACAAACAATCAGGGAGGAGACTTGAGCATCACGCTTGAGCACATGCAGTTAAACCAGGAAACGGGTACGCTTATGCCACTTAAATGCAGCGGCTGGGTCAGGTGGATAATAGTCTGTATTTTGTTTGTGACGCCAATTGCAACGGGCCCTTCCAAGGTGTTATAACGCACGTCCCAGATTAGGAATGCCAGAGTGGTGTAATGGCCTATAATGTCTCTATAGGTGGTGGTAGTTGTGTCAACGGTGTCTCCTACCTGGGTACGGCCGGACTCATGGCTCACTTGCAATAAATTTGAGTGTAGTGATAGTAGAAGTAAGGCCTCTTTCACACTTGCGTTGTCCGGATCCGGCGTGTACTCCACTTGCCGGAATTACACGCCAGATCCGGAAAAACGCAAGTGTACTGAAAGCATTTGAAGACGTCTTCAAAATGCTTTCAGTGTTACTATGGCAGCCAGGACGCTATTAAAGTCCTGGTTGCCATAGTAGGAGCGGGGCGGGGGAGCGGCATACTTACAGTCCGTGCGGCTCCCGGGGCGCTCCAGAATGACGTCAGAGCGCCCTATGCGCATGGATGACGTGCCATGTGATCACGTCATCCATGAGCGTGGGGCGCCCTGACGTCACTCTGGAGCGCCCCGGGAGCCGCACGGACGGTAAGTATACTGCTCCCCACTACACTTTACCATGGCTGCCAGGACTTTAGCGTCCCGGCAGCCATGGTAACCACTCTAAAAAAGCTAAACGTCGGATCCGGCAATGCGCCAAAATGACGTTTAGCTTAAGGCCGGATCCGGATCAATGCCTTTCAATGGGCATTAATTCCGGATCCGGCCTTGCGGCAAGTCTTCAGGATTTTTGGCCGGAGCAAAAAGCGCAGCATGCTGCGGTATTTTCTCCGGCCAAAAAACGTTCCGGAACTGAAGACATCCTGATGCATCCTGAACGGATTTCTCTCCATTCGGAATGCATTAGGATAAAACTGATCAGGATTCTTCCGGCATAGAGCCCCGACGACGGAACTCTATGCCGGAAGAAAAGAACGCAGGTGTGAAAGAGCCCTAATAGAGGAATTTAGCAGCAGAAATGATGTCCAGACCTTTCGATGAAGTTCAAACTTTTCTTTACTGAAGATAACTTGTATCCAAACAGTATGCAGCTTTGGGCTTTGGTCCCAGCAGAATAAATGATTCTGCTTTGAACTGTACCTTCTGCTTTGTGGGGACAGACTAGCTGAGGAGGAATGGCTTCTCCTAGGTCTCTTGACTTGACTCGCAGATATATTCTCAGGGGATGCTTTCTTCCTGGAACTGGAGGTTGTCTGCAACTTTCTGCTTCTTTTCATCCAACTAGAAACTTTGTACCCAAATAAGTATAACGTGCTTTATGTAGTACACATAAGACATACAAAGACAAACACAAAACGGCTACCCTGAGGTTCCTGCCCGCATGAGTAGGGTGTCCTATGTAACAGTTTCCCTCTCGGTATAACCAGTGAACCAAAAGGTCTGCACTAAGCAATTACTACTGACTGACTTTTAGGTATTTTGGATCCGAATACCAAAGAAAGCATGGGGGTGTCTTTACTCCGTAATCGCACCATGGTGTAATAAAATACTTGCAAATGGAAGGGTGGCTTTATCCTGTATTCCCTTCACTGCACCAAAGTCAAAATATAAGGCTTATAGCACGATCACTATGGTGACTATGGGTAGCAAAAAGGCTCTATGGTGGAGGCGCCACCTTACACAGAAGAGAAAGTCATTAGCTTTTCCAAACGCTTTTGGCAGTCACAGGAGGAGGGCATGGTAATCCCATGAAACTCCTGGAAGACACCCCAGGATGGGAGTTTAGTAGTCCCATTACCAATCCTGGCACATATAACAAACAGGAAGGAGGGGTATATTATTTCCCTAGCCGTTCCCGAAGCAGCGGGGGCACCCTTGCTGGACCTGCCTGGGATTTACCACTTGGTCCTACTTGGGTACCAGGGATATATGACTCCAGATGTAGGCCATTAGTATTAAGCGTCCGCAGAGGCAGTCCGTATAAAGAGAACAGAGCTGTAAATCAAGGCACAAAGAAGCAAGGTGCTACTGAACTAGCTTAAGGCAAAAGTTAGTGCAGTTTCACAAATAGTGCATAAATTCACATTGCGGCATCTGTAAAAGAGTCCATACAATGGGCATATGATACTTGAACGTTGCTTAACCTGTAAACATTTAAGCAAAATGAGTGCAAGATTAGAACAGTATAAGTCACAAAGAGCTCAGGTACACGTTTGAATCATTTCTTTGGGTGCAGGCTTGTAACGTTGCATAACTTGTAACAAGTAGAAAAAAAAATAATATATAAAAATGTGTAATCCTACATGAGGTATGGCTTGGCTGATAGATGGAGGCCATGAAGTCCAGGCACAAAAGGGTTAGATGAAAAAGGCCAGAATGTCAACAATAGACAGTAGGCAATGTTTCTTACCAGTCAAAATGTGTCCATGGCTTGGCTCCCATTGTCTCTGTAGCTAAACACTGGTTTCAAAGAATTCCCGATAACGGGCAGGTGGTTTACTTTTATTGGTCCGTTGGGATCTCCGCAAGGGCAGTTGGGATCTCTGCAAGCGGTAGAAGTAGAGTCCTGGACTTGTGCAGGAGGATCAGCTGTCTGACTTGGAGTAATCTCAGCAACTGGCATCAGGACTCGAATTTGAGGTTGGAGTAACCACCGAAGGGGGGGTCAAGCATGGAAGGCAACTCTGTTGGAGTCTTACTTTCTGAAAACAATGGCAGCTCAGGTAATGTATCCTCTTCTCTTGGCTGCTCTTGAACAGGTTCCTGTAGGCATTTCTTGAGCCGGTTACGATGGACTCGCTGAGTACCTTTTTTTCTCTCTCTGGATTTCGTAGACCTCTGATGATGGAATGGCCGCTATTGTATATGGCTCACGTTCCCAGCGACTATCCAGTTTACTTACAGGGTGATTGTTTTTTTAGCCAGACCTGGTCTTCAGGCTGTAAGGGCTCAGCATGTGCATGCGTATCAAAGTCCTGTTTTAGTTGGGCCTTCTCTATTTTAGAGTCCACTATTTCTTTGGCGTCTTCCAGGCGCTTCTGATGCTCTTTGACCCACTCAGATTGGGGAAAGAGTGGTTCAGAGTCCGGTACAGGGACTTCAAGGGCAAGATCTGCAGGTAGACAGCAATGTCCTCCAAACATGAGGTAGTATGGAGTGTACCCAGTGGAGCAATGAGTTGTATTGTTGTACAGGTACACTAGTTCAGGGAGGAGTAACGGCCATTCATCCGTTTTTGTGAGGCGGCACAGCCTTGAGCATGTTGATCAGTATCTGGTTCATTTTTTCACACAGCCCATTCCCCAGAGGGTGGTATGCGGTAGTCCTCAGTTTTTTGCAGTTGTATAAGGAACAAAGTTCATAGAATAACTGAGACTCAAATGCAGATCCCTGATCGGTGAGTATCTTGTCAGGACACCCATACGGCAGAATGAAGCTCTTCCACATGGCAGCAGCTGTCGTTTTTGCAGTTAAGTCCTTTACAGGTACAGCTACAACGAACTTGGTATAGTGGTCTATGATTGTCATAGCATAGACATACCCGGATCTTCTGGGTTCCAGTTTCACGTGGTCGATGTGGTTCTTTCTGGGCAGGTAGCCTAGCCAAAGCGTCGGCATTGTCATTAGATTTTCCAGTCCGGTACTTAATGGTGAAGTTAAAGTTCGCCAGTCTAGAGGCCCATCTTTGTTCTAGAGCTCCCAGACGTACAGTGTTCAAGTGAGCTAGCGGATTATTGTCAGTTTAGACAGTAAAAGGTGTGGCAGCTAGGTAGACCTTGAATTTCTCAGTTACAGCCCAGACCAAGGCTAGAAACTCCAGTTTGAACGAGCTGTCGTTGTGGTTATTCCACTCTGGCTCTCGTAAAGATCTGCTGGCATAGGCGATGACTCTTTCAGTTCCAGTTTGTGTCTGACATAGTACAGCTCCCAAACCTTTCTTACTTGCGTCAGTATAGAGGCAAAATGGTAGACTGTAGTCAGGGTAACCCAGGACTGGAGGTTCTGTAAGTTTTTTTCTTTCAACAGTTGGAAAACAGCTTCTCTCTCTTCATTCCACTCCACCGGTATTTTGGAATTCTGACAGCCTTTATGGTGACCTTTCATAAGCTCCTGGATAGGTTCTGCAATCTGAGCGAAGTGCGGGATAAATCTCCGATAGTAACTTGCAAATCCGAGGAAGCTCTTGACCTCTTTGACTGTTTTGGGGGCTGGCCAACTTTGTACTGCAGCTATCTGTCACGGCTGAGGATGGGGAAAACCCTCAGCCGTGCGATGACAGAAGATGGTTGTCACGACTTGGCCAGAACCACAGAATAGGGAGCAGGTCACCTCCTATTGCTTCCCTAATCTGACCCTAACTCCTAGCGACATGAGCCGACCTTGAAGGTAGGAGGGCTCATGCTCTGGAACCTCGGGTCCCTAGTAGCCCTCCGCAGGTCCCTAAGCTAGGAGCTGGGTAGACTACCTGTTCCTCCTGAACATCGTGTATAACAATACATAACAATTTGTTTACAATTTATGACCACAAGGGTGGCCCCCACTGGCAGATGGAATTACCAGGAGGATGTCTCAAGCAAAGCATGGCTGAAGACCCCCTCAGCTACTGATCTCCAGAGAGGCTTTAAAGCCCAAAGTGGCCACACCCACACAGACACACACAGGAGAGGGAATTAACCCTTCCAACACTAACCAGGGAAGTGAAACCACTTAAAGGGGAAGTGTCCAAATGAACATCACACTGCAGCTGTTACCACAGGCAACGACATGCATGGCAACCATGTCCTGGGAGTCAGACAGAAGGCCGAGACACTGCCAGCACATGTACACCATACCAAACGTTGCCACGGGCAGCCACAGTGAAGGGAAGTGTCACAGTGCACACCTAACATAACACCTAGTGCACACCAGACATACAAAGTGCATAACAAACACACACACCCAACCAGGAGTTACCGCATGCACTTGACAGCAAGCTGCCCAGCAACAGCTCAGGCTGCTATACTGCCAAGTACAACCATGTTACTAGCGGCAACTACACGTGAGGCAACATACAGCAGCCCTCACCATGTGGTTGACAATAAAACCAAACCGCAGGCAACTGCATGCGGATCCTGAGTCACAACCATGACCATGGTCGTGACACTATCTTCAACCACAGGGCGGGCGCCCACATACCTAGGCATAAAGGCTGGATCTTTGGGACCTAGTATTCTTCCTCCCGAGGGGCAGTCATCGACCTCAGGGGATACCCGTTTAACTGACGGTAGTCCTTTTCAGTGTGTCCATACCTCTGACAATGCTGGCATCGCTGTTTCCTAATGTTTTGATAACCATGGTCTGACAACCTACTGATTGTCTGGCGCGGATATTCTTGTGGACCGGGCGTAGAGCGGTCTCTGTTTGCAGAAGTCTCTTTCCCCACCTTGGGTTGCTGTTCCAGTCGCTCTAGCTGTTTCCTCATCCTCTCCACATTCTCAGCTAAGAGGGAGACTTGAGCTGCTACTTCATCTGGAACGGGTGCCTGAGCCCCATGCTCAGCTATTTGGCTGTGAGTAGCAGGCCGTAGTGCGAGCCCTGCCTTCTTGTCTTTAGGAGGTTCAGCTTGGTGACTTTTCCCTAGGATGCTAATAGCAAGTTCCTTAAAGTCCAAGAAAGGGGCATCTGGGTGCTGAGCTGAAAGCATCTTCAGGTGACATTTGAGGGATTCATCAAGGACACCTTAAATAAACTGTTCCCTGAGGGTTTGGTCTTGTCCATCAGCTTCATGGGGATCAATCTGAATAACAGCCCGCAGGGCTTCCTGCAGAGACAGGGCAAAGTCTCTAAAGGTCTCCTTTGACTGCTGCCGCTTTCCAAAGAAACGTATTTTAAGCTCAGAGGCGTTCCTAGTCTCAAAGGTTGTACTGAGTTGGTCTAGGATCTGCTCAGCGGTTTTCCGCTCTGGCCGGGGCCAGTACTTGACCTCCCGGAGCGCAGCTCCCTGTAACTGGCCAATCAGGATTTCCACTTCCTGATCCTGTGATACTGGATATAGCTTAAACGTGGCTAGCATTTTATCACAGAATTCCCTGAGTGAATGGGGTTCTCCTGAGTAACTTGGGAGACAGGGTGCCCCAAAATAGTATGACATAGTAAGAGGCATGATGCAGGTGGCTGCCGCTGCTGCTGGTGGATCGCTGCGGTCCAAGTGCGTGCTATCTTTGTTGTCAGACATGGCCCTTGATACCCAGTACCAGATTAGAGGAATTAGTACTGGCTACAATGCAATTTAGATGCAGGTTGCTATGGTTGACTGCAGCAGAATTGGTGGTGGCTCCTTTAAGAGTCGCTGTAACTGCTCAATTTCGGGAAGTAGGGTGCTCTGGCAGACAGATTATAACTCTTTAGCAAGGTTATTTGCACAGTAGTACTCACTCAGATCCAAGGGTTGGTGCTTTTCCAACATCCAATGCAGAAAATACTATTTTCCCTTTTTCAAGATGGCCTCCGCTTCACTTCCTGTATGGGCAGCAATTTCTTTGTCCTCCTGGGAACTTGTATTCAGCACTTTTGTTCCTGCTACTGTAGGAATGCTTTATCTGTGGAGGCGGGCTGTCTGGTTCCCTCCTCTCTGCTGGGTAGAGATATCTGGGATGGCCGATTAACCCCTGCTCTGCCACTGTCCTGCAGCTGATGCAAGCCCACACTCTTCAGCAATAAGCACATGAAATAAAAGTCTATTTTTCTGGGGGTTTGGTGATTACCATAGCCAGAATTATAGTCCCAAAGGTAAATCCTGTTCTAGTGACACCACTTTATGCAGTGACCAGGAAACAGGTACGCTGACGCCACTTAAATGCAGCAGCTGGGTCAGGTGGATAATAGTCTGTATTTTATTTGTGACGCCAATTGCAGCGTGCGCAGGGTACTATCACAGGGCCCTTCCAAGGTGTTATAACGCACGTCCCAGATTAGGAATGCTAGAGTGGTGTAATGTCTCTGTATGGTGGTAGTAATTGTGTCAACGGTGTCTCCTACCTGGGTACGGCTGGACTCCTGGCTACTGGCTCACTTGCAATAAATTTGAGTGTAGTGATAGTGGGAGTAATAGAGGAATTTAGCAGCAGAAATGATGTTGAGACCTTTTGATGAAGTTCAAACTTTTCTTTACTGAAGATAACTTGTATCCAAACAGTATGCAGCTTTGGGCTTTGGTCCCAGCAGGTTTTGGAAATCATTGGCAGGAATAAATGCTTCTGCACTTTTCTGTACCTTCTGCTTTGTGGGGACAGACTAGCTAAGGAGGAATGGCTTCTCCTAGGTCTTTGGACTTGACTCACAGATGGATTCTCAGGGGATGCTTCCTTCCTGGAACTGGAGGTTGTCTGCAACTTTCTGCTTCTTTTCATCCAGTTGAGCTGCAGGGCTCAGACTGGGAATTTGATCAAGTCTCCGGACGAGACTTGGTCCTTGCTGTCTTCCCTATGCAGGAGAAAACTAGAAACTGGTCCTAACTGTTTTTTTCCTCTCTTGCTGCAGGAAGCCGGAAACCTCCACTTCTCTTCAGCAGGGGGGCAGAATAGAACAGGATTGTTCCACTCTGAACAGCCATGACATTAAAACTGGTAACACCCAGTTGGACCTTTATTGCAGGCTGCTGGCAATTAATTCATAAGCTTCTAGTAGGAATAATAGAGGAATGGTGCAACATACTGTAGAATCATGAGAATAGATGCTCCAGAATTTTTATTGCATGGGAGAAGGCAAGTAGTTACTAAAACTAAGGGACCTTGTTAGGGGGGATGGTGAGTGCCAGGGGAGAATGGGTGTATAACAAGCCACTCTTCTTTGACTAGGGTACTTTAATATACCAAGGTATGTATCATCTCCCTGTGCCAGTGGTCTGGCGGAAATATTGTTGCAAGTTTAATTTATATGCCAAAATGGGAGCATGACAGGGTCAGGCCCAGTGAATTTACTTTCTTTTACTCCAGTTTTCTTTCTCTTTATTTTCAGTCTACACACTCTGAATCCCAGAGGACACGCCTAATTTATGTGTACTCATCAACACATATAAGGCCCATCCTCCGGCAGCACAGGGAATATCAGAGAGTGACATGAAATACCAGTCTGTGATAACTCTCCCCCTATGAGTTTTGCTTCATGTCATTTCTTTCCATCTGTATTGGGACAGAAGCCATGGTGGCTGGTGGGTGCTAAATCTGTCAGAGTGGATCCTACAGCAATAAGATGCCAGTTCCTCACAAAGTCCATGTTCTCCCAGTGACACATTTTGGGAAAATCTCACCATTATAATCAGCCAGTTCACTGTATAAAATGACAGCTTTAGAAAGGAATAGATTTCTAGAAGCTCATCCCAGCCTGTACAGTCCTTATCAGGCTGCAAATCTTAAACCTTCTGGGACTTGTTGTTCCACAAGAACCGCCTCTGTGCAAAGCAAATAGTCTCAAGGCCCAAATTTGAGCAGGGAGGAAGTGTACCCCCTCCCACGTCAGGGATATGTTGTTGTAATCTCCGTCCTTATTCTTCACCCCTCCCCTGCTTCCTTCCTCCCACTTCTTGTACAGACTTGGACACTTTGGAGATACTGCTGATCATTTGCTGTTCTTTTTATTATTATTATTATTATTATTTTACAGAGAAATGTCAGAATGGTAAAATCTTGTATTCCTTGTGCCTGGTGACAGTCTGGTTGCAATATAAACATGCAGATATATACCGATTTTTTTTTTCAATTCTGGACGTTTGTGGACATTTGCCCCTATTTCCCCTATGCAATGTTGTCAACTCCTGACTTTATTATTTCACTTTAAAGGGTTAATTTGCACTGACTTATACTGTTTAAAGGGCATCTGTGAGCAGATTTGTACCTATGACCCTGGCTGTCCTGTTACATGTGCGATTGGCAGCTGAAGGCATCTGTGTTGGTCCCAGGTTCATATGTGTCCACATTACTGAGAAAAATGATGTTTTAATGTATACAAATGAGCCTTTAGGAACAATTGGCTCAGCTCGCTCTGCAATGGTAACGCCCCCGTTGCTCCTGGAGGATCATTTGCATATATTAAAACATAATTTTTCTCAGCAATGCGGACACATATGAACATGGGACCAACACAGATGCCTTCACCTGCCAAGCACACATGTAACAGGTCAGCCAGTGTCATAGGTACAAACCTGATAACAGATGCCCTTTATTACTGTGTAACTGCATTTTATATGTTTGTTGTGATATTTATAGCCTGTTCATTTGCACTGTGTTTGCACGGCACTGCAGAAAGGATTAGTTAATATTGAGAGACTTTTTGGACTTTCTAGCTAATAATGAGAAGCTGGTATGTTTCACAGTTATTGTCACGGAAGGTGTACAGAAAACTAGAAGACACAAAATGAAGATCGGACTGACTTGATCCAAAACTAAGGAACAAAAGGGAGAGCCCTGCAACAGACCTGGCTCTCTCCCTAACTGCTCAGCCTATGCAAAAATATCAATGGTATATGATCGCATATCCTCGTACCTCGACTGTATAACACCTGAACACCCTATAATAGTGAGGGGACACGACCACCGGCTCCCTACACTTGATACGGAGGGAGTCAGGGTCACCTGGGATCCAGCAAACAGGAAAACACAAATGAATGAACAAAACTTATCTGTAGAAGACTCAGTAGTAGCATCCAGCATGCACACACTCCAGGAAGTTGTATAAACCGCAAGGTGATGCAGTATGGGAAGGGATTTAAAGGGATGCAATCAGTGCAACTACATGACAGAGAGGCTAACGAGATGAGAAAACGAAAGCAAAACAAAAAGAACCTCAAGGAGGAGGTTCTGAAGAACGTCTGTCAGAGCTTCTCAGATGTCTGGTGGTGACAGTTATCATAAGAGTTAAGGGGTTATTGATATCTCAGATACTGATATGCACCCATTGTCTGATAGGTCTATCTTGTAAACGCAGCCAAAAACGAAGCTGGCAAAGTGGTGGCTGGCAGTGCCGGGTCCAGTCACCACCAAGTGTTCCTATTGGCCAGCCGAAAATAGCTGAGCAGCACGCTCGGCTATTTTCGGAATCCCATAGTAATGAATGGGAGTGCACCGCTCTTGTGCTACCACTGCTTCCGTTCTCTTCTATGGGGCCGACAGAAATAGCCGACGGCTATTTTCAACAGCCCCATATAAATGAATGGAAGGAGGCCGCGCATGCGCCGTGCACCCACCTTCATTTTGCTGACTGCATTTACGAGATAGGTGTGGGTCCCAGAGGTGGGTGGGACCTGCACCTATCAGACAGTGGGGGCATATCCTAGCAATATGCCCACATTGTCTGAGCTGGGAAAAAGCCGGACTTGTTTACCTCCAAAGCCAGACAGACTGACCTTTTGGATGTCTGGTCTACCTATGTTATTATGTCTAAAGACTTGTTTTTGTCTGGAAAAACTGCTGTGTCATTGCCATTAGGTATTATTAAAGTCGATGACAGATGGGAATTGTAACTTTGTATTTGTTTGGGTTGTGTTTCTCCACTCCACCCATCCCACTAGAAAGGTCTCGTTTAGCTAGAAACTGTATATAAGAAGAGCAGTCAGAGCCCCTAGTGTTCTGCAGTTAGGGAACAGTGCTTTGAAGAAGAGACTCTGCCAGACTGCATGAGTGACCAGAAGAAGACACTGAGATGAGAATGCTGAGCTACAGATCATGGGTCACCAGCCCTGTGACCAAGGAGCCAGCCGGCCTACTGAGCCACAGACCCTGGGCCACCTACCTTTGGCCAGGATACCAGCCTTCTGAGAGAAAGAGACAGGGACAGCTAGCTCAGGCCTTTCCTCAGAATGAACCCTTCTTTTGCCAGGAAAGGACTGGAGAAGCCAACTCAGTGCCTTGCCTGTATTGTTTTGTACTTGAGTTCCTCCAGTAAAGAAGCACACTGGTTTACTGCAGACTCTCGCGACTTATTTCCCATTGGCATGCACCATGCCTTACCATCCCTTCTGGAGAGCAGCAACATTGTCACCACCAGACATCTGAGAAGCTCTGTCAGACGTTCTTCAGAACCTCCTGCTTGAGGTTCCTTTTTGTTTTGCTTTCGTTTTCTCATCTTGTTAGCCTCTCTCAGCTGTCATGTAGTTGCACCGATTGCATCCCTTTAAATCCCCTCCCATACTGCATCACTTTGCGGTTTATACAACTTCCTAGAGTGTGTGCATGCTGGATGCTACTACTGAGTCTTCTACAGATAAGTTTTGTTCATTCATTTGTGTTTTCCTGTTTGCTGGATCCCAGGTGACCCTGACTCCCTCCGTATCAAGTGTAGGGAGCCGGTGGTCGTGTCCCCTCACTATTATAGGGTGTTCAGGTGTTATACAGTCGAGGAACGAGGATATGCAATCATCTACCATTGAGATTTTTGCATAGGCTGAGCAGTTAGGGAGAAAGCCAGGTCTGTTGCAGGGCTTACCCTTTGGTTCCTTAGTTTTGGATCCAGTCAGTCGGATCTTCATTTTGTGTCTTCTAGTTTTCTGTACACCTTCCGTGACAAACATATGGTGACACCTTGACGGTGCCTGGGGGACCCAGAGTAGCATTTGAGCCACCTCAAACCCAGTGTCACGGTGTCACGGCTGAGGATGGGGAAAACCCTCAGTCGTGCGATGCCAGAAGATGTTAACCGCTGCTCGGCCAGGACGAGAGAATTAGGGAGCAGGTCACCTCCTAGAACATCCCTAATCCGTCCCTAACTCCTAGCTGCATGGGCCGACCTTGAAGGTAGGAGGGCCCATGCTCAGGAACCTTGGATCCCTACTCACCCTCCGACCGGTCCCTATACTAGGAGTGAGGGTAAGATGACCTGTTCCTTCTGGACGCGGAGGAACAGGAGTCTCACTGGCCAAGCTGCAAGGAACAAATACAACATACAGATATGACAGGCGAACTACAGTAGTTCCAAACATACCTGTCACAGCCACGCTGACTGGAACCCATGCATGACAACTAATGTCCACAAAACACTAAGGGACACAGCACATATATCACATATCACACAGGTAACCAGGACATCCATAGCAATAAATAGACATGACAAAGGAAAACATCAGGTGAACATCAACATAAAACCTATGACCACAAGGGTGGCCCCCACTGGCAGGTGGAATTCACAGGAGGCTGCTCCAGCTAACCATGGCTGAAGTACCCCTCAGACACGTGCTATGCACAGAGGCTTTATAGGCCCAAGTAGCCACACCCAACAAACACACCCAGTGTTCACACACACAGAAGGGAATTAACCGTTCACATACAAGGGAAGGGAAGATGGCCACTTAAAGGGGAATACACACATAAACAAACACACTTCACCTGTTGCCGCGGGCAACGGCATGTGTGGCAATCATGTCCTGGGGATCAGCCATAGGGCTGAGACACTGCCATCACATGCAATCAACACCACACGCTGCCACGGACAACCAAGTGAAGGAAAGTGTCACACAACATACCATAGGCCATGACACTCTCACCCCTCAAAGCCCCCTCACCCACACAAAAGGGAAAACAAGTGTGGGACCCCAAACATGGAAGGGGGAAGGGAAAAGAAAACAGGATCAGCGTCAGCGAGTCGCCTCAGGACTGATGCCAGCCCGGAGAGACCGCACTGAACACTGCGTCCACTCTCAGCATATGGTTCTCACAAAGTCGCTGCCAGCATGCATCCTCTCCCAGCACACACTAAAGCCAGTCCAACGAGGCCTGCAGCCAGCCACACCGACACAGATGAGAGAACCACTGAGACGTGGACGAGGGGAGACCCAACCACAAGTAACAGTTCGCACACACTGCAGCCTCTGCTACAGAGAACTGCACTGTATCAGGGTTCCCCTTTCACCCTCCCTCCGGAGGATAAGCATGCATGCCAGAAAGTGGCAGGCACCACATGCTGTGCCCTCTTCCGAAGGCGGGATACTCCCACCCCTCAAAGCCCCTCCCAACAACAAAATGGGAAAGTTGGTGAGGCACAAAAAACAATGGGAGGGGGGGGAGAATGACAAACAAGGGGACACCAACACGGACACCGGTGATAAAGGAATGGCGGGGAATGCCACTCACCGCGCCGTAAGCGGCGAAAACCCCCATAACGCTCTCCCTCCGGAGAACGCGCATGCACCCCATCAGCAGATGGCGGTACATGCTTCACCCTCTTTCGAGGGATCGCCATGTGAGGAGCCTTTGTGGTCATACTGTCACGGCTGAGGATGGGGAAAACCCTCAGCCATGCGATGCCAGAAGATGCTAACCGCTGCTCGGCCAGGACGAGAGAATTAGGGAGCAGGTCACCTCCTAGAACATCCCTAATCCGTCCCTAACTCCTAGCTGCATGGGCAGACCTTGAAGGTAGGAGGGCCCATGCTCAGGAACCTTGGATCCCTATTCACCCTCCGACCGGTCCCTGAACTAGGAGTGAGGGTAAGACGACCTGTTCCTTCTGGACACGGAGGAACAGGAGTCTCACTGGCCAAGCTGCAAGGAATGGGGAACAAATACAACATACAGATATGACAGGTGAACTACAGTAGTTCCAAACATACCTGTCACAGCCACGCTGACTGGAACCCATGCATGACAACTAATGTCCACAAAACACTAAGGGACACAGTACACATATCACACAGGTAACCAGGACATCCATAGTTGCAATAAATAGACATGACAAAGGAAAACATCAGGTGAACATCAACATAAAACCTATGACCACAAGGGTGGCCCCCACTGGCAGGTGTAATTCACAGGAGGCTGCTCCAGCTAACCATGGCTGAAGTACCCCTCAGACACGTGCTATGCACAGAGGCTTTATAGGCCCAAGTAGCCACACCCAACAAACACACCCAGTGTTCACACACACAGAAGGGAATTAACCCTTCACACACAAGGCAAGGGAAGACGGCCACTTAAAGGGGAATACACACATAAACAAACACACTTCACCTGTTGCCACGGGCAACAGCATGTGTGGCAATCATGTCCTGGGGATCAGCCATAGGGCTGAGACACTGCCATCACATGCAATCAACACCACATGCTGCCACGGACAACCAAGTGAAGGAAAGTGTCACACAACATACCATAGGCCGTGACACACGGATGTACTGAGACATACGGACATCCCGGAGACAGTGAGTGGCAGGAGATCTGTGAGACTGGCAACGCGTGGTTTGATCTGACAGGTTTTCCTTGTGGATCAATAGGTGTCTGTGTTGTTTCTGGTAATGGCCACACCCCTTGCCTCCAGGTGTTGCTTATGTGGCCATTTAACCTTCCTTATTTATAGCTGCTTCTCCCACTATGCTAAGGTTTATAGCTTCTCTGCCTGTGGATTGTTTGTGGTTGGATCTCGGCTGAGTTCCTGGTGCTTCCATAGCCCCTTTAAAGTTAAGTCTTTCCTTTCCATTTTGTATTTTGTTTGGGTTCTGTGTGTTGCATTAACCTATAGTTTGTATTAGGCCTGAAGTAGACTCCTGTTCGTCCTTCCTTTTGGAGAAACAGGTAGTCTTGTCCCTGCCATTGGTACCAGGGTCATATAGGGCTAGATAGGACTCTAGGTATTCCTGCGTATGAACTCACCTAACTTTGGGTTCTGTTCATACTGGTAGTCAGTCAGGATTTTGGTTAGGGTTTTCACTAGGAGGTGTCCATCTTCCTTGCCTAGTTCTCAGGCCTGATTCCTTGTTTCCCCCTTCCCTCCTATGCTCGGTGTGGTGTTTCCATGACACCCAGCCACTGCAGTGACAAGGTGGCAATGAGGGTGCTAGTAGTCTTCACAGTGCCTAACCCTGCTCCATTTCTCCCCCAGGCCGTGCATGCAGTGTTTGGAGGGATGCAACCTTTCTTCCCAAGGGGTTCCTGCCTGATGGTGGCTGGGTTGCCCTTGGTGTTAGATGAGCAGCGGGTGCAATGTAGGAGAACAGGGCCCTGGGTCGGATGTGCAGACAAACAGACCAGGCAGGCTTGGTTAAAGCAAAATATAGTCTGAGTGAATGATGGATGGCACAATACAAGTAATGGGCACAGTAATCAGATATATCACAGGGAAAAAACATGTATAGGGCGGGGGTGGAAATGGCCCTCTCTGAGTCTTTCTCCAGCAAACAATACAATCTTCCCAAATGAACAAAAGTGTACAATTTCTCTCAGTCACATGTACTACAATGTCAGACCAGTCAATTTCAGTAGTGTGCCGGGTGCCTAAAGCAATATAACCCAAACCACGTGCAGTGAAGTCTGCAGCCGTAAACGTGCATTACCCAGTGCACTACCACTGGCTTTCCTATCCATGCACTATTCCTTTTGACGATATTCAATGTTCTGTACAGCTTCAATGCTTCTTTCCCTCAGAGGTTAGCTTTGAGCACAGTTGGTTTTCTGGCAGCTTTTTACTAAGAGGGATGGCGTCTCCCTGGATAAGGATTCTCCATGAGTTCTATTACAGCAACACATACACAGGATTCTGCTCACACACCATTGTCTGCTACCTGGGCCTAAAACACTAGCAACAACCATACACAGCTTTTCGCTAGCTTATTCAGCAGCAGATCACTTACCAGAGTAGTCGAACCAGTCTACCACCTAGCAACGGTCTCCAATTAACTATTCATTTCTCATATACATCCTTTTGAAATACTGGTGTATAATAAAGCCATATTATTATTTTTTACTGCTGAAAGTGCATAGTCAGCATACATTAGCAAAGTTAGTAGTGTTGGACATTTTAGCCATAAACCACTGGGTCAATACATATAGACCGTAAAGACATTACACAAACCCAACAGCATAAAGCCACATGCAAAGTGAATTATACAAGTCATGGAATCCATAATTTATGGTAAGGGGTATGTTATAATACACACCTCAACTGCTGTAGAACCTCTTTTTGAGGGTAAGGGGGATGCCTGCCTATTAATGACTGATATGAAACTTCCTTAACTTTTCAGTAAAGAATTTCTACAGCAGCTAAGGTTTGTATTATGATGTTCTGCAGCAGCTGAAGTGTGTATTATGAGGTTCTGCAGCAGCTGGGGTGTGTATTATGATGTTCTGCAGCAGCTGGGGTGTGTATTATGATGTTCTGCAGCAGCTAAGGTGTGTATTATGATGTTCTGCAGCAGCTGAAGTGTGTATTATGAGGTTCTGCAGCAGCTGGGGTGTGTATTATGAGGTTCTGCAGCAGCTGGGGTGTGTATTATGATGTTCTGCAGCAGCTAAGGTGTGTATTATGATGTTCTGCAGCAGCTGAAGTGTGTATTATGAAGTTCTGTAGCAGCTGCTGTGTGTATTATGAGGTTCTGCAGCAGCTAAGGTGTGTATTATGATTTGCGGCACCAGCTAGGGCAAAACCTGTATCATAAACACTTCAGCACTTCAGGACAGGACTTCATGTCCGTCATTCAGTGTTGGGCACAGGGGAAGGAACTTCAGACAGCTTCTACAAAAAGAGATAATCAGTGTCTATGTAACACCGCTCTACTCCATAAAACCTTTAAACTCTAAAGATCCTAAAGCAAAAACTCTGCACGTGCCGCTTCTCCCGTCTTCTCGAGCTCCTCGTTTCTTGGCATGTGATCTAACAGATGGGATTCTCTCACTCCCTTATTTTACTAGTGAACTCTGCCAGTTCCTACTGACACAGGAGGCGGCCATTTGTAGGCTTCTCCAGTGATCACAAAATGCTTCATATTAACTCTTGCTATAGGACGGATTTACATTTCTTGGGAATGAGGTAAACACTGGGAGGAGATGCGTTGTAAATCTTGTGACCACACACATACCAGACTTCTGCAGTTAGAACTGGACCATGAATCCAATTTTCCATCTCCATTAACTTTTATAGGGGGAATTCGGCATCTGATGGAGAATTCTTTCATATGAAAGCAGGCTTGTACTGTGGGCTGAGGAAGGTCCTGGGGAATACTGTTGTTCTGAATGAAGACAGTGATTTCCTCGCCAAGTTCAGTTAACGGAAGTCGTTTGAGGAGCCTATTTAGTCTGAAATTACAAACACAATATCCTGTGTGCCCTCACTCAGTGACTTCAACCAATATGCTGTGTGCCAACACTGAGGAACTGCAACCAATATGATGTGTGCCCTCACTGAGGAACTGCAACCAATATGATGTGTGCCCTCACTGAGGAACTGCAACCAATATGATGTGTGCCCTCACTGAGAGACCTCTACCGATACCATGTGTGCCCTCACTGAGAGGCCACAACCAGTACACTGTGTGATCCCACTGAGACACTGCAACCAATATGCTGTGTACCCGTACTGAGAGACTGCAACCAATACCATGTGTGCCCTCGCTGAGAGACTGTGCTGCATGCCGACTAAGAGAATTCTGGCCAATCCTCCTGGAATGTCCGTAATGCTTCCAGAAGAGCTGAGAGATCTCCTGAGCGCGACATGGGCACTGCAACCAATATGTTACAGCCGTCCATGAATAAAATTGTAAAGAGAGTGGTCTATGAAAGTGAATGTGGTCAGAAAAAAGGAGCATGGCACACTCCTGCTTCCTGTGCCACTTCTAATTGTAACTACCAAGCTCTGCACCTTCAAGAGACCATGTAACCACCAAGCCTGGTACCACTAATACTTTGTTTGTAACTGCAGCGCATGGGGATCAACATCCATGGGATCCCTTTAAGATGAGATAAATGTTTGTGGTGACGCTAGTTGCATTGAAGCAAAAAGGGCACAAGGCCCCTTTTAGTGATATGGTGGTACCCAGGGTAGGAATGCCAGAGGGGTATAGGGTGGCCTAAATGTCCCTAATGGTGTTGCACATGTCACGGTGCTCCTACATGGATATGCTGGAATCCCAGGCGTGGTCGCACAAAGAAAATCAAGGGGTGATTGATGGAAGGGATGGAGAAAGAAATGGAGTCCAGACTTTGTATAACGTTGAACAGCAGCTTTACTTTGGTAAACGTTCATAAAAAACAATCTTCCAACTTTGTCTTGGTTACCAGCAGGCTTTGGCATTAGTTCTGGCAGGCAAACACACTCAGCTCTGCTACATCTGTCGCTCTCTGGCTCTGCTGTGCTGACAGGATTAAATAGGAATCTTTTCCTTTCTGCTGTACTTAAACTTTCTGTAGTCTGGTCTGTCTCTAACTTTATCCAGAGAACTTTCTTCCTGGCTTCTGAGGCTCTTGTACTGTGGCCTCCACATCCAGCAGAGCTGAAGGTACTCTGCCGGCTTGGACACAGCCTTCCCATAGCAGGGGGTACTCTAGACTCGATCTCTCCCCTAGAAGGGGTAGGCTAGATTAGCTGACTAACTAAACTCCTCCCTCTGTCAGAGAGAGCTAGAATGGGAAGAGGGGTTCCATTCCAGGTAAACTAACTCTGCTGTTTATGCCGCCATCTGCTGGTAAATCAGGTATATTACACTTCAGTTACATAACATTACGGTATTATGAAGGCAATTTTGCAGGATCTGGAAATAAATACCTATGATGACATTATGTTAACCATAGGAGATAGTATGGAGGTGCAGAAGGTGGTAATGCACCTCTGGGGCGTTACATAACCACCACTTGTTGTGCCCCTGCTGGAGTAAAGTTATTCAAGTTCTCCGCCATGTTTCCACCTCTTACTGCATCAAAGTCATCCTTGAGCGGGATCCCGAAATAGAATCAAGGGCCACACACAGACCTGACCCTCTTACACAATACTTTCACAACCGGCATTTCGATGCTAGAGGAACAATGCAGCGGCATATGGAGGCCCAATATCGTGGCCCAATGGGGCTGTTGTCACGGCTGAGGATGGGGGAAACCCTCAGCCGTGCGATGCCTTGCGATGTTATGGCTGCTCAGCCAGGACAACAGGAAAGGGAGCAGGTCACCTCCTACAGAGTCCCTAACCTGACCCTAACTCCTATCTGCATGGGCCGACCTTAAAGGTAGGAGGACCCATGCGCAGGAACCTAGGAGCCCTGTACTTACCCTCCTGTCAGATCCCTGAGCTAGGAGTCAGGGTAAGACAACCTACTCCTCCTAGGCACGGAGGAGCAGGAGTCTCAATGGCCAAGCTGCAAGGAATGGGGAACAAATGCAGGCCTATGTATATGGCAGGCGCTGCACTAGTTCCAGCCACCTGCCACAGCCTTGCTGACTGGATCCGTGTGCAGGCAAGCTGAAGTACGCAAATAACCAAACAGAACTCAGCACAAACTCATCCACACACCGGAACCCAGATACATGGCTGCACAGAATTATACAGGAAAACATAAACAGAACATCACACAGACTTTACTTAAACTTATGACCACAGTGGTGGCTCTCACTGGCAGATAGAAAACACAGGAGGCTGCTCCAGCTAGCAAGGCTGAAGCAACCTACTGAGCCATGCCAAAGAGAGAGGCTATATAGGCCCAAGTGGCCACACCCAACAGTTGGACACACCCACACTGGGAAGGGAGTTAACCCTTCCAGCACCACAGAAGGGAAACACACATTAAAGGGAAAGTGTCCAAACTTAACAAACACACTGTGGCTGTTGCCGCAGGCGATGACATGGGTGGCAACCGTGTCCTGGGAGTCAGCCCAAAGGCCGGGACACTGCCACCACATGTACACAATCAACCAAACATTGCAACGGACAGCCACAGTGAAGGAACGGATGTCAGTGCACACCACACAACACAAAGTGCACACCAGACATACAAACGTGCATACCATACACACACACACACACCTAACAAAAAGGTAGCTAGGTGACACTGCATGCCACTGCAGCAAGCTGCCTAGCAGCGCTCAGGCTGCTCTGCTGTTAAATACAAAACTAGTTGCCCGCGGCAACCACAAGTGAGGCCACACACCAGCGGCCCTCACCCGTGGTTGAACACCCATACAAAACCGCAGGCAACTGCATGCGGTAAGGAGTCACGGTCATGGGCATGGCCGTGACAGCTGTGGGACTAAATGCAATCATATGCTCATTCTTAAAAAAGAAAAATGTGTTCTGTAATTCATTGAAAACCAGGTGGATTGTGAGAAGAGAATTGATGCCTCTATACACACTAGATGCTAATCACCTCCACTCTGGCCACTTTCAATGACAAATATTAACTAACCCTATTAGTGTGCACTTTTACCAACTGCGGGGGCGAGTGTAATGTATGCAACAACTCTTTCCGAAATGCAACGTTTATGCCCTTTTTGTGATCTGTGCCGGGTCTACTTAATGAGACATTACAGTTTGATCGTTTAGTTCTGCCGGCACCAGAAATCATGGTTCCCGCACAGCAGATCGCACTGTCTAAACGACGTTCTGCTGCTCAGGAACAATAGTTTTCTATGGTCTATGGAGACAAGCGATCACTGTATATATATATATATATCGCTTGTCCCCATACATTGGAGGTGATTGGTGCATGTCAATGTTGTCCTCGACTCCGCTGATGATCAGGCAATTATGCGTAAAGTTTGCTTCGTTCCCGATAATCTGCCAGATCATTGATCGGTGTCAAAAGACTATTAGGCCTCATGCACATGACACAGTTTTGGTCCACGTCGGATGCAGACCCATTCATTTCAATGGAGCCACAAAAGATTCAGCTCCATGTGCTGTCTGCATCCGTATTTCCATTCCGTGTTCTATTCTTGTCAGAATAGGCATTTCTAACAGAGGTTAGGATGTACCGATCCGAAAAATGCAGAACGCACTGGGGCAGTATCTGTGTTTTGTGGATCTGTGATTTGCGGACCGCAAAAACACATACGGTCGTGTGCAGGAGGCCTTAGTCAACCATTCCTTGGTATAGACCTACAGCATGCTGCGTTGTAGAAAAGAAGACAAAAAGACAAAAAAAACACCACCTAAAAAAGCAAACCGGCAGTAGCAAAAGAATTTAAAAAAAACACTTGTGTGTCCCTGCATTTCATATTTCCCATAGACCTTCAGCTAACATCTGGAGCTAAAAAAAAAAAAACACTAAAAAATGCCAGCAAAAATCTCCGTGTGCACCCACCCAGCTATTTTGCAGGACCGCGTCTTTGCGTTTCAGAATAAGGCTAGGTCTACAGGACGACATTTTGTCGCACAACAATTTTTATAATAATAGTCTATGGTGTCGCACTGCAACATGCGCAAAAAATCCATTTGAGATGAATTTTTCGGCGACTGTCGCGTCGCAGTCGCAGCATGTCACATTGCGACACCATAGACTACCATTATAAAAATTGTCGCGCGACAAATGTTGCAGTGTAGTTGTGCAATATTTGTCGCGCGGCAAATGTCGTCGTGTAGACCTAGCCTAAGAATGGTGTGTGGTCATTAAGGGGTTAAATAGGCAATCCTAGGCTTTGGCTGAAAAAAAAAGTGCATCAAAAACGGCCTCTGTGAACTGGTTATTCTGGTTCCTAACCATGCAAACGATGATTTCTAATAAACCGCACGCGTGACGCATTGGTGGTGCAAGAGTTGCACATATACGTGCGACACAATGTGTTCGTATGGGATCCACAAAAAAAATGAAAAAAAAGTCTGTGTCTAGCCCCAGCCCAAACTCTGTGACTCCTCTCCTGCCTCACTAGCTGCTAGACACCACCCCACTCTCTCCCTCTCTCCAATCCGCACAGTCTACCACCACCCCCAGCTCTGGTGCTGTCTCTTCCTGCCTCAGCCACAGAGCCAACCCTCCTGCAGCCACTTCCCACCCCACCCGTCTCTAAAGCACCAGCCAGCACCCATTCACACTGCACTCTCTGGATCTTTCCCCTACTGCAAAACTTTTTATTTCATTCGTGGACTGTGCGCGAGGCAGAAATCTTAAAGATGTCAGAGCAGGCTGATGTGGAGCTCTTTGTGAAGGTGAGGACTTCCAGTGGTCTCTTTTAATGGTATCTGATGTGACTAGTCCTCATTGTTTTGCAGCAGGTGGCAATAGCTGAGTGATGATGAATACGTCTATAGCATTGTAGATAAGATCCGAGTGGTCGCAACTAGTGTTGAGCGAACTTGTGTTTTAAGTTCGGCGTCTAAAGTTCGGGTTATCAAAGAATCGCGTTATGGATTCTGCTACCAGGGACCAAGTTATGGTCCATGGTAGCAGAATCCATAATGCGATTCTGAATCCATAACGCGATTCTTCGATAACCCGAACCCGCACTTTAGACGCCGAACTTAAAACACAAGTTCGCTCAACACTAGTCGCAACCCAACTTTCCTAGAGTCCTGAAAAGCCCAAGCAATCCCTCCTCTGTTCCCTTACCGCCATATCTCTTCTCTTCTGTTCTGTCCATTTGGAAACTTCTTGAGAAGCAGTAACGTTTACTGATGTTCACCCAGCTTTCCCAAAAACTTTAAATTTTAGCAATTTTTAGAGAAGGAAAGTCCACGACTTTGCCCCATTTTTTTTTTTTTTAAGTAGCTGGCGTTGGAATATAGCAGATAAATTATTGTCCCGTAATGTATGTCCATGGGAGTGACACTATTACCGTTGGGTGTACAGATATCTATCTACTGTACTAATTCACTGTTATACTGTTTGGTGCCATTTTCGTTCGTTCGTTCGTTACGTTTGCGATGGGCATGTAGGAGATGATGTGGCGATTACAGACGTACACGTTCTCCCCAAATCTGAGCCAATGCCAGGGCCTAAGGGGCTTGGTGGACCTATGCTGGAAAATAAAAATGCCTAGCTTCTGGGGGACCTATTGCAATGATATGATCCTATGGCCCACGTCTCCCTTGGGCAGGGTTTCTCAACTCCAGTCCTCAGGTCCCACCTACCGGTCAGGATTTCAGAATATCCCACAGAATGAATACCTGAGGTAAGTCCTGATGGATGGACACTAATTATATCACCTGCTCAATACTAAGGAAATCCTGAAAACATGGCCGGTAGGTGGCCCTGAGGACCGGAGTTGAGAAACTCTGCCCTTGGGCCAGTTCGGTCATCTTTCAGCTTTCCTTCACCCTACAGTAGGACATTTGTTGTCCTAGCTCTGTATCTAAAAAGCCTGGCGATCGTGGCATGTCCCTCGGCAGCTGGCTCCTACTCCAGTTGCATTGTCCCAAAATACTGTCTATGTGTAGGTTTATATAGTAGTATGTATACAAATTTTAGATTATGCATTATTTTGGTGCGTGCGCGTGTCTATAGCTCCAGAAGATGCAAACTGAGATGCAAATGGGTTCTTTTTGTATGTAAAATAGAACCAAAAATGGGTAAAAAAGAAAGAAATATGGATGCAGCCCAGAGTGTCCTTGCAGATGCTGGAGTATAGAGGAACAGGTTTAGGTTGTAAGTGGAGGGGGATGGGAGATTTTAGATCATGGAAAATATTGAAGAGGCAGAGTGCACTTCTTTCTTCGCTTCTCCATATGACCCAGCAGGTTAGGTTGAAGGCCTCGTACGCGGAGCTGCTGTCGTATTCCAGAGGGACTGTATTTACAGTAAATATTCTGTTAGGTGTTGTAGTTCGGTCAATTTCATGAGCTTGTAATGGTTAGAATAGTAGAAAATCATAAATGTCAGAACAACCAGTGTGGCGGGTATTCGGGTTGTATTGGCAGGTTGCGGTTAGATCAAGGTTTTTGAAATGATTTATTGAAATCTGCAGCAATACCTGGTGTGACCGTAATTTGTGACAGGCCTCAAAAACGGTGCTAGAAATCTGCCCGTCAGGAGTTTTATGACTGGTCTGTCGCGTGACTGACGTTTTTGTTGAAATTGCCTACAGTCATGGATGATGACCATCGTACACTAAATTGCCTTTGTGTCTTGAGTAGGTCTTCTGCTCCCAGTGGCAATGTGCTCTGAGGTCCAGCAGTTGAAGGAGTTCTTCTCCGCTAATAGGCCTGGGGCTACATGGTGATAGTTGCTGTGTAGCACTGCACCTGGAGAAATGAAGCAGTGGCGACAGTGACCTCAGATTATCAAAAAAATCCACCCCTGCAGAATATCAAAAAAATCTCGCGATACTGGGGTTGCATTGCTATCGAGTGGGGCTATTTCTAGAGCTACACAGCAATCCTTGGTTGCACAATGGGCATCACGACCAAGATCTCCATGTTGCACCAGCCAGTTTTCCGCGCAGGTGCAATGTGTGACGTGTACGCATAGCACCCACATTGATTCCTGACCCATCTATTTCAATGGGTCTGTGTACATGAGCGTTTTTTTTCACCCATCAGTTCTGCGCTGCTTAAAAAACGCAGCATGTTCTATATTCCGCTTTTTTCACGCAGCCCTGGCCCCATAGAAGAGAACGGGTCTTCAGTGAAAAAATCTGCATTCTCTTCTGGATGCAATGCGGTTTTCACTGATGGTTGCTAGGAGATGTTTGTAAACCTTCAGTTTTTTTTATCACGAGCATGAAAAACCGCTTAAAAACGCATTGCACCCGCGCGCAAAAAACTGAGCAACTGAACGCAATCGCAGACGAAACTGACTGAACTTGCTTGAAAAATAATGCAAGTCTCACTGAACGCATCCGGAGCCAATCCGTCACGTTCGTGTGAAAGAGGCCTAAAATGGGTTGTCTGGTTTTCCCATATCGCTTTATCTATTCTCAGGATAGGTCATCGGTGTCTGATTGTTGGTGGTCCGACACCCAGGATCCCCACCGATCAGCTGTTTTGAGGAGCTGTGCCTCCTCACAGCTTACTAAGCACAAGGTTGTTCTTGGTATTGCAGCTCAGCCCAGCTCACTTGAAAGATGCCTAGGCAACGGGAAAGTGGTCAAGACATCACTGGCCTAGGGTAAGCAAAGCAGCGAGAAGGCCACGGCGCTTCTTAATTGCTGATCACAGGGATCTTTGGTGTCGGACCACCACCAATCTGATGCTGATGACCTATCCAGATGGATAAGTCATCAGTTAGACATAATCAGATAACCCCCTTAAGCTATTTGTTGGTAGAAATTCTCCACCCTACAGTACTTAAAGGCCAACTGTGCCATCTTCACCTCTGCCATACATGGCCAGCTGTAATGACTGGGTGAGAATCAGTTGTTCCTAGAAGGTCAGATGCGATGATTGACCAAGAATGTGACCTCTTATGATCTTGAGAGATCTTCCAATATAAAAAGAAGAATGGTGTTTAGGGCTAGAACGTCCTTGAGTGGACAGAGAAGTCTGCAAGCTAAGATGTTGGCTAGCTACAGCATCACTGGTCTCCAAATTGTCCAAACTACAACTCCCAGGTAAAGGCTCTTTGGACATGCTTGGTAATCACTGTTCTAAATGGTTTGAACCCACAGAAGTCTGTCTAGGAAATTTTGAATGGTTATTTCATCTCTTACCTCCTGATAAGTTGCTGTGATATTTCCCTATTTGTCTTGCTTGGATACCAGTAGGTTGAGCTTGTCTACTTACTGCAATGTGGTGGTAATCGTAGGTAAAGCTACACGAAGCCAAATGTCACACTGACTGTAGGGAGGTGGGGCGCACAATGACGCTTCTCTAGTTTTTATACTCTAGGCCTAGTCTTAGGTATATCCTTGTGAAAGTCATGGAAAAACTTTGCATGACCAAAATATGAGTGACATTTGCAAGTAGTAATGGATAAAGGGTGGAGGGTAGATGAAGAAGGTGAGGATCCGAGATGGAGATCTGGAGTATGAGATTGTGGGTGATTGCAAGTAGCCTTTTATTTTCTTCATCAGCAATTCCAGGCTCAGGAAGCTGACTGGGCTCATTGAGCAGGTGAGATTCACAGGTGTGCTCGCTCCCAGGAGTCTACACTTGTGCAAAATGAGCCTCTATAGCCAAGTACAATACAGCTGGTAGCACTGCGCAGGTGCGGAAAACTGTATCATCGCGGGCATCACGCCCAAAGAAAGAAAAAATAGCTGTCGATCTAGAGTGAAGGAGGCAGGAAGGTGGAGTGGGAAGCTTGACTTGAAGCCTGAAGGTCACTGCCCCTTGACTTCAAGCTGCTCACTTAGTACACAGAGCGAGGGGAAGGGGGGGATTAAAAAAAATTGCTGCAAATTTAGCCATCAGATCAAATACCAAAAAACAGCATTAGAGACAAGATGACTTCAGCTTTCGGGTATTGCAGGCAGTTGATGGGGCTTAATGCGAGTGACCAGTTCCCTTTAATGGCGATGACTAACATGAAGTCCAGAAAAATCTCTGCCCCCTACTACTCTCTTAGGCCTCTTTTACACGGGCGAGTTTTCCGCACGGGTGCAATGCGTGATGTGAACGCATTGCACCCGCACTGAATCCTGACCCATTCATTTCTATGGGGCTGTGCACATGAGCGGTGATTTTCACGCATCACTTGTGCGTTGCGTGAATATCGCAGCAAGCTCTATATTGTGCATTTTTCACGCAACGCAAGCCCCATAGAAGTGAATGGGACTGCGTGAAAATCGCAAGCATCCGCAAGCAAGTGCGATTTTTCACGCACGGTTGCTAGGAGACGATCGGGATGGAGACCCGATCATTATTATTTTCCCTTATAACATGGTTATAAGGGAAAATAATAGCATTCTGAATACAGAATGCATAGTACAATAGGACTAGAGGGGTTAAAAAAATAAAATTAAAATGTAACTCGCCTTAATCCGCTTGATCGCGCAGCCCGACTTCTCGTCTGTCTTCTTTCTTCAGGACCTGGGTAAAGGACCTGTGATGACGTCACTGCGCTCATCACATGGTCCGTCACATGATCCATCCCCATGGTAAAAGATCATGTGATGGACCTTGTGATGGGCGCAGTGACGTCATCACAGGTCCTTTACCCAGGTCCTGAAGAAAGAAGACAGAAGAGATGCCGGCTGCGCGAACACGTGGATTAAGGTGAGTTAAATTATTTTTTATTATTTTTAACCCCTCCAGCCCTATTGTACTATGCATTCTGTATTAAGAATGCTATTATTTTCCGTTATAACATGGTTATAAGGGAAAATAATAGCAATCTACAGAACACCGATCCCAAACCCGAACTTCTGTGAAGAAGTTCGGGGTTGGGTACCAAACATGCCGATTTTTCTCACGCGCGTGAAAAACGCATTATAATGTTTTGCACTCGCACGGAAAAATCCCGCATTTTCCCGCAATGCACCCACATCTTATCCGGGCAAAAAACTTGACGCCCGTTTGAAAGAGGCCTTACTCTCCAGTTTTGATGACCTACAACAGTGGTTGTCACTACATGAATAGTATTCCCAGGCTACTGGGAATTGTAGTTGCACAGCAGCTGGAGAGCCACGGGATGGAGACCATGAACCGAGAGGAGAATTTATGTTCATATTTGAAAATGGTATCACCAGCTTACACGTTTTTCCCATTTTGGTTCAGTGGGCCTTCATACTCTAGTGACAGTGCCTCCAACCTGTTGGGAAACTACAACTCCTGGCAAGCTCTGGAAGGTTATGCTGGAAGCTGTAGTTTCCCAATAGCTTGAGAGCCACAGGTAGGAGACCTCTACTTTGGGGTCTCCGGGCTGTATCACTCTTGCATTATTCAAGACATGGAGATTTGCAGCGTTATTGGAGAAGAGGTGATTCCCGACTATATCAGGCTGCTTCACATTCATGTTTATTTTTTGCCACATTTTTTACTTTACCACTTATCTAAGTGGAGTGGATTGGATAGCATTTTGCATGGGTGTTCATTTCATTCATTCACCATTGTACGTCTCATTACCTGTGAAAGGAGGTATTTTCAGATTCCCTATTAGAGTACATTTGGGACTCACGTCAATTAGCCAGGGAGAGAATGACCACAAACTGTGTGTTTCTCTCTGGAGGACCCGGCATATCTGTATTTCATTCCAGTTCACCCATTGATTTCAGTGAACATCATGCAATACTTAATCTCGCCTGTGGTGGTGCTGCAGTAAAACCTAGCACTTTATCTTGAGGATTCCAGTCGATCACTGGGGTCCTAAGAGCTTTATGACCTGTGATCAACCAGTTTTTTTGTTGGCTGACCTGTGCCAACTATTTTATTAATTGATTGCACAGTGGCACTGTAAAAACTGAGCTGCTGATCACTTATTCCAAGGCTAAAAAACTTTATATTTTAATGTATAGGCAGCTTAAAGAGGAACTACAACTCCCAGCATCTTATGGCAACCTGTAGGATTGCACATGCATGGATCATGGCTTTTTATGCATTTTTAGAAAAAAATTTTTAGTACTGCACATGGTTTCCTGGATTTTGGACTCTGTTTCCCCACCAATAACACGCTCTGTGCACACAGAATGTGCTGTCGTGTTACAGGCATACACCCCTTCAGCAAATATTAACTTACAAAACCTACAGTAGTGCAGCAGATCATGGTCATGGTATACAGCAGGGATGGACAAGTTACAGGAGCCTGTTTGACCTCTCCAGGGCACAGATTTTTTTTTATTATTAACAGGTCAATAAGCAGTTTCATACCCATAAACGGCATACAACCCCTACTCTGAGGATGGGTCTGGTCCTGGTATACAGGGCTGCAAAACTTTACTATGATGATCTTCCATGGTGCTTGGAAGGGCCTGTACCCTGGGAAGGAAGCATATGTTCCTGAATGACACCATTTATAAGTAGGGGGGGGTCTTGTGACTTGAGTAATGGAAATCTATGGGGGGAGATAATGGGACCACTTCCTGTGAGAACAGCTGCCTGAATCCTGCAGGAAGTGTGGTTTATCTATAAACATCCTGTGCTTGCATACCAAGACCGCTGTCTGAACAAAGTACTGCAGCCACGGAGCTCATTGTGCCCTTTATTCTATGGTTGCATACAGTGCATACATTTTTCTGAAATTTTGACATTAAAACATTGCCTATTGGAATGTTTTTAAAGCTCCACATTCCCCTATTTATATGATAAAAAATTGGGCTACCTGAAACCTCCACTAGGGGGAGTTTACCGACGATAGATATATTATTGCATTCGATACATTCTTTGTAAGCTCCCCCTAGTGGTGGCTTCGTGAAGACAGAATTTTATCATCTAGTTTTATAGCTAAGAGAAGCACAGCGGGGGGATTTGGAGCTTTGTAACAGAAAAGCAAACCTCCCAACTCTATAAAGATTAATTGGCACAGAGGTTTGGACCTATTTGGATAGAGTGGTGGTAAAGGTTGTATGTTCATTTTTAGCTTTGGACATGTAAGGCTTTGTTAGTTATGTTCATAATGGAAGCCCCGACTCTGGGCCCAATCCATCCTATCGGTGCACACTGGATCTTATTGAGATATTGTGGGGTCTGTTGAGGTTCCATCTTTTTGACAGCAACGATAGTGCTGTTCTTGCTATCAAGCGTGATGGAATTGCCACCAGAGCCTCCTGAAAAGAACAGTGGGGCCGAACTGCAGTTCTAGACACTGTCCGTGGACAGGTGTGGCACTAAGAAGAAGCAGCCATGTTTTTTCTAAGCCTGGACAACCCCAATAATCTTCAGCTTGAGCTCTATGTAAGGTCCATAAACACTTTAAGGGGTTCTCCAGGCTGCAGATATTGATGACCTATGGCCTAGAAACCTAGATCATCAATATCAGATTGGTGAGGGTCCAACACTCGGTACCCCCACTGATCAGTTGTGGTGGGCTGCCTATGGTGCCAGAAACAGATCATACTGTGTAGTTTCTGGGAAGTCGGAGACACGGATCAGGATTGAGGAAAATAAGTGGAAACTATGAGTCTTTCAAAGTTTTTTAATGATGTATATTTTAAAATTACACCACCCTTACGGCCTATTATGCTATATTATGTGGATATGCTATTAATGTACTACCCTGGAGGAGCCTGTGTAGTCTGGACTGCTGTAGGTGCACAGGTTATAATCAGCCGATGACCTCAGGTTATATCGGAGAGTATTCCACCAGAGTTATTAGTGACTCCTGGGAGTTTCTCTTGGAACAGAATCTGGGATGGTACAGTTATGACATAATTCGAGAGATTTATATTAGTCACCAGGGGTGTAACTAAAAATGACTGGGCCCCATAGCATATTTTTAACCGGGCCCCCTCCCAGCAACTTCTCCGCAACACCCCTCTTCCCATGCAGCCAGTCATTGCCTCTAGCGGTCACATGCGCCAGGTCAAAATGGATGTTTATGCAGACCCTGGACCTGCAGTGCCGGTGATGGAGCCTAAACTCAGCGCGGAGGATCAGGTAAGTATGATCACCACGGTGGCCAGACTCTGCATTGGTGCTGTTCTCCTCTTCTGATCCTAAACTGTTTCCAGATGGGGCGGGTGCTGAACAGGTAAAGAACTTCATAACGCTGGTTAGCATCATGAGATGGTTTACCAGGTCCTCCTCCTTTTGCAGTGTAGCAGATACCATCGAGCAGGTCCTGGTCTGTAGTCACTGCTGTTGTGTCTGGGCTCAGAATTCCTACTAAACCAAATATTGTATCTGTATAGCGCCACCTGCTGTTTGGTCTTTTCCATATTTCTCCGTCCACCTCATTTAAGCAGGCAATACACGTTATACATTTGTCAGACGAACCTTCGGAGAATGGTGGGTTCAGCTGATACTAATGTGTGTAGAGCACTTTGGACTCTCCCGATAGATATCGGGGGGGATAAAAGGATTGGGCAAAATGAATATTTTCACCCAGTTCTTTTGTTCTCCGGGAAGATAAGAACTGTCTGGCAGTGGTTTTCTCTGCTCTCCCCATAGCATACACAGACACATTCGGCCAAGCTGAACATGTACGTGGATGGGGGAGATGGGAGAGGTAGCTCAAATATTGAGCCGACAGTTATTGCATGTGTATGGTCAGCTTAACATTGCTGAGGTGGTCGCACATGCTCAGTTCATTCTTTCAAATGCCACCAGCCGGGTCTACTGTTAGAGGCTGTGGGAGTTGCAGCAGAAAAGACACACACCCTGAGCTGTGATAGGGAGAGAGCTGTAGCATAGAAGACACACCCCCTGAGCTGTGATAGGGAGAGAGCTGTAGCAGAGAAGACACACCCCCTGAGCTGTGATAGGGAGAGAGCTGTAGCAGAGAAGACATGCCCCTAAAAAAGGACATGCCCCCAACAAGCAATTTTATAAATCTAGTAGAACAATTAGAGCAATAAATGTGGAGATCTCTGGATCCATGTGACGTACAGGGCTGGTTCTAGCTTAGGAAGAAAGAGATTGTCACATATTATATGATGCCTGTCACATTATCCCTCTAAAATTCTCAGTCGTTGTGTAAACCTTAAGGCGCCTGAAAATCCAACTTATAAGAAGGGCTATTTCTTTCTCCTTTTATTGATTGGAGATTGCAGGTTGCAGGGGTTTCTTTTTTTTTTTTTTTTCTTGGAGCTTTTGGTGCCTGTGTGTGCAGTACATGCTATGGAAATGATCCCATGCAAGGGGATTATAGGAAATTCCTATGCCGTGCCTGTGAGTGGCCATGATGTGGCCAAAGCTTCCTGATATGTTGATCCTTTTACTTTTTCCTTTGGGACTCTTTCGCACGACCCTATGGGCTCTGTGTCCTTCCTGTGGACCACAAATAGCGGTCCGCAATGCACAGGTACCGGCCGTGAGAATCCCATATTGTGGTGCAGATTCATTGACTTGAATGGGTCCGTGATCCGCAAAAGATAGGACATATCCTATCTTTTAGGGTGCAGAGGCATGGAACCGAAAGCCCACAGAAGAGATTCCTATTTGTACCTCCGCTTTGCAAAAGATAGGACATGCCGTATCTTGTTGATCGCCGACCCGCATCTGCAGGACGGAGTATGGAGCCCTTACGTTCCTGTGAATGGGGCCTTAACTATTTCAGTTCCATAAAATGAGATGCTGATCTGCCTTTTATGATCCCTAACATTTGGATCCCAAATCAACTGGAACATCTTAAAGGTGCTGACTCATAAGACGGCTCCGTTCGATATGCTGAATTGGGGAACATAAACATCAAAGAAGGCGTTGTCCTTTCAGGACCCAGAGAGCCCCTCACATGCTCAAGTCATCCATTTATTACATAGGGTAAGCATTCATCTGAATGGCCACCATCGCTGACCTTCAGAAGCTTCCCATGGAGAATTCAGCTGTTTCCAGGGACATTGGTAGCTGGACCAGTGGTGATCAGCAGATCAGTGACACCGCCTGTATGAAAGGGTCTGTCTCTCAAGGTGCAACCCATTTTTGCCCATATGAATAGACTTTTTTTGACCACATGCTTTTGAATGTGTTTTTTTTTTTCTGTTTTGTTTTTTTACACTGCAGTTTCTGAATTCTGTGTTCCAGAGCAGAATGTGTTTATGCATTATTATTTTTTTTGACCACATATAAAGAGGTTTTCCTGAAATGTCTGTTTTAGTAACTACTTGCATTCCCCACGTTATAACAATTCTGGAGCATCTATTCCTCTATTATTCTAGCTAGAAGTTATGAATAAGTTCCTAGATCTGTTTGCAGTAAAGGTGCTGTGCATGGACACACTGCCAAATGGTAACTCCCAGCTGGAACTTCAGTGCAAACTGCTAGTAATTCATTTATAACTTCTAGCAGAAATTACAGAGAATTAGCATCAGGTTTTGATTAAGAATATCCCTGACCAGTCTCCTTGTCCCAGCCACTGAAAAACACCCCCACAGTATGATGCTGCTACCACCATGCTTCACCGTAAGGATGTTATTGGGCAGTTGATGACTAATGCCTGGTTTTCTCCAGACATGATGCTTCAAATTAAGGCCAAAAAGTTAAATCCTGGTTCCATCAGACCAGAGAATGTTGTTTCTCACAGTATGAGAGTCCTTTAGGTGCTTTTTTTGAAAACTTCATTTGAGCTTTCACATGTCTTTTCCTGGGGAGAGGCTTGTTTCTGGCCACCCTGCCATAAAGCCCAGATTGGTTGACCTTCTGGAAGTTTAGAACAGACAGAAATAATTTCTTAAGGATAAACTACACGTACCACAGTTAATTTTAGAAAAAAGTAGAATTTAAACGTGCTTACTAAAAACGATACCTTTATTATTCAGACGGGTAATGGAGCAAAAACAGTTTGCTCAGGTGATGTCCTAAGTATGGTGGATATACTCAACAAGGACTCCTATTATAGATAGGATAAATTCTTAAATGGGGTCAATAGAGTGCTGACTGTAGGGTAGATGAGGGTAGATGAGGGTAATGGGTAAATGGGTGGAAAATAATCTTTCCCTGGATGACCCTCAAGATCTAGAGTCCTGTGCACAGGGATGTCCCCTGATGGTGGAGACACCCTGGCCCCCGTACCTAAGTGTCTCTGTAGCCGTAATAAAGCCCTACTTATAGACCTGGATTGGAAATAAATAAATCCAGGGAAAACAAAAAACACACATATAGATGAAAAAATATGTATAAACAAAATAACATCCCCAACGCCTTTCAGCTGCATATAGCAGCTCATCAGGAGGTGAAGTAGAATTAGTGGACGTAGGGAGTAACGAAGACTATAAAGTACAAGATGATACTTAGCTCCTATAAATATAACCTGTCAGATTCAATTCAGTGATGAAAACAAACCTCTGTAATAAAGATATATAGATCGATCAGAGGGGGGCCCTTAAGGTAGATGTATCAGGTATATAGGAGGCTGGAGGCTGAAAGTTTACTCCCATCTGCACACAGGATCTTTGGAGCTCAGCCAGAGTGACCATTGGGTTCTTGGTCACCTCTCTTATGAAGGCTCTTCTCCTCTAATTACTTTTGGCGGGGTGGCCAGATCTAGGAAGAGTCCTTGTTGTCCCAAATGTCTTCCAAATTTTTAAGAATTATGGAGGCCATCGTGCTCTTGGAAACTTTCAATGCAGCAGAATTTTTGTACCCTTCTCCAGATCTGTGCCTTCACTCAATCCCATCTAGGAGCTCTACAGGCAGTTCTTTTCTCCGCA
Source organism: Bufo gargarizans (assembly GCF_014858855.1). NCBI lineage: Eukaryota > Metazoa > Chordata > Amphibia > Anura > Bufonidae > Bufo > Bufo gargarizans. The sequence goes on from NC_058088.1 coordinate 11,598,953, forward strand.
TGGTTTGGTTTATGGCCTCAAATAAATTGTCAGCTGTAAGACCTTATATAGTCAGGGCTGTTTCTTTCTGAATCATGTCCTATCAACTGAATTTACCACAAGTGGACGTCAATCAAGGTGTGGAAACATCTCAACGATGATGAAGAAAAATGGGAGGCCCCAGAGCTAAATTTTAAGTGTCATAGTAAAGGGTCTGGAATACTTCTTTCCATGCAAAATGTAATTATTATTTTTTTTTCAGTTTTAATACATTTTCAAAAAATTCCAACATTCTGTTTTCACGTTCTCATTATGGGTAATGATGGCGAAAAACTTGATGATTGTTATTTTTTATTCTAGCACAAGGCTACAACATAACAAAATGTAAATACAGTGAAAGTGTCTCAACACTTTCTGAATGTGCTGTATATACAGTATACAGAAGCATTGTTGTAGTAGTGATGACAGATCACTGCTTCAAACACTATAGCCTTTTACGGATATATTCACACGTCTCCAGGACCTCCTCCACTTCATTAGAATGCCCTCGGGTTACACTAGGTCTCCTATGCCTAGATAAGTCACTTGGTATTTATGACTTGGTCCATGTGGGTTGCCTGGAGTTGTCCTTGTAATGTAGTCTGACTCATAGCCTTACTGCGAAAGCAGTTATCAATGTGATAAAGAACTTGCATCCCTCGCACTGCCATAAATGCCTCTGTTATTACTGTACCTCTATGGGTGTTTCCAGTCATTAGTGTAAACTTACGGTATGTGTAGGAGTCTGCTTCTTACTCAACCATAATGCTTATACACACCCTCATTGTCTGTGACTACTGTGACAACCTCCCTGATTGTTATCAGCACTTCATTTTTTGACTCTGGCTTCTAGGGAACTATACATCTGTAATATGATGTCATATGTAGGCACCATACAGTGACACAAGGATACCTCGAAGCACCGAAGTATTGTTTCTGTTGGTGGTTCATGTACATAGAGGTGACCACCTTAAAGGGTTCTCTGCTTTGGGCACTCCCTATTTGTTAAGGCCCCTTTATAGGAGTTAACAATCTGGGCAATTATCGGGAAGGAGCATTACTAGGAACACTTGCTCTTGATAACTGGTCCATCTAAAGGTACCGCCGTTCACCCAATAAACAAGCAAACGCTCACTCGTTGCCTCATTGATGTGACACCCAAGATCATTGTTTCTGGGCAGCATCTCATCCTCATACAGAGAAGATGATTGTTGCATGTACTGTAAATGCAGCTCTCACTACTTCTGACCAGCGGTCACTTATTGGGAGCAAATGGTTCATTTCTGATGCTTGTCTGCAGAATCGGTCCATGTAAAAGGTCCTTTAAAGGGATCTCTTGATTGCTCGGGCCCTTAGTTATCATCCCTAATCTTTGGGGAAATCTACTGGAAGGTATTCAGCGCCTCTACAGGAGAAATACAGTATTAAACAGTGTCCATTTCAATCAATGGGTTGCCTATGTAATATAGGACAGGTTCTCCAGAGCAATAGATGCTCTTTGTAACTGCTCTCCACTCTGGCCAAGAGATGATGGTCCTCAACAGACCTCCATCAACTCGGAATTCACTAATTGGGTATAAAAGCATGGGTTTTCTCAATCGGACACCCCCTTTTAACATCAGCCAAGGGCTACATTTTAAGACTTTGTTGACCATCCGATGATCTCTAATTCCCTCGTTTGGTTTTGTAGAAACTCCCCTTGACTCAACGGCTCATTTTTGGTGGGTTTTCTAGCAGCATGTGTTAACTGGTCTCTTTATGCACAGGTGGCATTCAACTAGCATTTCACATTTGTACATCCGACTAGGTGTAAACCTTGATGTGATGTGTTACCATATCGAAAGGGTTGAGTTTAGCGTAGATCTGTGCAGGGTTCATGCAGCAGGACAATATGTACCAAACTGATCACATCAAAATGTTGGACAGAAATGTGTCGGCTTCTTTGGTGAACCAAGTCAACAACCGATTTGGTGCAGCCCGGCCACATCGTGTGCTCCACCTACATGGGTGGTAAGTTGTTCACTGATCTGGTGGGAACATAAGTCTCTGTATAGACAAGGTCCACCTTGGCACACTGCTATGTCATGGATTAATTTTGTTCAGATTTGTAATATGATGCCCATGGTCTGTAGTGTCTTATCTGTGCAGGGTATTGCCGTATGTGTACTTATAGCTGATAACCTGGATCGGATCTTGCAATGGGATATTTATTATCTGGATGCAGTTTGGCATTGGCACTATTTATCTGGGTGGGTGCCTAATGGCACTCTCTGAAAGAGAGAATCCAGCTTCTTGTGGAGTAAAAAATAGTTCTTTATTGGCTCATCATATATAATCTACCAAAATCACAGGAAAAAGGTGTCGTAACATGTTTCGGGCTACAGAATCCAGCCCTTCATCAAGACAAGATTGTCTTGATGAAGGGCTGGATTCTGTAGCCCGAAACATGTTACGACACCTTTTTCCAGTGATTTTGGTAGATTTTATATGATGAGCCAATAAAGAACTATTTTTTACTCAACAAGAAGCTGGATTCTCTTTCTGTTGGATATTCTATTGGGCCCAGTTCTGGCCTTTTTTCTGTGCTTCGTGGATTAGTCAGAGGTGAGAGCTGCAGCCATTTGTATTATTCTAATGGCACTCTCTGGATTAGACCTCTTGCATGTAGGCCATCTATTCCCATATTGCGGTCCACAATGCAGAGACACCATCCATGTGCCCGCCATTTGCAGATGCGGACCTATTGACTTAAATGGGTCTGCGATCCGCAAGATACGGTCCGCCGCACGACAAAAAAATAGGACAATACGGGCACGGATGGCCTATGTTCGTGTGCATGAGGCCATGGACATCCAGTTTTTTTAAATGTACAGCCTCCTAATGGTGCATGGGGTTATGTTCACACATTCCAATAGGGTATGTACTGCATAGGGTTGTTTCAATACCAAAATCTTGATTCGGTTTCGATACCATAAAAAAGTATTGCGATACTGGATACCATTCGATACCACGCGGAAAAAATAAAACGCCCAAAAAATCCGCGTGCATTCCGCATTTTAAGGAACGTCCGGCCCATAATAGAACAGTCTGATCCTAAAGTAAATAGCGAATCGCGCAGTTTTTATAACTTATTTTTCTGTTACGGCGCTCACCGCATAGGACATATAATATTTTTAATAGTTTGGACTTTTCAGACAAGGGTGATATGTGATATGTTTATTTATTGTTTATATATTTTATATGTAAAATTGGGAAAGGTGATTTATACTTTAGATTTTTATTTATTTTAACTTTTTTTTTTTTTTTTTTTACTTTAATAATTTCCCTCTTAGGTGGAATCTTTTAATCCCTTGTCCTATTCACCCTGATAGAAATCTATTAGGGTGAATAGGATCTCGCACTCTCCCTGCTGCCCTGTGCATAGTGCACACAGCAGCAGGGAGCCAACTATGGCAGCCAGGGCTTCAGTAGCGTCCTGGCTGCCATGGTAACCGATCAGAGCACCAGGATTACACTGCTGGGGCTCCGATCGGAACTTCCACTGCACCACTAATGAGGAGGAGGGGAGGGGACCCTGTAGCCACTGCCACCAATGATTTTAATACTTGGGGGGGTTTGGGGGTGCACTGCGCCACCAATGATTTTAATACTGGGGGGGGGTTTGGGGGTGCACTGCGCCACCAATGATTTTAATACTGGGGGGGGGGTTTGGGGGCGCACTGCGCCACCAAAGATTTTAATACTGGGGGGTTGAGGGGAGGGGCACACTGCGCCACCAATGATTTTAATACTGGGGAGGGACACACTGCGCCACCAATGATTTTAATACTGGGGAGGGGCACACTGCGCCACCAATGATTTTAATACTGGGGGGTTGAGGGGAGGGGCACACTGCACCACCAATGATTTTAATACTGGGGGGGAAGGGCACACTGCGCCACCAATGATAATACAGTTAACATTTAATAGAGGAGGCGGGTGCGGCACCTGAGGGGTTAACTGCCGCTAATCGCAGCTCCCCGCCTCCGGGATCCTACTTTCATTGGTGGTGCAGTGCGCACACCCCTGTCTCCTTATTGGTGGCAGCAGCACAGGGGTGAGGGAGAGAATGCTTCCTTCTGCCTTGTGCTGCTGAGGAGAACACGGAGCGTGCTGAGAGCAGCGCACTCCTTGTTCTGATACTAGACTGCGCAATAGCGAAGCCTAGTGTCGAAAAAAGGCAAATCTTGGTATCGAGATACTCGAAACAACCCTAGTACTGCACAAAGACTGGTGATCCACAATTCTATGCCTTGGTGTCATTATGGTTTTTTTTTTTTGTTTTTTTTTATGGTTTTAGGGGAAATGTTACTGCCTCTGTGGAAAACCACATTACAGTAGCACTGGCTTAGTCTTCCCAAATTCTGGTCAATCTGGAACCAACCACAACAAAAATGTGACTAATCTGTTTGCTGTGATTTAATGAACACTCTGCGACCGCAGTTGTGTATTTTTGTTGTAATAGGGCTGTTACTTTCTTGTATAATTTGACTTCGTGATTAAAGGGAACCTGCCATCAAGTTCATGCCGCCCAAACCACGGGCCACATGAAATCCCAAGCGGGTCCTTTATTATAGACGGCTATGTTTTTACTTGGGAACGCTGGGGTGTTCCAGGGACAACATAGTTTAAAAATGAGATTGGAACAGGAGATGAGCCTGATGTGCCGATTCTTACTACCCTGATCAGCTTCACTGACCGGTCTCTTCCGATACCCAACCAGGGAGAGAACTACGGTAACCACAACTAAGCGGGCAGGGAGAACTGTAGACTGGGCTCGCCTCTCCTTACCTGGGCTCGCCTCCCCAACTATTTTATTTTTTCCAAAATGTTTGAGTCTTTCAGAATAAAACAGTTCTGACATAAGGAACCCTGTTGGGATTTCAGGTTCACTTTAGTGTCATAAAAACCTTTGCCTACCAGGTTGTGTGTGTGTGTGTGTGTGTGTGTGTATATGTGTGTGTGTGTGTGTGTATATGTGTGTGTGTGTGTGTGTGTATATATGTGTGTGTGTGTATGTGTATATATAATCTCAAATCGGAAAAAAAAATATTGAGGGCAATAGAAGCCAATGGCGACCCAGTGACAGAACTTGCCCATGTGGTCTCTTCGAGGACACTTCAATGTTGCATGTGGGCAGAAGCAGGGTGTGTCAATTGTTACCAGTGTTGCTCTAGGTAGAGGCCCTCGGGCAGCATAGCAGTCCCTGTGTTTGCACAGTAACGCGTCATCACCTACTGTTATGCACAAATGTTTACTAAACCTCATCACCGGTTGCTCAGATTGATATCCCATTCAAGAAGGGCAGTTCATTTCTGCTAATCCCAGCCTGTTTATTTTTAATTTTCGACATCTCGTAGTTTTCCCTAGTTTTCTCGTTGTCAGTTATCCCTAATTTCTAAGGGCGATCAGATGTCTTTGGGAGGGGGGTTTAGTTTATTGAAACAATTGAAAAACTTACACAGGAACTTTTTGTAGCAAAATTCGGTAAAAAAAAAACTATAATGTAACACTATTTGTGACTTTTTTGAGTGAGCTGAGTTACAATTGTTGTCTTTGTCCATAAATTGCTAGAACCACTCAATAACTTGGTTGTAGTGATCGTTGGATGATTTGGCGCACTGATCACCTACATGTCCTATCAGAAGATATTGGAAAAAATCTGCACCTAAGAATCCTTGCAGGTAGAGAGAGTCCATGTTGTATCTTTGTGTGCCACCAAAAAAATGACTGGTGGCGTGCTCCATTGTATGGCACATTAGAGGGGTTCTCCCCTAGGAATATCACAGGGGCACTCTAGGGTGCCATGGGGTTGCCTAGAACACCTGCAGATATATGTAGATTCATGCCCCTTTCTCCCAGCAGTCCAAAGAGACTTGAATCTATAAGGTCACACATGGAGTCCATTCCGGGCCATGGGTCCATCAGATGAAACTGTATGGACTCCATGTGTGACCGTATAGGTTCCCATCCCCTTGGACTGCTTTGAACAAGAGGTATGAATCTACATATATTAGCAGGTGGGGTTTGTATTCGATTTTACTCATTACAATGGGGGAAATCTGAGACCTTTCTGTGTGACGGAGCATGCTGAGGAATTTAAAGGGGTTGTGCAGGATGAGAGACAGAACCTGCTTTTTCCTCGTTACCGCACCTCATCAGTTGCATTGGTTGTGTTCAACCTCAATTGTTTGCTTTCTTATCGGATCCCAGCTAGTTCTGCTTTGTTCTGATCACTTTTTGAGTAAAACCCCTCGCCTACCAGAATTAGATTTGTTATATTGTAAAAGAAGGCGCAGATCTTCCTGTTTGCAGCTCATTTCCTGACCCAACTGACTATTGGTCGTTGCCTTACACTAGGCTTTTACCAGCCCATCTCTCTCCCACCACCCACCATTGACGTCTAGAGGTTGCAAAAAGTGTTGATCGGTTCTACTTGCATCACTATAGAATGATAATCTGGTCCTCATATTGCCGGATTATTGGATATTGCTTACCTTCATGGCCATGTAGTGTTGATTTGGTGGAGCTCATACCGTTATCATAGGTTCCTTGCAGGCGGCCTACACTCTGGCCTCTATTGCCTGCTTTCTCCCGAAGACTGGCTCTGTGACCCAGTGTCTCCCCAGATCAGCGTCCCCATGCTGGCCACTGAAGCTACCGCGTTCTCTTCCCCTGGAGCCGACAGAGCCATATTTATGAGGGACATCACCAAGTCTGTACTCAACCACAACTGCCCCCCTGGAGAGCGCACTGTCTTGACCTTTCAGTACATGTGAGCCACAGGCTACCGCAAGATACTGTACCGTCCGCCGCCCCATATATGCAATGCAGAAAAAGAAAACCTATCAAAAATACACTTTCCACCCTCCTTACATCTATATAAAGTACTGTGCCAAACCATATTACGACAATGTATGTGAGTCGAGATAGATTAACCCTATTAAACTAGCTATAATGCCTGCTATGGCTGACCTTGATGAATAAGAACCTTCAAATGTGTCTTTAAAATATGCAAATTAGGGATTAAGTGCACCAAGGGCGGGGCCAGACCATTCAGTGCACCTTAGCTCCTCATCACTGCTTCCCTGGACACTCCCGTCTCCACCTGACTGCCTGGCCCTGTCAATTAAATGGAGGATGAGTGTCCAGAAAAGCAGTGGGGAGGAGCTAAGGTGTGTGGAGTGGCTAGTACCCGCCCTCAGTGCACTTAAGCCCTTATTTCTCCTGGGGAAGGGGGGGTACTGTATGCTTTTAACCAGTCAAGTCTAGTCCTACTAGGCATTATGGCAGGTTTAATGTGGTTGATCCTTCTTTCAGATGTTCTTTAGTGATGACCTTATAGAGATTGACACTATATATATATATATATATATATATATATATATATATATATATATATATATATTTCCCATATCATCACCATGACGGCCACAAGGAGATTGACCCATGACCTCTGTGGGGGCAGGAAACAGAGAAGAGGTTAAATTGCCCCCTCCCACCACCGCACCTCAGTGTTCCTGTCCCCACTGTGGCCAGGGTCAGAGAAGAGTCTCCCTGCGGCGGCAGGGAGATGAAGATAGGATTTTGTTTTATTATTTTTTCGTTGTCTCCAGGGGCCTCCTGGTTACCTGAGGCTCATCGGAGCTCCCCCAGTCCGCCGGCGGCCGCGTGCTCATGCTGGGCTGGGGGGTATCGGGAGGACTCGCTCTGGCTGGTCTGGAGCCTGCTCCCGGGCCGCAATTCTCCTCCTCCCCTGTGGGTCGGGCTGGTAGCGGCCGGCGTGTGCGCACGCCGACGTCGGTGACGTCACTTCCGGGTTCGGCGCAACCCGGAAGTAAAGCGCAGGAGCAGAGCAGTTTGAATAAAAGGCGGGAGCTGCCATAAGGACGCTGATCTGAGGTCTGTGAGTACTGCAGCTGCATTTTACCCTACAGAATGTCAGGTCCTGAGGTACAAACTGTGATGGAGCTGGATGCTCCCCCTCTGCCTCCTGTAAGTATCCCTCTGGGGATCCGCTTGTCTTATGGCACGATATTTTTTCTTTGCCAAAGCCTTATTTTCTGATACCGCTATTTCCATATCTGTTTCAGGCCAAAGAGGCGCAAAAAAAGCTTAAAAAACCTCCTCGCTGCATTTCTTGTGCAAGGAAACTGCCTGACGATTATGGAAAGAAGCTTTGTAAAGCATGTATTTCTGATGTAATCCAGGAGGAACAGTCGTCCCTTATGGAAAATATCAGATCGGTGGTTCAGGAAGAAATTCGGGCCGCTAGAGTTGCTCAGTCTGATCCCCAGGACGAGCCTTCTCGCAAGCGTCCGCGTTGCAGGATCTTTTCTTCAGGATCTGAGGACGCAGGCGATAAAGCTTCTACCTCCACGCAGTGGGAGGATGATCCATCTCTCTCTGAGGGGGAGGTATATGAAAATAATAGGAAGTTTTATTTTTCCTCGGAGGAGATGAATGACTTGTTAAAGGCAGTCAGAGCAACAATGGGGATTGAAGAGACCCCTAGGCGTTTCTATTCAGGACGAAATGTTTGGGGGACTCAAGGTGAAAAAATCCCGGGTCTTCCCCATAAACGAACACATTAGACAAATGGTTCTGGAGGAATGGTCAGAACCTGAGAAACGATTGGGGATTTCCAAAGAGTTTAAAAATCGATTATTATTCGACCCCTCTCAGTCTAAGCTGTTTGACGGGACCCCTAAAGTTGACGTGCAGGTGGCTAAGGTTAACAAAAAAACTGCCCTGCCGTTTGAGGATGCTGCCCAATTGAAGGACACCATGGAGCGAAAGGCAGATGCCCTTTTAAGGAAAGCCTGGGAGGCCTCCATGTTTAACATCAAGACCAACATTGCTGCAACATCGGTAGCCAGGTCTATGTACCTGTGGTTAGGGGAACTTGAGAACCACCTAAGCAGGAAGACCTCCAGGGAAGAGATCCTGCAGTCCATACCGCTACTCAAATCAGCTACAGGGTTCCTGGCAGATGCATCTGCTGAGTCTATCAGATTCTGTGCTAGGGAAGCAGGGTTGTCCAATGCGGCTCGTCGGACTTTGTGGATGAAGTCCTGGTCGGGCGACAGAATCTCTAAGCTAAAACTGATATCCATCCCCTTTTCAGGAGAATATGTATTCGGGCCGGTCCTAGACGAGATACTTGAGAAGGCGGCCGACAAGAAAAAGGGATTCCCAGAGGAAAGGTCCTTTAGGAAGAATCAGTCCTTTCGGTCCTACGGCGGACAGAATAAGTCTGTTAGAGGGAAAGGCAAGTCAGGCCGCTGGTCTTATCCCAAAGGGGGTAGAGGAAGGGGCTTCCTTCTCAAGCCCCAGTCTAAATCTGAGGACAAACAATGACGCCGTCGTAGGGGGGAGACTGAAGGATTTCCTGGGTCCATGGTCATTAACATCAAGAAATCCCTGGGCCCTGGACATCATTCAGCAAGGTTACAGGATCGAGTTCACCTCTCTCCCCCCTGCAAGATTCGTCATCACGAGGTTGCCTACCAGACTCTCCAACCTAAACATCTTTCAAGGAGTCCAGGACTTGGTGAAGAAGGGTGCTGTAATCCCGGTCCCCGCATCTCAGAGGGGTCAGGGGTACTATTCAACCCTATTCTTAGTAAGGAAAAAGGAAGGAGACTTCCGGACCATCATAAACTTAAAACAACTGAACAAGTTTATTCTTTACAGGAAGTTCAAGATGGAGTCTCTCAGATCCTTAGTGCCGTTGATAAAGCTAGGGGCATTTATGTGCTCGATCGACCTGAAAGATGCCTATCTGCACGTCCCCATTCACCCAGATCACCAGAGGTTTCTAAGGTTTGCTGTTCTAGACCCTTCCAATCGGATTCGTCATTTCCAGTTTATAGCACTGCCCTTCGGGATTTCAGCCGCTCCAAGACTCTTCACCAAACTTGTGGTAGAGATGATAGCCCCTCTCAGACAGGAGGGATTAAATATAGTGCCATATCTGGACGATTTCCTAGTCATAGCGGACTCAAAAGATCTCCTGCTGTCGGACCTGGAAGTATTTCTGTCCCGCCTATCTCAACTAGGTTGGATAGTGAACGAACCCAAGTCAATGTTGGTTCCATCCCAGAAGGTGAGATTTCTGGGAGTTACTCTAGACTCCGTAACCCAGTCAACCTTTCTTCCACAGAGCAAAATCCAGTCCCTGATAAACAAGGTGAGGCACTTCCAACAGGGGAAAAAATGCTCAGTGAGGGAAGCAATGAGCCTAATCGGCCTCCTAACCTCCTGTATACCCTCGGTCGAGTGGGCACAGGCTCACTGCCGTGTGATTCAGACCTGGCTATTGTCCCACTGGAACAAGAAGAAGGGTTCTCTGGACTCCAAGCTCCCAATCCCAGGATTAGTAAAGAAGTCCCTCTCATGGTGGACGAAGGAGAAGAATCTGTCCCAGGGAGTCCCTTGGATCAGATCACCGTCGATTACCGTCTTCACGGACGCCAGCCAATCCGGTTGGGGAGCAAAAATCGACAGAGCCTATTTCCAAGGAACGTGGAAGCGTCTAATATCTGCTCAGTCTTCAAATTTCAGGGAGCTGTATGCAGTAAGAGAAGCCCTTCTCGCCACCAAGCAATTGATACGAAATCAGCACGTGAAGGTCCTATCGGACAACGTGACTGTGGTCTCCTACCTAAAACACCAGGGGGGTACTCGATCAAGGAGACTCCAAAGTATCTCAGAGGAGATCTTCTCCTTTGCAGAAAAGGAACTAAAGTCCATCTCAGCAATGCACCTGAAGGGATCCCTGAATCTAGAAGCAGACTTTTTGAGCAGACAGGTAATAGATCACACAGAGTGGGCACTGAACCCAGAGGTCTTCAATATGCTAACCCGAAGATGGGGGCTTCCTACAATAGACCTGTTTGCATCAAGGAGAAATACGAAGGTGCAAACATTCTGCTCCCTAAATGCTGGGGACCATCCCTGGAGAGTAGACGCCTTCTCCCTAAAATGGTGCTGGGATCTAGGGTACGCATTCCCTCCATTGCCGCTCATCCCGAGGGTCATTCAGAAGATTCAGGAGGGGAGAACCACGGTGATGCTGATCGCTCCGTTCTGGCCCAAGAGGAGTTGGTTCACCCCTCTATTAAAGCTAGCAATAGACGAACCAGTGAGACTCCCACTCAGGGGGGACATCCTATACCAGGGTCCTTTGCTACATCCTCATCCGGAGTTCCTGAAGCTCACGTCTTGGATCCTGAGGTCTCCCTCTTAAGGTCTCAGGGCCTGTCAGACCAGGTTATAGCCACCCTGAGATGTTCTAGGAAAAAGGTCACTTCAGCGATATACCTGAAGATCTGGAAGAGATTCTGCTCATGGTCGGGCGAGGAAAATCCAAATTCCGTGGGGCCCAATATCCAGAAAATTCTGGAATTTCTACAAAGGGGCCTGGACATGGGCCTTTCTCCATCCACTTTAAAGGTTCAAGTTTCGGCTTTGAGCGCCTTCTTTGATTCCGACCTGGCAGACCATAGATGGATCAAACGATTCATTAGAGCTGCACGTAGACTGAGACCCACACTTAGGTCCCGCAGCCCAACCTGGGACTTAAATTTAGTTCTCAACAATCTTATGTGTTCCCCATTTGAGCCGTTGGAGGATTGTTCAATCAAGTTGCTTTCATTCAAGACTGCCTTTCTTATAGCAATTACCTCTGCCAAGAGACTAGGAGAGATTCAAGCTCTCTCCATTAGGGAACCATACCTTACCATCACTGAGGATAAGATTGTGCTTAAACTAGACCCAGGTTTCCTGCCAATGGTGGCCTCAGACCGCAACAGAGGCCAGGAGATCCTACTTCCATCCTTCTTCAACAATCCCAAGGATCAGGAAGAAGAGCAATTTCATTTCCTTGACGTTAGGCGTGCAGTTATTAGATACTTGGAAGCCACTAGGGACTTCAGGAAGTCTGACAGTCTGCTTGTCCAATTTGCTGGAAGGAATAAGGGATCCAGGGCCTCAAAATCCTCCATTGCAAGATGGATTAAGGACACTATTACCTTATGTTATAAGAACCAGAATCTGGATCCTCCTTCCAATATTAGAGCCCACTCTACCAGAGCTGTATCTACTACCTTCGCTGAAAGAGCAGGGGCCTCCCTGGATGATATATGCAGGGCCGCCTCCTGGTCTAGTATTCACACATTTGTGAAACATTACCGTTTGGACTTGTTTGGACTTGTCTGGAACCTCTGGCCTCTCCTTTGGTCAGAGGGTTCTCCAGGCGGTTGCCCCCACCCATAAAAAATAATTTTATAACTCTCCTTGTGGCCGTCATGGTGATGATATGGGAAAACCGGAATTAGACTTACCGGTAATTCAGTTTTCATGAAATCACCATGTCGGCCCATACATTCCCTCCCCTTCTTTTGTTGAAATTTTGTTGAAATTTTGTTTTTCACCGGTATTTTTCTGGTATGGTGTAATACTGGGAAATACTAGGACACTTCTGGCACTTGATATCTTTGGAACACTGAGGTGCGGTGGTGGGAGGGGGCAATTTAACCTCTTCTCTGTTTCCTGCCCCCACAGAGGTCATGGGTCAATCTCCTTGTGGCCGTCATGGTGATTTCATGGAAACTGAATTACCGGTAAGTCTAATTCCGGTTTTTGTCAATTAGATACCCTAATGAGCAATCAACCATGTAATAATTACTACCAACCACCAGTGGGTAAAAAAGTAGAAAACATTGTTCCTTGGATCCCAGACGTGGTTGTCCGTTGCAGTGCAAAAGGAGTAGTTAACTTGGATGATGGAGGAATAATTGAGTCCAGACTTTGCATGTATTTCCAAAAACAGCTTTACTTGTGTAATCCAAACAGTATACAGACTTGGTCTTGGTCTCCAGCAAGCTTTGGCATGAAGTTCTGGCAGGCTCTGCTACATCTGAATTCCTTCAGCTCTGCTATGTTGGTTGGTTTAAATAGGAACTTTTAGGAACTTAGCGTTTTGTAGTCTGACTCTCACTGTAAGGGTTAATTCACACGTCCGTTGTGTATTGCGGATCCGCAATACACCCGGCCGGCACCCCCATAGAACTGCCTCTTCTTTTTCGCAATTGCGGACATGTTCTTTTTTTTTTCCAGAGCCGCGGACTGGAAGATCAAGTGCGCGCTCCAGAAATGCAGATGCCGACAGCACACTGTGTGTTGTCTGCATCCATTCCTGACCCATAGAGAATGAATGGGTCCGCACCCGTTCCACAATTTGCGGAACGGATGTGTACCCATTCTACGGACGTGTGAATGGACCCTAATCCTAGGAACTTCTTCCTGGCTTCAAGCTTCTTTAGCTTGGCTTTTAGGCAATGAAAGCCCAGGAGGGGTACATGCAACCATGTATAAACTCACAGGCAAGGCCTGTCCAAATAGGACAAGGCCTGCTTCCTTCCCCAGCAGGGGACAAGCTGGACCTACAACCTCTCCTCCTGAGGGATAGGTTACACTGACCTACACTAGCTAAAACTCCTCCCTCTCTAGAGAGGGGGATAGAATTGAAGAAGGGTTCCATTCCACATAGTACAGCTCTGCCAGCAATGCCGCCACCTTGTGGTAAACCAGGTAACTGCATGAACAGTTTCATAGGAATAAATATGCACATTATTCAGGGATGATGTAAAATACATTCTGGTGACATAGGTTAGCGCGTTGGAGACAGTAGCAAGGTGCAATAGAGTGGTAATGGCACTCTGGGTCATTACAAAATCGCTGCTGGTAGTTTCCAACTGACTACGTCCCGTGATTTTTGTGGTTTTGGCAGACGTTGCCTTACAGAAAACAGATGTCGTTCTCAATATCTGCCAGGCTTAAAGGGGATTTCTGCATATCATTTCACTCTGCCATAAACCTGTCATTGATGGGGTCTGACTACTGCTAATAGTGATGGTTCCCAGACCCCCAGTCTTGCAAAGTATGTTACCCTGATAATTTTTAAGTAATTACTGTGAAAAGGGCCACATAGTTTGCCCATTATCCCTAACCATGTAAGACTGAGAAATTTCAATGACCATGGGTTGATTTGGTAACGGTGTAGAACTTGGAGAGATGGGTCAACACAACAAAATCCTTACATTTTTGTATTCTTCATCCATTCCCCACCATTTGCTAATCCAGTTACTTTTAGCTTGCCATAGCTTTTATCCATGAAGATACTTTAAGGGAATAAGCCTTGGTCAGATGCCTCCGGCTTCTCTCCCATATGAACCAAGGACCATTCATGTTAAAATCCATCAATGTCTTTTTCCCACAACACTTCATAACGTTGGCCGATCCAGCTAAAATATGGGCAGGTTTGGCTGTCTTTTGAATAATATATGGGCGCCTTTTGTGCACTTGAACACTATCCACTGCTGGCTCATTCCAACCATTTGGTGATGCAGTTGCTATGACCACTTGGGTAAAGGAGAGTTTTTTGTTGAATGAAGTTCAGAAATTGAACGGAATCCCTTATTCATTCTGACTGAAGAGATCTTGGGACTTTATTGACTTCTGTGTTGATCTTGAGCAGGTGTGGACTTCTTCAACCATGACTCATAAGATACTGTTGAAGACACTTGTGTAGACCTTGGCAGCCAAGGAGAGGCTTGCTTTGATGGTTTTGGCATTCAGCTGTCCAACTGTTAGGTGATCTCCATGTATAACCCTGCCCATCATATAGTCTGTCGATACCCGTAATGGTCCCTGATATACCCTGCAGTACAAGAAGAGAAGGTCTTTTTACTTTGCTCTTTCATGATCTTGAATGAAAGAAGGTACATTTGGCTCGGGTGCCAGGAAAGGTGTAATAAGTCATCTCTTGTGGGAGGGGGAGCCCCTTTTTAAGAACTTTCAACACTGACTTGCCCATTCCTATGGGAGGAACCGTGTAATTTGGTGGGACACCACCCAATTCAAGATTTACTCAGTGACCTCATCTCTTTGTAGGGTCTAGGTGTGGTGTGTGTACTTTCTGGCTCACAGCTATTTCTGTACGCAGATGATTATTTTTGGAGAGCACAGAAGGCATTTCTACGTCTCTATGTCTCTGAGCCATGATACCATTAAGATGGCACTGCGTCCTCCTAAAATCCTCTTAGTAAAAAATATTAGATATAAACTCATGGCAAACCTCCAACTCCACTGGCGACTGTTCTCTGCCACGGTGGACACGACTGAGTGACGTCTATGTGACGCCCCACAGATCTGGATGCTGGCTTGGTCCAGTTAGGTCACTTTTGCATGTCACGCAAATAAACCTAACCCTGTGAGTTAACCAAGGTGTGTCCAGCTAAAAATAGCTTCATTCCTCTCCCTGAGATTAATGACCGGACACGTGTAAGAAAATATTTCTCCATACAAAATGTTGGAATTTATTTTACTTTTATTTTTTTGAGCATTGACCTGTTTTACTTTTTAAGTCTATAAAAGAAAGGTCTTCATAAAATGAGACGTTTTACAGTTTCTAAATATAGTTTCTGAATTGGGGGAACGTTCACATGCTGCGGATTTTTCACGGCAAAAATTGCAGGTGAAAAATCCACCAGCAAAGTGGATGAGATTTTGCAGCAGAAACAGGAAAATCCTCCTGTCCTGCAGGAAAAATCTGCCTTGTGTTGGCCATACCTTGCAGTTCTCAAGGTTTTTAGGATCTCTGCTTGCTGTCATTCATGGATAGAAGTCCTGGTCATGTGGCAGACACACGGGTCCACCGCTCCGATAACTGTACGAGCCATGCACCTGCGTGTCCATCACATGAAGCTGGTGGTCCTATGAAGAAGACATATGTGGACCCTTGAAATATCAGGCAAGAGTCCACATATCTTCTACTTTCCACATGTAGCAGATCTGGATTTGTTAACCATCTTTTGGGTGCTGCTTTGCGCATCGTCGTTACTCTCTGATTAAAGATAATGAAGTGGATCGCCCTGCAGTCCTGTGTAAACCCCTTGATGTGCCGGAGGGTTACCCAGCTCTGCTACATCTGTTCTTTACAGTCCCTGCCTGCAGTTTTAATTTAAATCCTGTTAATGTTTGCCCGCAGTCTGTATTCTTTCTTGACGGACTCTCCACACCCTTTGTGATCCTGCTTGCCTTCATCTCTGGTCGTTCTCCATTTAAAGGGAGTGTGTCACCACTAGACCTAGAATATGTAGAGACCTCCTGTCTTTTGAGATGTTCCATAGACACAATGGTCAGGAGGAGACCTTATTGACTTCTATTGGAGTGTTTACTACTAGGCATGCTCCGTGACCTGTGCAAGGGTCAGGAGGGAATAGATAAGCTGTCGTATCACCTATTGTCAATGCTGGATCTATACATAGAGGTGTTACTTGTCATTGTAACTCTGCCTCTTGTGATGATGGCTACTGAAAAGTTACCTGCATGAATAAAGACCTCTAATTGGGCCTAGTGGCCGGTATGAAAATTGATTTTATATACATTTTATTTTAAAAAAAATGGATGACAAGGAAAAGATTTTTAAAAGTTAAAAAGAATTCTAAAAATTCTATGTTTAAGATAAAAAGGTAATTTTCTGATGACACGTTCCCTTTAAGCCTGCACCCTGTTCTGCCCAGAACTTGCAACGCTGCATTGGCACTTTCCCAGCTCTGCTAGGTGTCCTCTCTCCTGGGGCCTGAATTATTTCTTATTGTGGCTGCTCCGTGCCAGGGTTAGTAAGACATGGGTGTGCCCCCTTTAAAGCTGAGGAATTTACTAGGATGCATGTGCCAAGTTAATGGAGATGGGACTAGAGCTCGCCTACTCCTCCATGTTCTCCGCACCCTCCTCAGCAGACACCTTATCCTCCACTTTAAATAATCCACTTCTCCACTCCTTGCTCTTCATTCATTCTTCCTCATTATTTGCTCTGTCTCTGGCTCGGTTCCTCTTCTCCCCCCTCCCTCTCCCGCAGCTGCTGACTTTCTCTGCCTTGTTCTTCTCTTGCACAACATGGGTATTGTTAATGTTTAACGTAGAGATGAGACGCCCATCGATGTGCTGTGTACTCCTCTCCCTGTTTTACCTTTTTATATAAACCCCATATTTATTTATTTTTTTTCCCCCTCCAGGCGGGCTCTGATGGACAGACCATTGGGAATTGCCCCTTTTCCCAGCGCCTCTTCATGGTCCTCTGGTTGAAAGGAGTCACATTTAATGTCACCACGGTTGATATGAAAAGGTGAGGAACGGTTGGTAACTAACTTACCACGGACCTAATGTATTCTTTACAGGGATGGATTATACGGAGGTCATGGAGGGCCTAAGGGGTCCCCACCACCCACCCCTGTGGCCCAAGGGTCAACGATGACTGTTTGGTGTTCTATCTAGCCGATAAGAGGTGGAGAGATGGTTGCTTCTGTGAGGATCTGCAGCAGAAATCTGAAGGCCTCAGATTTCTTCTGTGGATCCTGCAGTAGATACCAGAAGGATTTTCAATATGCTTGGTTATGTTGAGATCCCATAGACAAGTGGAGAAAGTGACATGCATGCGCAGCAACCTTTCCTATAGGTAGCTGATTCGGGGTTATACGAGGTCCAAGTTTCATAGGTAAAATGGAAGCCTCCACTAAAAATTTTGCCCCGGGGTCTCCAACAACTTTAATCCAGCTCCGATTGTTTCTGTGCTGGGCATCCATATTTTTTACTTACAGTACCTGGAGTTCAGTATATGTTCTAATTGCTTATTGCTGGTTTCATTGCCTTCCTTTCCTGATGAGCGGTGCTGCAGTGTAAAGCATAGAGAAACTAGGCAAGAGCCCTAGCCATTGATCAGACAGAGGCTAATCCTGCAAATATTGCAGGAGCTGGAGTAGCAAGAGGTGCCAGAATAAAGTAACATTTCAATAGTTGCTCGACAAACACCCGCCTCACTCCCCTGTACACATGGATGCTTGGCGGGAAGGGGGCTGTGGCGCACCCATACACATTGGACAGTGGGCCGCTCTTGCCAGAATTATAATAATTATTATTTTATTTTTTTTATTCCGCAACTCTTTAAGGAAGACTTTAAAGAGCCATCAATTTAAAGGGATGTTCTCAGGAGATTTTTTAAAAATAACGGAGATGCTTCCCCCGCCCATCCCCATCCCCCAAGTGATTTCCCCCACCTCTGCAGTTCGGTGCTCACTAAATTAGGCTGGATCCTCTGCACTTTCTGTCCCACTTCAACACATCAGAAACACTAGGGAAGACCAAAAACTGGCAGATCACTGATAAGTGGCAGAGAAGGCCTTTCCTAGTGTGGAGGCGGGACAGGAAGTGCAGAGTGGTGAGGACTGGAGCAGCAGTGGTGGAGGATTGGCGGAGGTGAGTAAAGCTTATTCGATATTTTCAACATGTTCTGGCCCGATTGTGTTTTTTTTTTTTTTTCTTTTTAAGCTACCCATACACATTACATGTATATCTAATAGCTGATGTCTAGGGAGATGAGTATGGAGCAGATTCAATGGGAACGATGTTGTCCGAGTAGTACACCACTTTTACAGGATGACAATAATACGCACAAAACCGAAGATAAAATCAAGTTTAGACAGAGGAAAACTTGTTAGGAAACATTCTTTCCTGTATATTTACTTGTATATAAAGTGCAAGTGCTGCCAAAAATTACAAGGAGGAGGCACTCCGATACAACCTGTATATCGCATAAAGAAGGGCCTCATTCAGATTATGGTATAATTGTTCAGGTAGTGGGACTCTTACACTCATAAAGCCTATGCAGTAAGTGAAAGGGCTGCCAAAGGAACCGGCACTAAAGGAGGGCATCATACTCAGTCTTGAAAAATTGATTAATAGCCTGCTGGTGACCCTCAAAAACATTTGGAGCAAGGGCCTGCTGATCTGACCATCTAAAACCTTAGGGGCGAGGGCCTGCTGCTGCATTGGTGACTCTAGATAACCTGGGGCCGATCGCACATCCCCGTGACGGCGACGATCATTCGGATGTCTGCCCTATCAACTTTCAAAGTTATTTTCAGCGAGAACCACAAGTAACGGGGAATCGGGGTTTGATTCTGGAGAGGGAGCCTGAGAAACGGCTACGGTCTACCACATCCAAGCAAGGCAGCATGCGTGCAAATTACCTATTAGGTATAATTAGGTGAAGGCCTGCAGGTGAGCTGACCCTGTAAAACATTATATTCGAGGGCCTGCTGGTGAGCTGACCCTGTAAAACATTATATTCGAGGGCCTGCTGGTGAGCTGACCCTGTAAAACATTATATTCGAGGGCCTGCTGTGAGCTGACCCTGTAAAACATTATATTCGAGGGCCTGCTGGTGAGCTGACCATTGAAAAAATTAACAGTGTTCAAAGCAGGCCGGGTCGCCTGAATACTTCAGCTAGGAATAATGGAATATGACTCCGGTTCTATTTTGTTGGTTTTTGGAACTGGGGCCATGATTAAGAGGGAAGGCCGGGGACATCCGTATTGCGCCGCTAGAGGTGAAATTCTTGGACTGGCGCAAGACGAACCAAAGTAAAAAGCATTTGCCAAGAATGTTTTCATTAATCAAAAACGAATATCGGAGGTTCGAAGATTATCAGATAACGTTGTAGTTCCAACCATAAACGATGACCACTGGCGATCCGGCGACGTTATTTGCATGACTCGCTGACCAGCTTCAGGGAAACTGAAGTCTTTGGGTTCCGGGGGGAGTATGGCTGCAAAGTTGACAAAATACACTGTATGTCACAGATACATTTTTGAAGCGCACACGTTACACAGGAGATGTGGCGCAGCTAATGTCACTGTCCGCAGCTGACACCGTCTACGGAAAAAGTGCACTGGATGTCACAGATTTTTGAATGCGCACACTTTACACAGGAGATGTGGCGCGGCTAATGTCACTGTCCACAGTGGACACGGTCTACGGAAAAAGTACACTGGATGTCACAGATTTTTTGGATGCGTACACTTTACACAGGAGATGTGGCGTGGATAATGTAACTGTCCGCAGCAGCCTATTAGACGCTATTTAGCGCAGGATGCGCTAAAAACATATATTGCTGCTGTCGCACACAATAGTTCTGAAAAGGACTTTTGGGTCTCTGCTGAAAAATTTTTCTAATAAAAAATCTTCCAATAACCCTCCCTACACTGTCTGTCCCTTCCTATGCACAGCTCCCCCTGTCTACAAATGAGCTGAACATGCGCCATTGGGTGCTATATAGCACCCGATGATGAGTTCCGGTCAGCCAATCACTGTAATGCCAGTAGCCAACATGGCTGCGGCATTACAGTGCGTGGCAGTACCTCCACAGAACGTTTATTGGCTGCTTAGCAGCCAAGAAACGTACGGGGAGGAGACTTGAGCATGCTCGATCATCACTACTGACGGCCAAACGTGTATTCGGCCAACAGTTTTCTCAGGTGTATGTGTCCCCCTTCACCATTAAGATGACTTATCGAAAGGGGTCTGACCGTTGCGGCCCCCCGACAGTCACTAGAATGGGGACCCATGCTCCAAGTACAAGCGCTCTCCAGCATCCCCATAGAGCTGAATAGAGTGCCAATGCCCGTGCGTGACCGCTGCTCCATTCAGCTGGGGAAAACGGGCCCCCATTCTGTGGATAGGGGATAAGTTGACTCAATTGGACAACCCCTTTAAATCTCTTCTATCTATTTTGTAAGTTGTTGCATACAGTCTAGTGTTCCCTGTTATCAGCCTTTTTCGGGCACAGTAAAATCAGTGTATAGACAGGGTGGACTGTCTGTGATGAGACCGCTGTGAGTCACCGCTGTCTCTGCCCCACCACGTCTTGCGTCTTGATGGAACGTGGCGTCCTGCCATAAGGAAAATATTTCTGGCATTGCTGTTTTCCTTTCCACACCCAGCTTGCAAATTGCAGGACGTAATAGATGTTAAGTCAAGGGTGTGTCCACTTTTGCATTCTTTTTTGTGTGTGTTGCTCCAATGCATCTAAAATGAAGCAGCTTTGATTTAAAAAAAAATAATATATATGTTGAAGGCTGCTTGCAGCCTGTAATTGTGGGAGGAGCGTGCGCACCCTTTATAAACCCCCTCCTACAAGCAGGAGGGCGCCCGTTGTTGCTTACTTTTCGGTGGTGGAGCGGTAGCAGCCCAGCGCCTGACATCACTTCCGGTCACGTCCCGTGTGTGATTTCGTACTGCCAGCCGCACTCCCTGTAGTAAGTATAGCCGCTCTGCGGCTGGCCAGGCACGCCGCCACCGGCACCTCGTTCCTTGGTTCGGCAGTGCTCTGCCCGTCAAGCCCCGCTCTGCCCGCCGCCGCTGCCCGGCAGTCCTCGTCGCACCGCTCCCCGCTCCTGTGCTGTTCCTCCGGCGCTGGCATCACGTGATGACGCGCCGCCTGGGGGCGGGGGGTGGGCGGGGAGGCTGGCTGGCTGGCAGAGGCGGCTCACGGCAACCGGCTCACGACATACTGTTGTATTGGGGAATCGCTCCCCAGCCGCCCCCCGCTCCCTGTGCTGTTCCTCCGGCGCTCGGCGTCGCGAGATGACGCGCCGCCTGGGGGCGGGGGGAGGGCGGGCAGGCCGGCCGGCTGGCGGGGACTGCTCACGGCAACCCGGGCCGGTTCTTCCATGCAGTGTGGAACTCACTGTTGAACTGAGGAATCGCTCCTCCAGTTACAAGTTGGCCTATGAGCCCAGTGCGGGGGTCAGGGGCGCCGGGACTGGCAGCGGCCGGCGTCCGGGTGCCGGCCTGCTGCATATTAACCCCCGCATTGCTGTGGTAAAAAAAAAAAAAAAAAAAAAAAAAGGGATAAAGCTTCTTGTTTCAGCATGCTTGTTCGGGCCATGCTCCGGTTAACCCCCGCAATGCTGAAAAAAAAAAAAAAAAAAGGGGTTCCAATGCCAGGCCGGCCAACTGCTGCCCACGCCAGTGCATTGTCCGGTCTCACCCCCTGGGTGATTGGGGACGGTCGTTCCGGGGGTCAGGGGTCCGGCGGTGCCTGGGCCTCCCGCCGGTGCGGCCGCCCTTAAGTCACCTGGGGGAGGATAGGGGGGGGCGTTTCCCTGATCCCTGCATCTTTCCAGCACGGGTCTCCCTGGTCGCTCGGGTGTAATGTCTACCTGGTCACTCAGGGTTGATGGCTCCCCGGTTCGCTCTGGGTGTAATGTCTTCCTGAATCGCTCAGGTGCAGTGTCTTCCTGGTTTGCTTAGGTGTGATGTCTTCCCGAATCGCTCAGGTGTAATGTCTTCCTGAATCGCTCAGGGGTAATGTATTCTGGAATCGCTCAGGTGTATGTTTTCCGGGACCGCTCAGGTGTAATGTCTTCCTGGATCGCTCAGGTGTAATGTCTTCCTGAATTGCTCAGGTGTAATGTCTCCCTGAATCGCTCAGGTGTAATGTCTCCCTGAATCGCTCAGGTGTAATGTCTCCCTGAATCGCTCAGGTGCAATGTCTCCCTGAATCGCTCAGGTGCAATGTCTCCCTGAATCGCTCAGGTGTAATGTCTCCCTGAATCGCTCAGGTGCAATGTCTCCCTGAATCGCTCAGGTGTAATGTCTCCCTGAATCGCTCAGGCGCAATGTCTCCCTGAATCGCTCAGGTGTAATGTCTCCCTGAATCGCTCAGGCGCAATGTCTCCCTGAATCGCTCAGGTGCAATGTCTCCTTGAGTCGCTCAGGTGCAATGTCTCCTTGAATCGCTCAGGTGTAATGTCTCCCTGAATCGCTCAGGCGCAATGTCTCCCTGAATCGCTCAGGTGTAATGTCTCCCTGAATCGCTCAGGCGCAATGTCTCCCTGAATCGCTCAGGTGCAATGTCTCCTTGAGTCGCTCAGGTGCAATGTCTCCTTGAATCGCTCAGGTGCAATGTCTCCCTGAATCGCTCAGGTGCAATGTCTCCCTGAATCGCTCAGGTGCAATGTCTCCCTGAATCGCTCTGGTGTAATGTCTTCTCTGGTTCGCTCTGGTGTAATGTCTTCTCTGGTTCGCTCTGGTGTAATGTCTTCTCTGGTTCGCTCTGGTGTAATGTCTTCTCTGGTTCGCTCTGGTGTAATGTCTTCTCTGGTTCGCTCCGGTGTAATGTCTTCTCTGGTTCGCTCTGGTGTAATGTCTTCTCTGGTTTGCTCAGGTGGTATCTGCCCTGATTCGCTTTGGCGTTAATGTCTTCCCTGAATCGCTCAGATATCATGTTTTCCCTCAGTCATTCAGGTGCGGTGTCTGCCCGGCTTCGTGTGGGTGTTGCGTGTTCACTGGGTCACTCGGGGGTCATGTGTGCCTTGTTCATTCGGGGGACGTGGTTCCCTGTTCGCTCGGGTATCATGGATCCCCCTTGGTTGGCCGGGCGTCTTGTGTTTCCTGTGCGTTCAGGGATCATGTGTTCCCTGTTCATTCGGGGGGCATGTGTTCCCCGTGTTGGTCAGGTGTCATGTGCAGTATAAACCCGGGTGTCATGTGTTCCCTGAGTCCCTCGGGCACGGTTCCGGTCCAGGTTCGTATGGGTCAGGGTCACGCACCCGTTCGCTGCATGAGGGACTAGCTGTTCGCATCCCTCGCCGGGTATCGGTCCGAACACAGCTTATTTCTGCACATAAACAGGGCCTCGGCCACCAGAGCTGCAAGCAAGCCACCATCGTTGCGCCAAAGTTTCCTCCTTGTCCAGGTAAGATCCAGCCACGAGGCTGCTGTTACACCCTGTCACTGCGTTAAGTATTAGTCTTCACGAGCTCCCGTTCATAGGTCTTCATCTCACTGCAGAAGTCAGTAGCATGGTTTTCTTCCCTGATTCGCTCAGGCGTCATGTTTTTCTCCAAATCGCAGGTGTCATGTTCCCGGAAATCGCATGTGTCATGTCTTCCCTGAATCGCTCAGGGTTATGTTTTCTCCAAATTACAGGTGTCATTTACCCAAGAATCGCAGGTGCCATGTCTTCCCTGAATCGCTCAGGGTTATGTTTTCTCCAATTCACAGGTGTCATGTTCCCAAATTGCATGTGTCATGTCTTTCCTAGGTGACTCAGGGGC
The DNA here is from genome assembly GCF_014858855.1 of Bufo gargarizans. Lineage (NCBI taxonomy): Eukaryota > Metazoa > Chordata > Amphibia > Anura > Bufonidae > Bufo > Bufo gargarizans. The sequence continues at coordinate 11,622,977 of NC_058088.1, forward strand.
CAGGTTCCCTGGATTGCTCTGGTGTTATGCCTCCCCTTACTCACTTAGGGGTAATGTTCCCTGGATCGCTCTATCTTGTGTGTTCCCTGGATTTCTGTTTTCCGCAGGTTCACTGCATGCGGCGCGACTTCGGGCTCTTATTCTGGCTGTCCAGGGTTACCCAGCAGTTGGCCATGGCGCCCAGGCTGCATCCCGGTTCTCCGTCGCCTCTTCCAGTGCCACCAGATCGCACCTCTCTCCGGGTCTCGTACTAACGCAAGCTTATTTTCGGGTAAGCAAGGCCTCAGGCCACCGGAATTTCGATCCATCATCAATTGTGTCGCAGGGCTCCTCCATGCCCGGTCACTCCACGGGGCCGGGTTTCAGGTAAGTTCCAGCCGAGTAGCGGCGTGACGCTTCTCCGCAGCTCAGAGCCTTCCTTCGTTCTTCACGAGCCGCCATTCCTAGGTCTTCAGTATCGCCGGAGTCGGCAGCGCTGTCCGTTGATTCGGTCAGGTTGCGATCCTTTCTATACCATGTTCATTCCTGTTTCCTTCTGATTCTCAGGTTCATGTATTTCCCGGATTAGCTCAAAAATTCACGTATTTACCCATTCACCCAGGTCTAATTCCCCGGAGTCGCGCGGGTTTACGTGTTTCCTGGATCGCTCGGGTTCATGCATTTCCCTGAAACACTCAGGTTCATGTATTTACCTGAATCACTCGGGTTATGTTTCCAAATTCGCCCGGGTTCATGTTTCTGGATCGCTCAGGTTCATGTAGGTACCCAAATCACTCAGGGTTCACGATTTCCCTGAATCGCTCAGGTTTTGTATTTTCCTGTCTCTGTCAGGTTGCCAGTATTTCCAGGTGGTATGTTTTTCTGATTCACCCAGGTTACGTATTTCCCTGAATCACTCAGGTTTTGTATTTTCCTGTCTCTTTCAGGTTGGCGGTATTTCCAGGTTGTGTGTATTTCCTTGATTCACTCAGGTTACGTATTCCCTGAATCGCTCAGGTCTTTCTTCCCACAGGTTGTTCGCATGTGCCTGAATCACTCAGCTCCTTTTCCACAGGTTTGCATTTGCCTGAATCGCTCAGGTCTTTTTCCCGCAGGTTGTTTGCATTTGCCCGATTCGCTCAGGTCTTTTCCCGCAGGTTGTTCGCATTTGCCTGAATCGCTCAGGTCTTTCCCACTGGTGGTACACATTTGCCTGAATCACTCTGGATCCGTTATATTTGCCTGAAACGCTCAGGTCTTTTTCCCACAGGTTGTTCGCATTTGCCTGAATCGCTCAGGTCTTTTCCCACTGGTGGTACACATTTGCCTGAATCACTCTGGATCCGTTATATTTGCCTGAAACGCTCAGGGTTTTTCCAGCAGTATCCAGTGGTTCCTGTTTACCCGGTTCGGGTTCCGCATGTGTGAATCCCTGATGGCATGGGATCCGGGTGCATCACGGGGGTTTGGACATGGTCACCCATTATCTTGACAGTTGTTATTACATCAGGTATTGTACTCTGCTCCCACTCAAGCGGCATTCTCCTGTTCTTTGCTACGTCATGGTTTGCTCAGTCTCACCTGGGCAGTCTGCACCCTGATTCCTGATCATCAGGGGACCTCAGGGCGTCCCCTTGGTCTGGGCTAGTTGCTCCAGCTTTTCGCCAGGCTTGAGGCCCCCGTGGCGGCCGCCAAGCTGGCTAAGATCCAGGCCGCCTTTTCTTCCGCAACTTCTTCCAGGGTCCTGTCCAAGTGGGAGCTCCAGTCCCTGTTAGGGTTCCTCAACTGTGCGTTTACTATCATGCCCAGGGCAGGTCTGTCACTTCCCGGCTCCTCAGTCAAAAAAAAAAAAAAAAAACCCCATCCTCGGGGGGAGGTGGACGAGGCCATCAGGGTTAGCGCGGCGGTCCAGGTGCGTAGGCAACCCATGTTAGGCGAGCTTTCCGCAGATTGTCCGTAGCCCTAGACGGTCTCCCTTTTGGGCACTCAACAAGCATCATCACAAAGCAGCCATGTACCAGGGTTCTATGGGTTCTTAGACCCGGGGAGTCCACGTGCGGCACGGTCAACCGTGCAACCCTGCGCGGCATCCGGGCAGTTCTTCCCTACGGCCAACTGTTGGTATCCCGTCAAGGCGCTCCAAGAGCTCCTGGCCTCACTCCAGTCTCCCGCGTTAGACGACCCATTGCTCCCGATCAACGGTAGGCCCCCTTCTTCGGCCCAGTTGTCTCTGATATCCGCCCCCTGGCGGCTGGGTTGGGGTTCAACCCTAGCACGGCATCCGGGCACTCCCCCCACGTAGGGGCCGCTTCCGCAGCATCCAGCCATCAGGTATCGGCCACGTCATCCGCAATGGGTCGTTAGCGGTCGTCCTGATACGATAGGTGCATTTCCAATCCGCGAATTGAGATTGTCAGAGCCTTTCGTTCTTCGGGCTTCATGGGTCCATGATGCTCCAATAACCCATTGCACCTTACTCCATGGGTTCCTCAGGCCCGGGGAGTTCACCTGCAGCGCCATCTCCCGCACAACACCGCTCAGGCGACATCTCACCTGGCACTCTGATCACTTCATCCTATCCATCCCATCCTCAAGACCAGTCAGACCGGTCCTCCCACAGAGGTGGACTTTCCTTACGGCCACCTGCTGGTGTCCTATCAAGGTGCTCAAGGAGCTCCCGGCCTCCCTTCAATCTTCCGATCTAGACGACCCGTTGCTCCCGATCAACGGTAGGCCCCTGTCTTCAACCCTGTTCATCTCCAACATCCGTACCCTGGCCGCAGGGCTGGGTTTCAACCTTAGCACGCTATCCGGGCACTCCTTCCGCATAGGGGCCGCATCCGCAGCATCAAGTCACCAGGTACCGGCGCATGTCATCCGCAAGATGGGTCGTTGGCGGTCGTCCTGCTTCACAAGGTACGTTCCGAATCCACGGGCGGAGATCTCCAGAGCCTTTGTTCTTTGGCATTATAGTTCACACTATGCTTCAATAAATGCTTCACTCCCTGCTACGTACCGGTTCTCTTTTGGCCACTATTCAGGCCTTACCTCGTCACTGGCGCCGGGCACACTCCAGCCAGTTGGGTTAGGACAGTCCGTAGGCATGCCTATTCTGTTCCTCGCTTAGCTCCTCCCACAAATGTTGAAGGCTGCTTGCAGCCTGTAATTGTGGGAGGAGCGTGCGCACCCTTTATAAACCCCCTCCTACAAGCAGGAGGGCGCCCGTTGTTGCCCCTCCCTCCCATCCCCTTTTCTCATACTCTCCTCCTAGGTGGCCCACTATTCAGGCCTTACCTCGTCACTGGCGCCGGGCACACTCCAGCCAGTTGGGTTAGGACAGTCCGTAGGCATGCCTATTCTGTTCCTCGCTTAGCTCCTCCCACAAATATATATATATGAACCATGTTGCGTTGACAGCTCCTGTGCAGACCTAGGGGTCACCATGGTTACAGACTACAAACAAGCAAACCTGTAGTCGTGCCAGTGCCCCTCTTGATGCTAACCTACAGACTTTATAAAAGAGGGCAGAATGTCTGTTCCCTGGGGAGATAAGCATTCAGTAGTTTCTGGCGTCCACTTATCTCCCTCTCCCTACAAAAATAATCATATGTGATCATGGGAAAAGTCAGGGGAGATAGCTATTGGTTGAATCCTATGTGTATGGCGGGATTTACCCTCTGTCCATTGCTCCCCAACCATAGGCAGAGGTGACTGCGCGTGACTCTCTCTATTCAAATCTATGGCGTTGTAGTAGGTACCTCCCAGGCAGGGACCCCAGTTCTCCCAGTAGGTTGGAGCTCAGAGATAAAACCCCCATCTATTGGCCATTTCATTGATCTGGTCAATGTTGGCGGTCACTTTCAGTGTCCTTAAACTCACGAGATGCGGTATTTCCGGTTCCGGAGCCTGTACGAGGCTTGGGCTGATATCATCTTCAGTACTTCTGCTCTAATAATTCTAATTTGCCTTCATTTTATAGGAGGCCAACAACCCTGTTGACTATCGCCCCTGGATCACAGCCCCCTTTCCTCTTATTCCGAGGAGAGGTCCGAACAGATACCAATAAGATCGAGGAATTTCTGGAAGAGACTCTGTGCCCCCCAAAGTAAGTGCAACGTTCACAAATGGTTGTGTTCTCACAGTTACAATCTGACACTGCTTAACATCTACAATGAAATGATATTCGGGAGCCTGTATTATTCTCCAGAGCTGCATTCACAATTCTTTAGGCTCCAGAGCTGACATCATCCAGCATTCTCTGTGTTCATTAGCAGACATTTAGTCTTTTACATCAAGGACTACTGTACAGTAATCTAATGGTGGGAAAACGAACGGTCTCATTGCATTACTAGAGCTTAGCTAAGGGTACTTTCACACTAGCGTTAAAGTTTTCCGGTATGGAGTTCCGTCCTAGGGGCTTAATACCGGAATAAAACGCATCAGTTTTATCCTAATGCATTCTGAATGGAAAGCAATCCGTTCAGGATGCATCAGTTCAGTCCCTCTTACGGTATTTGGCTGGAGATAATAACACAGCATGTTGCAGAATTTTCTCCCGCTAAAATTCCGGAACACTTGCCGGATCCGGCATTAATTTCCTTGCCGGATCCGGTACCAAGTGTTCTGGAAAACTGGATCTGGTTTCCCGGTCTGTGCATGCGCAGACCCTTTAAAAATGTAAAATAAATTAATACCAGATCCTTTTTTTCCGGAGAGACTGATCCAGCACTTCAACGCATTTGTCAGATGGATCCAGATCCAGAAACAAATGTTATCCAAATGGATCCGGCAAGTGTGAAAGTGCCCTAAGCTGACATGACATCGTATCTACAGGATAGGTGACCAGTGGGACCCCCACAACATGTACCCCTACAACATGAGACCCCAGGTTAAACTATAACTTCCATACGCCCTGACAAGCCATGCAGAAAGGGGGTGTATAGCGGTATAGAAACCCCTTTAATAATGCTTGCAAACTCCATGCATCATCTACAGATGTAGCGGGGTTAATAGCGGGTTAACTAGAAGTGATAACTCAGCAAGTGTGACTGTTAACCATGCTACATCTGTATAACACAGCCATGCCATTATGGGACAAACAGGCCAGTTTTGTGCATAACCCGGGAATATTTGCCAGTTTAAAGGAAAAAGGGCTAAAAAAACAAAACAAAAAACTCATTGTATCAGCTGAGATATATGCACAGCCCCAACGAAGCCCCCCTAATGTGCTTACTCGGCCATACTGATTTTAATTTGCATCTGACCTATTGTATATCTCTTGCTCAGATACCCAAAGTTGGCCGCCAAAAACCCGGAATCCAACACGGCCGGACTTGACGTCTTTGCCAAATTTTCTGCCTACATCAAGAATTCCAACCCTGCTTTGAACCAAAGTAAGTGCAAAATGCTGGAAGACCAGGGGGACGCCATTTATCTGGGGCATCACTAATTGTAAAGTATGGTAAAAACTAAGACCTAGATCCCCCCCCCCCCATAGTCCTGACAGTTGGTTGTGGGGTTGGTGATATTAACCAGGACCAGAGGAGGCACCAGTTTTAATAATTGCTGAAGGACCCCCCTGCCTGATGCAATGGCAGTAGACCGTCAGCAGTCCGGAAAGCTTCACACTTTGTGCACGTAGAAGATATGGAAGCCCCGCCGCTGTCAGTCCCAACCACAGCTTCCTCCCTCTGCTGGTGTTTGCTGACTGCACACCGTTTCCGAGGATTGTGTGAAACATGAGCTCATATCTAGCTTGAGGGAGTTTCCTCCATTGCAGAAGCACCGAGAAACGAGGCAAGGCTTCGGGCCACATTCATACTGTGCAGATTAGGTGCAGTTTTTGATGCTTTTTTTTCCAGCCAAAACCAGGAGTGGATGGTCTAAGGGGGCAAGGTATAAATCCTTCCTCCATACTGTACTATTTTAAAGACCCATTCCTGGTTTTGACAGTTACACAGTTGTACTTAAAAGGGTGTATAATTTCCCCCCCCGGTAGTACTTGTAGGGTATATAATTCTCCCCCTGGTTCTACTTGTAGGGTATATAATTCTCTCCCTGGTTGTACATGTAGGGTATATAATTTGCCCCTAGTTGTACTTGTTTGGCATATATTTCCCCTCTTGTTGTACTTGTAGGGTATATAATTCTCCCCTGGATCTACTTGTAGGGTATATAATTCTCCCCTGGTTGCACTTGTAGGGTATATAATTCTCCCCTGGTTCTACTTGTAGGGTGTATAATTCTCCCCTGGTTCTACTTGTAGGGTGTATAATTCTCCCCTGGATCTACTTGTAGGGTATATAATTCTCCCCTGGTTCTACTTGTAGGGTGTATAATTCTCCCCTGGTTCTACTTGTAGGGTATATAATTCTCCCCTGGTTCTACTTGTAGGGTATATAATTCTGCCCTGGTTCTACTTGTAGGGTGTATAATTCTGCCCTGGTTCTACTTGTAGGGTATATAATTCTCCCCTGGTTCTACTTGTAGGGTGTATAATTCTCCCCTGGTTCTACTTGTAGGGTGTATAATTCTCCCCTGGTTCTACTTGTAGGGTGTATAATTCTCCCCTGGTTCTACTTGTAGGGTATATAATTCTCCCCTGGATCTACTTGTAGGGTATATAATTCTCCCCTGGATCTACTTGTAGGGTATATAATTCTCCCCTGGATCTACTTGTAGGGTATATAATTCTCCCCTGGATCTACTTGTAGGGTATATAATTCTCCCCTGGATCTACTTGTAGGGTATATAATTCTCCCCTGGATCTACTTGTAGGGTATATAATTCTCCCCTGGTTGCACTTGTAGGGTGTATATAATTCTCCCCTGGTTGCACTTGTAGGGTATAGAACTCGCCCTCCTGCCATTTTCGGTATACAGCTCCTAAGCAGATTGTGTCTCCATGGCTACAGACTACAAACAAAGCCCGTGTACTCTGATTGTGCCGTCCTCTTTTACGCCAGGCCTTCTTCCCTCTCTTCCATTGTCTGCTGCTTAGAAAGAAGTGGGAAGAGGGCAAATGGAGTAACACATGCTAGTAGGATTGGACTATAAAGGCGTTGTCTGTAACCATGGAGACACATGGGTCAGCATAGGAGCTGCATACATGGGGGAGTGCAACTGTTTTTTGTAAAGTTATTTCTAATTGCTACTGTCTAAGTAAAATATCAAGTATTGCTGGAAGTATAAAATCATTCTGTGCTTGTAATGAAAATCATCTCTTTATGGTGAGCTTTTACGTACTGTATATAGGCAGCATCCAATCTGAACAAGCAGAGCTGCAGTGTAAAGCATGGTAATGGGACAATGCAGTAGCCTGGGCTTCAGATGAGAAAGGAGGCGGGTTTTAGACTAGCTCGTACTCCCTGGTTACTGATCATTAGCTTTTATAGTGTGTCTTGATATGTTTTGTATTCGCCCTCTGATATGTAGTGTAACCCTGGCTCCTCTATCCCTCAGCTCTGGAGAAAGGCCTCGGGAAGGCTCTGAGCATTTTGGACAATTACCTGAACACTCCTCTTCCGGAAGAAATAGATGAGAACAGCGCGGAGGACGAGACGGTGTCTCACCGCAAGTTCCTGGACGGTGACGAGCTGACGCTAGCCGACTGCAACCTCCTCCCCAAGCTACACATAGTACAGGTGAGAGGCATCCATGTTCTGGAGGCACAAATCACTTACATGTGTGGATATTGGCAGAGCCGGATGTAAGAAACTGGGCAGTTGCCTAGGGTCTGCATCCCGAGAGGCAAATTAAAACCGCACAGTACTGTGTTGCAGTGCATCGTGGTATTATCTAGGAACTGACCTGCCGTATTTAATGGGACCTGCAGGATATTGCATTACTTTGTGGGGTCTTTAAGAGATTATCGGGGAACTATATGGTGGTATTATATATGATAGTATCACATTGGCACCATATGACAGTATTATATGGGCTAAAATTACTATTCAAGCGGAGTGGATGTAGGGGTTGCAAAGACTTGCCCAGGGCCCCAATTCAATTCAGGGGGGGAGAGCACAATATGGCAGTACTATAAATGCGGGTGGCCCTGAGGTGTGCAAGTAAGGTAGTTTAATAATCATTCAGTCCTTTCTCGAATGAAAACCTTCTGATATGCACTGACTTCTCATTTGAGCTTGTGCTTGTATATATAGATGAAAATTTGAGCAAGCAGAGCTGCAGTTTAAAGTACGGTGGAGGGAAAGGGCCGCAGCACAAGCTTCGGATTAAGCAGAGTATTTGAAAATGTCTTAGATCCCAGTTTACCTAGTGGAATAGAGCTAAAAAGCACCCTAGAAAATAAATGGCAAGTAAATCTCCTGATGCTGCTCCCCCTTCCCCTCTCACAGCGCGCTGTACCATAGAGGAACTGCAGCTCCACCTCCCTCCTCCTTTTTCCTGTATTACACCAGATGGAGGAGGTTCTCTGTACAACTATACATCGCTTGTATACGTGTATTGTCCAAGTTCTGAAGTCTCACCGCTCTCCTCCTCCTCCCCATTTATTTATTTTTTTGCAGGTGGTCTGTGAGAAGTACCGAGGCTTTAAGATCCCCGAAACGTTCACCGGAATCCATCGCTATCTCTCAAACGCCTACAAGCGGGAAGAATTTGTTAGCACGTGCCCGGCCAAAGTCGAAATTGAACTTGCATACGCCCCGGTGGCCAAACCCGCCAACTAACCGGCCAGCTCTTAACGAGAAAGAGGAACCCTCCTATTTAAGCTCCTTTATAATACACACAAAATAGCAACAAAAAAAAAGAAAAAACAAAAAAAAGCCCTCGCTTCTGTTCCTTTTTTTAAGAAGGACAGAGCGTCAATTGGCCTGTCGAACTGCCACTCGATAAATCCTGGGGAGACCCTCCTCGTCTAAATTGGGGCACGGTTACAGTAGACCAGGATCGGTGTAGTTCCTAAACACGGTCTCTAGGTGGCAGTGCACATGGTAAATTTCTGTTATCGGCTGTGACTCTCTCACCTATAGGACGATACGTTTTCTATACAGATCAAGGAGGAGGATTCATTTCTGCTGTGCATTAAAGCTCTTTTTCTTTTTTTTTTTTATGTGTATTTTATGTTTTTCTAATGGAAGCCATTATACCACTAGACAATCGACATGTTAAATTCCTGCTACATCTTCCTGGGAGATCATTCTATAATATACAGCATTCTATAGGACTATGGGATGATATGCCGAGGCTGGTCTCCCTGTGACACAAGTGCCTTTTTGATACCCTCTAGCTGTAAATATGATGAGGTCACGGACCCAAATATATATATTCTGATGCATAAAATCCCCCGCAGCCACTTGTACCGTGTTTGCCCTTCTTTTAAAAAGATAGTTAAAGGGCTTGTTTGAGTTAATTGCTCTGGAGGACCCAACATGTCATTGATTTCAATGGGAGTGGTGTAATACCTTATTTCTCCTGCGGTGGTGCTGCAGGGAAACTGAACACTTGCTACTAGGCTCCCGGCAGAGATCACAGCTGATGGAAAACCATGTTTATAGCCTATGGTGGCTCTCTAATGAAAAATAGATCATCCAAAGTGGGCAACCCCTTTAAATGTCTGCCTTTTTTAGATAGCGAGACCCTCGAAGGTTGGCGAGATTAAGGCTGAAATTCACAGCACAGTAGTAATAGGTAGACCAGGGATGTCAAACTCATGGCCCTCCAGCTGTTGCAAAACTACAACTCCCATCATGCCTGGGCATACTACAGCTATCAGGGAATGATGGGAGTTGTAATTTTGCAACATCTGGAGGGCCATGAGTTTGACATCCATGAGGTAGACCATACATTCCATGTAAATTAGTTATTAAAGGGGCACCCCTGCTTTATTTTCTTCAGACGCCTTTTTAGTTTGCATAGTTTTACTGTATATATTCACAAATCTGAATCAAGAGGGGTTTGATTATAGGGGGGAGAACTTCTTTTTCCAGTGCACCCCACTTCCTATGCTGCGGCCTTCAAGTATATTGCAGCAGAAGACATCAAGGGTCTACACCCTGACATTTATAGACCTCTTTTTGTTTAGTTGGGCTCTGCAGGATTACAAAAACAGCGCCACATCTGTCCACAGGTCGTGTTGGGGTATTGCAATTCAGCTCCATTCGCTTTTAATGAAATTGAGCTGCAATACCTCACACAACCACCCAGGCAGGTGTGGCGCTAGAGGAATGCAACGATGGGACCACTTTTTAAGATGCCTTTCTTTTTATTTTTGATTAACACATAACCACACATAGCCCTCTAATACTAGACACTGACCTTTTTTAGTTTTGATTAGAAGACTGCAATGACGCCCCCTAGAGGCTCCCCCCTGTCAGCTGCAAGTACCTTGTTTATTGCAATTCTTTAGGCAGGACTCATTCTCACTTAGACCTAGAAGTTGTATATTTAATATTCTGAAGAAATCAGCCTGAATATTCACATTTATATTAAAAACTTAACCTGAAAACCACCTGTTGGAGTTCTTTCTATGTATAGTGTGTGATTGTGTGGAAACTGGCAGCAAGGAGTTTTATTTATTTTTTGTTTTTTTTTACCCAAGAAGGGAAATTTGGGGTTAAAGGTAATGTCTAAGATTAGACAAAAAGGTTAATTACCGTAGGGGTGTGTGACGCAGGGCATATCACTAGGTGCACCCATGCCCTGGGCTCCTGGACCTTGCACCCCTGACTCCACTCTTGGTGACGGGCCTGTGGATATTGTTGGGCATTGTTATTTTGGCCCTGTATTGATGTGCTCACTTACATACTATATAACGGTATTATTTGGGCACTAATATATGTTATTGGTCAGTCCTGTGCCCATTAAACAAGGGAAGTGCTGCCAACATAATCAAAAAATTTGGGGATGAACGATCACAGTAGCGATCATTCATCCCCTCCCTTAAGCTTTTTTAAATGAGTTTTGATTGTCTGGTTTTATAATGTATCGGGGCCAGGGTCAAAAAAGCCAGGTCTCATAGGGCCGCATAGCAAAACTTACTACGGGCCCCTTGCCCCTAGTTTCCAAGTGCACGTGTGTTGATCACCCCCCCCCCCCCCCCCCCCCCCAGGCAATGCAGAACGCCCCAGATTTCTGACAAATGTTTTATTTTTTCATGTGGAAGAAATTTTAATTAAATACAACTTTTGTAATAAAAAAAAAAGTTGCTTTTGGCCTCAGCCATTTTATCGGACTTTTATGTCGGAAAAGTGGAACCGATGCTTCAAATATATGACGCTCATTCTGAACCCCATATTTACAGAAAACTGACATAAATACATTGATAAATCTCCTGCTTCTCTTCATTACAAAGCTAGCTGCCAGCAGCCACCACTAGGGGGAGCTCAGTGAAAAGGAATTAATACAACTTCTATGGAAGCTGTAATAATCTTTGTATTCAGCTCCCCCTAGTGGTGGCTGCATGAAAATGCAGTGTTTTCATACATTGAAGAGAAGTGCTAGTTCTGAGGGTCCCGGCCTCCCCCCTGGGCCCCATAGCAGTCGCGTAGTCTTTCTCTATTGCAGGTACGCCACTGATTGGGCTCCTCTAAAAGGACCCTGACGTGCGCTGTAATTCCTATGGGACAGGCGGTACTTGGCACCAGAGCGCTTTGTGGTTTTTCTCAGTTGGCGCTGCTATAGTGTGTGGTCTACAGGGCGAGCGCCTGTATAATCCCACTTCTCCTCCTGACCAGAGCAAGAATTTAACGTGGCAACACCAAAAGTGGTCCCTGGGGGCCATCCTTTCATTTGGTATTCTGACCTGTGGTCCCGAAAGTCCGGTCTTGTAGTGCTACCCTAGTGTTACCTCCCCAGTAGACCGCGCTATAGTAGCACCAATCAGTCTGTGGACATGTCGAAGCACAAGAGGCGGACAATTCGTAAAGAAAGGGTGTAGAATAATAGGGCGATTATGGGTTTTGGGTGGAGTTCCCCTTTGAGTAAATCCCGCTGACGATGCTTTGAGGTTTTGCATCACATGTTGAGAAATAATTTTCTAGCAGAAACCTGCAGTGCTGTGAACGTGCCGCCGCACGCTGCTGATTCCTCGGTGAGGGAGACCCGCGGGGCATGAACCGAGAAGGAAATAGAATAGGGCATCATCGGTGAGTCCAGAATGGAGGGGCCCCCCCGCTCACACACAACAATTCCCTCTGTTCCAGTTCATTATCCTTCACTAATCGCACAAAAGTTGCACAGATGTAGCAGAGTTGAGTTTGTCATGTCAGATTGCATTATCAGGGTATTGCGATATCTTTATCAATCTGCAGTCCTATACAAAACGCATAATCCTAAAAAAAAAAAAAAACTGTTGTGCCAAATGACAAACCAAACTCTGCCACATCTAGAGGCATCTATGGCCTGTCTATTGGGGGGTCTTACATGAAGGACAACCACTTTCAAAGGAAGCCGCAAGGATGTAGGCCAGGGGTGCTCAACCTGGGGTCCTCCAGCTGTTGCAAAACTACAACTCCCAGCATGCGCTAATAGCTGTAGTCGCAGCATCCCTGATCTAGGCATTTCCCCTGTAGCGCCTGCTGGTGGAGAGATGTGGTATCACAGGGTGGCCATTCAGGTCCACCAGAATAGAAGCGGCACTCCAGTCTGGTTTATTAAGTGGGGTACAGTGATCTCCATATGTCCTAATAGGGCATATCAATCCACATGCAGCTAGCTCCCTCTGGTGGTGGTTTCAGGTAGACACCATTTAAACAAATTTAAAAGGCCTCTCCAGATGGGAATCCTTTTTATTGCTCCTATCACATGTTCTTCTCTGGGATGTTTTTCCTTACACAAGATCATATAGCAGTGGATATATACACTAGGGGCCAGATTTATCATTACTCTGACAGCTCACTCCACTTTAACATATGGCTAAAGTCAGTTTTAGCCAAGTCAGATTTATGATCGGCCCTTTAAGACTGTAATAAATGTGGTTTGACGGTAGCAGTTTATCCGTCAGTAAGCAGCTTTACAAAAGTCGCACGTTTTTATGAAAAAGTCGCATGTTCTTTTAAAAAGTCTCATAAGATAAGCATGGTCCTCACTGGAGTGAAATTGTGACTTTTTTGCGACTTTTTAAATCGTCCCAATAGTAAATTTGTCTAGAGATTCATTTACATAAGAAAACACACCCACTTTCAGAAAACGGGCAAGCATAGTGCAGAGAAGAAAAAAGTCGCAAATTTTTGCGCAGTTTAAGCGATTGCGCAAAAATTTGCGACTTTTTCACTACATTATTCAGACTTGAGCTAATGATAAATCTGGCCCTAGGTGTCTGTATAACATGCATGCAGAACAGTGGGTGCTGAGCAGTGCAGCTCTAGAACAGGAGGAGAAGAGCAGGCAGCAGCAGAGCGATGCTGAGGGATGATTTGGCGGCGGAGTTGCAGAGGTCGGTATCGCAGCAGGTATTGTGATAGGTGACGTTGATCCCCAGCGTGCGCTTTTCACCGCTGATCCCACACAGACTGTTCACAGCGCAGCTCATCTCGTGCAGGATAAAGGGAAAGTTCTCTGTGGGAGATAAAGATGCGTCAGTGTACGGAGGTCTGTAGCCTGCCATTCCCACACTCGCCACCAGGTGGCTCCTTGCATCCTCAATTATTCCATAGACATTACCGCCTGATCCACGATCGGTGGATTTTCAGTTTGCATCCTGTTCAGACAACCTCAACCTTCGCCTCATGCGCGCAACCGTATGAGTCTACAAAATACAGATACCAGCTGTGTGTAGGGTGGCCACCTTTCCCAACAAAATATACCGGCCAAATAAAGCCACACCCAAAAGGGGGGGGGGGTGTTATGTGGTGTTAAGTCGCTATATCATAATGTGGCTCCCAGTATTAATGGTGCCCCCAAAATAAATAATGCCTCCATCAGTGCCCCCAGTAATTGTAATGCCTCCATTAGTGCCCCCCCAGAAAATACCCCTATTAGTGCCCCCAGTAATAGTAATACCTCCATTAGTGCCGCCAGAATTAATGATGCCCCATTAGCACCCCTGAATAATATTAATAATATGGCTCCCAGTATTAATAGTGCCTCCATTAGTGCCCACAAAATAAATAGTGCCCCCAGTAATAGTAATGCCTTTATTAGTGCCCCCCATGCCCCTATTAGTGCCCCCAGAATAAATAATGCCCCATCAGTGCCCGCAGTAATAGTAATGCCTCCATTAGTGCCCCCCAGAAAATAGTAATACCTCCATTAGTGCTGCCAGAATTAATGATGCCCCATTAGCACCCCCGAATAATATTAATAATATGACTCCCAGTATTAATAGTGCCTCCATTAGTGCCCCCATTAATAGTAATGCCCCTATTAGTGCCCCCAGAATAAATAGTGCCCCCAGTAATAGTAATGCCTTCATCAGTGCCCCCAGTAATATTAATGCCTCCATTAGTGCCCCCCAGAAAATGCCCCTATTAGTGCCCCCCAGTAATAGTAATACCTCCATTAGTGCCCCCAGAATAATGATGCCCCATTAGCACCCCCAATAATAATAATAATATGGCTCCCAGTATTAATAGTGCCTCCATTAGTGCCCCCAAAATAAATAGTGCCCCCAGTAATAGTAATGCCTCTATTAGTGCCCCCAAAATAAATAAATAATGCCCCAATTAGTGCCTCCCAATAATAATGCCCCCAGAATTAATAGTGCCCCCATTAGAGCCCTTATAGGAAAATATATAATGTTCTATTGGTCTGTAGGACCAAAAAAATCCCTTTAGGGATCCCTATTTGACAGTTAAAATCATAACTTTATTCATAATTCATTTACTAACACACATCTAGTTGAGAAAAAAACAAAGAAAAATTGATTAAAACTATCAGTGGTAAGGAGTTATGAGATAATAGTCAATATATCTGGTTGCCTGGATTTTGCAACCTTTTATAACAAAATATTTGTATCCGGCTCTATATAATAGATATCTTTTATTGTATAGTTTGAGGGCCGTTGATATGTGGAACCTCCCCTTTATTATGGACTCGTATAAGATTCCCAATGTGGGCTCAGCGCGTGTTTTCTACACTTTGTTTGTATTTGAAGTACATCTAGAAGGCCTATATTTAGTTTCAGTTTTAGTCGTGCTGAATCTCATTTGTTAATGCCATTCCCCTTTTAGAATGTCACACTATTGCAATGCTTCTGAATGGCTACAATGTTGCCTCTATTTATTTCATAGAGGTCTAGAAGGCCTATATTTATAGGACCTATATCTGGTTTCAGTTTTAGTCGTACTGAATCTCATATATTATTGCCATTCCCCTTTTAGAATGTCACACTATTGCAATGCTTCTGAATGGCTACAATGTTGCCTCTATTTATTTCATAGAGGTGAATGTAGGCACATTTCTATTGTACAAACACCGCTGAGCAAACAGGTGCCTGCAGTAACGCTGCTTGGCACTAGAGGTAGGTATTGAACCACCACATCAATCTCTGAACTATCTTCGCCTCACTATTCCTCTTTAATATACCATATATTGTATGGCCGGTACTCCTCTCACTCACTTAAACACACTGCCTAAAAATAGGTTCGCATAACTACACCCCTCCCGACATGTTTCGCCGCTGTTGCGGCTTCGTCAGGGGATGCGGGGTATACGTGTGCGCGCGCTCGAATGGACCTCCCTTTATGCTCTCCAAAAGTCCCGCCCCTCTAGGTCTCTCAACCAGTCCCGTTCGTACATGCGTTCACGGATCAAAGGTCACTATTCCACGTGTATGCTCTGCGCCTCTCCTGTCCCGTCGCAAGTCAGTGACGCCCAGTCCCAATTCAATGACGTCGGATAATGTTTACATGAGAAGACTGTCATGTTAATGGACTGTCAGGAGATCGCTGGGTAATTCACTTATCTTTTTTAACATTTCTGGGCTGGTATAAAGCGAGCAATACCTATAATTAATGTTTTATACTATAATGAGATGATGACTGGAAACCGAATTAGTATGAATTTTATATTTAGCCCCTTATTGATCTATCTTATTAATTTGACTAAAACGGGCAACTTTTTCAGCGATTTCTTAATAGTGACATACACTCTCCTTCCCTAGCTCTTCATTTTAATAATTATTTAGATTTTTTTAGATTTTTATTTTTTATATTATTTTCATATTTTATTTCTATATATATAATAAACATAGATACAATATAAATTGATCTAGATCACTATTACTATATAGTCTATCTTTTGATGGTAGGTACTGTATAGATTTATTGGGGATTATTCACACAGTGTATAAGAACATTTTAGCTGTATATGTCCCCTCAGAAATCCTACCAATCTAGAGAGCCATCAGGACGATTTTATATATCTATATCTTGTGTATTTATTTGTATATCTAATTCGTTCAGAGGACACATTTTATCATTATATTTATTATTAATTTTATTTTATTTTATTTTATTTTATTATATTTTATAAGTTATTGGTGTAATTTGTTTTTAATTATTTATCATATTTTAAATAGATCATTGTAGGATTAACTACAACGAGGATATGGAGCCAACAATTGTTTTCAAGATTAGGTAAAATGTATTTTATAAAGGTAATTCTTAAACGTGGGTGGGTCATTTCTCTGAGATTTTTGAAGGGGGGGTCACCATTCTCTATTTCTTCTCTTACATGTTGTTTTTTATATATTTATCATATTAAATTTTTCAATACATTATTTTATGTGCCATCTATTTAAATGAAGGCTGTATATGAAAAGCCTTCATTTAGGCCTCCTGGACTTAAAGTTTGTAGCCTTTGTATCCATCTGGCTTCCTCCTGTAGAAGTTTTATATCCAGATTTCCACTCCTAGGTCCCAGGGTCTTTTTCATCAACCCCCAAAATTTGAGGACTTCAATATTTCCCCCATGGGCATATGTAATGTGCCTGTAGAGAGACGTGTCTTTTCCTGTATTTATTGCACTAATATGCCCAGATATCCTTCGTCTTAATTCCTGTGTGGTTTTACCCACATATAATTTTGGGCAGTTGCAGGATGCAATATAGATAATTCCGCTACTGCGGCAATTAAAGTATTCTCTTATTGCATATTCACGTCCATCTACAGGGTTTTTAAATTTTTTTACTCTCGGTAGGTACTTACAAAACGTACAGTTACCACATGGGAATGAGCCAATGGTACTGGATTTTAACCAAGTTGTGTTTATTGTTTCCTTTACAGGTAAAAAACTGTGAACCAATTTGTCCTTCAGATTCTGTCCCCTTCTATATGTCACACTTGGATATGATGATAGGACTGGTCTTAATTCATCATCACTGGTAAGTATTTTCCAGTGTTTTTTCAGAATATTCATTATTTGTTGGTTATTACAATCATATGTGCCTATACATCTTATCCTTTTTTCTTTTTCCTCATTTTTCTTTTTATACTCATGTGATAGAAGTTCCTCCCTCTTGACATTTTTGACGCGATTAAAGGCCCTTTTTAGGCATTTTCCAGGATAGCCTCTACTCCTGAATCGTTTGTATAGTTCGTCAGCCTCCTTTTTAAAGGACTCCTCCGTTGTGCAATTTCTTTTGGCCCTTAAATATTGCCCCACTGGTATTCCTCTTCTCAGGGCTATCGGATGCCAACTCGTCCAATGGAGGAGGCTATTGGTCGCAGTGGGTTTTCTAAAAATATCAGTAAGGACTTGGCCATCCAGGTCTTTCTGGATTTTTAGATCCAAGAAACATATAAAGTCCGAATGTATTTCAAAGGTAAAATGCATACCTATTTTATTATGATTTAGAACACCAACAAAGGTGTGGAATAATTTTTCATCTCCCTCCCAGAATAACAACACATCATCTATAAATCTCCCCCAAAATAAAATGTGATCAGTAAATTGTGCCATTTTTTCCGTGAAAACTATAGTGTCTTCCCACCACCCCAGAAATAGGTTAGCGAAAGTCGGTGCACATGGTGTCCCCATCGCGGTACCCTTCATCTGTCGATAGAAGGTACCGTTACAGAGGAAGTAATTGTGACTTAAGATGAATTTCAATAGACATAGTATGAATTCATTGTGTTCACGAAAAGTAGTGCTCTTAGTATCCAAAAAATATTTTATAGCCTCTAGGCCCAAAGTATGGTCAATGTTACTATAAAGGGCCTCTACATCCAGGCTCGCCAGGTATGTAGATGAAGATAAAGAGATACCCCTGATCTTAGCTAGTACGTCAGTCGTATCTTTAATATACGACGGTAAGGATGACACAAACGGTCTCAATATCACATCCACATACTCACTGGCAGATTGGCTTAGGGAGTCATTTCCGGACACTATCGGACGTCCAGGTATTGGGTTCTTCCCTTTATGCACCTTTGGTAGTGCATAAAAGGTGGGGATTGTGGGGCTCTTATTGTATAGGAAATCAAATTCCTCTTTTGATATAAGACTATTGTCTTTAGCTGACTTCAGAATATCTTTTAAGTCCCCCAGATATTCCCTGGTGGGATTTTCGTGTAACGTCCGATAGATTTCCTTGTCCATTAATAACCTATTTACCATTTCTTCATAGTCCTTTCTATCCTGAATAACTATGTTTCCTCCCTTGTCACTTGGTTTGACAATTATATCCTTGTTAGTTCTCAGTTCATTCAATGCATTTATTTCTTCCTCTGTTAGATTCTCCGGATTTAATTCCTTATCTATTTTTAACTTATTTATGTCCTGAGAGACCAAGTGTACAAACGTCTCGATTTTTTGGAATTGTGAGAAGGGAGGTGTCCATTTGGATCTAGGTTTTAGATCTGTCAGAGGGAGGGCAACATCCACATTGTAACCCTCACTCTCCAGATGTAGACTCTCTAATATTTCTAAGGCTTGTTGTTCCCTTTGGATGAGTTTTCCAGTCTCTGTGTTTGTACTGGAGAACTGCTTGTGTAGTGCCAATTTTCGTGCAAAAAGATTTATATCTTTGATCCAATTAAATTTATCAAAGTTAGGTACTGGTGTGAATGTCAAGCCCTTCTTTAATAAAGTGACTTGTGCTTTTGTCAAAAGCTGTGTGGAGAGATTTATAATTTGAGAGGAGTTATCATTTTCCATCCAATCTATTTTGTGCTGTATCCCCACTTCTCCCTGTCCCTCGGTTGGGCACTGTTGTGGCCTAAAAAAAGAGGGGCTATAGGTGGTACAGCAAAGATATTGGATGGTGTTGTCACAATTTGACTCTGATTTTGTTGTAATCCGGAGTTGGTGCCATTCGTATTCATTTGTCCAGAGACTGCTGATGTTATTTCCAAGGGGGTAGAGGTGTCCAGAGATGTTTTGGACCTTACTGAGGTTCCCAGGGCCATCTTGTTCTGGATTCCCATGTTCATATTGGAAAAAGCAAAACCACCCAAGAAAGATGATGTCCCACTTTGTTGTGGTTGCAAACATTCTGATGTCTTCTCTTTTGGATTACCAGTTTTTTTCTGATCTCTGAATCTATTATATCTCACTTTTCTTTTTGTACCGCCCCGATTTCTCGGGTCTTGATTATTAACACTTTCGGTACCTGATGTATCAGATTCAGAGAAATCCGTATATCTAGTATTTCTCAACGGGTAACTCTGTTTATTTTTCCAGTTATATATTCGATTATTGTCGAAATCCAACTTATCACGGATATACTTTCTATGTTTTCTTTCCTTTATTTCCTCTTTTAGGGTTTCAAGACCCTTCTGCAATTTCAGTTCCTGATTTTTAAAATCTGGATGCTGTTAATTCGGTTTCCAGTCATCATCTCATTATAGTATAAAACATTAATTATAGGTATTGCTCGCTTTATACCAGCCCAGAAATGTTAAAAAAGATAAGTGAATTACCCAGCGATCTCCTGACAGTCCATTAACATGACAGTCTTCTCATGTAAACATTATCCGACGTCATTGAATTGGGACTGGGCGTCACTGACTTGCGACGGGACAGGAGAGGCGCAGAGCATACACGTGGAATAGTGACCTTTGATCCGTGAACGCATGTACGAACGGGACTGGTTGAGAGACCTAGAGGGGCGGGACTTTTGGAGAGCATAAAGGGAGGTCCATTCGAGCGCGCGCACACGTATACCCCGCATCCCCTGACGAAGCCGCAACAGCGGCGAAACATGTCGGGAGGGGTGTAGTTATGCGAACCTATTTTTAGGCAGTGTGTTTAAGTGAGTGAGAGGAGTACCGGCCATACAATATATGGTATATTAAAGAGGAATAGTGAGGCGAAGATAGTTCAGAGATTGATGTGGTGGTTCAATACCTACCTCTAGTGCCAAGCAGCGTTACTGCAGGCACCTGTTTGCTCAGCGGTGTTTGTACAATAGAAATGTGCCTACATTCACCTCTATGAAATAAATAGAGGCAACATTGTAGCCATTCAGAAGCATTGCAATAGTGTGACATTCTAAAAGGGGAATGGCAATAATATATGAGATTCAGTACGACTAAAACTGAAACCAGATATAGGTCCTATAAATATAGGCCTTCTAGACCTCTATGAAATAAATAGAGGCAACATTGTAGCCATTCAGAAGCATTGCAATAGTGTGACATTCTAAAAGGGGAATGGCATTAACAAATGAGATTCAGCACGACTAAAACTGAAACTAAATATAGGCCTTCTAGATGTACTTCAAATACAAACAAAGTGTAGAAAACACGCGCTGAGCCCACATTGGGAATCTTATACGAGTCCATAATAAAGGGGAGGTTCCACATATCAACGGCCCTCAAACTATACAATAAAAGATATCTATTATATAGAGCCGGATACAAATATTTTGTTATAAAAGGTTGCAAAATCCAGGCAACCAGATATATTGACTATTATCTCATAACTCCTTACCACTGATAGTTTTAATCAATTTTTCTTTGTTTTTTTCTCAACTAGATGTGTGTTAGTAAATGAATTATGAATAAAGTTATGATTTTAACTGTCAAATAGGGATCCCTAAAGGGATTTTTTTGGTCCTACAGACCAATAGAACATTATAGATTTATATCCCGAGGATCCCTAAAAAGGGACTGTGGAGATTTACTTATAGGAAAATACCGCCAATTATTATTGGGCGTAGCAAAAAATTCCGGACACCAGCAGGGCCACTAAAATAATGGCCTGGCCTGTGAGATACTGGGCGGGTGGCAACCCTGTGTGTGTGCGCATGTCGCATTTTTTGTGATCCCAGTAGTAGAAATGGCTGTCCGCTGGGGGGGGGGCTCTGACCATTGCAACCCCAGCGATCCCAAGAACAAGAGGTGCCCAAGTTCTATAATTTTCGGGACAGGCACACGGATGACATCTGCATTTTTGCGGTCCAATAGAAATGAATGTGTCCGAGCTGCAAAAAAATGTGGTTTTTGGCTACTTCGTTTTTACAGGTGTTTCGGCGCACACCACAATGTGTAAACCCAGCCTGAGGAACATTGGGGGTCATTTATCAAACTGGTGTAAAGTAGAACTGGCTCAGTTGCCCATAGCAACCAATCAGATTCCTCCTTTCATTTTCCAAAGGAGCTGTGAAAAATGAAAGGTGGAAGCTGGTTGGTTGCTATGGGCGACTAAGCCAGTTCTACTTTACACCAGTTTGATAAATCTCCCCCACTGTTTTCAGGCTCTGACAGCAAGCAGAGATCTTGAAAAATTCACACGAACACCATTTTAGGATATCCCTCCAAAAGTTGTACTACCTTTTGTGGAAAGGACATAAATGGCTTCTGTGTGCTTTCCGCGTTTATATGTCCGTTCCGCAAGAGATTGGAACATGTCCTATACCTGTCCACAAAATGCGGACCCGTTGACTTCACATGCGGATTTCACACGGACCACAGCTGTGGTTTGCCGACCGCAAAACGGAGACGGCCGTGTGTATGAGGCCTAATTACTGGGTCAGCCCAATGTTGACCTGTCATGCACACACTGACCACCAGGGGGCCGGCACTTACTGGTCTTTCCAGTGGCTGTAGAGTAGAGGCATCGCTCCTTGGGGGGGCATGTCACTGGGAATTTAATGCAGTCCATTGGAGAGAGAGTCGGAAACAGGCAGGTGTAGCATCTCAGGCAGTCCCCTAAAGGGTTAAACACAGCGTTACTGCTCAATAATCCATCTGTGTCCTCCTCAGGTATGTCGCTGCAGGTCACGCCGATTTACACCAGAAGAGTGCTATCTGCACCGAAGTTCACCTAACACCCCTCCCCCCATCCCCAAGGGGGGGGGGGGAAACTATCTTCAGGAGCCATAGTATATATATTTTTTTTTATTGTATATATTATATCTTAATATTTTTTATTTTTTTGATCAGTGATATTTTAGCACATATCATTCATTTATTAATTTGCAGACTTTTTTTTGGGGGGGGGGGGATATGTATTTTTTATGTGGTGTATTTATTTCTTTAGCTGCTTTTTATTTATTTTTTTGTTCCTGCTCCGTTGCATCCGTACATTTTGAACCCTTTTATCTCAGGCGGAAGTGTCTTGTGATCGCCAGCGGGACCATCAGTCCAGAGCTTGTTCTCCTGTGTAGCTCAGCCGCGTTAAAGGGGTTATTCCGCAGAACATATTCTACCTTTTTCAAATCAGCCCCTGGATCTGAATACTTTTGTAATTGCATGTAATTAAAAATTTTGTATAGGCACTGAGTTATTCAATAAAATGTGTCTGTACAGCGCCACCTGCTGTTTATTATTGTTCTTATTTCTCTGTCGACCTCAGTGAGGTCATTGAGGTGGTCGCACATGCTCAATTCCATACTACAACTTCCACCATCCAAGTCTACTTTTAAAAGCTGTGACAGTTTCAAGGAGAGAGCTGATACAAAAAGGACATGCCCCCTGAGAAGGGATAAGGAGAAAGCTGCAGCAGAAAGGACATGCCTGCTGAGCTGTGATAAGGAGAGACCTGCAGAAAAAATAATATGACCCCTGATCTGTGATAGGGAGAGAGCAGCAGCATAAAATACATGCCCGACATGCCCCATGAGCTGTGATAGGGAGAGAGTTGTAGCAGAAAGGACACACCCTCTGATCTGTAATAGGGAAAGTGCTGCAGCAAAAAGGAAATGCCCCCAGATATGTGATAGGGAGAGAGCAGAAGCAGAAAGGACATGCACCTTGGGCTGTGAGAGGGAGAGAGCAGCAGGAGAAAGGTTATGCCACATGAGCTGTAATAGGGAGAGAGGTTCAGTACAAAGGACACTCCCCCTGAGCTGTGATATTGAAAAGCTGCAGCAAAAAGGACATGCCCCCTGAGCTGTGATAAGGAGAGACCTGAAGCAAAAATAACATGACCCCCTGATCTGTGATAGGGAGAGAGCAGCAGCAGAAAAGACATGCCCGACATGCCCCATGAGCTGTTATAGGGAGAGAATTGTAGCAGAAAGGACATGCACCTTGACCTGTGAGAGGGAGAGAGCAGCAGGAGAAAGGACATGCCACATGAGCTGTGATAGGGAGAGAGGTTCAGCACAAAGGACACTCCCGCTGAGCTGTGATATTGAAAAGCTGCAGCAAAAAGGACATGCCCCCTGAGCTGTGATAGGGAGAGAGCTTCAGCAGAAAAAGCACGCCCCTGAGAAAGGACACACCCCCTGAGCTGTCAGCAGGAAATAAATCTAGCAGAGCAATTGGAGCGAAGAATGGGGAGATATCTGGATCCATGTGTCGTACGGGGCTGGTTCTAGCTTTGTTAGAAAGAGATTGCCATCTACTATATGATGTCTGATTTTCATTTTTTACATTAGTCATCAAGTCAATGGGGCTGAACTGCAATACCAGATCTACCAGTCTGTTTTACTAAATAACTTTATTCTTTGTGCAATATTGATTTTCCAGTAACTCTATAGTGTCCCGTACCTCTGTTATTAGTACTAGAAGTTAATTAACGATTCTACAGTTGGCGTTTGTCACACACCCCAATTGCAGATTTTTTAAACATTTCTAGTAGTAATATCTGAGGAACAGAAGAACATAGAGTTATAAGAATAGATGCTCCAGAATTTGTATTACACGGGTAATGCAAGTAGTTATAATTTATTAATACAAACATGTCAGGAGAGGCGACAGCGCCCCTTTAATAAATACCCCATACGTGCAAGCTATAGTAGAACGGACCTATAGAGGCATTATGGGTAAATATACATACACTCTCTGTTTGCCATGTCCTAACACCAGCTTTATGTCCACAATGATTTATATAAGGGGTAGGGGGTGTCCGCCAATACAGTATATAATACATCATGTATGCCTAGGGGGTAACTAGTGGGGCACATCCCCCAGCCGTTTGAGTGTCAGGGAGTTGGGAACAAACCTATTTGCTTTGTTCAGGATATTTAGATACAGGGCTAAATCATTGCCTCCTGATGAAGGAAAGTCTTGCTACATCTCAGAAGACCTGAACATACATGGTGCCGTAGCTGTAGGGCTCATTGATCCCTACAGTTTATGATGACTTGAGTTCATAACTCAATCCTTACAATATCTCCTCCAGCTTACAATTATAACATAGTCTTTCACTTACCATATTGTATGAGGAAGACCAAGGTCGTAGCCACAGTGAAGATCTTCATGGTCAGTCCCTTCCTTCTGTATGTCCTGCACCCCTTCTCTGCCTCTTTTATCTGCTTCCTCCTTTATTACCGACATCCTTCTCTTAATTAACTCTAATTTCATTTTTATTCTCCTTAGAATCTCCAGCTTTGGTTGAGCAGTTACTGTCCCAGAGCCATGAAACCTAGTGATGACAGGAACTATCTGGTGATACTTCCTAATACATTAAGTCTATCTACATCCGCATGTTACATAAATTGTCCTCTTTAAAACATCCTATAGTCTGGCACTGTCAGGACAACTCCAGTCCTATTAATGCAGTTCATGACTTTTGGGCTTGTAACCTCAAAGAGTCTCCATGGTGGTTGGAGTAGAGTACCTTTGGATTGAGAAGAAGCCATCATTATGATGACCTTAGAGCTTCTTCAAAGTCAAATTCAGATGGAATCTCAAGAACCTTATAATAAGCCCACCACAGGATCCTCTAGTCCTCTGGTAGGTTATTCCAACAATGATGATAGATGATCTCCAGTCTATTTCCAGCTATTGTCCTAGCTGATCTTCCATGCATAGAACCCTTAAAGTTCTACATCTACTGTAGATTTTAGACCGGGCAATTTGTAAAGGACCTTATGGATATTTTTTATCAGTGGAATAACCATGACCTGTCTACTAGTTAGGAGCATAACTGCAGACTATTGATCCAAAAGTCCTAGTGAAGATTTGGAGATGGCAGGGGATTGGTGTGCCGAATACCAATTTGTGCAGATATCAAGGACCACAGATACTGCTGGAAGACGGTAACTTCCATGATGGTCATCCACAGCGGTTCAGACTGGGATATATTAGAGCTGAGTTCTGTTACATCCACTCTATGGGATGATCATATACAGCCCAGCCACAAGCATATGGACAACTTCTCAATCCTTAGAAACCAAAGTTTAGGAACATACATGAGGAATCTCTGAGACTTTAACTCTATTTTACCTGTTAAAGGGTCGGACATTGGCTAAAGCAGGGGTCAGTGACCTCCAGTGTTATGAAACTACAACTCCCAGCATGCACATTTGCCTGGCTGTTCTCCCAAAGAACTCTCATAGAAGTGAATTGAGCTGAACATCAGGAGAATTTGCTAACCCAAGGTCTACACGATAGACACCCCCACTGGATAGCACCACCGAGACATCTTTATCTTGGAAGAAAGCTAATCTGCATATTTCTTTTCCCAGGGAGCATTACATGTCCAGTTCTGGTGCTCTCCACAAGGAGAAACATTAACCTCCCAAGTCTAGAGAACCACTTGAAGACTTTTTAGCTTTTAGGGAAAATATGACCTATGTCTAGTTGGACAGAAATGGACTGTAAGATTCTAATAATAAGTTGCTGTGTTCGCTCCCTACATAACTACTCAGTGACTCACAATAACTGTGTGTGGACGTCCTCGTGATTATCACAAGCGATGGGACCTCCCTTTATAAGTTGTTCGGAGGGGGCAGTGGGGTTACCATACAATGTCTCTTTGTCAAGCTGCTCGGCTTCTCGTCTGTTCATTTCTCTTCCTAAGAATTTGAGGTTTCTTCATAGAAATTGGGCACAATAAAAATGAAGCCCCTTTCAGGAGCTTATTGACATTAGCACACCAGTAGTGCCTGGTGCCCCATGCTGTTGTGCACTTTCCACGTCTTTGCTAGCATTGCTACACCTCTGGAGATCACATCCCTGTGCTGGCTCTCACAAAAAAATTGGAGTGAGTGAGACCGACCTTGAAGGGACCCCCACTTTCTAAGGACCCCATATCAGCTGCATACTGTGCCTCTATGTATGTACGCACTTGGTGTTAAGGTTTCCCCAGAGCCTGAATAGGTTGCAGTTAAGACTCCATCTACATGGACAATGGATCTTGTAACCTCAGGGTACGTCCACACGTACCGGAAATTGTAGTGGAAAAGCCAGCAGCGTTTTTGGACAGAAACAACAGAAACTGCTACAAAAACCGTAAGTACTACATGCGTTTTTTGCCGCATGAAAAGCCCGCGACCTACACCCTCTCCTCTACTGCAAAGGGTGAAACCTGCAGGAATAAATTGACACCCTGCAGCTCGATTTATGCCACAGTTTGGATGAGTCTTCTTAAAATCTTGTCCACTTTCCAATACAGTGCAACGCTGCAGATTTGCCGCACAAAAGTCTGCGTTGGCAAATCCACAGCTATTCAGTCATGTGTGAACCAGGCCTCAGTGTCCTGGTTTCCAATCTGACCAGGGTGACATCTGCTTATTCTGGTTTCCTCACTCTTACAAAATTCACTTCTATGTATATCTAAGAACCAGCCATGAGCCAAGCTATGGACAGGAACCCTGGCGGACAAGTACAGCGCTGCGGAATATGTTGTGGCCATACAAAGAACACATAGTTATAACCTGGGCTGTGTTCCTCCAACCCACCCCCACTTGTCATCTGCATTTCATTACGTTCAATAATGAGTAAAACTGACAGAGGAAACATGTGACAGCATTTTATTTCCTTCATGCAGAGCATACATGTGATCCTGTATCGAAAGAACTGCAAATCTGTACCAAAAGCAGTGCAAGAAGCAAGCCCACTGCTCCGTCCTCGGGTGAGGTCCTGAGCTGAAGGATAAACTGCTGCAAGAGAGGAGCCGGGTCATAGGTGTCTTTGGGTATGACTGCACTGCCCAGTCAGTGTGACGCGGCCTTGCCGTGTTCGAGCACCACGCGGCCAAATATAATACCATGTGGCCATTAACAATGCAGACCGGCTAAACAGTGTGGCCTCAGCTTAATTAGGGTGCAGTGTGGCCTATTTGGCCATGCAGTTCTTCATCGCAGCGCGTCCCAAATGCCACACAACCAATATACATATTCAGTACAAGGCATGGGGTAATGGGGATATTGGCGGCCTTACTTCTTTCCCATCCAGGTCCTCTCTGGACAGCCCCACCACTCCTGTCCTGCAAATGGTGGCTAAAAGAGGGGCACATGACACAATCCAGTCCAACGAGCTGCGGGTGTGCAGTTTCCAAATTTTTTCAGTGAGATCTGCAGATGGATGGGGTCACGTGCCCCTCCATCTTCCACCATTTGTAGGACAGGGCTGCCAGGAGAGAGGTCAAGGATGGGAAAGGGCTGCAGAAGAACTTCTGAAGAGTACATATTAGTAATTTACCAGTATCCCAATGTCTTGTACTGATTATATTGTAAGGTGAACAACCCCTTTAAAGGGCTACTCCCTTCTTAAGCATTTATGGCACATACATAGGAAAATCTAATGTAACAGCAAGAACATTGGGAAGACATTAGGGATGAGTGAACTTGTATTTGAAGTTCGGCGTACAAGGTTCAGGTTATCTAAGAATTCCGTTATGGATTTCGCTACCAAAGACCATAAGTTATGGTCTGTGGTAGCAGAATCCATCGAAAAATTCTTAGATAACCCAAACCTTGTACGCCGAACTTAAAACACAAGTTCGGTCATGCCTAGAAGACACTAAATATACTGACTTCCTTCTAACAACTCAGTCAGATCATAAAGGTCTCATCAGTGGGAGTCTCAGACTCCCGACACCCCACTGATGTTGACAGTGATATAATCTCAGTCCATAATTTCATTGGCTTGGTTGTCTTCTTTTTTATTTAAATCAATAGATGTTACCGAAGTTGTGGTCTCCACTTTTGGCTTTTTTGCTCTCTCACCCCGCTTCCTTTTTTTCCCACCGCATTCACACCTCTGCACCCACATAACTTGGTGGGTGATTTTCCTGTTGAGTTTGGCACATTGAAATGACACTGGGCGCGTGTGGGTCAGCGAAGGTTTGCATAAACGGCCATCTGAGCAAAGCCCACAGAATTTAGGGAGCAGAGGTCGGCTCGAGAGACAGTCACGATAACGGACGTGCATGGGATGGGACCAGTGCATGACACGACTGCAGACGTTAGTTGCCTTAAGGACCTGCCGAAAAGACAGATAATGATTAGAGTGGACACGTCCCACAACCTGGTGCTACATCCTAGATGTTTGATTTGACAGGATGGTTCCTCGAAGCCTACTGAGCATGCTCCTGCCAGTGCATGCTCTCAAATCGTCAGCTTCAAGTGTATATATCAGAGATATGAGCAGTATCCATGTATGATAGAACCATAAGGGACAATCCAAAATAAATACTCCACATTTTGGGGCCATGATGGGACCATGATACTAGGGGAACTGATAGGGCACAATATCAATAGCTCCTTCTCAGTCTTGATTTGTTCACGAGATTGTCCTCTTGACAAGGGCAACACAGCCTAGAATCCTAACTTTCTCTTGTTCTTTTTGAGTCACTATCTGGCGAGCTCGGCGGGATTATTTCAAAGAAAGCTCTGAAATTCTTCTGGGAACCAATCATGTGATGGATGTCCCTAAATATTAGTATTATTAATATTATATTAATCTGTTCAAGAATCTAAAGTATGTAGAAACATTGAAAATCCCTTTAAATGCTGGGAAAGAACTGGAAATGCAGAACCTTAAATGTGAGCGTTCCTTCTTCTTACCGTATAGTTAGCATTGGGGTATTGTCCCTTGCAGGGTCTGATCATGCATAGCCTCTTCTCAGCTTTAGGTATGCAACTTTCCTTCTCGTAAACTATTCGCAGTGAAGTCCCAAATCCACAAGTGCGTGAGCATGGGGTCCATTCTGTATCGGGTCTGCAGGGAGCTGGTTCTTCCAGTGGCTCCTCATCCTGTTCTGTATCTGTGAACCCTAATGGAAGATGAGACGTCCTTATGATACTGTAGTCAGTTAAAGCCTCAGACCATCCTGAAGATAAACTGTCACAAAATGCTGCCTCACACAGTTGGGTTTCTACCTAGTCTGACCACCCTGTACACTATTTGGGGGTTTGTAGGGTTTCGGGAGATCATTTAACCAGACGAAAGCTCAAGGATTTCTGTGTGGAAGAAAGGTATTCACAGCATTTCCCTACTGGGTGGGTACAGACAGATGTCTTATCGACATTGTCCTCATCCTCATGACCAAATTGGGTGGAAAAGTACCCAATGTTCTTAGTCCTTACTCCGAAATTCTCCTATTACTCATTTTCTGCTTTCCTTCATCTCATTTTGAGATTGTTTTTTTGCAGGATTTTGTGGCTGGCAATTTTTTTTTTATCCCTTCAATGGGTCCTTTTGTGTTATGGCCTCTTACAGATGCCCTTGTACAGGGGTTGTCCATGATTTTTAAAATAACTATCTACTATTTTTCTCCAGGGTCAGCACCACCTCTGTCCATTGTCCTGTGTCTGGTACTGCAGATCATCCCCATTTACTTAAATTTGTGTCAACTACTATGGATGATGGTTTCCTTGAAAGTCACGTTCACTTGTTGCTTCTGCCACCACCACCCAAAGCTCTGTCCCTACCCCATACAGATCTCCACACTCAGCTTTATCTCACCTCCAAAATCAGGGGCTTCTCGTCTTGTCCTGATCATTGCCTCTGCACCCGTAGACACATCATCTACAGCTGGGTAAGTATCATAGGGTTCATCCGAGTCTTCAGACCCACTTGACACCTCCAGACATTTCCATTGGGCACAGCACTCACCTGGAGCTGAAGTTGGAACAATTCATATGAAATCAATATCAATACCATGACCTAAATATGACTTATGGAGAACCCTATAAAAAGCCGGATGTAATGTTGTAGAAGAGCATTTATAGGAGGAGGTCTAACCCGAAGCTCCTGAGCCCCAGTGAAAAATCTGTTAGAAGGTCCCCACCTACCATGTGTCTTCTTCTGTAGCAGGGAGGCCTTTAGACCCCTCAAACATCTACCCCTGCATCTCCTAAAGCTGCACCCCTGTACATAGACCATACACGTTCTTACCAGTGACTAGTTGCATTTCCTTGCAATCGGGGATGAGGGGTTTCTCCGGTTCGGGACACAGAGGGACACAAATATATTCCCATTCTCACATTTACAGCGACTTTCACAGTTTATTTCAAACTCTTGTTCATGGAGAATCTCATTGCCGTCCTGGAAGCAAGACTGATGCTCGTAATGGACTGAAGAAAGGGAGGAGAAGGGGTTAAAAACAAGTTTTAGGTAGAAAAGAAGACGGATGTGTATATTAGGTGAAGCTGACGGGAACAATATTACTGAAAGGGCTCATTCACTTCAATGGGTGTGCATAAAAACGGAATAGACTCCGCGTGCATTCAGTTTCCGCATGTCCACATGGCCTTTCCAAAAAAATATTGTCCATATTACGGACAAGGGTAGGACTGTTCTATTAGAAGCTGGCCGTTCTGTTCTGCAAAATGTGACATACGCCCAGTATCCGTGTTTTGCAGATGCGCAATTTGCAGACCGCAAAACAGGCAATGGTCGTGTGCATGAGCCCTACGGAGAACATTCCCGGATCTAAATGTTCTCCTTCTGATAGGTAGCACTGTCTGCCATATTAGGGTATGTTCACATGGAGCTTTTTGTGTGCTGCTAAGAAAAAAAACTAAAAACTGATGCGGAATCCGCTTCAGTATTCCTCGTGGGTTTTTGGATGCGGTGTTTGGCATGTTTTTTATGCAGTTTTTGGTCATTCTCAGTTTGGATGCAGATTTGATGCTGAATTCGCACCAAGAATGAACGCGTCACTTCTTTTTTTTCTACATTGTGGTTTTAAAACCACAAGAGGAAAAGAAAAGTTCAGTGTAAATTAACAAGCGCTTTTTGCATTAAAATAAATGTTGTTGATTTTCAAACTTTTTGGGTGCGGTTTCTGGGTGAGGAATGCGCACTACTTAAAAAAAAAACCTGTGGGCTACATTCACAAGACTTTTTTTAGAAATAGGTGTCAAATCTAGTCCTCTTCAATTGTATGGTGACTGTCGGTCCGTGAAAAAGGACTAAGGGCTCATGCTCTTGCACGTGTGCCGCCTGTTCCGTGAAAATGCACAGTCACCGTCCGTCGGTGTGGCTTGCACAGACGAATGACGACCCATTTAACTTGAATGGGTCCACCATCTGTCCGCACTGCAAAAAAATAGTTCTTTTTTTTTCCAGTGCGGAGGCACAGATAGAAAACCCAAACGGCCGATGCCCGTATATTGCAGACCCGTTGTTTGTAGGCCGCATCGGCCAATAATGCCCCCTTCCCTCTAAGAGCTCATGCTCATATTTTGTTTCCAAGTCCTTACAGTTTTTTTTTTTGCGTATGTGAAACCATTCACTTCAATGGGTCCACAAAAAAAAAACGGAAATGACTCAGTGTGCATTCTGTTTCCATATGTACGTTCCGCAAAAAAATAGAACATGTCCTATTATTGTCGGCATTACTGGCAAGGATAGGATTGTTGTATTAGGGGTCAGCTGTTCCATTCTTCAAAATACAGAATGCACACGGACGTCATCCGTATTTTTTGCGGATCCGTGTTTTGCGGACCGCAAGATACATATGGTCGTGTGCTAAGCCCTAAGGGCTCATGCACACGAGCGTAATGACTCAGTGCCCATGCAAATAGTGGTCCGCAATGCACGGGCCATGTGTACTTCGTTTGCGGAGGCGGACATGTTGACTTGAATGGGTCCGCGATCCGCAAGTTATGGCCAAAGAAAGAACATGTTCTTTTTGTGGTGTGGAGGCACAGACCCAAAAGCCCACGGCAGCGCTTTGTAATGCTTCCAATCCGTGCCTCTGCCCCGCAAAAGTAAAGGTGAAGTCCTATCTTCAGTCGTAGGTTGCGGAACGCGGACCCATTCTAGTCACGGATTGCATATGGCCTGTATATTGTGGACTCGCCGTTTACAGTCCGCAATACGGGCACTGAGCCATGATGCTCCTGTGCATGAGCCTTACTGTATTGCAGCTAAACCACATTCAGTGGAAAGCTGCAGTACCAGACACAGCCCATGGAGGAGAGTGGCGCTGTTCCTGGAAGGAAGCAGACATGTTTTCTCGTACAACTTTAACTTGAAGGGGTATTCCCATCACATACAATGGGGGCTTATTACTAGGATATGCCCCCATTGTCTGATAGGTGCGCGTCCCACCTCTGGGACCCGGAGCAGGGAGAGCTCTGGCTGGAGGACCCTGAGTTTCCCGGGGTCCGTCCACCACCAAGCGCTGCTCCCCGCTGCTCCCATACAAGTTAATGGGAGCGCGGTCCCTGCTCCCATTCACTTTAATGGGGCAGACAGAAATAGCTGAGCCAGCGCTCGGCTATTTTTGGCGGCCCCATTAAAATAAAAGGAGGGCGGTTGCGCATGTGCAGTGTGGTCTCCATTCATTTCCCCGCTCTGTTCTCGTTTAGGTGCGGGTCCCAGTGATGGGACCCCCACCTATCAGACAATGGGGGGAATATCCTAGAGATATGCCCCCATTGTATGTGATGGGAAAACCCCTTTAATGCATAATCATTATTATTAAAGGGGTTGTCCAGGATTGTGTTATTCTCAGTATCTGATCAGCAGCTGCCGGCAGCCTGAACCCTTGCTGATCAGCTCTTTTGCAGTGATGGAAGTTGGGGCTGGATATACACAGCGCCATTCATTGTGCAGTGGACGGAGCTGGTTACTGCAGCACTGCGCCCATTGAAGTGAATGGAAACCGTCTCATTCTACTGCACCAGGGATCAGCAACATTCGGCGCTCCAGCTGTGGCGAAACTACAGCTTCCAACATGCATGCTTGCTTGGCTGTATTTGGTGCTCCCATCGAAATGAATGGAGCATGCTGGGAGTTGTAGTTTCACAACAACTGGAGTGCCGGAGGTTGCTGACCCCCGCAGTATATATATAGATCAGGGATCAGCAGCCTCGAGGACTTGGCTGTTCTGAAACTACAACTCCCAGTATCTTCAATTCACTTCTATGTGGAGTTACGAGAACATCTGAGTACGGCCTCATGTTCCGTTTTTTGCGGTCTGCATTTGCGGAACAGAACAGGCGGCCCATTGTAGTAATGCTTATTCTTGTCCGCAAAACGCACAAGAATAGGACATGTTATATTTTTTTTGCGGGGCCACGGAACGGAGCAACGGATGCGGACGGCACACGGAGTGCTGTCCGCGTCTTTTGCGGCCCCATTGAAGTGAATAGGTCCGCACCCGAGCCGTAAAAACTGTGGCTCAGATGCGGACCATAACAACGGTCGTGTGCATGAGGCCTAAGTGTGCATGCTAGGAGTTGTAGTTTCCCAGCTGGTGGAGTGCAGAAGATTGCTGATCCCTGGGGTATCGGACCCCCGCTGATCCTATATTGATGGCCTGACCCAGGGGTCAGCAACCTTCGGCACTCCAGCATGCTCCATTCTCTTCAATGAGAGTTCTGAGAAGAAGAATAGAAGTAGTCTGCATGCTGGGAGTTGTAGTTTCACAACAGTTGGAGTGCTGAAGGTTGCCGGTTGCCTGCCACTAAGGATAGCCCATCAATACCACAATCCTGGAGAACCGCTTAATCTACCGCTATCTCATACTGAGATGGATGCTATTTGTCCGCACAGAGCTAACAGTATACAAACACTTCTCACAGCTGAGCCTTTGCTACAATTGTATCCATTTTAGATGCAAATCAGCAGCACAATGTGCTACAATGTATCAAGTCAGGCTGCGTAACCCATAGAACATAGGCTGCCACCGATACATAGTAGCAAACCCTCAGAAGAGGAGTCTCTACATTACAGGGTTCCAGAACCAACAATGTTCTCATTCTGAAACAGCAAGCAGAGATCTTGAAAATAGTGAAAAAAATGAAATGCGACGTACATTAGAAAGTTAGTGAACTTTTCATTCATTGACTTGGGGTACTTTCACACTTAGCGTTTTTCTTTTCCGGCGCTGAGTTCCGTCCTAGGGACTCTATACTGGAAAAGAACTGATCAGTTTTGTCGCAATGCATTCTGAATGGGGAGCAATCTGTTCAGGATGCATCAATTTAGTCTTTTTGACTGATCAGGACGGAGATAATACCGCAGCACGCTACCGTTTTATCTCCGTCCAAAGATCCGAACACTTGTCAGGCATTTTTTTCCATAGGAATGTATTAGTGCCGGATACGGCATTCAAAATACCGCAATGCCGGACCCGTCCTTCCAGTCTGCGCATGCGCAGACCGAAAAATAAAAAAATAAAAATAAATGCCAGGGTGACACCGGAAAGACGGATCCGGCATTTCAATGCATTTTTAAGACGGATCCGGATTCTGATCCAGTCTTACAAATGCCAGCAGTTGGCATACGTTTTGACGGATCCGGCAGGCAGTTCCGGCGACAGGAACTGCCTAGCCGGATTTCTCTGCCGCAAGTGTGAAAGTACCCTAAAAACCTAAAAATCCCCTTTCGACTTACAGGCCAGTTTTAGTCTCATGCCAATCACGGTAAAATTGCGTAGGGGGTCATTTACAAAGACCGGCATTGATTCCCGCCTGCGCTGACAGAGAATACGAATAATTTACGATGGGGTGTGCGCTTTGTCATAAATTAGGCGCATCTACAGCAGTCCGTGCGCCTGTAGTGATATATGACTCCACTCCCTAAGTGGAGTCATCTTTTGCCCGATACGCCTAAATGTTAGTAAATCTGCCAGGGCCGATGACCACGCCACCGTCACGCCACCGTCACTCCCAAGCGGTGAGGACTGTTGCAGCATTTCAGATTGTGACAGTGAAGGTGCATCGTGATGGTTATTTTATTGCACTTTACATGTAAAAGCCACCATGGAGCCATCCAGCCTTAGGTCTCATGCACACGACCGCGTCCACTTTGCAGTCCAGAAACCACGGATCCGCAAAATACGGATGCTCTCTGCGCGCTTTCCACATTTTTCTCATTACTAGAAATGACTAGTCTTGTCTGCAATACAAACAAGGAACGGATATATACGGATGCTGACAGCAAATGTTTTTTGTTTTTTTTTGGGGGGGATCCGTATTTTACTGGGTCCATGTGAAATCCGCAAATAAAATGCAGCTCGGACGCGGTGGTGTGCATGAGGCCCTAATCTGCGGAAAGGTATCAAATGTTAAAGTTGCCTGAAGGTGCCCAACCCACTGGATTTAATAGAAATAGAAGTTACTTATGACAAACCCTTGCACACTCCTTGTTGGCCGGCCGAGTCTCCCGCGTAGTCGCAGAGTAAATTTTGGGTACCGTCACACGGTCTAAATCCATCGCAAGCAGAGTTCAGGCCATGGACGCAAACCGTGCACCCACAACCGCAGGTGTCCGGCGCCGGAGCAGCTCCCGTGGGGCATGAAAAGAGGATCTCCGGGCACTTGCACGTTGGCGGACATCCCTTAAAGGCGGAGACAAGAAAGCGCATTAGATGAGCGTTAAAAACGCAGAGGTAATGAAGCGCAGAGAACAATCTTACCGGCCTGTCCGCTAACGTCCACGTCGCACACAGTAACATCAAGCAGGCTTCGATATATGACCCCATTTCCATGCATTAGCAGAGACGTCTCCAAGGATTCCCACAAGAAGCTGCCACTTTATATAAATCAACATGGGCGCCTCTCATTGGCCGTCAAGATGCGTGAGTCATAATGTAAGGGGCCTGAGGTTTAGTATTTACGCTGAGTATCGGACGCCTGGGCTCGGAGATAACGGCAGAAAGGAAGCACGATGGCCATGACTCACTTATTATTTTCAGACCTTCTTGTCCTGAAGTTATTTTTAAGTATTTCGGCCGAGCGCAAGGTGCCCCACTGTCAGGAACCCCAACAACGTACTGCAGTGTGCAGGAGAACCGGGCAGCAAGAGCTCAACTTCCCTGCAGCTCCCCCACAGGAGAGGAGGAGCATTACACATTGCTCCGGTATGATGGCTTATTTCACTCTCCCTAAAGCCTCTTACACGCGGACGTGTGCGCCCCGTTGCCGTATTGCGGACCGTATTTGCGGATCTGCAGTACACGGGTGCCGTTCCGTGGGCATTCCGCCTTATGGATGCAGACCCATTTACTTGAATGGGTCCGCAAATCCGGAGATGCGGAACGGAAGCACGGAACGGAACCCCACGGAAGCACTACGGAGTGCTTCCGTGGGGTTTCGTCCCGTACTTCCGTTCCGCAAAAAGATAGAACATGTCCTATCTTTTTGCGGAACGGCCAGATCGCAGACCCATTAAAGTGCATGGGTCCGAGATTCGCTGCGGCTGCCTCACGGGGCGGTCGGTCCAAAATCCTGCATCTGCTGTAGCTCCAGCACTGACTTAGGCCTCGTCCACGTTTCCGTTTTTCATTGACCTGTGCTGTCTGCGTTTATTGCGGACAGCACACGTACCCATTGATTTAAATGTGTCTGTTCATGCACTACTTTGATCCGTGATGCGGACCCAGCACACCCATTGAAAATGACGGACACAATGCGGAGGGAATCCGTGGTGCATCCGTTTTTAGCTGAAGACTAATAGGAGATTCGTTGGAGCTGAGCAACGTCAGTGAATTACGGATGACATCAGGATGGTAAAAACAGACACATGGGGATTCTTCACGGACATCTTCACGGATAAAGGCCATACGCTTTTTCTTTCACGGACGTGTCACTGACACGGAAACGTGGACGAGGCCTTAAAGGGGTTGCCCAGAATTAGAAAAAGATGGCTTTTCTCTTCCAAAAACAGGGATTGTGTCTCGTGTTGCAGATTGGCTCCACTGTATTCAACAGGCAAAGCTGCAATACCGCTCGCATCCTGTGGACGGGGTTGGTGAAATTTTTGGAAGAAAGTAGCCATGTTTTCCTAATCCTGGACAACCCCTTTAATTACACAGCTTCATCCATTGTGTAGCGGACAAGACTGGTTACTGCAGCCCTGGTCCCACTACACAATGGACGGGGCTAAGACGTCTCCGACACCGGAGCTACCGCAGAATAGCGTGTGCGGTGTCCGACTCCAGGCAGTCTCATCATGAAGATAGGCTATCATTTGTAAAATCCTGAACAACCCCTTTAAGGCACATGCATGCTTAGCTGAGCCAAGCATGCATGTATATGGGGGGGTGTCAGGAGGAATAAACTGTATGCAGTGCTGGGTGTTCAATGATAGGACAGGTTTATAGCCGCATGAACATTGGCGCAGGGGCCACTTTATGTCCTAGAACACGTGAGGAAGATGCAGCGAAACACGACTGCGGCATCTAATCATAGAAAATGTCCTTAGTTTATTAATATACAACCGCAGATGATAAAGCTTTGAAATGGAAAGTGCAACCCCTTGTTATGAAGGGAAATCTGTCATTTACAGATATGAGGCATCACGTGGCGGCATAATGTCATACGTGAACCTGCTCCCTGGATACAGGTAGGTATAGAGGTGGGTAGCTGTAGCCTCCAGGTGTGTGCTGCTATCGTCTGGTGTGGGTACAAGCTCATGGATTTTTTTTAATGCAATTTTTTACCTGAAGATCCGCTCAGGTAGCTCCTGTGGAGCAAGCCTGTGCCATAGACTAGTGCAGGCTTGTTTAGCAATGGAGGGGTTAATTATATTCACCACTCCCTAAATGACAGGCTAGGTAGGTTATAAGGTGAGTGAGCCTATGGCTGTTTGTGTGGAGATCTGCACGGGGTGGAAGGTAAAATAGAGAGAGGGACCTGATCCTACATAGACCTGTCTCCATGTGGGCACAGCCTGGTCAGACGTGGACCCCGTGGCATGACTGAAGATCGGGGACCTCTAACACTGAATGCAGGTTGTGTCAGAAACAAAAGATACTGTATGTAGGGTTGTATGATAGGTGCACGTGACTGCAGGACATGAGCGGTGAGAGGGCGGTATAGGCTCTCTGATCTATATGACCTGTGAATGTGTATAGGGGAGGAGATGTGTATGTATAAAGGGGAGCAGGCTGCGGGTGTCCTATGTGTATATAGAGGGGGAGAAGGCTGCGGGTGTCCTATATGTATATAGAGGGGGAGAAGGCTGCGGGTGTCCTATGTGTATATAGAGGGGGAGAAGGCTGCGGGTGTCCTATGTGTATATAGAGGGGGAGAAGGCTGCAGGTGTCCTATGTGTATATAGAGGGGAGAGCAGGGTGCGGGTGTACTATGTGTATATAGAGGGGGAGAAGGGTGCGGGTGTACTATGTGTATATAGAGGGGAGAAGGGTGCGGGTGTCCTATGTGTATATAGAGGGGAGAAGGCTGCGGGTGTCCTATGTGTATATAGAGGGGGAGAAGGGTGCGAGTGTCCTATGTGTATATAGAGGGGGAGAAGGGTGCGGGTGTCCTATGTGTATATAGAGGGGGAGAAGGCTGCGGGTGTCCTATATGTATATAGAGGGGGAGAAGGCTGCGGGTGTCCTATGTGTATAAGAGGGGGAGAAGGCTGCGGGTGTCCTATGTGTATATAGAGGAGAGAAGGCTGCGGGTGTCCTATGTGTATACAGAGGGGGAGAAGGCTGCCGGTGTCCTATGTGTATACAGAGGGGGAGAAGGCTGCCGGTGTCCTATGTGTATATAGAGGGGGAGAAGGCTGCGGGTGTCCTATGTGTATATAGAGGGGGAGAAGGCTGCGGGTGTCCTATGTGTATATAGAGGGGGAGAAGGCTGCGGGTGTCCTATGTGTATATAGAGGGGGAGAAGGCTGCGGGTGTCCTATGTGTATATAGAGGAGAGAAGGCTGCGGGTGTCCTATGTGTATACAGAGGGGGAGAAGGCTGCCGGTGTCCTATGTGTATACAGAGGGGGAGAAGGCTGCCGGTGTCCTATGTGTATACAGAGGGGGAGAAGGCTGCGGGTGTCCTATGTGTATACAGAGGGGGAGAAGGCTGCCGGTGTCCTATGTGTATATAGAGGGGGGGGGGGGGGGGTTATTACAGAGGGGTGCATATCACCTGTGTATAGATTGTGTACACAGGGTCCTGTACATGTGTTTATACAGAGAGATGCATTTTGTTGTTTGTAGAGGGGTATGCGTCATCGGTATATACAAGTAAAGATGTATGTCATCCGTGTGTTTAGAGAGTCCTCATGTGTATATTGGGGAAGAGGGATGCACTTCCTGTCTGTGCTGCACATAGAGAAGTGTGTGTATTTTGGAGAGGGATGCATGTCCTGTGTGTGTGCTGCACATGGAGGAGAGGGGTGCATGTCCTGTGTGTGTGTGTGTGCTGCACATAGAGGAGAGGGGTGCATGTCCTGTGTGTGTGCTGCACATGGAGGAGAGGGGTGCATGCCCTGTGCTGCACATGGAGGAGAGGGGTGCATGTCCTGTGTATATGTGCTGCACATGGAGGAGAGGGGTGCATGTCCTGTGTATATGTGCTGCACATGGAGGAGAGGGGTACATGTCCTGTGTGTGTGTGTGCTGCACATGGAGGAGAGGGGTACATGTCCTGTGTGTGTGCTGCACATGGAGGAGAGGGGTACATGTCCTGTGTGTGTGTGTGCTGCACATGGAGGAGAGGGGTAAATGTCCTGTGCTGCACATGGAGGAGAGGGGTACATGTCCTGTGTGTGTGTGTTGCACATGGAGGAGAGGGGTACATGTCCTGTGTGTGTGCTGCACATGGAGGAGAGGGGTGCATGTCCTGTGCTGCACATGGAGGAGAGGGGTGCATGTCCTGTGCTGCACATGGAGGAGAGGGGTGCATGTCCTGTGTGTGTGCTGCACATGGAGGAGAGGGGTGCATGTCCTGTGTGTGTGCTGCACATAGAGGAGAGGGGTACATGTCCTGTGTGTGTGCTGCACATGGAGGAGAGGGGTACATGTCCTGTGTGTGTGTGTGCTGCACATAGAGGAGAGGGGTGCATGTCCTGTGTGTGTGTGTGCTGCACATGGAGGAGAGGGGTGCATGTCCTGTGTGTGTGCTGCACATGGAGGAGAGGGGTGCATGTCCTGTGTGTGTGCTGCACATGGAGGAGAGGGATGCATGTCCTGTGCTGCACATGGAGGAGAGGGGTGCATGTCCTGTGTGTGTGCTGCACATGGAGGAGAGGGGTGCATGTCCTGTGTGTGTGCTGCACATGGAGGAGAGGGGTACATGTCCTGTGTGTGTGTGTGTGTGTGCTGCACATGGAGGAGAGGGGTGCATGTCCTGTGTGTGTGTGCTGCACATGGAGGAGAGGGGTGCATGTCCTGTGTGTGTGCTGCACATGGAGGAGAGGGGTGCATGTCCTGTGTGTGTGCTGCACATGGAGGAGAGGGATGCATGTCCTGTGTATATGTGCTGCACATGGAGGAGAGGGGTGCATGTCCTGTGCTGCACATGGAGGAGAGGGGTGCATGTCCTGTGTGTGTGCTGCACATGGAGGAGAGGGATGCATGTCCTGTGCTGCACATGGAGGAGAGGGGTGCATGTCCTGTGCTGCACATGGAGGAGAGGGATGCATGTCCTGTGTATATGTGCTGCACATGGAGGAGAGGGGGTGCATGTCCTGTGTGTGTGCTGCACATGGAGGAGAGGGGTACATGTCCTGTGTGTGTGTGTGTGCTGCACATGGAGGAGAGGGATGCATGTCCTGTGTGTGTGTGTGTGTGCTGCACATGGAGGAGAGGGGTGCATGTCCTGTGTGTGTGCTGCACATGGAGGAGAGGGGTGCATGTCCTGTGTGTGTGCTGCACATGGAGGAGAGGGATGCATGTCCTGTGTATATGTGCTGCACATGGAGGAGAGGGATGCATGTCCTGTGTATATGTGCTGCACATGGAGGAGAGGGGTGCATGTCCTGTGTGTGTGTGTGTGTGTGCTGCACATGGAGGAGAGGGGTGCATGTCCTGTGCTGCACATGGAGGAGAGGGATGCATGTCCTGTGTGTGTGCTGCACATGGAGGAGAGGGGTGCATGTCCTGTGTGTGTGTGTGCTGCACATGGAGGAGAGGGGTGCATGTCCTGTGTGTGTGCTGCACATGGAGGAGAGGGGTGCATGTCCTGTGTGTGTGCTGCACATGGAGGAGAGGGGTGCATGTCCTGTGCTGCACATGGAGGAGAGGGGTGCATGTCCTGTGCTGCACATGGAGGAGAGGGGTGCATGTCCTGTGCTGCACATGGAGGAGAGGGGTGCATGTCCTGTGCTGCAC
Source organism: Bufo gargarizans (assembly GCF_014858855.1). NCBI lineage: Eukaryota > Metazoa > Chordata > Amphibia > Anura > Bufonidae > Bufo > Bufo gargarizans. The sequence continues at coordinate 11,664,495 of NC_058088.1, forward strand.
ATGGAGGAGAGGGGTGCATGTCCTGTGCTGCACATGGAGGAGAGGGGTGCATGTCCTGTGCTGCACATGGAGGAGAGGGGTGCATGTCCTGTGCTGCACATGGAGGAGAGGGGTGCATGTCCTGTGCTGCACATGGAGGAGAGGGGTGCATGTCCTGTGTGTGTGTGTGCTGCACATGGAGGAGAGGGGTGCATGTCCTGTGCTGCACATGGAGGAGAGGGGTGCATGTCCTGTGCTGCACATGGAGAAGGGTGTGTATTTTGGAGGGGGGTACATCTGTGTCTGCCCCCTCTCACTCTGCCTCTCCAGTGCTGTAGGAGGAGGCAGCTGGAGGGAGGGATGGAGAGACGGGGGAGGGATGAAGGGGGAGATGAGGGGAGGGATGAGGGGGGAGACAGCAGGGTGCTCTGACTGGGTGACCCCCAGCTTTCTGCGGTTTGGGGACAAGGACTTATCACGTGTTTGGACCCTGCGCTCCCTGTGGTGAGTGACCCTCCCTGTACCCAGGCCCTGCTGTGCCTCGCCCTCCTCCCTGCAGTCCCTGTCACAGCCCCTCAGCCCTGCTGCATGTCACCCCCTGCACGCAGCCCATGTCCTCCTCTCATCCCCCCCCCCGGTGGATGTGACCGGCTTGTGTCCTCCTGGGTCTCTCCGCCCTGTGACTTCATGTCTCCTCCAGTGCATGGTGTCTCCCATCCCTCCATCCATCCCTCTTTTCTCTCCATCTCCTCCAAATTCACTTGTCTATCTGTCCTCTGAAGGGTTAAAATGAGCAGCCCAGTGCAATCCCTAGTATCCCTGCGAGCCCGTGGGCCCGTCACGTGCAATGCCGGTGTAGGACCACCCTTACCTATTGTTATAGAGCCCCTATTATAACACGTCCCACCGAACGTACGGCGGCCGCTTCATAAGAATGCCTGATAATCATATATTATTAGGCCTTGTATGGCCTCAATTAACCCCTTCAGCTCTGGGGGAGGGGAAGGCTGCATGCACAGACTGGGGGGGGCAGCATGACAGCACAGCATCCTGCAGGCTACTAATTGCGCTTGAACATCACTAATTGGGCACTGCGCCTTTAAGCTATTCCCAGTCACTAATGGGAGGAGGGCTGCATATAAGCCCTCCAGCAGTGAATGGGTTAAGACTCAAAACGGAATCTAAAGAGTAATTTAACCCACTTGGTTCCAGACGGGGCTCAGAGCAGGATCCTCATACTTGGCTGCGGATGTAGCAGAGCTCATATGGCTTCTAAGGGTAACACTAGGGTCAGATTGGCCCAGGTTCAGACATATTGAGGCCGCGAGGTCCAGAAGTAGCCCGCTGTCTTATTACAGGGTGATTTCCCACTTGTGATGTTATCTAGTAACTTGCTAAGACCCAAGGGCCGGTCCGTCCTCTATTGCTGTCTGCTTCCATCATGGCGGGGGAATGTCTCGATACTTCAGAGGCTTTGCTGTTACCCATGGGCTTTATTACCATCCTCCAGGGAACAAGTTTTGGGACCAAATTTAGAAGTGTGGATGAGCTGCTGCTCAGTGGTTGCCGGGGTCTATTGTCCACTTGTCGCCCACATGGTGACCGCTGTGTTTGTGTTGGGTGTATACGTCTCTGAACATAGTTGTCATTCCTTTTTCTTGCAGGATGTGAAGTCAGGAAGGAAACCAGAGGAGAGGAACTCATCCAGGCAGGAGACAAGAGAATTAGGAATAATTGAGGGGAGAAGACTGGTACAGTAGAAGACGGGCGGTGGCTTCCAGATCTCAGTAACGTTTGAAGGTTTTGTAAGGTTCCTTGACTTTGGTTCCCCTACCTGGGGCATAAGAAATGACTGGTAGATACACTCATGTTGTGGTCAGAGGGGTGCCCTCCTCTCTGGCACAGGAGGCCGATGGGAAGGTGGACCTTGCAAGGGCTCAGAGAGAAAGTGGAGTCCTCTGTGGCATCTTACGACAGAAACTAGGACTTCAAGTGATGGAGCTTCCACCAAATGAAGATCTACCCCAAGGGCAACTTATTGGTGACATGGCAGTGGTAATAGCAGACACAGCTTTAATCACCCGCCCGTCAAACCCTGCAAGGAGAAAAGAGGTGAGCAGTAATGTCTGGCAGTCTGGGGATGATTATGTATTCAGCCCATCTTTGTTTCATAATCTACCATCTGTTCGTTCCTCCTCACTCTCTGCTCTTTTTTCCATCTTCCTCTCAGACAGAAGGTTTACAGAAGTTGTTTGAAGAGTTGAAGTTTCGAGTTTGTGAACTTACAGATGAAAGTGCCACCTTGGATGCCAGTGACATCCTCTTCACAGGTGAGTGGTTGACCAGAGCTTCACATAAGGTCTATCTCAGGAAGCTTCAGTGGCAGGAGGTTACCGTAAGTGTTTTAGAGAAGATGTGCAGCATGGGTTCAGATAAAGGTGTGATGGTGGCCATGTTTGTAGATTAATGGGAGATACTTTAGGACCAATGTAGGTAAATGCTTCTGTGGGCTTACATATCTATATAGGTTCAAGATGAATAATTGAGTTCTGAAAAGTGGTGGAGCTCCGTACATGCTGGAGGTCTACACTGGCATTACTACGTTGCATGGCTTCTATACTTTGTACTTTTTACCCATGGGACATGGACAAAACTTTGTACCTGTAGATTCTGCCGTCTTGTAGAAAAGTCAAAGGCTAGATCTGGCCATATACTTTGGGCCAAACTTGCTGATGATCAAATGTGTATGGAGGCCTTCTGACTGTCCCCTGATGGCAGAAGCTGGAGAGAAAAGGGGGACTGGGCCTGCTGGAGCTTTATCATACCCGATCCTGTGTTGGTATTAATCCATGCCAGAATGGTCTAACAGTGTCTTACTTCCCTATCTACACTGGCCTGTAAACGCTCAGCTTGGCCGAGCATGCATGTTTGGAGAGAGTCCTGTCAACCTACTGCTATCTTGGACGGAGTGGAGAGCAGTCACACAAAGTGTCTCTTGCATTGTCTGTGTACTGCAGGACAGGTCCTCCAATCTGCTGACTTGGATGGACATTGTGTAATACTTAATTTCCCCTGTGATGGCACTGTAGGGAAATTGAATACTTACTGCTGAGTTTTCCAACAGATTACAGGTGATTTCTGAGGATCCCAGAAGGACACTTTATGATTAGCTTAGTGTCTAGGGATCCTTTTAAAGAAAAGTAGGGATTGTCCAATGCAGAGAACCCCTTTAATGGCTTTCTTGTTAAGTAAGGCAGAGGAGTTCAAGTGTGTTAACCAAATTGTCCTCCTCACAATCATGTTGGTGTAGAAGGAAAGATTTCTAGAGACACTAGAGCTGCAGTCAGTAGCTTTTTCTATCTGCCTCCTCTACTACTGTCTGTGGGATGGGAGGAACACGACTGGAGAATCAGACTACACAGGGTTTGTTTGTAGTCTGTTACCATGGAGATGCCTAGGTCTCCATAGGACTAGTATGAACAGAATGATAGGATACCTTTTGCTTCATTTGTTTTATTGGCTGCGTTGAAACAATAAGAAAATAGTTGCACAAGTATACTTGCCCTTTAGGCCCCATGCACACGACCATATTTTCCGTACAGATCTAATGATTCATTTAAATAGGGCCACAAAACTTGTGGACAGCACTGTGTGTTGTCCACATCCGTTTGTCGCTCAGCAAATAGATCTAACATGTCCTAATGGTCAGGATCCACAGTTTGCAGACCAGAAAACCTATAGGGCCTAAAGGGAAGAGCAACCAAACCTAAAATTGGTCTCCTAACGAGATCTGAGGTCAGCCATGACAAAAATTCCAGAAACAGCGCCACTCTTATGCCCTGGATTTGCCTAGTATTGCAGCTCACTGGATGCCTGGTACATTATTTCTATTGTTCTTATTGCAGGTACAGAAATCTTTGTGGGTTTGTCAAAGTGGACCAATCTCCGAGGTGCTGAGATGGTGGCGAAAACTTACCAGGTAGTAATCCACTGTTCACTTCTCTAGTGCGGCCTCCATATTAATGTATACACAGCCCAGACGGCCATACCGTCGAGACTCGTTCACTGCCTTGAAGTGGCCTTAACTGGGTGAACCTTCTTGAGCCTTCCTATGGTGGGCTACCGAGGCTCCACTTGGTAAGACACAAGTTCTAGTGAAGTGCATGGGATGACCTTCATGATCCTTCACCTGGGACCACAAAGTTCTCTACAGACTTAAAACAAGTTTACTGGCGCTCTTGCTTAAAAATGTTGAGTATGCTCCAAGGAAGGTCAGTGCCGTAATGACAATTAGAAGAAGTAGAAGAAGAATTCCTGCGCTTACTCTCTGACTGCACCTAAGTACTAGTGACTAGAAGCGGGGTTCTACCACGTCTTCTCTCCTCTAAGTTGTAATAAGTATATATGTGACAGTCACGCCTACCTGAACTCGTAGTGGAGAGTCCGTGATGTTGATGTGTAGTGGTGACTACTTCGAAACGCGTCAGTTTTTGGTCCACAACAGCTCCTGTAGCTGTAAGCCAGCGTGACGTCACTGGCGCTCTGATTAGGAGCACAAGCTTTTTGAATAGGAAACGTGCTGTCGGCCAGGTGCACGTTTTCAAACTACACAGCCGGACTGGAGGATCGGGAAAAAAAGTAGTCGCCACTACACATCAACATCACGGACTCTCCTCTACGCGTTCAGGTAGGCGTGACTATGTCACATATAGATACTTATTACCAGGGGTGGGATTCAAATTCTTAACGGGTTCCCTACTCAACGGCAGGCGTGCGGCGTCAAGACACAGGTTTTTATATAAATACACATAAATTCACCATATAAATGGTACCGCTACATAAATACACCATATATACACTACACACACATACCACCCAACTTTCAAAAAGCCCAAGGAGCTAAACTATCAGAGGCGTGCAAAGCTCATCACAACCAGTTTTTTAAAGCGCAAGCCCACACCTCTAACTCCCCATAATGTCTATCTGCCCAGTCTCCATTGTGCCCCCCCCCCCCCCCCCCCCACAGTAGTTATACTACACTCACATAATCACATATACAATAATACTACAGAAACTGTACACCTGAAAATGCCAGTACCACACAGATGGTGCCCCCAGTACTGTGCCTGCTGTGCTCCCCAATACTAACCAGCAGAAACAGGTAAACCCCCTGATAACACTAGTACCACACAAATGGTGCCCTTCAATAATTATTGGCAGACACTGCCCTGCAAATAGCTGCGCCCAGCAAACGGTGCCCCTGACACTAAAAGTGGAAAACATTATGTCCCCCTGTTACTACTGGGGGACTATGGGGAACATGGTTACTATTATGTGTACTGTCAGAGCATTATTACTTCTGGGACACAGTGGGGACATTATTACTACTAAGTGCACTCTGGCAGAGAATTAATACTATTGGTGATACTTTGGAGCAGTATTACTCTGGGGGGCAAACTGGCCACTTAAAATGAGCACCAGTACAAAGAATGTCCCTTGTAATGTGCCCCAGTACAAAAAATTCCCCCTAATGTGCACTAGTTCAAAAATGCTCCCGTTCTGTGTGACAGTACAAAAAATACCCCCTTATTAGTGCCCCCTGTTGAGCTAATATCCCTATAATGCCCCCATAATGTGTGCAAGTATAAAATACCCCTATATAATGCTCACATAGTGCTTCTCTCCCCTTACCCATAGTGTCACCCATAATGTGCCAGTATAAAATGCTCCTATATTGTGCCCCAAGTAGATGCCACCATAGCGTTCCTTCCATTTCCCCATAGTGCCCCTATAATGTGCCTATATAATATGCCCCCATAGTGTTCTTCACCCCCCCCCCCTTCCAACCCCATAGTGCTTCCATAATGTTCCAGTATAAGATTCCCCCATGATGTCCCAGTGTAAATGCCCCCAGTAGGTGCCCCAATGTGGCCCTGAGTAGATACCCCAGATGTGCCAGTATAATTACCTCCAGTAGATGCTCCCATAGCGTCCCCCCCCCCCCCCCCCACATGAGGTGCCGGTAATGCTCCCATAGCGTTCCCGCATGATGTGTCGGTAATGCCCCCATATGGTTCCCCATCATGTGTCGGTAATGCCCCCATAGCGCATCACATAAAAGGAAAAAAAAAAAAACACTAATACTTGCCTCCATGCTGCCAGCGATGCAGGCCTCTTCCGGCCTGTGTCCTGCGCAGTACTAATCTCGGCAAAACGCCAGTGTGAAAGTAGCCTTAAAGGACAGCGGACGTGGCAGAACCCCGCTTCTAGTCACTAGTACTTGGGTACAGTCAGAGTAAGCGCAGGAATTCTTCTCTACAGACTTCAGACATGACAAAGTACTGGTGCTGGCCACCAAAAATGGCAGCTGGGACCATATCTTATGCTGAACATGAGTTGCACCTTCTCCTTTCACATCTTCTTCTGCTTCCTTCCCGATGGCTCTCCAGGAAGCTCCAAACTGATATAGATATATTATTTTATTTTTTTTAACACTTTTTAATATTTTGCAGGAAGATAACCTTATAAAAATAATTACCGGTATCAAAGGCTGTACACCATGTCTGTGGTATGCGTCTCGTATGCGGCCCCTAACCTCCCACATGATTACTATTTACACTCAATTTATTGCAATTAATAATATAATTGTGAATGTAGCTTTGGGTGTGAACAGAGAAGATGTGACTGTAGATCGGCAGATGAAGGAAGTAAAGTAACTCAAAATTATTTGTAGATTTAAAATAATAACGAAAATGTGTCTGTGCCGCTGTTCAGACTTGGCAGATGCGTTGGAAATACTTGTATGGACTTTACAGCCTTTCTGGAAGGTGCACCAAGAGATCGGTGCTCTGCTGATTTAGAGGGCATCTGTCAGCAGTTTTGTACCTATGACCGGTTACATGTGCGCTCGGCAGCTGAAGGCATCTGTGTTGGTCCAATGTTCATATGTGCCCGCATTGCTGAGAAAAATGATGTTTTAATATATGCAAATGAGCCTCTAGGAGCAACAGGGGCGTTACCATTACACCTAGAGGCTCTGCTCTCTCTGCACCTGCCGCACCCTCTGCACTTTGACAGGACCAGGTATGATGACTCTTTCACTCCCTGGCCCTGTCAATCAGTGCAGTAGGTGCAGAGAGAGCAGAGCTTCCAGGTGTAATGGTAACACCCCCATTGCTCCTAGAGGCTAATTTGCATAAACGAAAACATAAATTCTCAGCAATGCGGGCACATATGAAGAACATGGGCCCAACACAGATGCCTTCAGCTGCCAAGCGCACATGTAACGGTCAGCCAGTGTCATAGGTACAAAACTGCTGACAGATGCCCTTTTTAAAGGCTGTGTCCTCCTCTGCAACCAATGTTTAATTCTGGCAATGAAGGAATTTTGCAACAGATCTGGTTTAGCTGTTCATTACCGTTTTGTGCACACAGCTCCTATGCAAACCTACGCGTCTCCTTGGTAACAGACAACAAACAAATATCTGTCGTCTGATCCTAATGTGCATTCAGTAGGGTTACCCAGAAGTCTGAAACTGATAGCAGGGAGGATGACTGCAGGAACAGGTTGTGCACAGCTCCTGGTAACCATGGAGACACATGGGTCTGTATTGGAGCTGCATGCATAAAATATTTTTTATATTCTTATTTAATTTTTTAAAATCAGACTAGGGATAAGTGAAATGCGCTTTGGATCCAAGATCCAAAGTCTATTTTGTTCCCCTGCTTCATCTTAATGCTGTATGGAGCGCTGTCTCCGTTCAGCACTAAGGTGTATGCGCTGTGCAGAGGCAGAACTCGTTAAGTCCGAATTTGCGCGAGACTTCGGATTGCGTGTGTTTTTTTTTTTTTTTTTTTTTTTTTTTTTTTAAAACCCGAAGTTCTTCACCGAAGTCTCGTAGAATGTTGCCTCCGCGCAGCACATACATTTTAATGCTGTATGGAGACAGGTCTTCGTACAGCATTAAAACTAAGTTGGGGAATGAATCCTCTTTGGATCTTGGATGCGAAGCGCGATTCGCTCACCCCTAATCAAGGCTATAGGGTAAGTTCTTCTGTCTTTTTTTCTTTTAGATGCATTATAGCCGTAGAAAATGGTTTGCAAAAGTATTCATACCCTTTTAAAAAGACTTCATTTCATGGTGTATCCGTCCCGGCAGCATGCTGTTGCGGATGATGCCTTTAAGGAGTTGTCTGTTTGATTGCTGGGGTCCCGCCAATCACAAGAATGGAGGGTTGTGCTGCTGTTTGAATGGAGCGATGCTCACGCAGGCGTATTACCACTCCATTCATTTTCTATTGGGCGGACTACTGTACCCAGCCATCTGTCAGTCCCATAGAGGATGCATAGAGTAGTAGCACGCTCGGGTGACCCTGGCGGCATTCAAAGAGGGTACACACAGGACCCCCAGTTCTTGTGATCATTGGTGGTCCCCCAGCCATCGATCACTTACCTCGCGGATAGGTGTTATGATGGGACAACCTCTTTAACTATTCCAAACCTTGCTTCCCCTAGGATTATGCAGTCTCCACTGTACCGGTCGCAGGAGATTTCCACCTAAAGAGTTTCTGCAGCATGGGCGGCCCGGACACCCTGGTTATCGGCAGCAGCGACACTGCTAAAAAAGCACTCAAGGTATGACTGATAAGGGGGTGGGGAGGAACCATCAGCAATCCTGCATCACAAGCATAGGAGCATCCATTTCCCTGTGTATTGCTTTACCTCTATAAATTATGCAATGGGAATGTAAAAGCCGGATACGTATCCTTCACTTCATCAGACGATGGAGCAGCTGACGGACCACCATTACGAGACGCTGACCGTGCCCGACGACCCCGCCGCCAACTGCATCTACGCTCGCGTGGGTCCAAAGTCCAGCATCCTGGTTCATCGCAGTGCAGAGGAATATCCAAACAGTGTCCAGGTGACTATATCCGACTGAGGGGTGTCCTACAGATGTAGTCATCGCCCTTCCGAGGGTGTATGTGCCATAGATGCATTTCAGGCTGGTCTGGTCCTCATCTTGGACGCTTTTTCTGGGCGATGGGAACCTGGTGGTCTAATTTATATCTTTTGCTATAGGGCCCCTTGTTCTCTCCCCTGAAATGTTTCTAAATCTCCCAGAATGCTGTGCAGCAGCCCAAATTTTCAGTTTGCTGTCCAAAACTCTGTTCCTATTTGATGCAGAGCTCTGAATCCCCTGCTTTGCATAGCCAATTCCTTCATCAGCCACTAGGGGGAGCGGTGTGCTTTATGTGGATTTATTCAGGTAACATTGAGTTTAGTGGGTGCTGTGTGCAGTGATCTCCCCCTAGTGGTGGCTTCAGACCGGACAAAACGTTCAGATGCACTATGGCAGGCATGGCCAATCTGAGGCTCTCCAGCTGTTGTAAAGCTACAACTCCCACCATGCCCTGCTGTAGGCTGATAGCTGTAGGTAGCCTGGGCATGCTGGGAGTTGTAGTTTGGCCTCAGCTGGAGAGTCTCAGGTTGGCCATCAATGTACTATGGGGTTTTGGTGCTTCAACTTCTATTTAAAAAAAATGAAATCTATATATCATATCTATATCTATATTTCTGAAACTACCAGTAACGATACAACATTTTTAACCTAAAAATAAGGGTTAAGACATTTAGCTGCCTTTTATATTCTATACTTTTGGCAGCCAATGACCCATTGTTAGGTTTTCGGGGTTCACTGCAGCAGCCAGAACAGTGACCCCCTATAGAAGTGTGGTTGTGCCTGGTACTGCAGCTACGTCCTGTTTACCCTAATGGGCTGAGTTGGAGTATTTGACACAGCCACATGTATATTATACATTGATGGGCTAAGGAGAAGTAGAAACCCCCTCCCGTGCCAATTTCTTAACCTAACCTCTTTGCCACAATGAAAGCGCCCATTGCCCCTCTCTGCCTTTCCTGTGCTGCCTCGCCTCATTGGTGGTGCGCCCCTGACTAAAACCCCTTCCATGTACTAACTGTTCGGTTGTGGCCCGGCTCAGAATATACCCTTTATAATATACAGTGTATCCGCTTTCTCTTCATCCAGGTCTTTCAGAAGCTGACAGATATTACGCTGGTCCCTGCGTCTTGCACCGAGGTCTCGAAGATCGGAGGCTGTCTGACCGCCTGCTCTATACTGATAAATCGCAAGCTAGAGATCTGAGTTGTCGACCACCTTGAGGCTAGTTGTCAGACCACCCAACCTGACCCGGAGTTGTTGGTATACAGGCAGCAGCCGTCCCTCTCGTATCTCGCCGTACAGCAGACATGTCAGTCTATGGGTTTAATGGTATCATACATATTTTACAGTACTGCACACAGCCTGTAGCACAGTGCGTATAGACATATCTAGGGTCAGGCTGCCTGTAGATTTCAGTAGTTATCTGGAATTAGACTTTATTTCTTTTTCTTTTTTCTATAGGTGAGAGGATCTAGCCCGACCTGGTTAAGATAATGGAGTTTAGTTATCGTAGGCTGTCGACTGCAATTATTAGTGGCTTATAAAGTTTATTACTAATCCATAACTGAATGACGGAGGCCTTTACACGTCAGCAGGGGCAAGCCTATTTGAATGATTGTTGCTGTAATGTCTCATGTGGCCACTAGATGGTGCTGACATGCACCTAGAAAATGCTGTTTACTTTATGGTTACAACTGTTGGTATAAAAAAAAATCTGATTACTAATGCAGGCTTTGGCAGTGAATGGCATGGTAAAACTGTTGCCCCCCCCCCCAGTGCCAATACATCTTTTAACTCATTGGAGAGCAGATGGCTTTGTCGGCACTCTTCTAGATCTTGGCCATATTAATCAGATTTTTTTTTTCAAAAAATCTGCAGGGAAAAATCTGATTAGTAATGCAAACTGGAATGGTCTTCTCCCCTTCTACATGCCTTGGTGCCAGTCAAGTTATGAGCTCAGCTGATCTAGTTTGACAGTTCTGTTAATACACTGCCTGACAACCCTAACCGTCTCAATGTGATTGTCAGGTAGCTGCTCCATAGCGGCCTGGTTTGGATGGCTTTGTTCTCAGCTTGTGAATGGAATGGCGCTGAACCGAGGGCAGCGAGCGGTGCAGAGGCATAGCAGAACCCAACTGTTACTTTTCCTTACCGCTGCTTTATTAATCAGATTTTTGCAATATAGAAGTAGGTGGAATTTGTAGATGTGATTACATTCTGGGTTATCCATTTGAACTTTTTTGTAATATCCAGTACAGAATGAAAGGGCATCTATGGAAATATTACCAAAGGGGGGAAAAATATCAGACTGTTCCAACCAATCAGATGTTTGCATCCATGTTGGGCCTAGAACTTTTTGTAAGTGTAATGCTATTGTCTGCATTGCCCGGGCTGATAAGGTCATAGCAATAGATCAGGTTCAATCACTGCTTCTCTCCAGCTGCTGTAAACTACAACGTCAGCCTTCAGGGCATGCTGGGGTTTGTAGTTCTGCACCAGCTGGATAATGACTGGTTAGAGAACACTTCTCTACAGCGATGCACACCAAGAAGCAATCGACCTGTTGACTGCCAAAGGGCGACATGGCTCATTCTACCTTGTACTGCCTTACGACTTGTCACAGTTGTCACCTCTTCTGTGGTCATTCTGAATGTAGCAGTCATGATTGTTGACGGCACATCCTGGCAGTCATATCTTAGCCGGGCGGTAATCTGTTGTTGCCTTCTGGTGCTATTTTTGGTTGAATGGGTGTTTGGAGGGGATGGACCTCCCCTGGGTTCAGAGGGTGGATCTTCGTTTATCTCGTTCCATGCAGTTTGTCCCCTCTATTCTCTAGAGCATCAGTAGGGTACAGTAGACCACCCCTGTTCTGTCTCCTCTACCATATGCTGGAAACTGGGTTTGTTTTTTAACCATTTGACTTTATAAATAAAAGGCTTCAAGACAACGTGGCCTGTGTGATTTCTACTGATGTCTGACCTGATGGACACTGGATGGCAGGGATAGCCAATCAATACTCAAAGTACTTTATATCCCATATTTTACAGGTGGAACAGTTTCCAGCTTGACTACGGTAGTACATTGCAAAAGCCGTGGAAGACGTTCAGTGTCAAGATAATGATTGCTACATAAGTAGTCCAGAGCTGCACTCACTATTCTGCTGGTGGAGTCACTGTGTACATACATTACATTAATGATCCTGAGTCACATCCTGTATTATACTCCAGAGCTGCACTCACTATTCTGCTGGTGGAGTCATTGTGTACATACATTACATTAATGATCCTGAGTCACATCCTGTATTATAGTGAGTGCAGCTCTGGAGGATAATACAGGATGTAACTCAGGATCAGTGCATGATCTGTAATGTATGTACCTACCTAGTGACTGCACCAGCAGAATAGTGAGTGCAGCTCTGGAGTATTCTGCTGGTGCAGTCACTAGGTAGGTACATACATTACAGACCATGCACTGATCCTGAGTTACATTTTGTATTATACTCCAGAGCTGCACTCGCTATTCTGCTGGTGCAGTCACTGTGTACATACATTACTTATCCTGTACTAATCCTGAGTAACATCCTGTATTATACTCCAGAGCTGCACTCACTATTCTGCTGCTGGAGTCGGTCAATAACATTGTTATTATAAACTAACACCCCCCCCCCCCCCCCCTTACCACCACAAAAGTGGGGGAGGAAATCGCCTATAATGTCGGGTCAGGAGGAGCAGTTGGTAATTCCTACATTAGTTTACTGTACAGAACAGGTTTAAAGATGTTATTCATATAATGCAGAGCTTTGTGCACTTCAGCCAGCATGGAATGCTGGGAGATCTCTGCTCTGAAGCTTGCAGAATTGTGAATTCAGTTCTGAACTGTCCTCCAGACTATAACCTGAGATCGGCGTAAGTCATGCATTTGAATTTCTTGCTGTGGATGAATTCTATATCTGGAGGGGATTGGATCCATTAACTATTTCATGACTAGTGCCTGTGTCTACATGAGAAGTGCTCCGGGCGCCAAGCCTTCTGTAGTTTTATTATTCACTTACATTTCACACATTGTGAATAATTTATCCTCAAGAAAACATGAAACTCATTAGTCTAAAGTCACACAGTAAAAGATACACCCTGGGACGATGAAAGAAAGCAATGTTTTACCCATCCCCCAGAGATAAGCGTCTCCATGCACACAATGCGCCGCTTATCTTAATGGAAAAGCCAACTGGTCAGTTCTGCTCAGCTGATGGCCGGTCGGGTCCCATAGACTAAGAATGGTGGATGGAGCCCAAAAAATTGTTGTGATGGGCCTAAAGAATGGTGGATTATGGAGATATACTGTATATATGTATGTGCAGCTTTATAGTATAAAAGTATAATAAATCCGCTGTCTATTGCTCCCGGTTTATCAGCCGTCTCAGGCTGGAGAGAGGAAGACTGTGGGGTTCTTCATCTTCGCAATCCTTCCTCTCGCGATCACCTGAAATCCTACACATATACTTGATCTGCTTAGTCGCCTCTTCTGGTCACATGATGTTGGCATATATTGTATTATGACTCTTGGAAGGTTTTCGGAAAGGATCCCGTATGATCTCCAGCTCCACGTAAGATACTTCACTGTCCTGGAAAATTTTGCACGAGATTTTATGAATATTTGCATGCAATTCCCTATATCCCCAGCAGAGGGAGGCACTGCGGCCACTGATACTCACAGGCTCCAGTTTAGGGTGGCCGGGGTCGGAGCTGATATTTTCCGTGAGAGGGAAGTTGTCAGATCTCTTTCTGTCTGTAATGCAAAAAAAATAACTAATTCCAGAAGGTGAGGACATGCGCACTATGGTCAGGTTCACACGTAGCAAAAGCATAACCTCCTTTAAGGGTATTTTGGCAACGGCAGCAAATTTCCCGAGTTTTACATTTTACCGGATGGTAAGTATGAAAACCGTCTACCGGGCAAGTGAACCCGGCCTAAGCCCCAAGAAAGGTCTCTCTTTTCTGTTCCTCTCCATAGCCGCTTTCAGAATTCTGCTAGTTGCTCTGGGAAACAGTCAGCAGTTTGGCTCCGCCCTGCTGTCAGACACGTGACCAACTGCCACCTGAGGTCCCACAATGCACTCTGGTGCCAAGTTCTAAATGTAGCTTTAGTCACGAGGGGAGAAGAAGGCGTCACGCAATTCAAGGAAATCTAAACATTTACAAAAGTATGTGAACCCCTTAGGATTTTAGAAAATCTCTTACCTTGGCGATGTTGATGGGGAGCGGATGTTCTTCTAAAAAAAAAAAAAAAGAAGGTTAGACTGTGGTTAGATCTGAGTAATATTTAAATATTTCTCTTATCCGTTAGAAAGTATCCCTAAGGCAGTCCCCAGGATAATTATCTGACCCTGGTGTTGGCTAAGCAGCTTCCCAAATGTTCTGCCCATTGTTTAGGTTCTTTTTTTGGTGAATGTTACCATAGAAACAGGTCAAGGGGCCAACAATGACCTACTTCCTGCAACAACATAGCAGCTACAGTACCTGCAATCACCACTAGATGGAGCTCCCTTTCAGTTTACGGCCAGCTGAATAAATTCATATGCAGTTAGCTCCCCCTAGTGGTGGCTGCATGCAGACAGAATTATATCAGTGACAGGAAAACAAGTCACAATTTGATTAATAGAAGCAATTCAAGAAAAATTTAGACTGTGTGGCATTCAAATGTAAGCAAGCAAGCAGAGATCTTTACTTACATAAGACCTAGCTCTGCTACATCTGTATTTCCGTTACCGTGATATGTTCACCTACCTGCGTTTCATTATCAGGATGCCCGAGGTCAAGCAGATCACGATAGTGAGCATTATCAGTAGAAGCGCTGCAGTCATGATGGTCAGCAGGATTCTTGTCGACATGGCGGAGGCGATGGGAACAGAGGCCTCTTCTTATATGTGAATGACAAGGAAATATTCAATGACAGAGGACTGTAATGCTGGCAGTGAGACATAGGGGGCAGCGCAGTGACAGCAGCTGTATGGGAAATTGGACTGCAAACTGTACTGGGGCAGAAACGGAATCGGTCTATGCTCTGTGAGGGGCTGCGGGGTTTGGAGAGGGGTGGCGGGGTTATACATTTACTGTAATATAGCGCCATCATATGTCATCATTACCACACTGTAACAGTCACCCAACAGACTTCTATCGCCCTACAAGGGGAGGGGCCTGTTCATACTGCTCTACTACATGTGTCACATTATCACCCTACAGGGGGAGCGGCAGGTTCATGTCTCACTACTATATCTTTCACACTATCACCCTACAGTGGGAGGGGCCTGCTCATACTGCTCTGTTTTATGTCACTTTATCACCCTACAAAGGGAGGGGCAGGTTCATACTGCTCTGCTATACATGCAGTGGCGTGGGGAAGCGGTCTGCCCCGGGTGCCGGCTCTCAGGGGGGCGCCAGAACAGAAGCAATGAGCGCTTCCATCAATACAGATAGAGGCGCTCATTGCTTTTCCCTTTATAGGATGCAGTGCGTCTTATAAAGGGAATACTAGTGAGCGCTTCCATAATAGAGGGGGAGAGAAGCGCTGTGAGCGCTGTATGGTACTCACCCCTCCTCCTGCTCGCTCTTCTCGGGGCCCGCGATGCTGTGTCCTGGCCGCCTGCAGCGTCAGGACGTATAGAGCGCACTCCAACCTGACGCTGCAGGAGGTGACGGCAGCAGGGCCCTGAGAAGAGAAGACCTCCAGGACAGGGAGAGTGGGGTGCGCTCTCTTCAAACAGCTGGGGGCACAGAGGGCATTACTACTATAGAGAGGGCACAGAGGGCATTACTACTATGGAGGGGGCACAGAGGGCATTAATGTGAATGGGGCACAGAGGGCATTAATGTGAATGGGGCACAATGAGCATTATTACTGTGAAGGGGCACAATGGGGATTTCTACTATGGAGGGGGCACAGAGGGCATTACTAGCACAGTGGGCATTACTACTATTAAGGGGGCACAATGGGCATTATTACTGTGAAAGGGGCAAAATGGGCATTATTACTATGAAGGGGCAAAATGGGGATTATTACTATGAAGAGGGCACAGTGGGCATTATTACTATGAAGGGGGCACAATGGGGATTATTACTGTGAAGGGGGCACAGAGGGCATTACAACTGTGAAAGGGGCACAGAGAGGGCATAACTACTGTGAGAGGGCACAATGTGGGCATAACTACTGTGAAGGTTGTACAATGAGGGCAATACTACTGTGAGGGGGTACCATTTGTTTTTTTAAGTATTGGGGGGGGGGGGGATTTCCAGAGAAAAGAACCCACCCCGGGTGCCAAACACCCTAGGGACACGCCACTGTATACATGTCACACTATACATGCTCTGCTATACATGTATCACCCTGCAGGGGGCAGAACAGTCTTTATGGGCTCTCAGTACTGCTTTAAAGGGAACCTGTCACCGGGATTTTGTGTATAGAGCTGAGGACATGGGTTGCTAGATCGCCGCTAGCACATCCACAATACCCAGTCCCCATAGCTCTGTGTGCTTTTATTGTGTAAAAAAAAACGGATTTGATACATATGCAAATTAACCTGAGATGAGTCCTGTCCCTGACTCATCTCACGTACAGGACTCATCTCAGGTTAATTTGCATATGTATCAAATTGTTATTTTTTACACAATAAAAGCACACAGAGCTATGGGACTTAGTATTGCGGATGTGCTAGCGGCCATTTAGCAACCCATGTCCTCAGCTCTATACACAAAATCCCGGTGACAGGTTCCCTTTAAGACCTGAGCAAATTGAATCCGGTGACTGCAAGGTTCTTAAAGGGATTTTCCGAGATTTTGATACTGATGACCTATCCTCTGCCTTCTCTGACAGCTGATCGGCGGGGGGCTTAAGTGTCGGACCCCCGCTGTTCAGATCAGTATCAAAATCTCAGAAAACCCCTTTAAGCATCCACACCTCCTACTGGCCCAGAATAGCTACGCGTTACACTGGGAAGACAGGGAGTCATGAAATGTTCCCGAATTCTCACAGGGCCCTATGATAAATCTGTGGATCGCCTGTCTAAAAGTGACTTTTAGTTGTCTTACTTTCTTTCAGATTTTTTATGACAGAAAACGTAGCACTTTAGGCGCTTGCCTCTGTTCCCGCTAAGACTATATATATATATATATATATACAAAAAGTACACTTGGAAATGGGGCACAGCAGAGAGGTGAAGATCTACAAATATAAGTTTTATTCTGGCACTACAAAATGAATGGGCCCGCTCCATTTCCGCTGAGCTAGACACTTTGTAGAGCTGTTGTCGGGAGAGTCTAACGAACGCTCCAAAACTGTAGCCAAAATCGAGGCAGAAAGTCATTAGGGAATCTGGGCTATCTTCCAACAGTAATAATACAATTGGCCAGCAGATGGCAGCATCACCTCAGTGTCGTTTCCACCACACACATTAATGCCTGGGTAAAACGAGGACTGATTGTGTTTAACTATTAAATGACAGCTGTAGTCCACAAGATTGAATTCATTTGGACTGCAGGTGTAGTTAGATAGTTAAAGTCAGTCGTGCTACAAAAAGTCGCAGTGTAGCCTCACCTTTGCAGCACGGTGCGATACATTTGTACCACAGTGCAGTACATTCATAGGGCGTTTCCCCCTGTCCCCGGTGTAGCTCACCTACAACGTCCATCACATCCTGCCCCAGATATGACTCGCCCGGAGTGACTGTCACAGGGTACCTTAGCATTTCCCACCATTAGACAGCTATGTCCAGGGCCTGTACACACACGACGTATCACCCTCCTTGTGGTACCCCCCCATAATTGCCCTATGAGAGGAAGGACAAGCCCACGCCTCTCATATCTGTATCACATTATTGCACTACAAGAAGTGGGACTTGCTCATACCTCCAGACCATCACATTATCACCCTAAAAGGGCCAACAGGTTCTTACTGGTTTACCATTTATCCCAGTATTGCCTTTCAGGGTGAAGGTCAAGTTCATACCTCTAATACCTGCCCTGTGACACATTTGCCCGGGTTACAATATTGTCCTAAATGTTCACGGCCATCCTCTAGTATCTAACGGTGTTCCCTGCATTGTCCCACTCAGTCTAACCCTCTGCCTCCCTGAGTCTGCCTCCCTGAGTCTGCCTACCTGAGTCTGCCTACCTGAGTCTGCCTACCTGTGTCTGCCTACCTGAGTCTGCCTACCCGAGTCTAACTACCCGAGTCTGCCTACCTGAGTCTACCTACCTGTGTCTGCCTTCTTTAGTCCTGGGGGGTCAGGTGTGGGGGCCCCCACATAATACTCAGCCCTGAGGTCAGGAAACTCCTGCACATTACATCCCCACAGGCCGGTGTTGTTCTTCTTGTTGTCCAGCGGGTACCATATTTTCCGGCCCATCACCTGGCTGAATTTCACCACTTTTCCATTCTTGGTGAGGGTGAAGGTGTGATTGTGCCGAGAAAAGGCTTTCCTGTCCAGGCAGAGGAGGCACTGCAGGGAGTTAAGTGTCATGCGCCCACTCAATAGGGACAGAGAGAGGGAGGGAGACGGGAGGACGGAGCAGCCTGAGGAAGAAAGGAGGATGAGAAAACAAGAAGGTTTCTATTCTCGACAGCAAGCGGTGGCCTTCTATTAGAAAGTTGCAGAGCTTTTCATTAGATACTGATGAAGCTACAGAGTTGTCCACTAGTCATCATCAATAGTACGGCTCAGTTATAATGTATCCTGTCATTATGATGTAGTCATATACACAATAGTTAGAATGTATGGATTCTCAGATGAGATCTCCCATAGGTTATACTCTCATCATCACAAGATGATTCTCAGAAGATACAGTAGACATGATATCGGGGTATGTGTATACTGTGCCCTCCGCCTCACCTTCCACTCCACAGGTCACCACAAGAGCGAGCGCCAAGACAACCCGAAAATCCATTGTGTCCGGTGGACGTCTGTTCTTCAGATTAAGACCTGACTGCCACCCGTGTGCCAGTCACCAAGTCTATACCACCTGTGTGCCAGTCACAGAGTCTATAAAACCTGTGTGCCAGTCGCTGAGTCTATACTACCCGTGTGCCAGTAACTGAGTCTATACTACCTGTGTGCCAGTCACCAAGTCTATACCACCCGTTTGCCAGTCACTGAGTCTATAAAACCTGTGTGCCAGTCGCTGAGTCTATACTACCTGTGTGCCAGTCACCAAGTCTATAATACCTGTGTGCCAGTCGCTGAGTCTATAATAACTGTGTGCCAGTCGCTGAGTCTATACTACCTGTGTGCCAGTCGCTGAGTCTATACTACCCTGTGTGCCAGTAACTGAGTCTATACTACCTGTGTGCCAGTCACCGAGTCTATAATACCTGTGTTCCAGTCGCTGAGTCTATAATACCTGTGTGCCAGTCGCTGAGTCTATAATACCTGTGTGCCAGTCACCGAGTCTATAATACCTATGTGCCAGTCACTGAGTCTATACTACCCGTGTGCCAGTCATTGAGTCTGTACTACCTGTGTGACAGTCTCTTTCTCTATAACACCTGTCCAGGCATTCCTGTACCTACGCAATCTATGTGCCAGCCACTGTCTCTACCACTTGTATGCTATTCACTTATATCCCCTATGTGCCAGTCTCTGTCTTTATACCACCTGTCTAGCGTTACTATGTCTATAATTCTTGGGTGCCAGTCTCTGTAACTTTAGTCCCTGTCTGAACATTGTCTATCTATCCCACCTGTGTGCCAGTCTCTGTGTCTCTACCACCTGTGTGCCAGTCTCTGTCTCTACCACCTGTGTGCCAGTCTCTGTGTCTCTACCACCTGTGTGCCAGTCTCTGTGTCTCTACCACCTGTGTGCTAGTCTCTGTGTCTCTACCACCTGTGTGCCAGTCTCTGTGTCTCTACCACCTGTGTGCTAGTCTCTGTGTCTCTACCACCTGTGTGCCAGTCTCTGTGTCTCTACCACCTGTGTGCCAGTCTCTGTGTCTATACCACCTGCTTGCCAGTCTCTGTGTCTCGGGCCGTGCCTGGGTCAGTCTGCCCAAGTCTCGCTGTCCCATTTTCCATCATCCAGCATCAGGAGGAGATGAGGAAGTGGAGTTCCAGCTTTATCTGTGACATGCAGCCCTGACATGTTGTGTCCGCCATCTCCGGGGGGCCAGCCTGGCTATACATGGGTATAAACAAGACATAGAAGAAGAGGCGGAAACCTCCTCAGTGACTTGTCATTCCTTAATATAGTCTGTAAGTGGATTATCTGAAAACAACATTTAATGGGCCCAACTGGATGGCCGTATGGCTTTGCAAACTGTTACTATAACAGACAATTCAGAACCAGAAAGGAACAGTCTTCTCCTTATTCACTTCCACATGGTTCTCCATAGGTGGCGGCATTACAATAGTGCATAACAATCTACTAATAGAGCACCAACATATTCCGCAGCGCTTTACAGAGGATACATGCACCAACAAATGAGACATTACATAGTAACAAACTAATGAGCAATTTACATAGCTGTGAGGGCCCTGACCACAAGAGCTTACAATCAATTAGGGAAGTTAAAGTGCTTGCTTTGTGTAATTACAGTACCCAGCAGCAGGGGGTATCTGCAAATGTTTGCTGTTGTTCTATGTAATGTAATGTTAAGCTATACAGAACATAGAGCAAGGCAGAGGATAGATAAGAGATGATGGAGGAGGCGCAGCACTCGAGAGAAAGTAACAAGTTTAAATTATATTCTGTACTGGATGGGAACCAGTGTTGTGAATGGCACAGGGTGGAAGCGTTAGGGCAGTGATTGGCACAGGTTGGAGGCACCGATGCAGTGACTGGCACAGGGTGAAGGTATCAGTGCACCGAGTAAAGTCATTAACTCCTTAATTTATTTCACTTTAAACGGTCATACTGTTATACTGTTTAATACAGTGTAGCTGCATTTTGTATGTATGTTGTGATATCTATATATATATATATATATATATATATATCCTGTTCATTTGCATTGTATTTGCGAGGCTCTGTGGAAAGGGTTAATGAACACTGAGAGACTTTTGGGAATTTGAATAAGAAGCTTGCAATTCTCCATAGCTGCCATAGGGTTTACGAAAGAGCATGTTTTGGAGGAAAAAGCCAGACTAGTTTACCACCAAAACCAGACAGACTGACCTTTTGAATGTCTGGTCTACCTAGGTTATTATGTCTGAAGACTTGTTTGTGTCTGGAAAAACATGCTGTGTCATTGGCATTGAGTAGCATTGAAGCTGTAATGTAAGTCTATGAGAGACGGGAGTTGTAACATTGTATCTGTTTGTGCTGAGTTTCTCCACTCCTCACACTAGAAGGTTCTAGTTCAGCCAGAAACTGTATATAAGGAGAGCAGTCAGAGCCCTTAATGTTCTTAGGGAACAGTGGTTAGAAGAGGAGACTCTGACAGACTAGTGAGTCACCAGAAGAAGACGCTGAGATGGGGATACTCTGCCACAGCCTCTGTGCCTCCTAGCCTTGGACCAGGATATCAGCCTTCTGAAGGGAGAGCAGAACAGCTAGCTCAGGCCTTTCCTCAGCATAAAACCCTTCTTCTGCCAGGGAGGAGACTGGAGAAGCCAGCCCTATGTCTCACCTGTACTTCCTCCAGTAAAGAAGCACCCTGGTTTACTGAAGACCCTGACTCTCTGGACTTAATTCCCATTGGGGTGCATCAAACTGTACCATCCCTTCCAGAGAGCAGCAACACATAGTGATACCTCAATGGTGTCCAGGAGACCAAGTGTAGCATTGGGGCCATTCCAAACCCGGCCAATAGACAGTGACGGGCACAGGATAGATTCTTTAGATTATGGATGTGCCTAGAGCTCGATAAGAAAGGCGCACAATAGGGTAGTACGTTCTGAGACGTTTGTGCAAAATAAACAATGTACAATGGAGGCTCACCTTTTGGGGTTGTGCTAACATAGGCACAACCCTATTGTAGACTTATTAGACAAGGAAATGTCTTTGGGTGTGCTGCCGCAGGTCGGGGTTCCTTTGCAGAGGGATGTCCAGTCCATCCAGAAAGGGTGCTTTAACAAAGAGCTCAGATTCCTGCTTCGGAGCTTCAAAACCCGGTCAAGACAATCTTGTGTTATAAAATCTTCTTTATTTAGTTAAAAATCATGCCAGGTAAAAACAACATGTTTTGTGGAATAATGATCTTCTTCATCAGGTTAGCATGTATAAATGTACATGCTAACCTGATGAAGGGGATCATAATTCCCCGAAACGCTTTGTTTTTACCTGGCATAATTTTTAATGAAATAAGGCCTCATGCACACAACCGTAGTTTTGGTCCGCATCCGAGCAGCAGTTTTGGCGGCTTGGATGCGGACCCATTCACTTCAATGGGGCCGCAAAAGAGGCGGACAGCACTGTTCACTTGAATAGAGCTTAGCCCTGCCCCGTGACGTCACTGGGCCTGCGGTAAGCAGTGAGAAAGCCACGGCGCTACTGGAGCACCGCTGCCTTCTCAAACAGCTGATCGGCAGGGGTCCCAGGTGTCGGTGTTAGATTCTGATAATCTTATCCAGAGGATAGATCATCACTTTAAACAAACTGCAGAACCCCTTTAAAACTGTAATTTGTTGTTAAAGTATTACTTTTCTTTATTCTATGGAAACGGTAAAGTATTGGAAACCATGAGGTTAATTTAGGTTGCCTGGCTGATGGACTAAAGTCCACTCCTAGTTAGTGAGTCTAGTGCGTGCAGACCTTGAGAGAGGATGTGTTTGAAGAAGCTCTGCAGACCAGCCCTGGAGTTCCAGAGAACTGCTATCTCTGAGACCCCAACTTCTACACCGGAGTATTCCTAAGAGGATGACAGATATCAAGAGTCATCAAGGATAGTCAAGTTACTGTAACACCAGGAAGATGCAGACTGTTTAAGGCAAAGGACTTTGCTACTGTGAGGGGTATACATTGCTCAGGTACCTACCACACTGTGATATGGGTTACCAAGAACAGAGTAGCACACCTATGGTTACTGAGAGAGACTGCAAAGTGCATAGTGAGAGAGGCTGAGAGTACTACTTCTGCCACCTTTTTTGCTGCCTACACCTGGCCCTTGTGAACAGAAACCTCTGTAAACTACTTCTGGACTGAATCTTTGCTGCTAAAACTATAAGGAAAAAATATATAATATGTAAAAGATAAATAAAAGCAGCCAAACTGGAGACAGAGAGATTCATTGCCAAAGAGAGTAAAACTAACCCTTAATTCTCTTAGGATACGGGGGTGTATGCCATCTGGTTCTGCTGATTTGTCTATTTTAATCTTTTTAAGATGCTGCTGTTACTTCTTCCTGGGTCAGACAGGGACACTTTTAATGGGGAATTTACTTTTACGTTCTGCATTTCATCTGACAGTTTACCGTATTTTCCTCAGTGAATACAGTGGAGAAAAAAATATTTAATAGCTTTGCTTTCTCCTGATCGCTGTCTGCAACTCCCCACTCATGTAAAGGGCCAACACCTTCAGATTTATACTTTTTACTAGTTATCAGTGCAGTGAGCAAAGTAATCAACGCCTTACTTTATTTCACTTTAAGGGGTTAACTTAAATTGACTTATACTGTTTAACGATCGCCCCTGAGGAAGCCTTATCGGCGAAACCTGGGTCGGGCATTGAATTTGATGGACCTGATTAACACGCCTTATAAAAAGCATACAATCACGATTTTTTTGTGAGTATAATAAAAAAAAATCCATTTACTTAACTGTGCGGCCCTTCACTATGTACCCGTAGGAAGGTTGCTTTGAGGAAAGGCTACTATCCACAGGACTCAGGTGTGCTGGTTGTGTCAAAGAAGATTGCCGCTTCTCATGAGCTTGTGAACTGGGACGTATACCTGGCAGCGCGACCACCTTTTTGTATAAAGACTGGTTATTGTGATTTTACCTGCATCACACGGAGGTCAGCGAAGCTGCTCTGACATCAGGAAATGCAGTGGTGAACTTTTTATTTAGATTTTTTTGTTTATTTGACTTCATATTTTTGTTATACTGTTTAACCCCTTCAGGACTCGCGCCGTACATGTACGGCGCTGGTGGACGTGACTTAAGGACCAGCGCCGTACATGTAAGGCGGGCTTATCAGGCGGGTGCAGGAGCTGCACTCACCAGATCAGTGGCATGGACCCGGCAGTAACTGACAGCTGAGCCCCTGCTGCAGATGCCGGCTTGTTAACTCCTTGTATGCCGCGGTCAAAGCTGACTGTGGCATGTAGAGGGTTTGCGGCGGGTACGCGTGCGGTGGCAGGGACCCGATGGCAGAAAAGGCAAGCCCGATGCCTTCCATAGGCATCGGAGCTTGCGTTATACAGAAGCCTGTGAGATCCAGCCCTTAGGCTGGGTCTCATAGGCAGGCTGTCAGCATAAAAGCTCACAGCCAATGCATTACAACACCAAAAAAAAACACAAAAAAAAGTGTTTTTCATAATAAAAAAATAAGTTTCAAGAAAAAAAAACCAAAAAAAAACAGACATATTAGGTATTGCTGCGTCCGTAACGACCGGCTCTACAAAAATATCACATGATCCACCCCCTCACCTGAACGCTGTAGAAAAAATTAATAAAAACTGTGCTAAAACAATTTTTTTTTGTCACCTTACATCACAAAAAGTGCAACACCAAGCGATCAAAAAGGCTTATGCCCCCCAAAATAGTACCAAGCAAACCGTCACCTAATCCCGCACAAAATGAGCCCCTACATAAAACAATCAGGCAAATTTTTTTTAAAATATTGCTCTCCGAATATGTAGACACTAAAACATTATTTTTTTGGGTTTCAAAAATGCTTTTATTGTGTAAAACTTAAATAAAAAAAAGTATACATATTAGGTATCCGCGTGTCCGTAACAACCTGCTCTAAAAAAAATCACATGAACTAACCCCTTAGGTGAAAACCGTAAAAAAATAAATTAAAAATGTAAAAAACATTTTTTGCCACCTTACCTCACAAAAAGTGTAATAGCAAGGGATCAAAAAGTCATATGCACCCCAAAATTCTACCAGTCAAACAGTCATCTCATCCCGCAAAAACTGAAGCCCTACTTAAGACAATCTCCCAAAAAAAACTAAAAAACTATGGCTTTCAGAATATGGAGACACTAAAAAATAATAATATTTTTTTTAATGCTTTATTACGTAAAACTGAAACAAACAACAAAAAAAGTAGGCATATTTTGTATTGTCGCGTCTGTAACAACCTGCTCTATAAAAATAGCACATGATCTAACCTGTCAGATGAACATTATAAAAAACTAAAATTAAAACTGTGCCAAAACAGCTATTTTTTGTTACCTTGCCTCACAAAAAGTTAAACCAAAAGTCATATGTACCGTGAAATGGTACCAACAAAACTGCCACCTTATCCTGTAGTTTCCAAACTGGGGTCACTTTTTTGAGATTTCTACACTAGGGGTGCATCAGGGGGGTCTTTAGGGGGGCAACTTAAAATTATTCCACTGAAATCTGCCTTCCAAAAACCATATGGCGCTCCTTTCCTTCTGCGCCCTGCCGTGTGCCCCTACAGCAGTTTATGACCACATATGGGGTGTTTCTGTAAACTACAGAATCAGGGCCATAAGTAATGAGTTTTGTTTGGATGTTAACCCTTTCTTTGTTACTGGAAAAAAATGATTAAAATGTAAAATCTTTCAAAAAAGTGAAATTCAGAAATTTCATCTACATTTTCCTTTAATTCTAACCTAAAGGGTTAACAAAGTTTGTAAAATCAGCTTTGAATACCTTGAGGGATGTAGTTTCTAAAATGAGGCCATTTATGGGTGGTTTCTATTATGTAAGCCTCACAAAGTGACTTCGTTCAGACCTGAACTGGTCCTTAAAAAGTGGGTTTTGGAAATTTTCATAAAAACTTTAAGATTTGCTTCTAAACTTCTAAGCCTTGTAACGTAACCAAAAAAAGAAAGTGTAAGGCCCCTTTCACACGAGCGAGTTTTCCGCGCAGGTGCAGTGCGTGACGTGAACGCATAGCACTCGCACTAAATCCTGACCCATTCATTTCATAGGGTCTGTGTACACGCATCAGTTCTGTGTTGGGTGAAAACCGCAGCATGTTTTTCACGCAGCCGGGCCCCACAGAAGTGAATGCGGCTTTAGTGAAAAATGCATTGCATCCAGAAGCAAGTGCGGATACAATGCGTTTCTCACTGATGGTTGCTAGGAGATGTTGTTTGTAAACCTTCAGATTTTTATCACGCGCGTGAAAAACGCATCAAAATGCATTGCACCCGCGCGGAAAAAAACTGAACAACTGAACGCAATCGCAGAGAAAACTGACTGAACTTGCTTGCAAACTGGTGCGAGTTTCACTGAACGCATCCGGAGCCGATCCGTCACGCTCGTGTGAAAGAGGCCTAATTTACAAAATGATCCAAACATGAAGTAGACATATGGGAAATGTAAAGTAATAACTATTTTAGGAGTTATGTTTTTGGTAAATTTGGTATTTTTTTTATAAATAAAAATGTAAATTTTTGACTCCATTTTACCAGTGTCATGAAGTACAATATGTGACGAGAAAACAATCTCAGAATGGCCTGGATAAGTAAAAGCCTTTTAACGTTATCACCACATAAAGTGGCACATGTCAGATTTGCAAAAAATGGCAGGGTCCTAAAGGTGAAAAATGGCAGGGTCCTGAAGGGGTTAATACGGTGTAACTGCATTTTATATGTATGTTGTGATGTATCACAACATAAAGTGAAGGGGGGACTGCTAGGGTTAATAAATACTGTGAATGGGGGACTGGTGATGGTGAGTACAATAAAGGAATTTAAGAGGGGCCTGGATGTATTTCTGGAGTGTAATAATATTACAGGCTATTTACTATACAGGCCAGGAATAAGTCACCATGGCGCATGCGCAGCGGCGTGCGCATTCAGAAGATTGCGTGGCCCGGCCGGGAGAAAATCTTCAGTCTTTTGCGCAAGCGCGGCCCGGCCGGGAGAAGGCGTCAATCAAGCCTAGCCGAATCCAATAGGTGGACGTCGCGCTTGCCGCAGGTAAGTATGAAAACCGCTGATTGGAATACCCCTTTAAGTGGGGAAAATTGGCTTCTACCTCAGTTTTTTTTTTTCCTTCCTCTGGATCAACTTGCAGGATTACAGGCCGCACTGGATGGACAGATGTCTTTTTTCAGCCTTATAAACTATTTTACTAAAACAGTAACTAGTTATATTGACCCCATAAAATGTTCCTGCCGGGGACCCCTATACAGTGCCATGGAGAAAATGCCTCCGTCGCCAGTGTCTGCTGGAGACTTCCCTTTCACACGGTGCCCGACAAAGGAGATTGCAGTGTCTGTCAGAGAGCGTCTCAAGCAGGACACCAGGAACATGTCCACATGACAACGTCTGAAGCTACACCATTCAGACGTCCGTAGTGTTTTGCGGCTTGCATATTGCGGACCGCAAAACACTGACGCCGCTCATCGCCGGCACTTAATAGAGAATTCCTATTCTTGTCCGCAGCTGCAGACAAGAATAGGACTTGCTCACAGTTCGGGGCTGTCCACATCTTTTCCAGCCCCATTGAAAATCAATGGGTCCACACCCGTTCCGGACCCGTTTCACGGACGTCTGAATGTTGTTAAGAAGTAACCTTGAAGCTATGCATCACTAGAAGCTTTAGTATAACGGGAATCTGTCACCGATCAATATAACAGTAATTGTCCTGATTACTGCCGGAGCGTGTCCTCCAGATCCCTGTGACACAATATTTCTTTCTTATCCTATTTTATGCTTCCGTGAACAATACATTGCAGTATAGACAGGCCATATAACATTGTTGCATTTCCTTATCCATCCCGTGTCTATATAGCGGTATTATTTACTGAAGGATGTTGTGTAACCTCAGCCCTGATTTACATACGAGTGAAGTCCACGCTGTCCTATTAGTCAGAATTGCATATTGTCCAAGTTACTTTATCAGCGCACATATTGACGGTATATACTTCTGTACGTTTTATTGTTATTTACCCACTGACTGTTAGAGTCACACGTTGCACATGAACTTGTCTCTTGTTCCCTGTTCAGTATAAACTGATACGGGACACTATTAGGTTACCCACACTTCCCCCCTTTACATAACATTGCCTTTATGAAATCCTTTCCTTTTGTGTGTTGCTCTGCCATGTTCTTGCTGAGTGATTATGTACCTCGGAGTCCATGTGCCTATGAGCACCCATCTGTAAATGGCAGGCAGAGCACCGCATGGGCCAGGGTCGTCCAAACCTGTCAGAGCAGTGCTCCTAGAAATAAGATCTTGTGGGTGCCAGCCTGTAGGAGGAGAAGGCGTCAGCAGGGGATGTTGTACTCGTCTCCTATGTTGAAGTGAAAGTGGGGGGTAGGGGCACATCTATAAGAGACAGAGTCTGGTGCCAAGTGTTTGAGCCCAGGTGTGGTGAGGTGTGTGACGTGCCAGAGACACCACTATACCTCATATAAGAACTAAATAATACCACCATATACTTACTGAATAATACCACTATACAGTGACTAGATAATACCACCATACACTAACTAAATAATACCACCATATACTTACTGAATACCACTATACAGTCACTAGATAATACCGCCATACACTAACTAATTAATACCACCATATACTTACTGAATACCACTATACAGTCACTAGATAATACCGCCATACACTAACTAATTAATACCACCATATACTTACTGAATAATACCACTATACAGTGACTAAATAATACCGCCATACACTAACTAAATAGTACCACCATATACTTACTGAATAATACCACTATACAGTGAGTAGATAATACCGCCATACGCTAACTAAAAAAAAAACATACACTAACTAATTAATACCACTATATACTTAATGAATAATACCACTATACAGTGACTAGATAATACCGCCATACACTAACTAATTAATACCACTATATACTTAATGAATAATACCACTATACAGTGACTAGATAATACCGACATACAATAACTAATTAATGCCACCATATACTTACTGAATAATACCACGATACAGTGACTAGATAATACCACCATACACTAACTAAATAATACCACCATATACTTACTGAATAATACCACTATACAGTGACTAGATAATACCGCCATTCACTAACTAAATAATACCACCATAAACTTACTGAATAATACCACAATACAGTGACTTGAAAATACCGCCATACACTAACTAAATAATACCGTCATACACTAATTAATACCACTATATACTTAATGAATAATACCACTATACAGTGACTAGATAATACCGCCATACACTAACTAATTAATACCACCATATACTTACTGAATAATACCACTATACAGTGACTAGATAATACCGCCATACACTAACTAAATAATACCACTGTGCAGTGACTGAAAACACCATCATACATTAACTGACTAATGCCACATACACAACACTAACATACAGTGATTGAATAACACCACCATACAGTGACTGAAAACACCACCACCATACAATAACTGAATAATACTGACATACACTGACTGTATATAAGGCAGTGTACGAATGGCACTGGCGGCCAGGACGCAGGCGGCACAATCTGTCACTGTGACCACCTGAGTCAAGGTGCAGGTGTCTCAGGCCACAGACCCGCTAAAAGGCCTGTGGCTTGCCCAAAAGATGGTGGTGTTGAATGGGACTCAGTTGAGCTTTACATTTTTTGGGGGCCACACTATAGTGCCTTTAAAAAGTATTCACACCCCTTGAACCTTTTCCACATTTTTTCATGTTACATCCACAAACCTAAATGTATTTTATTGGGATTTATGTGATAGACCCGCACAAAGTAGCAAGTATGCGTGAAGTGAATAGAAAATGATATGTGGTTTTCAACATTTTTAATAAATAAAACTCTGCAAAGTGTGGCGTGCATTTGTATTCAGCCGCCCTGAGTCAGTATGTCTCTACCAGCTTTGCACATCTAGAGGCTGAAATTTTTGCCTTGTCTTCTTTGCAAAGTAGCTCATGCTCCGTCAGATTAGATGGAGAGCGTCTGTGAACGGGAATTTTCAAGTCTTTCCACAGATTCTCAAGGGGATTTAGTTCTGGACTGTGACTGGGCCATTCTAACACCTGGATATGCTTTGATCTAAACCAGGGATGCTCAACCTGCAGCCCTCCAGCTGTTGTAAAACTACAACTCCCACCATGCCCTGCTGTAGGCTGATAGCTGTAGGCTGGTTGTAGGGATGCTGAGAGTTGTCGTTTTGCAACAGCTGGAGGGCCGCATGTTGAGCATGCTGATCTAAACCATTCCATTGTAGCTCTGACTGTATTTTTAGGGTCGTTGTCCTGCTGGAAGGGGAACCTCCGCCCAAGTCTCAAGTCTTTTGCAGCTTCTACCAGGTTTTCCTCCAGGAATGCCCTGTATTTATCTCCATCCATCTTCCCATCAACTCTGACCAGCTTCCCTGACCATTGCTGAAGAATAGCACCCCCACAACATGATGCTGCCATCACCATGTCTCATGGTGGGGATGGTGTGCCATACTCCTTTCATTTTCAAATAATGGATTGAACAGTGCTCTGTGAGATCTTCAGAGCTTGGGATATTTTTTATAACCTATCCCTGCTTTACACTTCTCCAAAACTTTATCCCTGACCTGTCTGTTGTGTTCCTTGGTTTTCATGATGCTGTTTGACCACTAATATTTACTAACAAACCTCTGGGGCCTTCATAGAACAGCTTTAGTTGTACTGAGAATAAATTACACACAGGTGGACTCTATTTACTAATTAGGTGACTTCTGAAGACATTTGGTCACACTGGATTTTATTTAGGGGTATCAAAGTACAGGAGCTGAATACAAATGCACTCCACAATTTTAAGATTTTTATATATTTTTTTTATAACCTAACCCTGCTTCACACTTCTCTACAACTTTCTCCCTGACCTGTCTGGTGTGTTCCTTCGTTTTCATGATGCTGTTTAAACACTTAGGTTCACTAACAAACCTCTGAGGCCTTCACAGAACAGCTGTAGTTATACTGAGAATAAATTACACACAGGTGGATTCTATTTACCAATTACTAATTATATTCTGAAGGCAGTTGGTCACACTGGATTTTATTTAGAGGTATCAGAGTACAGGGGGCTGAATACAAATGCACGCCACACTTTCCGGATTTTTATATAAAAAAATAAATAAAAAAAACATGTATCATTTTCTTTTAGCACTTCACACATACTTGCTTCTTAGTGTTGGTCTATCACATAAAATCCCAATAAAATACATTTATGGGTGCATCCTGAAAAAATGTGGAAAAGTTCAAGGGGGTATGAATACTTTTTCAATTCACTGTATAGAGTGTAGTACTGTGGAAGGTCATTGTCCTCTTTTGTACCCCTTATTTATTCTACCTAGAAAGTTCAATTTGATGCAGATTCATTGTGAAATCACGAGGCATTCAATACCGTAAATGCAAATGACATCACAATCAGATAAGAGGCAAACATAAAGGTATAGGTAAGCGTCTGTAAACGTGGCATATACAATATAAATATAAAAAAAAAAACAGGCCTTCCTTATTACTGTAATCTATGCAGGCAAAGCAAACAGCACTGAACTGTATGTATATGGGTGTGACAAGTAACGTTGAAGCCAGCAGAATGGAGCCTTGTACAGGACTGTAAATGAACAAAGAAGAAGATATGGTCTAACGCAAGATCACCAAGAGCAAAGTGTTTGATAATCACTCAGCAGTTTACTAAATGCGGATATAAATCTAGTTGCATCTTCCGCTTTGGCAGCGATGATAGATGAAGCTAGTTTCTGTCCCTTTAAATTCAGCATTTGAAGAGGACCTGTCGGCAGGATCATCCCTATTAAACCAGGCACACTACATGGTAGGGTTGATCCTGATGATTAAACAGGTTTTCTAGGATTTACATTTTGATTACATATCCTCATGATAGGTCATCAATATGAGATCAGCAGGGGACCCGGAGTTGGACTGCTGTATGAAGAGGCAGCAACGATCCGTGAGAGCTTAGGCCTCTTCCTATGCTATGGTCACAAGTGTTACCGCTCCTGCACCCTGCTACTAATGGGCTAAACTGAATGTCATCTTATGTATTTTGTTCCAGGCCCTCTTCATATTGTGCATTGATAATCTTGTTATGTAACTGACATGTAATGTGCCTGGTTCACCAGCAGGTGGCAGATTTTCTGGCAGAGCTGTACTTAGGTAGAATGAAGCTCTCCATTCCATTCTAACCCCCCTCTGAAGAGAAATGGGCTAGCCCTACTTCCTGCAGGAAGGGTGGGGACCAGTTGGAGTCAGTCTAGTTTACCCCGAGCAAGAGGAAGGGTGTACAGGGTGTACAGGGGCACGTCTCTGCTGGACGTGCCCATGCCAGCCAGAGCACTTTAAGCTCTGCTGGCCATGGAGGCAGAAGCTTGTAAGCCTCAGGAGCCTCAGGAGCCAGGAGATTAGTTCATTGGCCGAACATAAGTCAGACTACAAAGTGAAGTGCAGCATCAAGAATTTGATCAGTCAGCTTGTCAGTACAGCAGAGAGAGAGAGATAAAGCTGAGTTGAGTTTGCCTGCCAGTTTATGCTAAAGCCTGCTGGAACCAAGACAAAGCCTAAAAACTGTTTGAAGAAACGTTTATTCAAGTAAAGCTGCCATTGACCTTCATTTCAAGGTCTGGACTCAAGTAATTCTTTCAAATCTCTCAATTATTCACCCTTTTTATCCAACAGTATCCAGGTAGGAGCACCGTGACACACATAAAGAGACATTTAGGCCGCACTACACCACTCGGCATTCCTACTACACCTGGGTCGCAATAGAGGGGCCGTGGGGGGAGGCGTCTCGTGGCACATAGCCTAAGCTCAGCTCAGTCCGATTCAAGTGAATGGGGCTGAGCTGCGATGCCAAGTACAGCCACTATTAAATGGAAGGCATTGTCCTTGGTGGGCTGCAACAGCTGATAGGCGGGAGAGCCAGGAGTCAGACCCCCACCAATCACATATTATAATACCATACAATCTCTTTAAAATGATACCTGTCTTGTGAAAATTGGTTACCGTGTTCCTGAGAAAAAATACTTTTATTCTTTATATAATTGAGCGCTTCAGTGCACCGGGGGGCAGGGCCTAGCCCCTCAGTGCACCTCAGCTCCTCAGTTTTCCAGTGTTGACCATACCCCTTTGTGAAGAAAAGCATTCATTGGAATAAAGAATAAAAGTCTCAATCCTGTCTGGTTTAATAGGGTTGACCCTGCTGACAGGTGCTCTTTAAACTAAGAGAACAGCCACATGCTCATGGTTTTAAGACAGCAAAATCAGATTGAATGAGACTGGAGTCAGGGGTGCACATAGCATGTATTCTGCCTGAAGCAGAAACTGAAAAGGCGCCCCTAAATATCCCCCCAACTACAAAACATACAGGATAATACAGCGCCACATACCTCTTACATCCAGTGATGTCTCCTCTGATGTAGACGTTCTCTTTCTTTATCTTCTCCATTCAGACCAGACCACCATGATTATTTTTTTCAGCCTCTTGTCTCTCTGGACTTTGACAACTACTTTTCCATCCTCTTCCCCACCTTCTGAACATCCCATCTTGCCACCTCTAATACTGTGCCCACTGTGCTTCCCAATACTATACTGCCCCCTTCAATAATTATTGGCACACAGTGTCCTAAAAAATAACTGTGCCCAGCAAATAGTGTCCCTGACACTAATAGTGCCATAAACATAGTGTATCCCAAAATAATTGTGCTAAGTTAATACTGTGCCATGGTACCTCCCAATGTAACAGTCCTCCTAAAAGTCCCACCAATAGTAATAATTCTCTGCTAGGGTGGACTGTATGGTAACAGTGCACCTATTAGTAATAATGTCCCTCATTTTGCCCCCAGAAGTAATAATGCCCCCAGTAATACAAACCGGATTCAAACCGGATTCCAAAAAAGTTGGGACAATAAACAAATTGTGAATAAAAACTGAATGCAATGATCTGGAGATGGCAAATGTCAATATTTTATTTGTAATAGAACGTAGATGACAGATCAAACGTTTAATCCGAGTAAGTATAATACAGTGCAAAGAAGAAGCCATTTCTAAGCAAGATCCACAAGCTCAGGCGTTTTCACTGGGCCAGGGATCATTTAAAATGGAGAGTGGCAAAATGGAAGACTGTTCTGTGGTCAGACGAGTCACGATTCGAAGTTCTTTTTGGAAATCTGGGACGCCATGTCATCCGGACCAAAGAGGACAAGGACAACCCAAGTTGTTATCAACGCTCAGTTCAGAAGCCTGCATCTCTGATGGTATGGGGTGGCATGAGTGCGTGTGGCATGGGCAGCTTGCATGTCTGGAAAGGCACCATCAATGCAGAAAAATATATTCAGGTTCTAGAACAACATATACTCCCATCCAGACGTCATCTCTTTCAGGGAAGACCCTGCATTTTTCAACAAGATAATGCCAGACCACATTCTGCATCAATCACAACATCATGGCTGCGTAGGAGAAGGATCCGGGTACTGAAATGGCCAGTCTGCAGTCCAGATCTTTCACCTATAGAGAACATTTGGCGCATCATAAAGAGGAAGGTGCAACAAAGAAGGCCCAAGACGATTGAACAGTTAGAGGCCTGTATTAGACAAGAATGGGAGAGCATTCCTATTTCTAAACTTGAGAAACTGGTCTCCTCAGTCCCCAGACGTCTGTTGAGTGTTGTAAGAAGAAGGGGAGATGCCACACAGTGGTGAAAATGGCCTTGTCCCAACTTTTTGGGGATTTGTTGACCCCATGAAATTCTGATTCAACATATTTTTCCCTTAAAATGGTAAATTTTCTCAGTTTAAACCTTTGTTCCGTGATTTATGTTCTATTCTGAATAAAATATTAGAAGTTGGCACCTCCACATCATTGCATTCAGTTTTTATTCACGATTTGTATAGTGTCCCAACTTTTTGGGAATCCGGTTTGTAATAATTCCCCCTACAATGTGTGCCTGTACAAAAAATTACCCCTTATAATGTTTGCCAGTAAAATTATCCCCCTTGCAATGTGTGCCAGTACAAAAATGCTCCCTTATAATGTGTGGCAATACAAAAATACCCTCTTATGTATGCCAATACAAAAAAAGCTCCCTTATGATGTGTACCAGTACAAAAAAAATTTTTTTAGTGCCCCATGTAGAAGAAATGTCCCCATAGTGGCCACCTTAGAATGTGTGCCAGTACAAAAAATGCTCCCTTATAACGTGTGCCAGTACAAACAGTGCTCCCTTACAATGTGCGTTAAGTACAAAAAAATGCCCCTCATGTGCCAGCACAAA
Source organism: Bufo gargarizans (assembly GCF_014858855.1). Lineage (NCBI taxonomy): Eukaryota > Metazoa > Chordata > Amphibia > Anura > Bufonidae > Bufo > Bufo gargarizans. The sequence continues at coordinate 11,699,805 of NC_058088.1, forward strand.
AAATGCTCTGTTATAATGTGTTTCAGTACAAAAAACTACCCCCTTTTAGTGCCCCCAGTACAACGCATGTCCCCATAGTGGCCGCCTTATAATGTGTGCCAGTACAAAAATGCTCCTTTTTACAGCTGCAATGTCCCCATAGTACCTTCTCCAATTCCAAATAATAAACTCAGATAAATAATACATTCAAATACTTACCTCCATTCTGCTGTCAGCGATGCAGTGCAAGACACGGACCTCTTCTAGTCGGTGCCCTGAGCTCTATGCAGCCCGGCTTAGGCAGCTCGATAACGATGACACCGGCCTCTGATAGGCTACAGGAACTAGGACTAAAGCCTAATAGAGGAAATGGTGGGCCAGGGAGATATCGCTCCCGTGCCCCGTTGCATCATTCAGCTATATTGCTGCCCTGAGTACAGCGATGCAGTTCAATATGTAGAGATGAGCGTTTCTACAATGGAAGTTCACATTGCCCATGGCCCTTCCGCTGCCCCCCTCTTGCCCCTACCTGGTGCTGCCTGAGGCGATGCCTCACCTTGCCTCATTGGTGGTGCACCCCTGGCTGGAGTCTACATTCTCGGATTATGTTGTCAGTGTTGGTAATAGGTGAAGTGGCCATGCTGACCATCTCTGTAGTTCAGCAATCATCGAAACCCTTAGATCCATATTGTAATGCTGTATGTGTAGTGTCCCACTAGGTAGGGGTGGGCACTACACAAGGGTCAATTGGTGTGCGCGTTACTCCTACTCACAAGGAACAGAAATGTCATATTTAATTGTGCATTTAATGTATGTTCTAATGTGTTTTACATGCAATGTTACCCCTGTATGATGCAACTAGCAGGCCTAGTTGGGTGTAGTTAGACATCCCAGACACTAGAGGGAGATAGGGAGCCCCTAGTATAAATGTCCAGGCCCAGACAGGGAGAGTTAGTGCTGTGCAGTGCAGTGTGTGCAGAGTCAGGAGTCTGAGAAGACAGAGGCTCGAAAGCCTGCTGCCTGACATGCAGCTGGATAGCCCTGGCTGCTAGTGATGTCCAGGAGGCTAGTGAGAAGCTCCAGCCTGCCTGAGAACCAAGAGAGCCTTAGTTAGCTCTGAAGACACCCCAGTAGCAGGACCCAACCTCCTGGGAGAAATCCACAGTCAATCAACAGCCAAGTGAGGAAACTCCAGGGTAAGCTAAGTAACCCTGATGGGCAGATGCAACTAGAAAGGAAAGCAAGGATTTAATTAATACCGGAGGAAGATAGAGTAACCAAGGATTTAAGCCACCCTTTAGGCATCCGGGCCTTGGGAGATAAAGCCAGAGCAGGAGTTCTAGAAAGGACAGTGTACATTGATTCTGAGGGAAGGTACAACCTGCTGCTGAGTGCTTGTGAAGTTACCCTCTGCGTATCTTGCATAAATATTACCTGCCATTGTGTGAATAAGCCTACTTGTGGAACTGTGATTGAAAGACTGTCTTAATACCTGCTGTACAAAGTTGGATTGTTCAGTAAAATAACGTTTGGTTCATTATACTACTTGTGTACCTTCATCATTCCAACTACCAACCGGCGTGCCACCGTCCAAAGGCACTGGCGTCACGAATCCAACAGGGACCTTGCCCCAGGCACTCAAAATACCCGTAACATCCAGGGCACCTCATCCACCATCAGGCCTGGTCCCTATATACAGAGTGTGCCCCAGAGGAACCGTGTCTACCTCTCCTTCACTGCCACGCGCCTGCCCAGGGTTCTCCAATACAGTGAGTAACCCTCGATTGCCCATAACCGTGACCTCACTTCGCTATACCCTGCAGGTCTGGCGTGTTGCATAAATTGGCGTCACGAACAGGATACGAACATTCCTGCGCCATTGCGGATTTAAAAACTGTGTGCTGTAAATTGTCTTAAAGTGACAAGCCCCAATTGTTTTATTGAAAATTGCTGGGCCAAAGTGAACTGTAATAATTGCAGTGTGAAGATTGCATGGAATGGACTGTTTTCTACTTATTTAAGCCACCGCTTGCTGTCAATGAATAGACAGCGTTTTGCTTAAAGATGGCCGCTTAGCTTGATTGGATTTATTGCTGCGTCATCTTCATCCTGAATTGGCGGTAAAAATTGTCGCCTTCTGCTAAAAGTGCGGGAAGGCTGTCTACCTCTCCTTCACTGCCACGCGCCTGCCCAGGGTTCTCCAATACAGTGAGTAACCCTCGATTGCCCATAACCGTGACCTCACTTCGCTATACCCTGCAGGTCTGGCGTGTTGCATATGCTTTTAATTTCATATGTGTTAGACTCGGCGTGGAACTGAAATTAATTCTTGAAATTCTTCATGGATAAATGTTTATTTCTTGGGATAAATGACAGAGCAGGATACAGAGTAGATTGAAAATTCTGGCAGACTGGTAAAATACAAAAATAGTCTGGAATGATACGTCTCTCTCAAACCTATAGATTTGTATACCCCGGATGACGAAGGCATAACATTAACATAGCTTAACATGCCGCAGTCTACTGCAGTGCATAGACATCAATGTCTTTCATACATGATATCATTAATACATTATTATTTATTCACATGATGTCCTCAGCACATTATTATGCATAAGGGAGGTTACACCTCATAATATACTTTGTAATTCTTCATTGGTTAAAAGTTCTCCAGCACGTACAACTCCTGCGTACCTAATATGTTCTGACTTTTGACCCATCTTCCTCTTAGCTCATTTTGTTTGTCATAAAATCTAGAAGATGACAATTACACAATACTCATACATGGTCATAAATAGTATGCAGGAGGCATAGGGGAGCGGTGACTATAGTGCTTGCTGTACTCAATGCTCCCTGGTCTTCTTCAGGGCACTGTGCTGCACTGTGTCTTGACTGCATATGGTGTCAGGACGTAGTGCATGAAGGCTGGCCGAAAACCGGGGAGCAGTGAGTGCGCGAAGAGCCCACTGCAGAGTGAAGACGCCATCCAGATTCGGAGAGGTAAGTTCATTTATTTATTTAATGTCTGATCTGAGGTCTAATGAGGATTAGGGGTCTGATCGGAGGCCTGATACAAACTGGGGGTCTGATCTGAGGCCTGATACAAACTGGGGGTCTGATCTGAGGCCTGATACAAACTGGGGGTCTGATCTGAGGCCTGATACAAACTGGGGGTCTGAGCTGAGGCCTGATACAAACTGGGGGTCTGAGCTGAGGCCTGATACAAACTGGGGGTCTGATCTGAGGCCTGATACAAACTGGGCGTCTGATCTGAGGCCTGAAACAAACTGGGCTAAGATCTGAGGCCTGATACAAACTAGGGGTCTGATCTGAGGCCTGATACAGATTGGGGGTCTGATCTGAGGTCTGATACAAACTGGGCGTCTGATCTAAGGCCTGATACAAACTGGGCGTCTGATCTGAGGCCTGATACAAACTGGGCGTCTGATCTGAGGCCTGATACAAACTGGGCGTCTGATCTGAGGCCTGATACAAACTGGGCGTCTGATCTGAGGCCTGATACAAACTGGGCGTCTGATCTGAGGCCTGATACAAACTAGGGGTCTGATCTGAGGCCTGATATAGATTCGGGGTCTGATCTGAGGCCTGATACAAACTGGGGGTCTGATCTGAGGCCTTATACAAACTGGGCATCTGATCTGAGGCCTGATACAAACTGGGCGTCTGATCTGAGGCCTGATACTAACTGGGCGTCTGATCTGAGGCCTGATACAAACTGGGCATCTGATCTGAGGCCTGATACAAACTAGGGGTCTGATCTGAGGCCTGATACAGATTGGGGGTCTGATCTGAGGCCTGATACAAACTGGGGGTCTGATCTGAGGCCTGATACAAACTGGGCGTCTGATCTGAGGCCTGATACAAACTGGGCGTCTGATCTGAGGCCTGATACAAACTAGGGGTCTGATCTGAGGCCTGATACAAACTAGGGGTCTGATCTGAGGTCTGATACAGATTGGGGGTCTGATCTGAGGCCTGATACAAACTGGGGGTCTGATCTGAGGCCTTATACAAACTGGGCGTCTGATCTGAGGCCTGATACAAACTGGGCGTCTGATCTGAGGCCTGATACAAACTAGGGGTCTAATCTGAGGTCTGATACAAACTGGGCGTCTGATCTGAGGCCTGATACAAACTGGGCGTCTGATCTGAGGCCTGATACAAACTGGGCGTCTGATCTGAGGCCTGATACAAACTGGGCGTCTGATCTGAGGCCTGATACAAACTGGGCGTCTGATCTGAGGCCTGATACAAACTAGGGGTCTGATCTGAGGCCTGATACAGATTGGGGGTCTGATCTGAGGCCTGATACAAACTGGGGGTCTGATCTGAGGCCTGATGCAAACTAGGGGTCTGATCTGAGGTCTGATACAGATTGGGGGTCTGATCTAAGGTCTGATACAGATTGTTGTCTGTTCTGATGTCGAATACAGATTGGGGGTCTAATTGGAGGGTCTGATCTGAAATCTAATAAAGATTGGGGGTCTGATCTGAGGTCTGATGAAGATTGTGGTCTGATCTTAGGTATTATGAAGATTGGGGTCTGATGAAAAATATGAAAAAAAAAAATCTGATTCGGATTCTAAAACCAAAGGTGACTTTTATAAAACGAAAATTGCAGTATGTTTCAATTGATTACCTGGAAAATGATTTTCTCTTTTAAAACATATGACACCAATAGAGAAATTAACTCTTTACTGACTTCTTTGAGATAGAAAGCGGACCCATTCATTCTCAATGGGGACGGAAAGGATGCGGACAGCACACATTGTGCTGTCCGCATCCGCATTTCCGGTCCGCGCCTCAGTACAATAGAACATGTCCTATTCTTGTCCGCAATAGCGGACAAGAATAGGCATTTCTATAGGGTGCCGGCCCGGTGTATTGTGGGTCCGCAATACACTACGGACGTGTGTATGGACCTTAAAGAGATTTTTCAGCATCAAAATATTGATGACCTATCATCGGAATTGTCCAGCAATACCTGATCATCGATCAGCTATTTGAAGAGGCTGCAGTGATCAGTGCGGCCTCCTTACAGCCTACCAAGCACAGCGCCGTACATTGTGTAGTGGTTGTGCTTGGTATTGCATCTCAGCCCCATTTACTTCAATGGGGCTCAGCTATGCCTGACTAGGCTATGTGATCGATGAATGGGATGTCACATGGCCTAGGAAGAGACCTAAGCACTCACGGAGCGCCACGGCCTCTTTATACAGCTGATCGGCTGGGGACCCAGAAGTTGGACCCCCGTCGATCTCATACTGATGACCTATTCTGAGGATAGGCCATCAATATGTAAATCCTGGAAAACCCCTTTAAGCTCGTTGCCAGCAAATTACTTAATCTATGTTTATCTTGGCGAGTGATGGCTGTGTAGACGTTTAATAGGCGACGTTACCCATAATACATAATCTCCCTATTGTGTTGTTATTTCCCCATGGTTTATTTTTTGCTGCTGATTTCCTGCCCGCTCAGTTCTTATACTAACACTTATATACTGTAAATTAAAGGTGGAGATTAACAAGTAGCCTGATGCAATGTCTCTTTTTACAGGAGAGACGGTCCATTTGTCAATGTTGAGGTGTCTTTGGTCATTGAAGGCCATGTCTACAAGTTCCAAGAACTATGGGTCAAAGGCCACCCTCAGCAGAACCCTTTTTATATTAGGGCTGCTCCTATGGCCCATACACCCTTCTTGTAATAATTGATAAAGATGACATTGATCCTTAGTTAAAACTCAAAGCTCATAAATGTTCCATTTTTTGTCCTAACAGCTCAATCGGTGTCCAGCAGAAATAACCTTCTAGATCTAAAGTCTCCAGAGGAAGCTCACACAAATCACCGATGAGTCCATTTTTATCAACGTAACTGTTCTGGTCTCCATATCTCCATCTGAGATCAGGAACGCACAGATTGTGTCCTCAGATAGGACCACATCTGAAAAGATCCCATCATCAAGCTTCTTCACCACTATAGCACACGAGATATGTAAGAAATCTTCTAACATCACCGCTCCCTGTACATCACTCAATAAGGAGCCAGAACTGATAGTATTACTGGTTGGTGTAGTAAACCATGAAATACCGTATATCATAACTACACAACCAATGTCACCAGTGGAGAACATAATGATGGCCACTCGTTTTTCTTTACTTAGCTGCTTTTTTCTTGCCATAATACAAATTCTAACAGTCTATTCAGTAGGACTATCAGCTGTGTATCCACCTGACTTCTCCACAACGCAACTGATGCTCCCAACCACATTTATAAGGCAAGAAATCCCACTTATTAAACCTGACAGGGCACACCTGTGAAGTGAAAACCATTTCAGGTGACTACCTCTTGAAGCTCATCAAGAGAATGCCAAGAGTGTGCAAAGCAGTAATCAAAGCAAAAGGTGGCTACTTTGAGAAACCTAGAATATGACATATTTTCTGTTGTTTCACACTTTTTTGTTATGTATATAATTCCACATGTGTTAATTCATAGTTTTGGTGCCTTCAGTGTGAATCTACAATTTTCATAGTCATGAAAATAAAGAAAAGTCTTTGAATGAGAAGGTGTGTCCAAACGTTTGGTCTGTACTGTGTATATATATAAAATTGCAATAAATTTAAACTGCAACAACACAAGTGCGACTCTTTGAGGGCACATACCAAATTGTACCGTAGTGTAATATTATAGATATGGAATCCACTCTGTCATCACTGCCTACTGACCATCACCCATTTCTCTCCTCTCCAGGTCCATATATGACACAGACTGTATGTTCATTTCAATGCCATGTAATGACACATTTCCCCTGTGATGGCGCTGCAGGGGTATTGAGCAGTTACCAAAAAGGTTCCTTTAGGGCTCTTTCACACCTGCGTTCTTGTCTTCCGGCATAGAGTTCCGTCGTCGGGGCTCTATGCCGGAAGAATCCTGATCAGGATTATCCTAATGCATTCTGAATGGAGTGAAATCCGTTCAGGATGCATCAGGATGTCTTCAGTTCCGGAACGGAACGTTTTTTGGCCGCAGCAAATAGCGCAGCATGCTGCGCTTTTTGCTCCGGCCAAAAATCCGGAACACTTGCCGGAAGGCCGGATCCGGAGTGAATGCCCATTGAAAGGCATTGATCTGGATCCGGCCTTAAGCTAAACGTCGTTTCGGTGCATTGCCGGATGCGACGTTTAGCTTTTTCTCAATGGTTACCATGGCTGCCGGGACGCTAAAGTCCTGGCAGCCATGGTAAAGTGTAGTGGGGAGCGGGGGAGCAGCATACTTACCATCCGTGCGGCTCCCGGGGCGCTCCAGAGTGACGTCAGGGTGCCCCAAGCGCATGGATCACATGATCGCATGGCACGTCATCCATGCGCATGGGGCGCTCTGACGTAATTCTGGAGCGCCCCGGGAGCCGCACGGACGGTAAGTATGCTGCTCCCCGCTCCCCGCTCCTACTATGGCAACCAGGACTTTAATAGCGTCCTGGCTGCCATAGTAACACTGAAAGCATTTTGAAGACGGATCCATCTTCAAATGCTTTCAGTACACTTGCGTTTTTCCGGATCCGGCGTGTAATTCCGGCAAGTGGAGTACACGCCGGATCCGGACAACGCAAGTGTGAAAGAGGCCTTAGGCTACTTTCACACTAGTGTTCTTGTTGGATCCGGCAGGGTTCAGCAAAAACACTTCCGTTACTGATAATACAACCGTCTGCATCCGTTATAAACGGATCCGGTTGTATTATCTTTAACATAGCCAAGATGGATCCGTCATGAACTCCACTGAAAGTCAATGGGGAACGGATCCGGTTTCTATTGTGTCAGATTGTGTCAGAGAAAACGGATGCATTGTGGGTCATGACGGATCCGTCTTGCTCCGCATCCCAGGATAGAAAGCAAACCGCAGCATGCATTCCGTTCTGTTCAGTTACATTTGGTCCCTATTGACAATGAATGGGGACAAAGCGGAAGCGTTTTGTTCCGGTTTATAGACCCTATGACAGATCTTAATACCGTAAAATATTAACTCTAGTGTGAAAGTAGCCTTGTACATTGCGGCTGATCTCTGGGATTCGATCATAAGGAAAATGCCAGAAGCCAGCACGCAGACTTGGAAATTGTAGAAATGTAAAAGGAGAAATATTAAGCTACTTGGGTTACGATGAGATTTCCCCATTCCCACATCCCATCTGTATGAGATCTGTATAAGACCTTACAGAGCATTAAAGAGGCTGTCTCAATCAGAAAGTGGCATTTATCATGTAGAGAAAGTTAATACAAGGCACTTACTAATGTATTGTGATTCTCCATATTGCCTCCTTTGCTGGCTGGATTCATTTTTCCAGCACATTACACACTGCTTATTTCCAGGGGTTACGACCACCCTGCAATCCATCAGGGGTGGTCGTGCTTGCACACTACAGGAAAAAGCTGCGGGCTCTGGTGGCTGAAACCATGGGCTAGTGCTTTTTTCCCATAGTGTGCAAGCACGACCACCCTACAATCCATAGTGTGCAAGCATCACCACTGCTGCTGGGTTGCAGGGTGGTCATACCCATGGAAACAAGAAGCACATAATGTGATGGAAAAATGAATCCAGCCAGCAAAGGAAGCAATAAGGATAATGACAATACATTAGCAAGTGGCTGATCAGCTAGTCAGTGGAGGTGCTGGCACTCAAACCTCCTCAATCTGATATTAATGACCTATCCAGAGTATGGATTATCAATATCTGTAGCCTGGAGAAGCCATTTAAGATTACATATACAGAAGTGATCAGCCATACTCTCTTGCTGTATCTATATGACTAGATGGCGACATGTTATGTTACCATTGGCCATATGGTGGCAGAAAGTTCTTCTGCATTATTTCTAATTGTGGATTCACTAATAAAAGATTTCTTTGTTGTAAGTCATTATATTGGTTACAAGGAAACAGAACAAGGGCTAAAAACAAGAACAGCGCTCGTCTAGCTTAGTTGTGTTGTGTCAATAGACACAACCAAATATCAAGCCTATCAAGCTTATTACATAAATACATCACCAGAACCAATCCCAGTATATAAATACAGCACCAGAACCAATCCCAGCATAGAAATACAGCACCAGCACCAAGTACAATACATAAATATAGCACCAGAACCTAGCTCAAAAAACGTCTCAGTATAGATACCATTTCTATACTCAGGTTAGCCCTTGCCATATAAGTTTGCACAGTTCGAAACTACAACTCCTAGTATGGCTTGAAGAGCTGTAAAGGTATGCTGGGAGTTGTTGTTTTACAAAAGAGAATGGTACCACCCATCATTTCTCTGTAGGCTATATGAGGGGCTACAATACCGATTAGACACAGTCAGTGGAAGACTAAACATTTACTTTTAATGACTTACAGGTTCTTCTCCATCTGGTTCAGACCACCATGGTGACTTCTCCCAGCCACAACTTGCCTCTGCATAGTTTGCCAGACAGATGTCTTCAACTTCTCGCTTTTTCAACACATCCATACCCTACATATTAACGCAAACTCCTCTTACTGCCACATGCTATGTCCTGAATATAACAGCAGAATACACTGTGCCCCTGAACACAATCATGTCACATACTATATCCCCTGAAAATAGCACCCCTAATAATAGTGCCCCATGCACTGTGCCCCTATTTGTAGTGCCAGGCTCTGTGCCTCTTGCTCTGTGCTCCCCTTATATTATGTTTCTTGTCCTGTGCCCCATAGTGCTTTTTTCTCTGTGCCCCCAAATCTTGCTCTTTGCCCCCACAGTGCCTCTTGTTCTGTGCCCCTATAGTGCCTCTTTCTCTGTGCTCCCATACTGTGTGTCATGCTCTTTGCGCCCATACTGTGCTTCTTCTGTCCCCTATATTGTGTCTTTTCTCCTTGCACCCATTATGTGTTTCTTGCTCTGTGCGACCAAAATGTGTGTCTTCTCTGTGCCCCCATACTGTGCCTCATCTCTGTGCCCCCTATAGTGCCTCTTGCTCTGTGTCCCTATTGTGCCTCTTGCTCCGTGCTACCATACTGTGCCTCATCTCTGTGCCCCAACACTGTGCCTCTTCTTTATGCTCCATACTATTCCTTTTCCCTGTGCCCCCATACTGTGCTTCATATATATACTAGCTCAAAATAACTCCAGTGACATAAGTAAATCTTCTTGAATAGTGATTTTTAATTATTATGCGGCTCAGTTGTGACGTTTCGGCCAATACAGCCTTTTTCAAACTG